>NW_022900944.1:22172613-22194610 GCF_012274545.1 Fukomys damarensis
CCGGGTGGCAAAGGGAACCCACGATGGCCGGGGGACCGCTGCCAGACGGAGGCGGGTAACCCGTTGGTTTGAAGCTCCGGAAAGATGTGGTGAGGCTGTGATCGGCCCACGGATTACCCCCCGGGGAAACCCAGCCTACTGAGTTGGGGCGCCTCAGAGTCTGACCTGAGACTTCAAACACCCGGGCTTCTGGAGACCTCGAGTTTGTTTCTTCTGCTAGTGCCGTGCTGGAACGCACCCCACTGCCTCTGGTGGGTGGAGAAGGGGCTTCACCCTCCCCGCAGGACAAGAGAGACAAGCCAGACAGGAGACTGCGAGGAGAGAATGTGAGGGGTGCTGAATTTCTGTCCCACAGACTAAAAATGTTTTGAAAATAGGACCACCATTTTATGCTACACATGCAGTAGGTGCTCAGTGTTTAAGCCTACATGTGGACGGGTGCTATGCAAAGGGAGAGATGACAGAAACACTACTCCCACCTGTCTCTCTGATAGGTGCACACTGTGTTTTTCTCTCCTAGGGAGGATCAGAAAGGTACTGCCCAGGGACTGCAGGTCTCAAGTGAGCCCTGTGACAGGGAGCTCCCCACACTGTCAGCAAAATATAAGGGCAATTAAATGTCTCAGTCCCTTTCCTATCACTGGGACAAATACACAACAGCTGCAACTTAAAGGAGGAGAGGTTCATTTGGTTCATGTTTTCAGTCCATGGTGGGCTGGCTCCAGGACCAGAAGGGCCTGACAAAGGAAAGTTGCTCACACCACAGGGGCCAGGAGACAGGGAGATGGACCCAAGCCAACCACCTGGTAACCCTCCTGTTACCTCCAGACCCTGTCTCCCAACAAGTCAGCCATAGCACCCCCGTGGTGATTCAGTCACTTTCCAAAAGGCCCCGAATGAGCACATGAGGCCTTTGGGAACATCTTTTATCTGAACGATACCACTTTGCTATATTGACAAGACCAGACTGTTGAATTTCATGTATATATTTATTTTTATTTTAAATTTTATGAATACTTATATTGTGAACTCAGCTCATGAGATTATAACAACATGAGCCTTGGTAGGGGGATGAGTTCATTCTGATCACAAAAGCATAAAACCATGTAGTCCAACATCTCATTTGTTTAAAGAAACCTATTTAGGACAAAATCACTGATTATTCACCCAGCTTTGACTCTTTTTTTTTTTTTTTTCCTTTTTTGTGGTTCTTGGGATTGAACTCAGGGGTGCTCTACCACTGAATTACATCCCCAGCCCTTTTTATTTTTCGACACAGTGTCTCACTAAGTTGCCCAGTCTGGCTTCAAACTTGAAAACCTCCAGTCTCAGCCTCTCAGAGTGCTAGGATTCTGGTGTGCGTCCCCATACAAAGACTACCTCCACCTCTTTTTTGAGAGGGAATAGGTAAGTAAGCATATTTAATAAAAATACAACATAACTACTTTTATCCAAAAGAGGCTCTTTCAGTATGTCAGCTCTCAACATGTAATGTGTGACCTTTAGCAAATTACTTAACCTTTCAGTGCTTTGATGTCTCCTCTCTCTTCCTTTGTCTCTCCCCCCTCTTCCTTTCTCTCTCCCCCTCCCTCCCTCCCTCTTCCTCTTTTTTTTTAGGGACTGGGTCTCACTTTGTAGTTCTGGCTTGCCTTGAATTTACAGCAGTCCTCCTGCTTCAGCCTCCTGAATACAGGTGTTGTAGGCATACAGTACCACACCTGGCCTGTTCTCATCTTTTAGAAACTGCTTGAAAATAATTTCTCCCTAATAGAGTTGCTAAGGGATTAGATTACCTTTTTAACTAAATGCCCAGCACTGTGCTATGGACTAAGAATATAAAAATCAAGATGCCTCTAGTTCTTTGGGAAGTTAGCGTGGGGAGACAAGTTGAACCCAAGGCCTTTGCACTGAGCTACATCCTCAGCCCTTTTTTTATTTTTCATTTTGCAACAGGGTTTTCCTAAATTGCTCAGGCTGGACTTGAACTTGTGATCCTCCTGCCTTAGTCTCCCAGAATTCATGGATTATAGGCATGTACCACCACGCCCGGCATGCCTCTAACTCAGCTATTGCATAGACTGCTGGGAGACAGATGTTTATCCAACTCTGTTAAATATGCCAAATCCTAAAAAAGACATATGACTAATGGAATTTCTTTAGGAGAAAATATTTAACCAAGGAAGTGAAGCAAGGAAGGAGCAGAGAAGAAATTCCAGGCAAAGGAACAGAATGGGCAAAGACTGGGTCGAAGGATGAGGGTACTATGGGAAGGGTAGGTAATATAGTAGAGTAGCAAGTATGTGGCATTTAAATGACACATTACCATTTATTAGCTTTGTGATGTCAATCCACTTGGTCTTTTTGTTTTTTTCTGTTGTAAAATAAGGCAGCAATAGTTCTTGTGAAGGACATTGTGTGCTACTAATATAGGCTTCTTTTCCCTTTTTAGTGGAACCCAAATTTATTTGGAGTGATTTTCCAATGAATGCTCTGGCTTGGGAGGAAAATGCGTTGTAAATACCTCTTACAGAAGAGGTTTCTGGGGCTGGGGATTTAGCTCAGTGGTGCTGAGCCTGCTTCACAAGCACAAGGTTCTGAGTTTGATCCCCATTACCAAAAAAAAACAAAAAAAAAGAGGTTCCTAAAGATTCTTCCCATTAAACCCTTGCTTTTACTCTGAGTGTGCTCAAGGAAATGTGGTCAAAGAGCAGTTAACCAGGCCCTGTTAAATTTGCATCTTGAGTAAAATGACACAAAGACTACAAACTGTTAGAACTTGTGCATTCCACATTTATTTTTTTATTTTTGAATTTATGTTACCTAGAGGCTTACAATTTTTTTTAAAAGCCTGGCTACAGTAAACATAATGAATTGGAAAGAGATACAATAAGAAACGAAGAATAAGTTATTGCCACTTTTGGTTTGGACAGTATAATTATAAATCCCTTCTGTAACAATGTATTAAAATGTTCAATAAAACACTTTTTTTAAGCTTTTGAACCTTAGGTACTCTACCACTGAGCTACATTCCCAGGCCTTTTTAGTATTTATTTAATTATTTGAGACAGAGTCTTGCTGTGTTGTCCAAGCAGACCTTGAACTTGTGATCCTCCTGCCTTAGCCTCTTTAGTCATCCCCATCCCCATCCAGCTACCCACTATGATAGGCCTCACTGTGCAGTCCAGGCTGGCCTGTAACTCTCTATGGCTCAGGCTGGTCTTGACCTCACCACCCACCTGCCTCCGCCTCCCAAGTGCTGTGATTATAGATGTGTATGTGCCCCATGCCCAGCTTAATACAGCATTTAAGAACGTATCCAAATAGGGCCGGGAATTTAGCTCAGCAGTTCGGTGGCCTGCCTCGCAAGCGCAAGGACCCAAGTTCGATCCCCGGTACCAAAAAAAAAAAAAAAAAAAAATCCATAATGGGAGAGGAAAAACTAAAACTATTTCTGAAGGTGACATGAATTTATATATAAAAAAAATCCTAAGGACTGCATTAAAACTAATAAATGAGTTCAGCAAGATTACATGATACAAGATCAATAAACAAGTTATCAATTGTATTTTTAATCTTGCAATATATTACAGAAAATCAGATTAAGAATTAAGTTTATAATAGCATCAATAAAATACTTAGCAATAATTTTTTTCAAAAAATGCTTAGCACACTTTAAAACATTTATGAAATAATTTTTTTAATGTTCTATGCGTGACACCCAGGGCCTTCTCACACATACGAGGTAAGTGTTCTACCACTGAAGAACACTCCCAGCCCAGAAAAATCTTTAAAATCCAAATTAATAGAAATATATCTTATGTTCATGAATTGGAATACTTAAAATTATTAACAATAATTAATATTCTCCAAAACAATCTACAGATTCAATTCCTCTCAGAATCTCAGCTAACTTTTTTATAGAAACTGAAAATCTGAGTACAAAATTCATAGGAAAATTCAGAAACGCAAATAGTCACAATTTAGAAAGTTTGCACCTGTAGACTTCACATTTTACTGCAAAGCAACAATAATCAAGACAGTATAGTACACCTATATGGACAGACATAACGGATAATGGAATAGAATTAAGATTCCAGAAATAAATCTGAGTCAACTGATTTTTCAACAGTGGTGTTAGGACCATTTCTTTTTGACAAGTGGTGCCAAGATAACTGGGTAATCTCATGCAAAAATATCTGTGGTTTGAGCCAGAGCCTTTACTACTCAGCTGGCCTTTATATGCAAAAATTAAAAATGGATGAAAGATTCAAATATAAAAGCAAAAAGTATAAAACTCTTAGAAGAAAACAAAAGTAAATCTTCATAACCTTGGGTTTGGCAATGGATGTGACACTAAAAACGCAAGAACAAAAGGAAAAATTGACAAATTGTATCAAAATGTAAAACTTTATGCTTCAGAAATCATTTATCAGGAAATAAAATAGGAAATACTTGGTAGGGACTTGTATCTAGGATATATGATGAATTCTTGAAATTCAATAATTAAAAAATAACTAAATGATCCAAGGATTTAAAAAAAATATTTCTTGGGCCAGGGATTTAGCTCAGCGGTTTGCAAGCACAAGGACCTGAGTTTGATCCCTGGTACAAAAAAAAAGTATATATACATGTACATATATATGTATATATGTACATATATATATATTTCTTCAAGGAGGTTATACAAATGGCCAAGAAACATGAAAAAATTCTTTTTATTTTTTGGTACCGGGAATCGAACTTGGGTCCTTGTACTTGCCAGGCAGGCAGTGGAACCACTGAGCTAAATCCCTGGCCCCCCAAAATTCTTGACAGCGTTAGAAGGAAATGAAAATCCAAACCACAATGAGATAACACCCACTACAATGGCTATGATTTAAAGAATCAGATAATAGGTCCAGGGATCTAGCTCAGTGGTTCCACTGCCTGCCTTGCAAGAGAAAGGATCCGAGTTTGATCCTGGGCACCTAAAAAATTTAAAAAAATAAAAATCAGATAATAACAGGTGTTAGTGTGGAGGTAGAGAAGTCAGAATCCTCATCTAATGTTGATGAGAGTATGAAATGACACAGCCACTTTGGGAGACAATAGGCAGTTCCTCAGATGGCTAAACATAGCTACAGGATGACCTAGCCGTGCCATTAGCAGTACCTGTATGCCCAAGAGAAATGCAAACATGTTCACACAGAAGCTTACACAAGAATTTTCATAGCACTGTTGACAGGTGCCTAAGTGTGGAAACAATCGCAGTGTCCATCTAATGGATAAAATGTGGCTTACCCTTTCAGTGAAGTATTATTTGGTAATAAGAGTTAAGTACTGATGTATGGTATATGGTGGCACCTTGTAAGCATTATGCTGCATAAAAAGAAGTCACAGGGGGCCAGGGATTTAGCTCAGTGGTTCTCCTGCCTGCCTCACAAGCACAAGGACCCGAGTTCAATCCCCGGTACCAAAACAAAACAAAAAAAGTCACAAATGATTGGTGATCATATGATTTTATTTACATTTCTAGAATGGGCACATCTGTGGAGACAGATTGTTAGTGTTAATTACTCAGTAGTAAGGAGAATGCGGAGAGCAAGAACTAAGAGAGCAAAGGGCTTTTGAGGTGGTAACAGTGTCTTAAAGTTTATTGTGATTATGAGATTCCAGTTGCTCTGCTCTCCAGCAATATAGATATAGCTAGCTTTTTAAATTTTAGTTACCCTAGTACATGTGCAGTGAGACCTTGAAATGGTTTAGATCTTGGATGGTCCCCCAAGCCTCCTGTGTTTGGAAGATGAGTGGATTGGGCACAGTACAAAAGGTGGTATTACTGAGTGTGGCCTGGAAGGTCTTCCTTCCCTGACTCGTCCCTTCACTCTCTGCTTCTTGGGTGCCACGATATGAAGAGCAGTTCTCCCACTGGGCCTCTGTGCCATGGCATCCTGTCTTGGAGCCCGCTAAGCATGCACTACTAATACGTGAGCCAAAATAAATGTCTCCTCCAAATTGTGGGTGTCAGCGTTGCATCTTGGCCATGAGGAAAGTGACTAAGACACCTCAACGCTGATTTAATTTTCATTTATGTAATCCTATGGCATTGTGTACCTTCTAATTTGTCATCCATATAACATAGGCAATGTATCTTTTGCCTGTTTTAAAATTGTATTTTCTTGTTAGTTTTGAAAATTCTTATAAATACTGGATACAAGCCCCCTAATACATATGCCTTTTACAAATATTTTTTCTCTGTCCTAGGCTTATTATTCCCGTCCTTTCCCTCTCCCCCTCCATCTCCCCCTCCCAATCTCTCTCCCTCCCTCTCTCCCTCCCTCTCTCCCTCTCTCTCTCCCTCTCTCCCTTCCCTCTCTCCTTTCCTTCTTTCCTTCCTTTCTAGAGGTAGGTAGTGCTTGTGATGACTATGGTTTCAGATTGGGTCTTGCTGTGTTGCCCAGGGTGGCCTTATATCCACTGTATAGCCCAATCTGGCCTTGAACTGGCAATCCCCCTGCCTCTGCCTCCTGTGCCAGGACTATCATTTTTTAAATAGTCTTAGAGCAGAAAGTTTTATGGGACAGAATATAATTTATTTTCTATGGATCATGCTTTTGGTGACACTTAGAATTCTGATAAACCTGTGTTATCAAGTTTCACATTTTAACTTTTTAAATTTAGATCTAGAATCTCTCAGTTAATTTTGTGGTATTTAGGTTCATTTTTTGAAATGCAGTTTTTCCAGCATTACATGTAGAAAAGGCCATTCTTTTCCCAAACTACCTTTGAACTTTTATTAAAAAATCCATTGATCATGTGTGTATTTTTATGTTTCTGGATTTTCTGTTCTGCCTTGTTGATCAACATGTCTATCTTCTTGCCAATATTACACCACTTTGATTATTGTAGCTTTATAGTGTCTCAAAATAAAAATGAATTCCCCAATTTCATTCTCTTTTTCAAAATTATTTTGGCTATTCTTATTCCTTTGCCTTTCCATATAAATTTTATAGAAAGCTAATTAAATTTTAACAAAAAAAATGTACTATTTCCATCAAGATTACATTAAATCTATAGAACAACTATAGATTTATAAAATTAACAACTTTATCACGAAGCCTCTAGTCCATGAGCACAGGGAGTTGCTTCAAGTGGGCTTTTCTCATTTTTTAAACACCTTCATGGAAGGGGTTATACTAGTCACTCATTGGAAGTATACAGTTCAGTGATTTTTTTATATATTCACCACTTTCCCATCTCACAATTTCCTTTTTGTTCTTTCAGCCCTAGGAGTGGCGATAACTGCTTCATGTTATTAGTCTTAGGGTGCCTTACCACACTGTATCCTTCTAACTTTTCCTACACTTGTATGTCCCAGACTTCCAAACAGAGACTGCTTGTGGATCTTCTTAAAAATGAAGATTTTGACCCAGTACCTCTGCACTGGAGCCTGAGATTCTCCGTTTCCATCGAGGTGAGCTGATAATGCTACTCATCTGATACAATTCTGTAAGTAACCCCTTCATTTAAAAAGCTGCAGCAAATTCCTTTTTCCGCTGACACTGATGGCTGCATTGGAGGGGGGATGGTCACTCAAACTCATGGAGGCTCCAGTGATTATCTCAGTTACCTCCTTTGTTAAGAAAAACATTTTTATTTTTAAAATTTTATTTTACTAGAACATGTATTTAGTACATAATCTTTACATTCCTTGTGTGGAGTTGGTACACATATATAATGCATTTTAATTCATTTTTCATCCCTTTTCCATCCCTCCCTACCTGTCCCTCCATTTCTTGATCCCACTCCCTTTTTTCACAAAGATTTATTTACTTTACAAAAATACAAAATGATATTATCATGAACAGAAAGAGAACCTTGGTTTGAGATGTTTAAAACTTACATACTTTTAAAAAGCTATCAAATACTACAAACATCACAAAATGTAAAATTAAATCAGTGTTTTGATTAATAAACCAAGAATTCCTCTAGAAAACTTTCACTTTTTTCTCTTACTATCTTTTAAATTTTAATTTAATTTAATTTTATTTTATTTTTTTGGTACCAGGGATTGAACTTGGGACCTTGAGCTTGTGAGGCAGGTGGCAGAACCACTGAGCTAAATCCCTAGCCCTTCATTTTGTTCTTTAGATTTGGGTTACTTTTATTTTATTTTTGGAGGGCTTCTCATATAAGAGAAACCACGTAAGACTTAACCTTCTGCATCTGATTTATTTCATTTAACAATATGGTCTCAAGATACACCCATTTTTGTAAAATTCTTCAAGTTTTTCCTTCTTTATGGCACAGTGGTAATCCATTATGTATAAATACTACATTTTCTCTATCCATTCATCTATTGATGGACATATAAGTGGCTTCCAAGGTTTATCTGTTGTGAATTGTGCTGCTATAAATGTGGGTATACATAGATCAGTGTAATATGATGTCTTTAATTCTTTGGAAAAGACACCTAGAAGAATAGCTGAGTTAAACGGAATTTCTAGTTTTAGTTTCAGGAATCTGTACAATGATTCCCATAGTGGTTGTACTAGTTTACACTCCCACCAACAATGTAGACAGGTTCCTTTTTCCCCCTGCAGACTCACCAGCATTTATCTGTGTCATTTTAATTTGCATTTCTCTAATGGCCAGTGATGTTGAATATTTCTTCATGTATTTCTTGGCTATTTGTACTTCTGTGAAACGTCTGTTCATTTCACTTGACCATTTTTTGATTGATTGAGTCTTTTGCTTTGGAGAGTGTCTAACTTTTTTGAGTTCTTTAAATATTCTAGATATTAGTCCTCTGTCCAAGAAATAGATCCCATTCTGAAGGTTGTCTCTTTACTCTGTTTGTTGTTCCTTTGATGTGCTGAAGCTTTTTAGTTTAATAATATCCCATGTGTTGATTCTTGGTGTTATTACTTGTGCAACTGGGGATCTGTTCAGAAAGTCTTTGCCTACACCTGTGTCTTCAAGAGTTTTACCTATTTTGTTTTCCAGCAGATTAAATGTTTCTGTTTTAATATTTAGATCTTTGATCTTTTTTCATTTTAGTTTAGTACATGGTGAGAGATATGGTCTAGTTTAAGTCTTCTGCATGTGGGGGTCAGTTTTCCCATCACCATTTGTTAAAGAACCTATCTTTCCTCCAGCATAAGTTTTTGGCTCCCTTGTCAAAGATCAGGTAGCTGAATATGGCTAGAGTTGTTTGTGCATATTCTATTCCATTTGGTTGATCCAAATGTTTGTTGTTTTGCCAATTCCTCACTGTTTTTATTACTGTAGTTTTGTTGTTTAATTTGAAGTCCAGTATTGTGATGCCTCCTGCCTTGCTTTTGTTGTTCAGGTTTGCTTTTGCTATTTTAAATCTCTTCTGGTTCCATCTGAATTTTAATATTGCTTTCTTTAGTTTTGTGAGGAAGGCTGTTGGCATTTTGATCAGGATTGCATGAAGTCTGTATATCAGTTTTGGAAGTATGGCGATTTTGATTGTATTGATTCTATCTATCTAGGAATAAGAGATATTCTTCCATTTTCTGATGTCATCTTTAATCTCCTTTTTCAGAGTATTGTAGCTTTCACTGTAGAGATCCTTTACTTCCTTAGTTGGGTTAATTCTTTTCTTTCTTTCTTTTTTTTTTTGGTATCAGGGATTGAACTCAGGACCTTGTGCTTGTGAGGAAGGTGGTAGAACCACTGAGCTAAATCCCAAGCCCAGTTGGGTTAATTCTTAAGTATTTTATTTTTCTTGATGCTATTGTAAAAGGTTTGTCTAATTCTTTCCTTGTTAGTTTATTATTGGTGTATAGGAATGCTATTAATTTTTGTGCTGATTTTCTGTCCTGCTGTGCTACTGAATTTGACTATTAATTCTAGAAGTCTTTTGGTAGAATTTTTCTGTGTCTCCTATGTAGAGGATCACATCACCTGCCAATAATAATAATATGACTTATTCCTTTCCTATATATATCCCTTTTACTTCTTTCTCTTGCCTGATCACTCTGGCTAATGTTTTAATAGCTGTATTGAACGGGAGTAATGATAGCTGTCATCTCTGCCTTGTTCCTAATTTTAGAGGGAAAGCTTTCCTTTTTTTCCCATCTAATATTATGTCGGCCATTGGTTTGTCATAAATGACTTTTATCAGGTTGAGATAAAGACCTTTTATATCTTATTTTCTTCAGGATTTTTATCACGAATGGATGTTGGATTTTGTCAAAGGCTTTTTCTGCATCTTTTGAGATGGTTATATGGTTTTTGACCTTGCTCTGTTTATAGAATATATTACATTTATTGATTTACATCCCTGAAATGAGTCCTTCTTGGTCATGATATATGATCTTTTTGATGATTTGTTGTATTTTGTTTGCCAATATCTTGTTGAGGATTTTTGCATTTTTATGTCTGTGAAAGAGATTGGCCTGTAGTTCTGTTTTTGTTTGGGTCCCTGTCTGGTTTTACTATCAGGGTAATGCTAGCTTGCAGGAATGACTTTAGGAGTACTCCTCTTTTAATTTCATTAAAGAGTTTGAGGAGTATTGGCATTAAATATTTTCTGAAGTTCTTGTAGAATTCAGCAATGAATCCATCAGAACCTAGGATTTTCTTACTTGGTAATTTTTTATTGTTTCTTCAATTTCTTTGCCTGATATTGGACTATTTGGGATTTATTGGATTTATATTTTCATGTGTGTATGTGTGTGTGTGTGTGTGTGTGTGTGTGTGTGCGTATGTGTGTGTGTGTGTTTTAGAGATAGGGTCTTGCTATATAATCCAGGCTGGCCTCAAATTCACCTGTAGCCTAGGCTAACCTTGAATTTATGGCAGTCCTCCTGCCTCAGCCTCCCACATGCTGGGATTACAAGTACCACACCCAGCTAGGATTTTAATATCTTCTTGCTTCAGTTTTGGTAGTTCATTTACATCTACAGTGGAAATCTATTGATTTCTTTTGTATTCTCCATTTTATTAGAGTACAGGTTCTCAGAGTAGTCAATGATCTGGATTTTGGCAGAGCCTGTTGTGATTCACATTTTTCATTTCTAATTGAGTCTTTTATTTGGGTCTTTTCATTTCTTGGTAAGATTGGCTAGGGGTTTGTCTATTTCCTTTTTCTTACCAAGCACCAGGTCTTTGATTCATTCTTTGTTTTTGTTTTTGTGTTTTAGTCTTAATGTCATCAATTTCTGTTGTGATCTTTATAACTTCCTTCCTTGTACTAGGTTTGGATTTGGCTTGGTGTTGTTTTCTAGGACCTTGAGGTGCATCATTATATAATTTATTTGAATTTGCTCTGTTTTTCTTATGTGGGCATTCAGATATAACCTTTCCTCTGATGACTGCTTTCATTGTTCCCCATAAGTACTGTTGTGTTGTACTAACATTATCATTTTATTCTATGAACTGTCTAATTTCTTCCTTGATTTCTTCTGTGACCTCTTGATTAAGAGAATACTATTTAGTTTTCATGCATTTACTAGCTTCTGTGTTTTCTTTTTGCATTATGATGTGATAGTATACATGGTATAATTTCAATTCTTTTGCATTTATTTAAGGATGCTTTATGAGCTAATATGTGGTCTATTTTGGAGAAAGACTCATACTGCTGAAAAGAATGTGTATTCTGTCATTTTGGGGTAAATATTCTGTAGATAACTGTCAAATCCATTTGTTTGATGGTTTGGTTTAATGCTGAAATTTCTTTGTTGATTATTGTATAGTTGATCTATCTGCTTGTGAAGTGGGATATTGAAGTCCCCCATTATAATTGTGTTGATGTTTTTCTGAATTTTTTTTATGTCCAGTTGCATTTGTTTTATGAAGTTGGGCACACCAGTATTTGGAGCATATATGGCTTCCTGTTGAATTGTCCTCTTAACCAACATGTACACTGACCTTTGGCTCTTCTGATCAGTTTTGAAGTCCACTTTGAAATTAGGATAGCTACTTTTGCTTTTTTCCAGGTTCCTTTTGCATGGAATATTGTTTTCCATCTTTTGATTTTTAATCTGTGAACTTCTTTAATTAAATGTGTTTCTTGTTATATTGCATGTTGTTGGGTTTTGTTTCTTGAACCACTGTGTCAATCTGTGTCTTTTGATTCTGGAATATAAACCATTTACATTGAGAGTCATCACTGAAAGGTACTGACTTATCCCTTATCATTGCATTTATTGCATTATTTTCCTTTTGCTGATTTCCATTGTTTTTCCTCCTTTTTGTTTAACTGCTCACCCCGCTGGTGTATTCATTTCATTAGTTGTTGTTGTTGTTTTTGTTTTTTTGGCATTGTTGGCTTCATTGTGGTGGATTGACTAATAGACGACTTGAACACTCAGCTGAACTGAGTCAGTGTGGTTCTGGGTATGGAAGCCCAGCCTGAGAATTGTTGCCAATGGCATAAAAGAATTGTAGGGGAAGATCATATGCTGTTGATTTTCCTGGAGAAGCTTGCCAGGGCTGGTTTTCCTGGTAAGAACGTGGTTGTTCTCACCGTCAGAGGAGCACAGATCCTTACTATAACTGGGGATGGCTGCTGTTTTCTTTTTTTCTTTTTTTTTTAGGTTTTTTTTTTTCATTAAGTTTATCGGTACATTTTAGGTGTACAATACGGTTACATTTATCATTGGGAACTTGTACCTTTACATGGTGTATCTTGGTTCTTACTTTTTCCCTATTCCCCTATCGTTCCTTCAAACCCTCCACCCTCCCTATATACAAAGACTTTGTTTCCATGTTTTCTTTTTCTTGTATTTTTTCCTTTCTCTTCTTCCCTTTCCCCTACTCCTCCAACTCCCCGTAACTCATTTAGACCTTTTCTTCCTAATTATACATTTTGATCCTTACTTACACTTTTAGTTTCTCACACACAGGCAACTAGTCAGTATTTACACGTGTGTCCTATTTATTTCACTTAAGAACATGGCCTCAGATTGGAGGGATGTAGCTCAGTGGTGCTGCCACCTGCCTCAAGTGCAAGGTCTTGAGTTTGATCCCTAGTACCAAAAAAAAAAAAAAAAA
Source organism: Fukomys damarensis (assembly GCF_012274545.1). Classification (NCBI taxonomy): domain Eukaryota; kingdom Metazoa; phylum Chordata; class Mammalia; order Rodentia; family Bathyergidae; genus Fukomys; species Fukomys damarensis. The sequence continues at coordinate 22,185,619 of NW_022900944.1, forward strand.
AAAAGTATGGCCTCAGTGTGCATCCATTTAAGCTATAAATGTCTGTAGTCTCTCATTCTTCATGGATGAGTAGTAGTACTTCATTTTATAGAAAAACCACATCTTCTTTATCCAGTCTCTACTTGATGGACGAATGGGCTGTTTCCAAGCTTTACCTGTTACAAACAGTGCCATTATAAACATGGGTGTGCATATATTGCTGTAGTATTATTCTTTTAATTCTTTTGGGAAGATATCCTGCAGGGAATAGCTGGATCAAATGGGCCCTCTAATCCTACTTTTTTGAGGTACCTCCATATTGATTACCACAGAGATTGCAGCAGTCTGCACTCCCTCCAACAATGAAGAATCTGTGTTCCTTTCTCCCCACAACCCCGCCAGCATGTGTTACTGGTTGATTTCCTGATAACAGTCATTCTTTCTGTGGTGAGGTAGAATCTCAGTGTTGTTTTCATCTGTATCTCTCAAATGACCAGTGATGTGGAACATTTTATTCATATATTTATTTCCTGCTTTTACTTCATTTGAGAAATGTCTGTTCATTTCAAATGCCCATTTTTAAATTGGGTCTTTATATTTTGGGGAGTCTGATTTTTTAAGTTCTTTATATATTGTAGATAATAGTCCTTTGTCTGAAAAACAGCTGATAAAAGTTTTCCCACATTGTAGGTTGTCTCTTGGCTCTATTGATGGTTTCTCTTGCAGTGCAGAAGCTTTTTAAAAAGATGAAATCCCAGTTGTGGTTTCTTTCTGCTAGTTCCCGTGCTACTGAGGTTTTGTTCATAAAGTCTTTTCCTATGCCAATGTCTTCAAGAGTTCTACCTAACTTATCTTCCAGCAAGCTTAGTGTTTCTGTTTTAATATTTAAATCTTTAGTCTACTTGGATTTTAGTATAGTGCATGGTGAAAGATAGGCATCTAGTTTTAATCTTTGGTAGGTTGAAATCCAGTTTTTCCAATACCATTTATTAAAGAGGCCGTCTTTCCTCCAATAATGATGGTTGGCTCCTTTGTTAAAGATGAGGTAGCTGAGTATGTCTGGAGTTGTTTCTGCATCTTCTAGTCTATACCACTGATCCTCAGGTCTGTTTCTTTGCCAGTATTACGCTGCTTTTATTACAGTGTCTTTGTAGTATAGTTTCAAGTTGGGTATTGATACCCCCTGTCATGTCTCCATTGTTTAGAATGGCTTTTGCTGTTCTAGGTTTCTACTGGTTGACTGCTGTTTTCATGGGAGCTCTGTTCTTTGCTTTGAGCTCCAGTACAAATCCCTCAGCCTAGTGGCACAGAACCTTTATCTCACTGGTGCAGACTTTCGGGTTCCACCACTAGCTGTTGCAAATCCTCAATACAAACTTGTATGAGATATTATCATGGCTCTACACCTCTGGCTGGACTCATGGCCTGGGCTTTAGGTCTTTAGATGGACTTGTGGGGGACATTGCTATGGAATCCAGGCCCTTGACATAATTCTTCAGGTCTCTAGCATGTGGATGGATCTCTTGCATTCCTCTGCATTTGACTTTCTGGATAAATATTCTAATACTATAAATTTTGTGTCCTGTATTAAATATATTGTTTTGCAAATCTTGACTACAAAAATTGTCTCTCTCTAGGATATTTCTGAAAATTTTATGGAGTGTTGTTTTGGTGGTCATGAATTTTTTTTTTTTTTTTTTTGTACCAGGGATCAAACTCAGGTCCTTGCACTTGCAAGGCAGGTGGTGGAACCACTGAGCTACATCCCTGGCCCCGGTCATGAATTTCTTGGGTGCTCTTTGTCATGGAAAGACCTTATTTCTCCATCAATTTCGAAGGAACGTTTTGCAGGATATATAAGTCTGGGTTAGAAGTTGTTATCTTTTGGGGCTTGAAATATTTCCCTCCAAGCTCTCCTTGCCTTTAAGGTTTATGTTGAGAAGTCTGCTGTAATTTTAATGGGTTTGCCTTTATAAGTGAATGAAAATTCATTGCTTTTCTCTAACCACTTTAAAAAATCTGTCCCTATTTATGTTCCTGGTATTTTGACTACGGTATAATGTGACCTGGAGAAGTTCTCTTTAGATCATGGCTATTTGGAGTTCTATATGCCTAATTTATCTGTGTGTTTATTTCTGTCCCTATATTTGTAATGTTTTCTGCTATTATTTCTCTAAGCATTTGTGGTGGCTGATTTTTCACTTACTCTGATTAATCATGTTTGTCTTTTTGCATCATCTAGTAGCTACTTGATCCATTTTTAATGTTCTCTTGTTGTTTTTAAGGTATCTCAGTAATTTGTCTTTGAAAGCATCCCTGCTTTCTAGTCTGTCCTCACATCAATCACTTCTGCTGCCTGTACTTTCAATATAATTTTTAATTTCCTGACCTTCTATTTGGAACCTTTTCGTGGACTCTAATTCTTTGCTAAACTGGTCATTCATGTTTGTATCATTTTGTTTAACTCAGCTAACTTAGTGTCTTCTGTAAATTCCCTGGTTGTTTTGTTTAATACTTCTACTATGTTTATTTACATCTTCTGTGATCCAACCAGGCACCTCACTGATCTGTTTTTAATCTCCTCTGTTAGCCTTTCCAGTAATTCAGCTGTGTGGCTTTTACTTTCCTCCCCCGTTGATGTGCCCAGGATCAGCTTTGGGGAAATTGGAGGTTTTGGGGAGCATTTCCTTGCCTTATCTTCTTATGTTTCTGTTTTGTTTGTTTGTAGGAGGGTTTTGTGCGTAGGTTTGTGGGTACTTATAATGGGAAGACTTTGTTGCTAGAATGGTGGTCTCTTTAGTTACTCTCCTTTTTGGCAATGCACTCTGGATGTAGCTAACTATAGTCCTTTGCCTCTGTCCCGAGAGCTGACTATGTCTGTTAATTTGGGAGGGGAGAAGGCAGTGCTCTTGGCCCAACACCCAGTTCTCCAGGAATGGACCAAAGTAATGTTAATATCACAAAAGTAATCTACGTATTATCATACAGAGAAAATCCACTACTAGTAACAATTATGTGACCCTCGAAATATCAAGCAAATCCACAGTATTATTGTCCAACATGCCATAAGAATTAAAAATGTGCCACCCTTAACCACAGACAAGAAAGAATTAAGGTATAAACACCAAGATAACCCAGATAATGACATAAAGTGAGTATGTACTAAATACAACAACTACATCTCCGCAAATGATAGAAAAACAATTCATAGATAGAGTTAACTACCTAAAGATTAATAAAGCTTAAGTACTATACTTTTCTTTTGGGGGGTACAGGGGATTGAACTCAGGACCTTGAGCTTGTGAGGCAGGCGGTGGAACCACTGAGCTCAATCCCTGGCCCAACCATCATACTTTTAAAGATACAGAGGAATGCAAGAGGAAATTTTTGAAAAATTAAACGATAGGAGATGATAAGTGAGACAAAGGCTCCTATCAAGGAGTAGAAGAATATTTTTAAAATTAGATAAAGGTCACAGAAAAAAACAAGAACTAGAACAGAGAAAAAGGAAGAAAGTGAAAAAGAAAGAAATAAAAATAAGAAAAACTTGAAAGGAGAAAAGAAAGAAAAGACAAAGGAAAAAAGAATTCAGGAAAAGAAGGAACAAAGGAAAATTTCACCAGACCCTAATGAACCAGTGAAGAAAAAAGAGGAAAGAAGAAAAAAGTACAGAAAAAAGTCCAAAAAATTTTTTTCTATATTTTTGAATGAGTGGTTTTCTTCCTGGATCATTGGTTTTAGAGTATAGCAATTCATAGTTTTATTTACCTAGCCTTATAGGCTGTGGGTTTGTGAGGATCTCCGGTATTTATTACAGTTACATAAAGTTGACTAACACTAAGGTTGGGCATGTGTTTTGAGAAGTTTTTTGTTTTTTGAGACAGGGTCTTGCTATGTAGTTCAGGTTGGCTTTGAACTCAACATAGAGTCAAGCCTGACCTCAAACTCACAGGAATCCTCCTACCTCAGCCTCTCGAGTGCTATGATTATAGGCATGTGCCAGCACACCCAGAAGTGCATGCATTGGACATTCAGTAAATAGTTATTTCTAGCCAATAAATCAACCCAGAAAAATGCAAAAGCTAACATGACAGCATTTGCATGTTCAATAATAACATGCATGTTCAATGACATTCTAGTTGCAATGGGAATAAATTATGTTAATAATAAGAGAGAGGGAAGAATGATTGGATATGAATCAAACTGACCTCAACAGAGGGAGTTGGAGAGAAAAACAGCAGCCAAAGCTATTGATCTGTTTTAGGGCTAATACAAGAGCAGGTTCCCAAATAAATCTGGTCACCTTTGTGCCTGATTCTCATCATCCTTCCCAATCAGGTGAAATCTCTTAGTCATAAAGCAATTAAATATAAGTGTGTGGTGAACTTTTTCTCTGGTCCTATGCAAAAGCAGGGTTATACTGGTGTCTGGATTTAAGTTTGTTTGTTTTTTTAGATAAATTATCTGTGTGTGTACATTTTTGTGATACGAGGGATTTAACCCATGGGTTGTCTACCATTGAGCTATATCTACCCTTTCCGTTTTTTAAAATTTGGGACAGGGTCTTGACACACCTGTAATCCCAGCACTCTAAACTGAGGCAGGAGGGTCACAAGTGTGAGCCCAGCCTAGGCAATTTAGTGAGTCCATGTCTCAAAAATTAAGAAAGGAGGGGAGGGAAGATACTCATCGAAGTGCACATACTCGTCAGCTTGGAGCCCTCTCTGGTGTGCCACCCCATAGAGCAGATCCCTGCCATTTGTTCACCTACAACTACCTCCACCTGCCACCATTAAGAGTCCTCTCATTGCCACGCAGGAACGGGTAATTCCACTCCCCCCCCCAGGTTTTTCTGTTTTAGGATCTAGAGGGTAGCGGGAGAGAGATCCCTAAGAGCTGTGTTGTGTGTTGAATTTTCAGGGAGTAGAGGCAAAAATAGGCTTAGGGGTACAAGGTAATTACTGGGCATTGAACCTGTGAAAGTTGCATGTGATGGCACACGTCTGTCAACCCAGGACTCAGGAGGCTGAGGCAGGAGGATGGGAGTTTCTCAGATTTTCATGGCGTTTGATTATCTGGTCAGTCCTGAGGCACTTTGGTTGGGTATTTTGTAAGCTGTCTCTTTTGGATTTGTCATCCAGGTGTGATGATGTCTGTAATGCCAGCATTCAGGAGGCTGAGGCAGGAGGAACATGAGTTTGAGGCCAGCCTGGAATATATAGTGAGACCCTGTCAAACCAAACCAAGCCAAACAAAACCAAACAAACAAAAAATTCAAAAATTTTCATTTCCCCAGCACTTGGGAGGCTGAGGCAGGAGAATATCCATAAGTTTGAGGCCAGCTTGGGCTACATAATGAGTTCAAAACCAGCTTAAACTACATGGCAAGACCCTGTCTCAAAAGAAATTTTTTTAATTTTTTCTAATATTAGAACTTCAGTATAAAGCAATGAAAAAAATCAGAAAATGAAAACCAGCAAAATTTACTTAGCAAATATCTTTTACCAGAATTTTAACATACCAAAGTTTCTCCACTTATAAAAGTATCTTTACATTTGTTATGCTTCATAAAGTTATGAAATGCTTGAAGTAGGATGTAAACATCCCCTAACTATAAAAGTACAATCTAAGCACTGTCTAGAGCCAGGAAACTGTTTTAGTGGAAGAGTAATAATTCCTATCTGTTGGAGTCTTGCCAGTGGATATAGTAGGAGCTTTACGTACTTATTGCTTTTAATCATTATAGTTGTGAAATAGGGTTTCACAAAAGCAAAACACAAGAAACTGCAAGTATTAGTGTATTTAGGGAGGTCGTTCCAGGAAGCACAAATGAGGTCATGCAAAGTGAGACAGGGAGGGAAACGTTCCGTTATCAGGCAGGTGGCTCCGGGGGAGCTCAGTCCAGCTGGGGACCCACCCATGGCAGGACTGTGAATTATGACCACAACTTGTCCCATGTTCCCATCAGTAAGGAACATTTGTCATTCCTTACTGGCAGAGGATTTCATGCGGGGCATTAAATTCCTGTTACCTTTGGGCTGCACAAGTTCCTGTGGCACCTAAGGTCAGCGAGAAGACCAAGATAGGCCCAGGGGTGGCAGGTGACAGCCACTGGAACTGTCCTCTGCAGCTGCAGGGGGATAGTGGAGCAGAGCACAGTGACAGTGTGTGCTACTCAATCACTCACTCTACCCTCCTTGAACAAAATGGACTCCAGAAAGGTTACCTCTGCCCCAGGTGACATTGCCCGTAAGCAGGAGAACCAGGCATCCAGTGTGTGACTCCGACCCCATGCAGCACCCCCACTAAGACCTGTCAACACTATAGGTGCATCCTGAAGATAGTGGAATTCATCACAGCAATTTGGAGCTGAGAAGCACATTAAGAGGTTCTTTTTATGTATTTATTTTTTAATTTTTGAGGTAAGGTCTTCGCTAAGCAGTTCAGGCTGAACCTGAACTTACTATGTAGTTTAGGCTGTCCTCAAACTCACAATGATTCTCCTGCTTCAGCCCCCTGATGCTCAGATTACAAGTGTGCACTACCACACCCAGCAGAAATTATTGGTTTCATTCTCTAGGATAGGAAATTGAAGTCCAGAAATGGTACACCAGCTTGTAAGTGTAAGACCACAGAGCTGGATGGATTCAGAGCAGGACACAGAAGTGACACTGCAGGTTCCACAAGAGCAGTGCTCCTGACACCAACACAGTGCAGGCAAACACATGTAACCGGTAAGAAAAATAAGACATATATTTACTTTTATTACCAAATTAACACATATCACATTGGAGAGTTAAAGTTGCAGAAGGGCCTCATTTCTCCTCACTATTATCACAAGCCTGTGCCTGATGGCATCTTAAACATCATTATAGTTGATTATTCCTCCTTTTGCTGCCTAATGCTTTCTCCTATGAAGTTATTTCCTAAATAAAAGTGTTACCACTGAAATCAAATTAGCAATTAAAAATAAATGAACTGCTTGAAACAGTCTCTAGGAACCACTTTGGATAAACCAAAGTGTTATTCAATTAGCGAAGTAAAAATTGTCTTCATAATCTTATTTGTGTTTGCAATCTCCTGAAGGTTCTCTGAACAGATTCATGTGGTTTAAAACATGAGAAAAATAAGATGTTTTCTCTGGCACAAAAGGCAGTCTTTGAAGACTCATCATAGGACGATAATGGCAATCTTTAAAACCTTTCAATTATGATTTGATGAAATAACTCTTTGAAGCACAATTAAATTCTCAATTGAAATAATACTAAAACTATGTTTGCATTTAGGGGGAAGACAAATCTTTTCTATTTTAATTATTTTGAGCACTGATGATTGAACAAAGGAAGTAGTGAGCTGAGGTACAGCTGCAGTCCTTTGTATATATGTATGTATGTACGTATGTATAATTTTTTTTAAAAGGTCTTGGTAAATTCCCTAGGCTGACCTTGAATTTACAATCCTCCTGCCTCAGCCTCCTGAGTTGCTGGTATTAGAGGCTGGTGCTACCATGTTTGAGTGAAACAAGTTTTTCAGTAAAATTTCAACTTGCAAATTAATGCCATATGTGTCTCATTATTAAATGAGACGAAGTCATAGTATATGTCTTCCTCACTTTCTGGTCACTGAGATAAATACCAGGTGCCTGAAACTTAAGCGAGGAAAGGTTTACTTTGGCTCACAGTTCACAGAGAAATCAGTCCATGGTTGGGTGGTCCAGGTGAGGTGGCTTGGCACGGAGCATGGTTGAAGAGAAGCTGCTAGTGGCATGGTTATGGGGAGAGAGAGCAATCGGGAGAGGAGCTGAGCAGGGAGCTACATCCTCCCAAGCCGTGCCACAGTGACTCCCTCTCCAGCCAAACCCCACCTACTACCAGCAAGTCAGCTGTACCACTCCCATAATCCCATCACCTTTCAGAAGCCCTACTGTGGAGTGTTTGAGGCATTTGGGAGACCCCTACATCTACATATATAAACCACAACAGCATGGTAATGATATCATTCTTCAGAAGGAAGGCCCCATACCCATACACACTGTCTGGCTTTTTCCTTCATTATGTTTAACTACACTTACTGTGCAAATATTTAGCTTATATAATACCATATGAGTTGCTTTAAAGTTTTATCCATGTCCAGATCTAAAACTAGGGCCTCTCTTTTGTCTGCGCACTGCCCCTAAGGAGCCAAAAGTAACAGAATTTATTCCCATCTTTTTTTTTAATCTTATTGAGTTTATTGGTACTTTTTAAGTATACAGTGCAGTTACATTCATCATTGCCCATCTTCTTGAATATAATTCTTTTCATAATGGACTACTTCTTGTTCCTTTAAAGGACCAAGAATATTTCTGCTAAGGCAGGAATGTCCAAGAATGTTCTTCTTCCTATCTGTAGGTGTAGAGTGTATTAAAGGACAAAATTACAACAGTGTAGTTTAAAGATCTCAGTGGCTGTATTTGTGACTAGAATGCAGTAATGCTTAGTTCCATAAAGTAGACCAAGGTTTCCACTGAGTGGAGCACAGAAGTTTGGTTTTATAAACAGAAAAGGACTGAAGAAAAGAGAAAAGAAAAAAAGAACAAAAAGTGGATTGATCATTTCAAAGTTACTATCCTTGTGAGCAGAGTCAGAGAAAGAGAACAATAGAAAAAAATATCTGTCGGTTAACATAAGGGTGCTTCAGATAACTATTTTTGGCAAGGATTAAAACAGATGGACCTTTTTTATTATTATGCCAACTAAAATTGATCTATTTGGGGAATTTGGCTATTTTCTCTCCCCTGATATCTCAGGTCAGATAATAACTTAGTTTCCCTTTGATGAAATGAACTTAGTATAAATGACTTCATTTTGCTTTTTAAAAAATTAATTTTATCAGTACATTTTAGGTATACAATATAATGACACATCATTGGGGATTTGTACCTTTACATTTATATCTTGGTTATATAATTATGCCCATGAGCTACTTAGATATGTTTTTATATTTCTAATTATATAAGGATTTTCAGGTCCTC
>NW_022900944.1:22194992-22214000 GCF_012274545.1 Fukomys damarensis
CTCAGGTCAGATAATAACTTAGTTTCCCTTTGATGAAATGAACTTAGTATAAATGACTTCATTTTGCTTTTTAAAAAATTAATTTTATCAGTACATTAGAGGTATACAATATAATGACATTCATCATTGGGAATTTGCACCTTTACATAATCTATCTTGGTTCTTATTTTTCCCCCATTCCTGTCCTCCCTTCAACCCCTCCACCCTTCCCTATTTACAAAGACTTGTTTCCATTTTTTAAATTTTCCATTTTGCTTTTTTAATCCAATCTTTTGGGACCCAGTGAAGGAAGCTACTTGAAAACAATGATCACCTATAATTTTTTAATAGCTGAAAAGGGGAGGCCAAAGAGGAGAAGAGGGGACAGAATAAGCATGTACGTAATGACTCTTCTAAAAGCATCAGTGTAATAAAAAGTTACCTATTGTGGGAAATATACTTTATTACAATCATTCCACCACTCATATTTACTTGAAAGCAGTTGCTGTTTTGTTTCAAGATCCCATAGAGATTTGTCTTGATGGAGACGAATATAATCTTGTGGCTAACAGGGAGCTTTCAGACAAATATACCATAAATATTTTTGGTTACACAGGACTCATTATCTTTGATAAAGTAAATAAGAAGAGAAAATACTTGTCCTCTAAGAAGTATACCTTGTAAACATTTATATGGTCAAGAATGGCTCCTCCAAACCAGGCATGGTTGCAGACACTTGTAATCCCAGCACTCAGGAGGCCGAGGCAAAAAGGTCACTGGGAGTTTGAGGCAAGTCTGGGCTACATCGTGAGTTCAAGGCCAGCCTGGACTATATAGCTAGACCTTGTCTCATAAATAAACAAACAAAAAACCAAACAGACAAAAAAAAGAGAATGACTCCTCTTAACATGTCAATATGTTCTTTTTGTGGTATGGGAGATTATAGCCAGGTCTTGCACTTGCTAGCCAAGCACTCAACCACTAAGTTACATATCCATTTATTTATTTTATTTATTTAAAAACAAAGTTTCAATAAGTTGTCCAGGCTGGCCTCAAACTTACATCCTCCTGCCTCAGCCTCCCAAATAGCTGAGATTATAGGTACATACCACCAAACTCCACTTTAGAATGTTAATATTTTTGGCATTCTGGCAAACTGGCAAAGTGTTAAGCAACAACTCAGTGTCTCTGAGATTCAGAATCTGGACACTGGAAAATAACTTGGGGAAGGGGAAAAAAAAAAAAAAGAGTTAGATCCCTGGTAACTAATCCCCAGGAACCAGGAAGGATCTGACAGAAAAATGTAAACTTACAGAGAAATTGAAGAGACAAAACACAACACTGAAAAGGGAGGGGAGAATCTGCATTTTTCCCTCAGCTGCTGGCTCAGGCTTCCCAAGAAAGGAAGACTGAATCTACAAAGTGAAAGTGGGGAACTCCAGAGGGCTTCCGGGAGAAGCAGTGCAGTGGAACAGACCAGCGGTGTCTGCTGCAGCAGCTGGTGGGTGACTCCACTCCAAGTGCCCTCCTGGAAAGTCCAAGCCCTCCTAGAAAGAGGGCTTGGCTGAATGCTGTTTGGGGGAGGGGTTGAGTATCTGAACCCAGGACCCAGAGCAGCCAAGGGATGGCTTCAATTCAGGGATCCAACTGTTATGTTCCCACTGTGACTGGGTAAAGGACAGCCATGGGAGACAGCCGTGGTCAGGGAGCTGTGGTCAGGCTGGCAAGAGACCCCCTGAGGGGTTTAAGCTAAAGTACACAGGCCCTACCCCCATGGCCAGAGGCCAGGCTCAGCCCGAACTGCTCTGGTTTTGAAGGTCACAGAATTGGTGCCTTCGCCCTAATCCACTGCCTGCTTGTGCCTGCATTGAGCATGGATCTGGGGTCTGACTGCCTTCTCCATCTGTCATGTAAGCACAGTCACGTCTTGACACTGTGCCCAAATTATAGATCCTGGAAGAAAATCACATGTTCAAAAATTTGTTTTCATTTTTGTTTCTGTGAGTGTGTGTGTGGTATTTTTGGTTTTTTATATATTTTTTTTCTTTTCTTCCTTTCTTCTTTTTTTGGTACCTGATATCGAACTCGGGACCTTGTGCTTGTGAGGCAGGCAGCAGAACCACTGAGCTAAATCCCTGGCCCTCTTCCTTTCTTCTTAACCAGTTTATTGGGGCTTCCTTTATCCTTCTTCCTTGCTTTTTATCTCTTCTTCTTTTCTCTTTCTTTTATCTTCTTCACAATTACAGTGTATACATTAAGACAACCCAGGTATTGACTTACAGCTAATATGTACTAAATGTGACAGCTATATCTCTACTAATGGTGAAAAAGAATTCAATAGTAATTTTATAATGTTAACTATCAAAAGATTTGCAAAGCTTTATGGTTTACTAATGTCTAGAATAAATAAAGAACTCAAAAAATTAGACTCTACAAATTTAAGGACCCAATAAAAAGTGGGCATCTGAAACAAACGGACATTTCTCAAGTGAAGAAGTACAAACGGCCAATAAATACGTGAAAAAATGTTCGACATCACTGGCCATTTGAGACATGCAAATTAAAACAACCCTGAGATTCCATCTCACTCCACAAAGAAAGGCTGTCATCAAGAAATCAAGCAATAACAAATGCTGGTGAGACTGTGAGGGGAAAAGAACCCTTCCGCATTGTTTGTGGGAGTGTAAATTAGTACACCAATATGGTAATCGGTATGCTCAACTTTTTTCCCCAAAAAAGGTAAATACAGAAGTTCCTTTTGATTTAGCTATTTCCCTTCCATGTATCTTCCCAAAAGAGTTAGACATAACATTACAGTGACACCTACATACCCTACTTAGAGCATCACAGTTCAAAATAGCTAAGTCTTGGAAGCAGCATATGTGTCCGTGAACAGATGAATGGATAAAGAAGCTGTGGTGTTCATACACAATAGAGTACTACTCTGGCATAAAGAAGGATGAATTTGAGTTGTGTGCACCATGACACTTATGTGAGCTAATCAGATACAAGTTTAAATGTTGCGTGGTGCTGTAGCTAATATTTAGGTGCCCCCCCAAGCCTATGTGCTCATAGGCATGGCTTGGGGAGGTGGTGGAATCATGGGTGTGTGACCTGCTTAAGGGCATAATAACTGGATTACCCCTCTAATTGGATTAGTTCTGGGTGTTGCTGAATAGATTTACTGAAGAGAGAACTCCCATGCTGGGTGTGCGTGGCACCAACCAATAGGCTTGTAGCCTGGATGGAATATGAAGGGACAAAAGGAAGGCAGGCTCCCTGATTTCTACCTGCCCTGCTGTGTACTTGTTTTCCTCCGTGATGCCCCTCTGCTGTGCCGCCTTGCCTTGGAACCAGCCAACTAAGGACTGAAACCTCTACAAACTGAGAGCCAAAATAAACCCTCTAACTTTGGATATTGGATATTTTGTCCCAGCAGTATGACACAATATATAAATAAAGTGAAAAAGGACAATGAGATTTTTTTAAAGGGGAGAGAATAGTTAATGTAATGCAGAATAAACAATGTATCTAGAAGTGTACCTTGAGCAGGACATGGTTGCACACACCTGTAATCCTAGCACTTGGGAGGCTGAGGCAGTAGAATTTCCGCAGCCCGGGCTACATAGTGAGACCGTGTCTCAAAAAACCAAAAACAAAGTGTACCTTGATTTAGTATAATTGTATAATATGTTTTATATGGGTTTTGGGGGGTCCTGTTAGTCTGGCTGTTAATCTGTATGTATGATAATTAACTTTATAAGAACTTATAAAATAAATGAATCTAATGGTGGCAAAAATGTTAATACTTTTATCTAAAATAAACATCTCAAAGTAGCACAGTTGCCTCTATCTTATATTCAAGGCCTAGTACTTCTGTACTAAATACTTTCTTGTAGTGTTCTCAGACTTCACAGATAGTGCCCACTTAGCAAAAGCTACCTTCTCTGAAAACTCAACAGTTCTCCAACAACCAACTGGGCATCTAGCAAACCCATTCCATTTGACACCCTACCCACAATTGCTGCAGACTCGGCAGGTTACATACTCAGTCCTATGGCTGTCTCCACTTCAGAGCCTACAATCCCAGAGGTCAGCTAACTTCTTACTAACTTACTAACTGGCATAGCTATAAATGCAGTGTTCTCAAGACTCTTTCAGATTTGATAACTTGTTACTGTGACTCATAGAACTCAAAAAAGTGCTAGTTTACTCAGAAGCACTAAGCCAGACATGGTGGTGTACACCAGTAATCACAGCACTTGGGAGGCTGAGGCAGGAGTGTTGTTGTGAGTTTGAGGCTCTCAGAATTTGGAAGGCTGAGACAGGAAGGTTGCTGTGAGTTTGAGGCCAATGTGGACTACATAGTAAGTTCAAGGCCAGCCTGAACTAGTGGGACCCTGTTTCAAAAACAAAAACAAAACATTACATTATGAAAGATATAATTTGTTTGTTTCTTTGTTGCTTGCTTGCTTGTTTTTTGAGACAGGGTTTCACTAGTCCTGGTTGATTCCATTTTTTGGCTATGAACATTCTTGTACAAGTTTTTGTGTGACCATATATTTTTTATTCTATTGGATACATAACGCTATCATTTGGATTTAGAATGTCCTACAAAGACCCATGTTTTAAAGGCTTGGCCCCCAGCTTGGCACTCCTGCAAAACAGTGGAGCCTTTAAGATGTAGGACTTCCTTGGGAGGCCTTATGGCAGTGGTGGTGAACTTATGGCACGCGAACTACAGCCTTGAAAGCTCTAAAATCTCTGCTAAAACTGCGTTATGTCAAAAGGAAGTAAGAATCCAGTCCCTTTATTGTAGACAGCTAAATTAATTGTCTATATGATAGGCAGTTAGGCAGGGCCAGGCCCTTGAGGGAGTCAACCCAGAAGACAACTGTGGCAGGAGACACATTCACTGAAGGTCAGGCTTCAAGAGGACACTGCACCTACTTCTAGGGATGAACTGCAGGAATTAATATTCTAAATAGGTATCAGTCACCTGAGTGGAGAACCAAAACCTTAATCCATCTCTTCCTAGAAAGATCTCTGACCCATCCCTTACCAAAAATCCTTATTCATCCATGCATGCCTGCTACCTGACTTGCTTCCCCATTTGATCCCCATTTAATCAATATTGCCTAAGTAATTGAGACTAGTAATTTTATTGGTTGACCATAGTTTTGTCCCACCCCATACCCACGTTGTGATTTTCCACTGGATCTTATTAGTTGATGATAGTTTGTTCCACTTTGTTCCCACCTCACCTTGTGGCTTTGCTCCATAAAATCTCCCTGAAAAGTGGGGTCCCAGGCAACCCACCTTCTGGGGGTCCCCTCCTGTCCTCTGAGGCAGGAGCTGTCTTTCCTTTAATATCCCCTACCCTTAACCACCATTGTTCCTAGAATTCATTCTTTGATTTTAAAGAACATAAACTCAGCATTTTGGACATCTAATATGTTGGGAGTTATTATTAATTATTTATTTATTTATTTATTTATTTATTTATTACTGGGGATTGAACTTGGGTCCTTGCACTTGTGAGGCAGGCGGTGGCACCACTGAGCTAAATCCCCACCCCGGGAGTTATATTATTTCCCTTACACTATTTGGATTATTTGGAGGTTCTGTATCATCCAAAGATCATACACCTTATGTCATATCTCCTTTTCATCTTTCTTTGTTCCCCAGCTAACATGTAACAAGAAGCTGTTTCCACCACATGCTCCCAGCACAGTTCCAAAGGCATCAGGGACAACCAACCATGGACTGAAGCCTCTGAAACTATGAGCCAAAATAAACCTTTCCTCCTTAGAAGTTAATTATCTCAAGTATGTCATCAAAGAATGGAAAGCTGACTAACACACAGTTAAGAGTAGATGTGCCATGTGTTACCTCTGCATTTAACCTTTTGAAGAGCTGCCATTATACTTTTCAAAGAAGTAGTGCCATTTTACATTCCTATTGGTAGTGGAGCTTATATTTCCATTCATACAAGAGCTAAAATTATGCCCCTTGGTTCTGTTTTTAAAAACCAGAAAAATAATTTTATTGGTCTTTCCTGGGTCACATGCTGTCTTCTCATCTATGCAGCTAAAGAAAGGTGGCCTAAGAAGATAACCATCCATGGCTATGAGAAGGAGTGTTTCCCCGAAAAAAGTAACATATAGGGAAACTATTACTATATGCCTGCCACAGAAATCTAAAATTTAAGGCTGGCTACTTCCCCTATAATGATAATAATTAATGAATAAGAGCATTTGGATTGATAAATTAACTAGTAGGGTGCTATTGGGGTTCAAGTAGTACATACCTGGGTCTTTGGGGCATAAATATCCTGAAATATTCATTATGATGCCATTCAATAATTTGTCCTTTCTGAAAGTCCAGTTGTGCATTACTTGATAAACTCAGTTCTTTACTAATAAACTGCTCATTTTTAGGTTGAGAACCTGCCAAGACAAAAGAGTTTATTTCTTAGCTTCTCTTTACAGCTGCCTGTGGCTGTGGGGTTACTTTCCCACCAAAGGAACGGAAGTGGCAGTGTTGTGTACAACTTCCAGAAGTGTCCTTTGAGAGAGGAGTTATGTCCTTCTCTTTGCCTTTCTTTCCTCCTCTTAGCTGGAATGCAGATATGATGGCTGGTGCTGGAACAGTCATTTAGATGATGTAATGGAAATCCCATTTGGGAAAACAGTAGAACAAGATGGAAGGAATCAGGGTTAACTAATGATAGCAGTTATACCAACTTTGAGCTGCCTATGGTTGCATGTGAAAAAAATAAACTTTTATTTTAATGTCACTGTTATTTTGGCTTCTGTCACTCTTAGCCGAACCAGATCATTCCTATATATATTTATTTCCAGCACCTTCTCAACTGTTTGTCTTGGTGGTTTTGTTTTGTTTTAATTTTGTTTTTGTTTGGTTTTGTTTGCAGTCTGGAGATTAAACCCATGGCCTTCACCCTGAACTATGTCCCTAGGCCTTTTTCATATTTCATTTTGAAGCAAGTTCTCACTAAATTGCCCAGGCTGGGCTTGAACTTGTGATCTTCCCGCCTCAGCCTCAGAGAGTGCTGGGATCAGAAGTGTGCACCACCAGGCCTGACTTTGCTTGTGTTCTTATTTACTACTGTACTTCCCTGTGACTCCCCATAATCCACAGTTCACATAGATCTGCCTGTCTACAAGCCACAATGCCCTTCGTGCACTTATATACCACAACAAATCCCTTTTATCAAGGCCCTCCTGTATGCTAAAGACCATTCTGTGAAAGCACTTTACATTGAATTAAC
The DNA here is from genome assembly GCF_012274545.1 of Fukomys damarensis. Taxonomy (NCBI): domain Eukaryota; kingdom Metazoa; phylum Chordata; class Mammalia; order Rodentia; family Bathyergidae; genus Fukomys; species Fukomys damarensis. Next base: position 22,202,263 of record NW_022900944.1, read on the forward strand.
TTTATGATTCCCTACACCAAACTGATAAATCCTATTACTCCCACTTCTTGCCATATATATACTGGGAGTAAACTCAGGCTTTTCACATGCTAGGCAAGCACTACCGCTGAGCTACAACCCCAGCCCTCCCACCTTTTTTTTTTATTTTTAAATTTTTTTGAGACAGGGTCTCACTATGTAGTGTAGGTCGGGCCTGAACTCACTTTGTAGCCCGGGCTGGCCTTGAACTCTCAGTGATGTTTCTCCCTCTGGCTCCTGAATGTTGGAACTACAAGCATGTACCACCTCACATAATTTTGACTTGCAAAAACTGATCCTTGGGAAAATTGAGTGACTTGCCCAAGTTCACACAGTGTATGTGGAAGACATTCGCCCTCCACAGCACTTGTCTGTAACCATTCTGCCAAGATACCAACCAACTAATGAAATCTAGGACAGACTGACAATGAGAAAACTAAACTTTTGGTCATTTATAATTAAAAAGCAAGAGGGACCACAATCAGAATCAGCATATGTGCATTTACCAAGGATTTCTCTGGTTACCAGACTTTTTAGTAGAGTGCGAAATTAGAATCTTTACCACTCTTTAGGTATGTGCTAATTGTACCATATAAAATTTTAACAATACATTTAGTAGATTACTAATAAGTAGCTACATGGAAAGAAAAGTCTGTGAAACTGCATGTCCTTCACATGTAATCAATAAAGTCAAACATTTGTTAAAATTAATTTACAGTTGGGGCCAGGGATTTAGCTCAGTGGCACCATACCTGCCTTGCAAGTGCAAGGCCCTGAGTTTGATCCCTGGTACCCAAAAAAAAAAAAAAAATTTAATTTACAGTCAACTTTTAGGCAACCTACAGACCTTATGTGATGGTTAAGCATGATTGGCTTGAGAGACACTGAGGCACACTTCTGGGGTGTCCCAGTGTGAGTTATGGGGGCATGGCCTTGAAGACTATATCTGGTCCCTAACCCCTTCCTCTGTGGTGCTATTCTTCTCTCCTCTACTTCCTGGCCACCATGAAGTGAGCAGATTTGCTTTGCCATGCCCCTCCACCACGATGTCTCAGCCTTGGAACCAGGTGAGCATGGACTGAAACATCTCAAACTGACAGCCAGTTAAGTTGCTCCTTTAAGTTTCAGATGTGTCAGGTATTTTCCCCAGCAACAGGAAAGCTGACCCATATATCGTACCTTGGGAATCATTCTTACAAAACACTTTATGTGAAATGAAGGCTTGTGCCCTTTGTTTCTATTTGTATATGACATATATAAGATATATAAGATATATGTCATATTGGTTTGAGGGTTAGGACACTGAGTATTTTGAGTTAGGGTCTTGCTATCTTGCTCAGGCTGGTTCCAAATTCTTAGGATCAAGGGATCCTCTTCCTGCCTCAGCCTCCCCATTTGTAAGATGTATTCTATGTGTTATTCTCTGCCTTCAGTCCAACCCTCTATTGTGATGTAGAATGTCGTCTCTACCCAAGAAGGTAGAACTGCCCGATGCTAGGCATTCAGGAAGCTGGCAGATCTCTTATCCCCAGTATATCATTAAGGAGAAGCTTACCATTGATTAAATTCTGTGAACACCTGGAACTCACTACTCACTACTTGCAACTGTATGGCATTAGAGATAAAGTGAGTGATTAAGAAGGATCCTTAGCTAGGTGTGGTGGTGCATGCTTGCCATCCAAGCACCATGGGATGCTGAGGGAGCAGTACAACAAGTTCAAGTACAGCTTGGGCAATTTAGTGACCCGGTGAGAATTTGTTTCAGAGTATAAAACAGGCTGGGATACAGTTCAGTGCAAAGGCACTGTGTTGAAATTCCCAGTACTCAAGGAAATAAAAAAGGACCCTTACCCTCTAGAAAGTCACAATCAATTAGGGGAGATACTCATAGCACAGGTATAACCCAATGAAGACAAAAACACAAAACTGTAGAAAATGTGTAATAGGCTCATGGAGCACAAGTAGTCCAGGGTGATGATTTATTTTAAATTATATGCATGTACTATGGTACCAGTGTTACATACTGTCTTAGTTACTTCCTCATTGCTGGGACATCATATCTGAAACAGTTTAAAGGAGGAAAGGTTTATTTTGGCTCATAGTTTGTAGAGGTTCTAGTCCCTGTCAACTGGTTCCAAGACAGGGAGATATGGCAGAGGGGCAGCACAGAAGAGAAAGAGCTCATGGCATGGTAGGCAGAAAGCAGCATACCTTCCTTCTTTCTCTTTATTCCATCCAGGCTATAAGCCTATTGGTTGGTGCCACCCACACCCAAGATGGAGCTTTCCTCTTCAGTAAGTCCATCACCCACATCCAGTACTATGCTAAACCAATCAGAAGACTAATCCAGTATCATATATCTATGGTTCGGTCACTCTCAGAAGCCTCAGCTGTTAGTGCATGAAGCTTTGGGGGGATATCAAGAAATAAGCCATAACATGTATATTATAAAATAAAATAAATAGAAATAGAAATTATATAAGAAAATATGAAAAGTTAGTGGAAGAATAATTGAGTTGTGACTTATCCAAACAGTACAGTATTTTTCCCTCATAATAAGAATAAAAAGCTGATGCATGCTATAACATGGAACTTGTGTACATTATACTAAATTGTTTTAAAACCTAGACATACATGACCACATGTTGTATCATTCTATTTATAAAATTATTCAGGCTGGGGATTTAGCTCAGTGGTTCTGCCACCTGTCTCACCAAGCTCAAGGACCCGAGCTCGATCTTGGTTCAAAAAAAAAAAAACAACCCATAAAAATTATTCAAAATAAACAAAACAGTTTGGTGGTTGCCAGTGTTGTGCAAAGGGGAGAGCAACTGTTTATGGGTAAAAATTTCCTTCTGGAGTGTTAAAATGTTTTGGTGCTAGATAGGTCGTACAGCATTACAAATGCACTAAATTGTGTTGGATTGTTCATTTTAGTATTGTTGATTTTATGTTACATGAATTTCACCTCAACAGAAAATAAAGTTGAATGTCCCAAGGTAAAAAAAAAAAAATGAAAAAAATAAATACAGTAAAACCTTGGATCGTAGGCATAATTTGTTCTGGAACCATGTCTGTAATCCAAAGCACTTGTGTATCAAAGCAAATTTCCCCATAAGAAGTAATGGAAACTCAGATGATTTGTTCTACAACCCAACAATATTCATATAAAAAGTGATTACAATACTATACTATCCAAAATAATAAACCAGGCATAGCAGTATCACACACCTGTAATCCCAGCACTTGGGAGGCTAAGGCAGGAGGATCACTGTGAGTTCCAGGCCAGCCTGGACTACAAAGTGAGTTCAAGTCCAGCCTAAACTACATAGTGAGACTCTGTCTCAAAAACAAATAATAATAATAATACAAAATAGTAAAGAAAATATAAAGAAAAAAACAAATGAATGTGCACTTACCATTGAAAACCTTCATGGCTGGTAAGAGGGAGACAGAGAGGAGGGTTATTGTGTTGGATGACTTTCATGATCACTGACAGAATCACTGCTCTCTAATTGGCTCAATGGAATCTTTTTCTTTTCATGCAACTTCAAGAAGAAACTGCACAGTGACACTGCTTTGTCCTCCTTTTGAGGATTTTGCAGAAATGTGACACTGCTTTGTCATTAAACAGATGCATCGCCAGCACTGCACAGCCTCATTTGGGTGGTGCTTTTCTACAAAACTTTGCACGGCTTCCCACAGTTTATACATCTCCATAACCTCATCTGAAGTGAGGGAGTCCTCTGCCTTTTTCTCCTCCTCCTCCTCCTCTACAGATAACACTCTCCTCCTCAGCCTCTTGCTGTTGTGAGATAATCACTCACAGTCCTGCAGTGGGGAAGCTAGCAAGGGAGAGGGAGAGAGAGAAAGAGAGGGAGAGAGGGAGGGAGAGGGAGAACCATTGGCTTGGTTGTGACCATGTGACATTCTGCATCATACACTACTTGTACTGTTTATCAAGTTAAAATTTATGAGAAATGTTTGCTCATCTTGCAGAACAAATTACAATCCAAGCTTTTGCTGTAATTATAAAGATATTGGTGATGTCTTACTCTACAATCTGCTAGTGTCACAGATTATTAAGGAGGAGCTCATCATTGAAGGGGAAAAATGTAAGTTTTTGTTTCAGATTCTTTTAAAGCAATTAATCATGCTGTATAATCTTTAAGTACAGAGATAACTCCTCTCCAGCATGTCACCTAGACATCATTTCACTAATTGGCCACCTGCCTCCCATCTCTTCAGCAATGATGAAGAGGCAGGTTCTTTTCCTCACAGAAGAGAAATCCATACTTTGTTGCTTTGGCTAATAATGAAAATATTGGAGAACAGACTGGCAAAGCTGTTGCCATTGGCATTTTTCACACGAACCACAATCAAATGAATTCCTTAGGGTGTGTCCCCACCCACCCAGGTTTGCTCTCCTGACTGTTCTACTCTGTGCCAGCTAAGGTTTCACTAGGAGATCTGCCAGCTTCCTGAATGACTAGCATTGGGCAGTTCTGCCTTCTTAGGTAGAGAGGCCACTCTACATCACAATAGAGGGTTGGACTGAAGGCAAAGAATAAAACATAGAATACATCTTACAAGCTGGGGGAGGCTGAGGCAGGAAGAGGATCACTTGATCCTAGGAATTCAGAACCAGCCTAAGCAAGATAGCAAGACCCCAACTCAAAAGAAAAAAGAAAAAAAAAACCTATAAGGAATATATACACATTAACAGTAAGGAGAGCTATTTTCTGCAAAGTGATTGACTTACTCTGCTCAGGCTGTTTTAGCATAGTAGCATGGACATCTTTTAAAAATTGAACATCTTTTAATTTTTTTTCTTGCATACTAGGGACTGATCCCTAGGCCTTGAATAACATTTATTTCTCATAGTTCTAGAAGCCAAGAAGTCTAAGATCAACATGTTGGCAGATTTGGTGTCCGGTGAGACCTGCTTCCGGTTTCACAGATGACTGTCTTCCTAATGTGTCCTCACAGGGCCGAAAGGGAGCTTTCTGGGGTCTTTTATGAAGTCACTAATCATACTCTTGGGGCTACATGCCTCGTGTTAGCTTTCTGTCACTGTGACAAAGTACCTGAGCAAATTAAGAGGGGAACAAACTCATTTCAGCTCACAGTTTCAGACATTTCAGTCCATAGTTAGCCCACTCCATTGATTTTGGGTCCATGGTGAGGCATAAAATGGTGGCAGCAACCATGTGGTAAAGCAAAGCTGTTCAACTCCCAGAACCTGGGAAGTAAAGACTGAGAAAGGAGGGGGCCAGAACCCAATATCCTGTGCAAAGGTGTGCTGATGATCTAACTTCTTTCCACCACCTCCCAGTAGCTGCCGTAGGCTGGTGACCAATCCTTCCATATGTAGCCTTTTAAGACCTTTAAGATTTGAACAATAATAAGAACCAGAAGACCCCTACCTCCCAATACCAAATTCAGGCTGAGGTTTCAACCTGTGAATTTGGGGAAAACACAGATATTTAATACATAACAGTAACGACCTGGTGAGGAAGAGTGACCTGTCATGGGACAAGGTGTGTTAGGTCATTACAGTATCACACCCTTTGCTGGCCCATCGGTAAGCAAGTTCTCCTGGCAGGAGGCCTTCTGAGTTGCTCATGCCACAGTTCTAAGGACTTTCTAAGATGACTCTTGGTGCCGTTTTTATCTGGATGACTTCAGTATCCCTGTGTAAGACTCATCATTCCAAGCTCCCAGTCACAATTCCATGACTTTGTCATCTCAGGGTCACCTCCACTGTGCTTCATGCACACTGCCCACTCTGAACCTTGTCACTACCCCCTAACTCAGAAGTTTAAAGCTCCAAGACTTAAGAATATTTAATGTTTTCCTCACAATATGCTAGGCTTCTAGCTCTCTTATTCACTTACTGCCATTCTATCCTCTTTTTTTAACCCCACCAAGACATCCTCAGACCTTTACTTTCAATCCCTTAGCTCCCTCTATCCATCCATATCACTAATGTCTTTCACATATCTTTTCACCACCCCACTGCCACCCATCAGCCCTGGGACAGTCTGGTGCCCACCTTGTTACCCCAGGGTACTCTGCCCTAATGGAGAAAATCTCACAATGATTTTGTCTGGTGACATTATAAACTTTTTTTTTTTTGGCACCAGGGATTGAACTCGGGTCCTTGCACTTGCAAGGCAGGCCACCAAACCGCTGAGCTAAATCCCTGGCCCCTGACATTATAAACTTTTTTTTTTTTTGGCACCAGGGATTGAACTCGGGTCCTTGCACTTGCAAGGCAGGCCACCAAACCGCTGAGCTAAATCCCTGGCCCCTGACATTATAAACTTTTAAAGTAAGTTGATTCCCTTGACCAAATGGTAGTCCCACTGGAGAGACCAGTACCCACAAATGATGCTCAAATCTGACTCATGCTTCTCTCTCGCCTAAGTACTCCAGCTCAGCAGATCTACAGCCCAAAGAAAAATCTTCATGCATAAAATCTCTCAGCCTTCTCCAAATGACGTGAATTTGTAGCAAGAGTGATGTCAGAGACCAACCAAACCCTTCCCTTCCTACCTTCCAGACGCACAGCCTCCACATTTCTCAACCTCCTTTGCTGTGAGGTGTTATTGTGGGCTGAAGGGTTTTGCCAGTGGAATTTGGGCCCTGGTGTGATACCCACTTGCACGACACATATCACCATGGTCTTGTCCTTCTTGGAAGCTATTCAGTGAGATGAAACCATGTACAAAAGTTGACACTGAATAGCTTCCAAGCTGATGTCCCATCAGGCTCGATCCCTAAATAACTTCATGGAATGTAGTTTTCTGCTTGTCTGTCCAAAGTGCCTTAAACATATGTGTGAGATAAAGTTTTTAATCATTAGAAGATACTGTTTATTTGTTATAGCTGACCTTATTTTTGCTATGTAGTTCATGTTATCCTTGAGCTCAGTACATAGCTCAGGCTGATCTCCAACTCATGGCACTTCTCCTGCCTCAGCCTCCTGAATTAGCCTACCCTAAGTCCTGCTATATCTACTTTTCTTCTCTCTTTCTTCCCTCCTCTCCTTCCTGCTCTCTCTCTCTCTGTTGCCTCTCCTGCACCCCCACTTCTTTTTTACAATTTCATTTGCCCAGCTGGCCTTGACCTAGTGATCCTCCTGCCTCTCCCCTGCCCCAGGACCTAGCTTACAGATGGTGCCACCACTTCTTGCTCCTCTCTCTCTCTCCCGGTCCTAATGGAGGGATGCACCTCCCTCTCTAGTTCTGTCCCAGGGAATCCCTCTACCTGAACTCTCAACTCCAGCCCTACCCCAGTCCCCCTTCATCATTTATTTCCTCTTTTTCTATTTTTAAAACATCCTTTCCTATCTCTTTTCCTTCAGCACACAGACACAATCATATCTGTTCTGAAACAAAAAAATCTTACATTATCTGCTCAGGTAGCCCCCTCTCCAGACTCTTCTTCTCTGCTTCCTTCATGGATGAGTCTCTCTCTCATCTACCTGTCTCTACCTCCTCACCACAGAGCCCCTGGTGACCTGGCCTTTCTCCCACACTTTCCCCCTGAAACTGCTCCCGATCTGATCGGCCCGCTGCCCAGACAGTGAGCTCTGTTCTTGTTTCTCATCTCATCTACCTTGGCAGTGCCTCAGCGAGCTGCTCCTCCTCCTGCTCATGTGCTGCTATGACATGGGGTCCAGCAGTGTTTCTCTTCCCCTCCAGCTATCCTTCCAGGTCTCCTCCATAGGTTTCTTTTCCCTCTTTCTATTTGGTAAATGTGGGTTCAGCCTCTGTCCCTTCCACGGCCCCCTGCCCTACAGAATTGAGTCCAATAAGTACTGAGCTACACCCTTAGCCCTTCTTATTTTTTAAGTCTGGGTCTTGCTAAGTAGCCCAGGCTAGCCTTCAACTTGTGATCTTCCTGCCTCAGCCTCCTGTGGCAGGATTTCAGGCAAGCACCACCATGCCTGGCTGCCTATATATCTCTTTCTGAGCAATTTTATCCTCACCTGTGGTTTAAATGCTATTTCTAGCATTTAATGTCACACATCCTTCGTTCCTCAAACATATGGCCAACTGCCTTCCAGATACTTTTATTGCCCACCAGTGCCTCAAACTTAATATGCTCAAAACTGAATTCATCAATCTATACATTTCCCAAAGCTATTCTTCTGTGTTTTGTCCTGGCAGACAGTACCCGGGCCATTCACCTGGCTAGGGCTCTAGACTCATGGGAACCCAGAGCAAGCAAGTCTTGCTCCTCATCCCCCAGGTTATCTGGCTTCTAGTCCTCGGCTGCGCACCTCCTGTCTCTCTGATCATCTGCTTGCCTCCCTTTCTCAGCCACTGCAGAACTTTCCAGTCTTCCCTTTTCCTTCCCTTTCCTGGGTCATTTCTGTGCTTCCTGCTGACAGCTTTATCTCCCTTCATGAAGCCTAAGGATTTGATGTTGTTTCTCTCTTTGTTCTTATTCATATAACTCCATTTTTTTCTTGATTGTCTTCTTCAAATGAAAAGGCAATATATCCATATTATAAAATAGTTTAAAAGCTGTTTTCCTCCCAAACACACATATATACACTTTTTTCTCTAAAAATGTGGGACTTACCATCCTCCTGCCTCAGCCTCCCTCTGTTGAAATAACAGGTCTCTGCCACTGCACCTGGCTCTGTAATTCTTTTAAGAGTTTTTTGTTGTGTACTTTAATTCCCCTGACATCCTAACGTGTCGTGTAATCAATGCCGCCTTGGATTTGGTTCATTACAGGATTGCTCTGCCGAGGGTCCCTCTTATTCATTAACACCAGTCATGATTCTAAGCCAGCACCGAGCTCCAGGACACTTTTCCAAAGTCACAGATCCAAAGTCCACTTGCAACCCTCTGGAAAGCCCTTCCAAGGCTCTGCCCCACCCCACGCTCATCTGACTCCACGTCACGCTTGCAGTTCCCTCTTCCTCCACCTCGTCCTCAAAGCCAAGCAGGCCAAGCAGCTCTGTTTGCAGCCATTTCCCCAAAATAGCTGTGCTGAACCAGGTCCCTTCACTTTGCACTGAGGTGCTTTCTGCCTTAAAGCGTTTTCTCACCCTTTCTGCTCTGAGTTACCTGTGGTTTGAAAAACTGTCCTGGTCTCGAGAACCGCACCTAGATTCTTCCCTGCTCCTTCCCGCATGGCTGTGGCACGCGTCTCTGCTGAAGTGAAATCACGCAAGCGCGCAGGTTCATGGCCTCTCTCATCTCTGCTACCCCCGAAGGACAATGGATTCTCAAGGACACCTTCTCAATACCATCCAGCAGAGTGAAGGCAACACAGTTGCTCCATAAATAGTTTTTGGAAATAGTAACCTAGGTGTGAGGGAAGCAGGAAAATGTTCCCTGACACAAAGCACAGAGCATTCTAATTAGCCACCCCTTTACCCTGGGACAAGACAGAATGTGAGCTGGTCTGCATTCTGAACCACCTGGAACCCAGAAATCTAAAGCAATGAGATCTCTTCAGTTTTGTTCCTTACAAAATTTTTTTTTTTTGCTCCTGCTAATTCCACTCTTGATTAAAGACAGCTGATTTCAATAACCACACTTTCAATGCCCCCTCCTCTCTAGTCTCTTCAGTGTTCCAAGTGTATGCACCTCTACATCGCCTACATCCTTATGGCCCCTTTGCAACAAGTCCCTTATTTTAAAACCAAATACTTCTAAAAGGACCAGAGAGGATTCCTTCCGCTTGCCAGCCTGAAATGCCCACCTGAGCATTCCATCTGGACTCCCTCCTGCCCTCCATGCTTCCACACTCCCGTCAAGATTCAACACTAGGAAATAAATACTAAAGAAAGCTGATCCTTAAACAAAACCTCTGTTTTAATAACCATCCCAAGGGCTAATGCTTTGTAGAGACATAAATGGAAACCATTTACCCCTCCACCAAGCATTTGGTTTAAACTCTAGAAAATGCCCAAAATAGTGAAAAATGTTTCCAGCTCTTCTTTCTGACCTAGATAATTTAAAGTCAGGGATTCCAATTTATTCATAGGAAATTACCAGGGTACAGTTGGGGATTTAAATCAAACTCAGCTAATGCAGCTGATATAGCAATCACTAGGACAGGCGCACACTAAAACACACTGACAATTGTAGGAGCGATGTCCTTTCCAAAATCTATCTTGGTAAAAAGAACAGGGACCCATGAAAAATCAGAAATTGTGAAGCAAGAGAAGGAAAGACGAGACAGTCAAATCACAGAGGGGAAATAGAGAATATAGAATAGGAAATGCCTCAGACACAGGAAGATTTTGAGAAACATATGTGCTGTGGCAATTGGGGCTGGGGACAAACACGAGTCTTGTCACAGATCTATGCCCAGAGCACAGCCACCCTAGCAGGTCGGATGCCTAAAGGAAATACAGAAGGGCCACAAGCCAAGTAGGTTTAGAGAAACCAGAATTTAATTAATGCTCTCAAGTGAAGAAACCATAGAACAGACTATCTTTAAAAAAACAAACAAACAAAAAACATAACAAAAAAAACCCAAAACAGTTCAGTGGGAGTGCTGAGCTACATACCCAGTCTCTTTTATCTTTTTTTGTGGGCGGGGAGTGGTTACAGGGTCTCACTGAGTTGCTCAAGTTGGGCTCAAAACTTGCAGTTCTCCTGTTTCAGCCTCCCAAGCAGCTGGGATCACAAGCATGTGACACCATACCCACTCCATTGTGACCATTCTTGGTAAGCTACTGTAAATCAAATATGGATCAAAAGCTCACGATCAAAGCCCTAATTTTTCCTGAGCCTTCACTGCCTCTGTGATGCAACACAGCAGGCAGGACAGAAATTATTATTCCTTTTTTGGAGGAGCAGGAAGACTGGTGATCAAAAAAACTATATAACCATACAGGTAAGTAAACAAGATAACAAATCGCTAATGCCAAGATCAAACACTGAAGGGCAGCTTGGGCTCCTAAACAAATCTGATAACAGCAGACAGGATCAACACCACAGAGAAAACAAAGGGAGACAGCAGCGGCCTGGGGGGTGAGGGTGGTGCTGTAAGATCTAGAAGAGGCTAAGAATGAAAAAGGCAGCCCTGCTCTACAAATGGTCTTGGGAAGAGGGCTCGGTGCACATTCTCCCTTCCTTGGAGAATGAGAGTTAGAAGTCACCATTCTAACAACGTGGGGGCACTGGGGGAGGGCAGGTCGGGCTGGCCTGGCCTGTCTTCAACATTTTGAATGTGTGGGGGAAAACTTACAAAGTCTTATCGTGAGCAAGAAAACACAGACTGCACAAATCTCTTCTGTTCAGGAAGTTTCGACTAAACAAAAACAAAGTAACACCAGGTATCAAATACCTTAACTGGAGAAACACAATTCCAACTGATTCTGGCTCCAGAGTCTTGAAAATCCAGCAGTGATTTTCTTGCACCTTAACGCATTTACGGACAATTACAGAGAGGATTAAAAGGCAGGAGCCAGTCCCGGCCCGGGGTGGGGGGGCGGGGGTCAGAGAGATTGCTCTTTCCAGTCCAGACTCGGACGGTTATATTTGGACCGCAGGAGCGGCCTTGCTGATATCTCCTCGTCAAGAAAGGTTTGGTTTGGATGCAGTGGATCTCAATGCCAGGAAAGTGAAATCCCTTTCCAAAGGCGGTATTAGAGGCCTCTTGGAAGAGACCGCAGGGCACTTGTCTCACACACACACACACACACACACACACCACCACCACCACCACACACACACACACAC
>NW_022900944.1:22214163-22214447 GCF_012274545.1 Fukomys damarensis
TCCAACACCACACACACACACACACACACACACACACACACACCACCCCTGCCATTACCTGCGCAGCGCAGAGAGCGCTGGGACCACCCTTCGTGGCCTTTGTCTCCGTGTGCCGCCAGGCGCCTACCTGCCCGCCACTCACCTCCTGGAGGCTCGGCAGCAATGGGCGAGACCTGGAGGGCGGAGGGACGACAGGGGCGGTCCGGGAGGAGGTGTCGCCTGGGCGCAGGTGAAACCGACTCCGACCTCTCCCGGGAACTCGCGCGGCGGGGACTGGCGTCGCC
>NW_022900944.1:22214721-22243535 GCF_012274545.1 Fukomys damarensis
CAGCCGGGGACCCCGAGTCCCGAGACTCCGCATCTGCAGCGCCACCACCACGCGCCCCCCACCCGGGACAAGCCAGAGCAGGTGACCTCGGGGACCCCGCACCCCGAGACCCTACGCCGTGGAAGTCCACATCTGCAGCATCACCACTTCGCTCCCCCTGCTAGGGACAGGCCGGAGCCGGTGACCCCGGGGACCCCTAGCCCTGAGACTCCACAGTTGCAGCGCGACCGCCCTGCGCCCCCTATCCGGAACACGCTGGAGCGGGTGACTTCAGGGGCCCTGCATCTGCAGCGCCCCCCCCCCCCTGGGACAGGCCGGAGCCGGTGACCCCGGGGACCCCTAGCCCTGAGACTCCACAGTTGCAGCGCGACCGCCCTGCGCCCCCTATCCGGAACACGCTGGAGCGGGTGACCTCAGGGGCCCTGCATCTGCAGCGCCATCCCCCCGCCCTCCCGCCCCGGGACCAGCCAGAGCCAGAGACCCGGAGTCCCCGGCACTCCGAGACCGTGCACCTGCAGCTGCAGCGCACTGAAGAGTGGGTGGCCAAGCACCAGCAGATGCCTGAGCCCCAGGACCAGGGCCCTGTGCGTGCCTGGTCGGTGCTGCCAGATGACTTTCTTCAGCTATGCCCGGAACAGGGCTCCTGTGTCAGGGAGACGGCACCCTCAGAGCTCCCTCTGTCTTCTCCTGGTCTCTTTCTCGAAGTCCCGGCTCATTCCTCGGAATCCTGGCTGGGGAAACTGCCAACGACTGTCTTTCGGAGCATTCGCTGTCAGCTGTCCCTACAGGATATGGATGACTTTGTGGACCAAGAGAGCCATGGCAGCGAGGAGAGCAGCAGTGGGCCGAAGGAGTCCCCTGGGGGGTCGGAAGAGGGGCTGCAAGGTGCCCCAGGAGTCCCAGACTTGGGAGAGCCCAGAAATCCAGCGAGGGACTTCTCTGTATCCCCAGAGGAGGGCATTGCCAGCCCCAAACCTCAGGACCTCAGAGGGGGCAACCAGCACTCCACACAGGCCCCAGCACCTGCCAAGGAGTCTTTACCCTCGCCAGCTCCTCTCAAACCTCGGAGATCCCTCAAGAGGAGTCCTCGGGCAGGGAGGGCCGCTCTGTCCTCCTCTGATGAGGAATGCCTTGATGAGGACTCGCTGAAAAGGACTCGTCGTCCACCTCGACCCAGAAAGCCTTCCAAGGCAGGAGCAGTGCCCAGCCCAAGGGTGGATGTCGCTTTGACACCAAAACTGCCAGGTCGGCCACACAGCTGGCGAGTCCCCAGTGGGGAAGGGCCTGCAGCCTTGGTACCTCACAGAGCTTTTGAGCACAAGTCATCCCTGGTCCCCTTAGAAGCCAGGGAACATGAATGGATCGTGAAGCTTGCTAGCGGCTCCTGGATTCAGATGTTGGCTTTGTTCTGGGAGGATCCCCAGCTGGCTCTGCACAGGGACTTTCTGACTGGTTACACTGCTTTGCACTGGATAGCCAAGCACGGCAGCCTCTGCGCCCTCCAGGACTTGGTCTCAGGGGCCCGGAAGGCTGGGATTGTGCTTGATGTAAATGTGAAGTCCAGTTGTGGGTATACGCCACTGCACCTTGCTGCCATCCACGGCCATCAGGGAGTTATCAAATTGCTGGTGCAAAGGTTGGCTTCTCGGGTGAATGTGCGGGACAGCAGTGGGAAGAAGCCATGGCAGTATCTGGCCAGTGGTACTTCTGGGGAAATATGGCAGCTACTGGGAGCTCCTCGGGGCAAGCCCATTTTCCCTGTACATTCTTTAGTCCAAAACTCTTCCCCTACAAGGAAAACCAAGGATCGGGATTTATCTAGAAATATTACCCGAAAGACTTCCTTGGCTGCACTACTCAAAAGTCAGCACAACAAATGGAAATTGGCCAACCATCATGAGAAATTCTCCAGCCCAAGGGAAAGGGAAGAGTACAGTGACTAGGTGGCTCGTCTCTCCTTGTGCCGCCACCCCTCCCTTTTCTTTGAGCTACTCAATGAGAGAATTCAAAGGGATAGAAAAAGGGTGGAGGAGCTGGTAAATAGGGAGGTCAGCTCAGTGGATACAGGGGTCATCTCACTTTTTTGGGGAGGGTGTTACCAGGGATTGAACTCTGGCCCTGGCGCTTGTGATGCAGGTGCCAGAACCATTGAGCTAAATTCCCGGCCCTATTCTCAACTTTTGAAGGCGCATGTCACTGAAACCTGGACAAGGGGACAGAGCCAGGCCCTCAAAACCCAGGAGCTGTTCTTCCTTCTCCTCTGCCAGGGTGGAACTGGGCACCGTAAGTCACACTGCTTTCTGCAGTCACAATCTCAGGCGTTGGCAGAAGAAGGAACAAATGTCTAACAAAAAGAGACACAATTCGAGGAATTGACAAAGCTCAGGCAAAATTTCTCTGGCTGGTAGTTCTCTGGCTTTTCTTCATTTGGAGATTAAATCTTGGCTGAGAGTGGAAAGCATCAGGTTTGAAATCAGATGGCTTTCTCACTTTATGTGCTTTTTGACATTCAGATCAGTGCAATAAGATTATTACTTGAGAGTAGAATTTGACTAAGGAGATTCCACTGCCCTGTGTTGGAGTCCTCTTCTGATCCCACCTGTGGTGGCTGGTGTGGGACCTGATTGGTGCCTCTTCTGGGTATCGTCTCCACCGTCCAGAGAAGCAGGTGAATGAGACCCAGCTGTGACCTCCACTCCACTCCTGAGAAATGACTGGCTTTTGGGCCTTGTTTTTTTGTATCAACCCAATGGGAACTTTCTGAATAGAAAAACCACATGGCCCATTTGCATAGTGTCTGAAACAATCTTTCAGGGAAACTCCTTGCGTAACAGTCAGAATCATCATTAGTAGTTTTCAGTAGGTTTGAATGGCCAAGAGTTGGTACTCACAAAAGAGAGAAATGATTTCTCTCTGGGGAAGCAATAAGGATAAGGGTTACAATAAGAATGGCTCCCCATCACAACTTTTCTAAGCTGCTAAATGTAATTTTATTTGCACTAAACTTGTTGCCAATTAAGATCGTATATTAGTACTGTATATCTAACAGGAAGGGTTCCTTTTAATTGCTTGTGATAGGGCTGACTGTTGTGGGCTGTAGGAGTGAGGGAACGGCTAGTCTAGCCTGGAAACTGCAGCAGAACATTGAGATTGCTCAATGTCAGCCCAAAGAGGGCTGAAAAATTCAATGCTCAGGTGGAAGTTGTTAAGTTTTTATGGTAATGTTTTCATGTATGGTGGCAATGTTGCTGTATTTTTAAAGAATGCTTGTGTTTATTCTGGTTATATTTCCCATTAAAAGATGAGCAGATCTTTATAATTTATTATATTGTACTTTTGCTGATTACTGTTAATGCTAATAATGTACCTCACTGAAATGTTGTCCCAATGAGTCTCAAATATATTTGTTTCTTTATATTTATAGGGGTTTTTTTTGCTGAAATAAATATATCCTTTTTTAAAAAAAAATTTTTTTTGGTCCTGGAGATTGAACACAAGGCTTCTTGCATGCCAGACAAGTGCTCTACCAATGAAGTACAATCCCAGACCTTATCTCTTTTAAAATTTAAAAAGGGACCATAATTAAATCTACAAGCTTTCCCCCCAAAAGATCCCCATGATGGGTGAAAATTTGGCAAATGAAGAAAAAAGAGTGAGAGAGAGACAGAGGGAAAAAATGACATCGTGGGGCTTGGTTTAGAGTAAAAGAATGCAAGATAAACATCTATGTAAACACTACAGTAAATATCAACCTCTCAAAGGCGAATGAGTTTTTTTTCCCCCAGATTGTTAGCACATCAGATTATCCTCAAAGTTTTGGGGAAATGCTGTGGGATTTGTAAAAGTGGGTGACTTTTAGCCTCCTAAAACTTAAAATCATATTTTTTTTCTTGGCTTGCTTTTTTGTTTTCTTGGTTTGCTTTATACCTTGTCTTGCTCCCAAGGGGTCTATTAAAGGTGCCCTGTACCACACAAAAGCTGTGAAGTTAGGCAAGAGGAGAAAAGGTGGTACCAGGACTGAGGACAGACAGCTGCAACATAAGAAAAAAATTCCAAGTGTCATAAGTACAAAATTAAGTGCTCTGGATTTCAAGAAAAGAGTGAGAAAGAAAGGGAGGTGGGAAGAGGGAGGAAAGGGGAGGAAAGGGGGAGGAGAGGGAGAAACAAATTGAGGGGTTCAGAAGTCTTTAGGCTGGGAAAATCAGAGAGGGCTTCATGAAGCCCAGGAATCTTTATGTGAATGATACTGGCCATCCCAAGAAACCAGCTGTGGTAGTTCTACCACATTCTTGACCTCTGCTTCAGTGTGTGGTTTACATAGCACTACTCCTGGCTGATTTCTCACTGGTTAGAACACAGTCCTCCATCCCAAGTTGTTTCCCATCAGGATGTCATGTTCCTCTGGCTTTGTCCACATAGCACATGTCATCTGGTCAGCTCTCTTACCTGATCCACACACGGAGCTGGAGAGAGGTTGAGGCAGGAGAGGGTGTTGGGAACAGCACAAACCCACTGCTTCTGCTGCAGCATTGGAAAGTCCCAGGTCAGGGCTGCCAACCCCAGCACACTCTGCAGTCCCCTACCAGTGACTCCCTGACCCAGGCCCAGTAGCCACACCACACTTTGGGATACTCATACTCAGATCCTCTCGGTTTTTCTTGGTGCTGGATTCCTTCAGTTTAGAAATCTCCTCTGCTCTTTTTCTGTTAAACATATGCTTCAAGAGACAGTTGAAATATAGCCTGTATGAAAATGCCCCAGAGAAAACTTCCAAGCCTGGTGTATGGCTCCACCATTGTTCAGACCCCTGTGACACACCTCACAGTTTTTAATACACCCTGTTCAAGTAAAGAGTATGTTTGGATTTTTCCTTAAGATTTTGGACATCTAGAGATTAGAGAAAATATTTTTAATTCATCTCAATATGCCTGATTTTTGTTTCTTTCTCACTATGTTGCCCAGGCTGGGTTCTCCAGCCACAGCCTCCCACATAGCTGGAACTACAGACACTGCCACTCTGCCTGGCTGACAGTAGTTGGTGTCCACAGAGCATCCAGTATAATAGGGATGTAATTCCTGCCTTCAGCAGACTGCTGGGCTGCCAGAGAAGGAGACTGTGAGAGTGAAGTCGCTGAACATAGGCCCAGCATCGTGTCGGTGGTAGACACACACATTCAGGTTGGAGAATGAGAGAAGGGGAGATCATGGAGCATTTTCTAAGTCACAGGTTGTGTGTGCTGGAAATGAAAAGTGTAGTGAAACATTCACATTTCCTGCTCTGATGCTTTCCTGGAAGCTAGGTGGGCCTTGAAGGGCCACATGAACAGAGGAGTTCTGGAGGGGCGTGAGCAGAGCTGAAGGATGTGATGGAGGAGATACTCAGCCATCTACTGGGGCAGGAGCAGCCTGAAGCTATAGGGGAAGATGAGAGTGAAAAAATCCTCTGACACCAGACTGAACAAAAGGCTTTTAATGGTATGTTAAAAATATAGGCATTTTCGAAGAAGGCAGGGATTGTGAAAGCTCTTCTCAGAAAACCTTAGTGTTACTCTAAGTTCAGATGTTTAGGAGCAGTCTTTTTAAATTCATCATTTTCTTAGCACATGTTTGCAGTACATAATGATTACATTCACTGCAGGGAGTTGGCGCATGTATATAACACATCTTAATTCTTTTACTCCCCTATTCTCTCCCTCTTTTGGTCCCCTTCCCAACTGCAAAAGACTTACTTCCCTGTTTCCTGTTATCTACCTTTTACTTGGCTCTTCAAAGTATTTATATTTTGGGTTTTTCATATAAGAGAAACCATGCAATAGTTAAGCTTGTGTGTCTGACTTATTTCACTTAGCGTTAGTGTCTCAAGGTGCTTCCATTTTCCTGCAAATGTGCAGTCTTCATTTGAAGACAGGAAAATGTATCAAAATATCCTCACTTTTAAAGTTTAGCTTAAGCCTTTTGTGTTGTTAATTTATGCTTATTTGCTAGCAAGTAGTGGTAGGCAACAAAGCAATTTAACAAATGGTAAATTTCAAATTTTTTTAATTGCAATTTTTTTTTCATGGTGCTGGTATCAAACCCAGGGCCTTGTGCATGTTAGGCTAGCACTGTACCACTCGGCCACATGTCTGGCCCAACAAATGGCAATTCAATATTAAAGATAAACATCAGAATAAACTGTGAACATTAAATATATATCTGATAGTCTTATTTTCTGCTAGTAAATTTGCTGATGTTTATCATCTCAGTGTACTACCTGCCAAGTGCCAAGTTCCAGATGCTTTGGTTCCCCAGGCTTGGGATAGAATTCACATACCACCTGATTTACCTGCTTAAAATGTGTAGTTGAATGGTTTTTAGTATATGCCTAAGTTGTGCAACCATCACCACAATATGTTCCTGTACAAATGTGAGAACCCAGACCCAGGCAACGGAGAGCCATTGATAGTTTAATGTAGGACAATGACAAATACAAGCTGGGAAGAAGTTTTCAATACATCAAAACAGTACAATTAAATAGACTCAGAATTTAAACTAATCAGAAAGACACTTACATGTTTCAAAAACTAGTGTATGATCCTTAAGTACTTTGTGCTTATCAGTTGTCATTGCAGTTTAGTTGTATGGAATGAAAGCCAGTTGATAAAAGGTGATGTTCTTAGGTTTTACTTTTTTCTCATCTGACACAGGGTTTGCCATGTTGCCCAGACTGTTCTCCATCTCATGGCTCACGTAACCCTCCTACCTCTGCTTCTTGAGTGCAGGGCTACAGGCATAGGCACCTGGGCCTGCTTTATGTCTACTTTTATATTTTAAAGAATTTAAAAACTATTCAAATATCATTTTTATTCTAAAGAAAAATCTTCAAGAGATAAAGAAAAAGAAGAACCAAACAATAACTTTCTCTAAGTTCCTGACCTCAAGCTAATCACTGATAATATTTTCTTGCATAACCCACCCAGAGTTTATCACAAAAATGAAACCATACTAAGCCAAGGATGATGTAGTACAGTAATCCCAGCATTCTGGGAGACAGAGGCAGGAGGATTACAAGTTCACACCCAGCCTGGGTAACTTAGTGACTTAGGAAGACCTGTTTCAAAATAGAAAATAAAAAGGGCTCATCTTCCATTTGAACTGAGTGTTACATATTGAATTCCAGATGAAGAAAGTTTAGATCTCCCGATGATGGGAAGTGGGACAGTTGAAGATCATTTCTCTACTGGACCAGTACTTCAATGCCACTTCTCTTCTTCTGTATCTCAGGGTCATAACCTAAACCTGTATTTTTAAACTCCTGTTTCTATTATTTTGTGTGGTGCCTGGGACTGAACCCATGACCAGGCACGTTAGCTGGGCTCTCTGACACTTCTTGTACTCCTGACCTGCGCTCAGTCCCTAAATTATTTAAAAAATTATTCTTTGCATGTCTTTGACTTGAGCAGTAATTTTCTTTGGTGTTTAACCAGCTTCTTTGTAAGTGTGCTGGGTGCTGGGCTTTTCAGGCAGAGGCTCCTCCTCCTCCCCAAAACTGGCTCCTTCTCCTACCCAGGGTGACGGAGGCAGGAGATGCCCAGCCATTACTAGCGCCTCTTGGGCAGTCACTCTGTGGGGCAGTGGAGCCATCTGGACAGACGTGGGCCAGGCACGGGGAGCACATTTGCTATGCTTGAGTACAATTTAAGTGGGTGAGACCTGCCAGTATCACTGAGCTGGTTTTCATCTTTTTCTTTCCCATCAGCTAGGAAGAATATGTACTTCTCACTATGCAGTTAAGGATGGCCTTGAATGCACTGTGTAGCCCAGGCTGGCCTTAAACTCTTAGCTATCCTCCTGTCTCAGCCTCACAAGTGCTGAGATTACAGGCATGCACCGTCACACCTGGCTCAAGTTCTCTTGTTTATGTTTACTTTTTAAAACGTATTTTTATGGTGCTTGGCATGAAACCCAGATTGTTTACATTTTTAATAGCCAGACGGTCTATTCACCATATTATGTGTTTGCTTAGCTTTTCCCTCACTTTTTGATTTCTGAGTCTTTTTGGAGGGGGGTACTGGGATTGAACCCAGGCCCTTTGCACTGAGCCCTTTTTCATTTTGTTATTTTAAGACAAGGCCTGTCTAGGTCTGTTCCAGGCTGCTCTTGAACTTGCAGTCCTTCTGCTTCAGCCTTTCAGAGTGCTAGGATTACAGGCTTGTATCACTATGCCTCACTTGTGTGTTTTTTCATTGTTACTAATAGAACTGATATAAATATCTCTGTAAAAATAATTATGAGGTTCTTGCGCCGGGGATTTAGCTCAGTGGTTCTGCCACCTGCCACGCAAGCACAAGGACCCAAGTTCGATCCCCGATACCAAAAAAAAATGAGGTTCTTTTATTTATTTCTTGGCTATTTTCCCAAGTGCAGTTTTATAGCTTTACTACATTTACCAGCTTCAGAGAAATGAGATCATGTTAATGTGCCACTAGTGCACGTATCTCCAAGAGCCCTGTGGAAGTGTGTTTTACAGTTTTAACTTATTTACTCATCTTAATATATATATGTACAGCAGCTTCTACATTGACTTGCATATATATATATATATATATTTATATAAAAAGACTAATAATAGCAGTATGTTATGCATCAATAGCAGCCACAGTTTTCCCAGGTTCTTCAGTCATCTGAACAAAATTATAGACATTCAGCACATTCCATTAAAAACAAAACAAAACAAAACAAAAAAAACAAAGAAACGAAAAACATCCAGAAAACAGCAAAGTTCTGTTGCTGTTGTGGTACTTTTTTTTTTTTTCTCTCTCTCCAGTGAGATTGTCTTGTTAGATTTTTAAGGACCTTACTGCTACGGACTATAAATATAATACTGTAATTTACTAATTATCTATAGTCATGTGACAAATTATGCCAGAATTTAGCAGTAAAAAAAAAAATCAAGCATAGCCAGGTGTGGTGGCCCTTGCTTGTAACCTCTGTTGTTCAGGAAGCTGAGGCAGGAGGATCACAAATCTGAGGAAAGTTTGGGAAATTATCAAAAAAGAAAATTAAGTACTACATATGTTGCTCAGGGTTAGACCATTTGCCTAGCATGGGTGAGGCCCTGGGTTAAAAAAATAATAATAAATTACATATACACTCTCATAGTTTCTGTATGTGAGAAACTGCCTGGCTGGGCGACTTTGGCTCAGAGACCCTCTTGGGGCATAGACAGCAGCCAGAGCTGCAGCCATCCAGAAGGCTGGACCAGGTCCAGAGATGACTCAGGTGTTGCTCCCCTGGGCCCACTGGGAAAGATCACAGTCCTTGCTCACCCCTCCCCACAGGCTTGCAGGAGGGCCCTGGTGCTTCTGTGTCTTGGCTGCTGGATTTCCTCAGAACAAGTGACCCAGGAGAGAGAGAGAGGAAAAGTCACGAGGGCTTTCATGAGCAGTTTCATGGGGAAAAGGACCAGCCCCTCTTCACCTTTGTTCTGGGCTTGGCTGTTCTGTTACCGATTAATGAAGGCAGAGAATACTTGTGGATGGTAACTTTCCTGATGTCTCACCCACCTGGTCTTCTCGGTTTAATGTTAATAGCGTATGGACTCATGTTACTAAAAATAAATAAATTATGATGTCAATGGGCAGAGCTTCAATAATCTGAGCAACACAGTAGTACTGGATTATAACTCAAAGCACAAAATAAACATAAATCTGCTGTATTTCACTGCTATGAATCACTGATGGGGTAAATTTAAAATGGAATGATGAGACAGATCTCTGTCGCACAATTACACATTAATTACGTAGTCACTCCAACTTGAAGGTGGAGCACAATTCTTGCTGTAGAGACTTCCTTCCAAAAAAGTACAGAAAGAATATGTTCCCCGTAGAGGAACTTGAAAAATGCTTCCTCAGTCCAATGATCACAGTCAATATCAACAGTGATGAGTCATGTTCAAACTATGCATGTTGATGACTTGTTACCCTTGCTGACTTCCTCCCTAGTGCACAAAACCCAAATCTAATTGTGAGGAAAGTATTTTACAATTTCTAATAGAGAGACCTCTACAATATAGCTGTCTGGTGCACCGCAAAACTGTCCAGGTCATCAGAGACAGGGAAATGCTGAAAAAATATTGCAGCCAAGGAAAACTCAAGGAGACAGGACACCTACATGTATACCATGTAGTTGAAAGAGAAAAAAAAAAAAAAGCAGGTGACAATTTAAGAAATGTAAGCAATAGCCTTTACTTTATGTATCAATTCATCAATATTGGTTCATTGATTATAGCAATTGTTTATAGCATTGATTATAGCTCATTCAAGAGGCTACAAAAAGGTAACATACTGTATGTAGGGGGTTCCCTGAATCCTATGTACTATCAGCTCAATTTTTGTAAATTTAAAACATTCTTTAAAAGTCTATTAATAAACCAAAAAGACCGGAAAGGGAACACAGAGCAAAGATGGCAAAATGTTAACATTTGGGGAATAACTAAAGGATACTTTGTGTAGTTCTTGAAACTTTGAAGTTCTTTCAAACTACAAAGTTGTTAAAAGGTAACTGATTATCCTGTTCTTCAATTACATCTAAATGTCTGCCAACACATAATCATTCAATATTAAATAGGATTGTCCTAGCCAATAGGAACATCAAATGGCCTGTTACTAGGCAAAAGTCCTGGCAGCTAGGAAGGGACAGGGCTGCCCAAGGATAACTGTGGGCTGGGTGCTTCGTGCCTTGGTAAATAAAATTGCAGGTGCCATCCAAGAGGTATATCCTGGGAGCCTGAAAAGATTGCACTGAGTCTGTCATTCCATGGGCTCCTCCTTCCCCACAGTCTGTTGCACCTAGCCTCCTACTGTAGCCATTATCCTCACCACTGATTCACTTGAGGGCCCCTCTGGGGCAGGGAAGAGGTGGGCACCCACACTGGCATTGATGCCTTGGCCAGTGGTTAAAAAATACAGGAAAAAAGGAAGGAAGGAAGTAAAGGAGGAAGGGAGAGAAGAAAGGCAGGGAGGAAAGAGTTTTGTAAAGTGTAACAGTAGAGCAGTTAAGGACAGGCTTGTTGAGCCCCCACCCCCACCTTTCTGTGTAACTTGGATTCCTCAGGAGTCATCCTACCCTTATCAGAAGACGGATAGAGAAGTCAGAACTCAGGGCTGGATGGGAGTGGAATGAGAACTCCGCTTGGAACTGGGGGGAAACTTCTAGCAGAGTTCCTTTCCTTCTAGCAGATCCAGGTGCAGTTAGACCTAGCAGCAAGTTCTCCCACTCTCTTGCCCCCGGGGCACCTCTGGAAGACTAATCCCTGGCAGACAGCCAGGCCCTCATCACAATCTCCAGGCTGTAAAGTGATAAAACTGAAATGCTAAATGACATATTATCATCACTTATCCAGAGTCCAAGCAGTGAATGAGCGGCAAAGATTCACGGAATCAGAAAAGAAAGTTTAAAATACTTTTTCTGGTTTGTATTTGACATTGTCAGACCTATCAAAAGGGTGGCCAGAGCTGTTAAAAGTGAGTGTGTCTCTCTTGTGTTAACCTCCCAAGGTGACAAAACACGAAACATCCAAGCACAAAGCATAGGCAATTTCTCTCTGGTTTTTAATTATTATTTTCTATTTTTCCTGAAGGACAATCAAACTAACATGAGGTGCTCTGTAAAACTCCCAACTTGGGGTGTTGGGCAATAGGCTGGTGAATTTTGCCGAATGTATTTTCTAGGGCAGGCCCCTTCTGTGTTGGTGACAGGCCAGGACCCGGAAGGTGTCAGAAAGCTTGTCTCCCAATATGCAGTCTCCCCCTTTCCCAGACACAAATGACAGATGTCAGGTGCGTCCTCAGTTCAGTGCCTCTGACTCTGGCCAGGACTGAGGAACCTCCCTGAACCCAGAGGTTCAGCTGGTAATTGCTCTGCTCTCTCAAGTCTAAGGATGGGCACATTCCCAAGGCTGTGTGTAATGGAGAAAGGAAAATGTTAGAAAGAGTACCAATATGGCTTGAACCTTGGGGAGAATTCATTTTCCAATTGATTGAGGTAAAAGGGCTTTCTCATTTCGCGGTTGCACTAGGGCATCTCATGAAGCGCTGTGTCTTTGTTCCCACACTTTCCAAACAAAGATTCTAAACAGAAACATCATCAGAGACCTCCTCTTTGGCACAGAGGCCTTTAAAATTTCATGTCATTTGCTTCAACTTCTATTATACCCTTTTAAGTTAGAAAGGTAATGAAACACATTTAACATTTAGAAAATGGGGGAAAAAGGGAAAATTGTGCATTGTCCTACTATACACCATAATGTGGTTATCTTAATTTAATTTTATTATAGTTAGGGATCTTCCCTTTTTTAAATAATTGAAGCCACAGTGTATTAGTTTCCACAGCATTAATCTAGATTACTCTGGTATTTGGATTTTTTGAGTCAGAGTCTTGCTATGAAACCTAGGCTTCCCTGGAACTCACTATGTAGCCCAGGCTGGCCTCACACTGTGGCAATTCTCCTGCCTCAGCCTCCTAAATTCTGTGATTACAGGTATGTGCCACCGTGCACGTTGTAATCTAGATTATTCTTGAATATTTTAGTAACTGTAAAATTTAGACAGCCGTTCCTTCATTTCCTATTGATGGATATTGTTTCTGATTTTAATGATTTATAATTTTCAGCGTGTCTTTCTGCGAAAAAATATTTTCTGCATCTAGAATTGTTTCTTAGGATTTTCAAGCATAGAATTATTTGGTTAAAGAGCACCAGTTGAGCCAGGTGTGGTGGTGCACACCTGTAATCTTAGCACTGGGGAGCCTGAGGCAGGAGGACCACAAATTCAAAGCCAGCCTGAGCTACATAGTGAGTTCAAGGCTAGCCTGGACTTCAAAAAAACAAAGACGAAAAGAGTATCAATTACTTTTAGAAACATATGTGCATATAAATGCAATTTCAGTCTTGATATAATAGGTGATCCTTACATCTTATTCTTGAACATTTAAAAATCAGTCCCTCAAATGGTCATGAATATCAGTGACATTGGTATATATACATATGCATGTATATAATACAGATCCTTCTTCAATCCATTCTTCCAAAGCTTCATAACTCAGTAGACTTTGGTTAGTGGAAGAACTGGGCTGTGTTTGTTGCTTCCAATAGAGTATGTGCTGGGGCTGTTCAGTTTCTTTCTCACTGTGTGCCTCTCACATGCCAGGCACCATGCTGGGTAAGAAGAGGCACAGGTACCCCCTCCACAGACTTCATGGCCTAGGAGTGCACTTGGCGAGACAGGATAAAGTAATATGCTAAGTGCTAAGACAGTGCATCTACCTCAAATCTAAGGGCATTTAGCAGCATCTGCCTAGCATACAAAAGCCCCGAGATCCACCCAAGTACCAAGAAAAGAAAAGCTCTTAAACACATCTAGTTTAGTTATGCAGATTCATCCAGGGTAAAAATTGCATGTTCAAATGATCCTAGGGACTGATAAAAATATCCTGGAGAGAAAACAATTGGACTATTTCTCAAAAGTTAAATATAGAATCACCACAGAACCCTGTAATTCCTCTGCTACATATACAGCCAAAAAGCTGAAAACATATGTGCAGAAATCTTGCACAGAGGGCCAGGGATTTAGCTCAGTGATTCTATACCTGCCTTGAGAGTGCAAGGTCCTGAGTTCGATCCCTGGTCCTGCAAAACAAACAAACTTGCACAGAAAAATTCATAGCAGCTTTATTTATTTATTTATTTATTTATTTGGTACCAGGGATCAAACTCAGTACCTTTTGCCTATGAGGCAGGCGGTGGAAGCAGCATTATTAGTATTTAAAAAGCGGCGATAACCCAAATGTCCACCAACTGATGAGTGGATAAACAAAACATGGTCTGTGTGTATAGTGGAATATTACTTGGCAACAAAAAGGAATGGAACATCAATTCTTGCCACATGGGTGACCCTTGAGAACACTGTGCTACAGGAAGAAGACATGAAAGTCACATATTGGTTGATGGTCACACAACATTATAAGCCATATACCCTGCTCCCATTCTGGGAACCCAACTGGGGTTACATGCATCCTGGGCAAGCACTCCACCACTGAGCTCTATCCATCGCCCCCCAGTTGAAAATGGTAAATTTTATCTCATCTTTTCAATTGAGAAAAAAAAAAAAAAACCTGTAGCTAGGAGCTGCTCAGCACATTTGAAAAACTGCACAGAACGCTGAATTGCAGGAAAGCCTGGAACACAGATAATGAATGAGGTGTGGTGAACCGAAAAGATAAGTAGGCCAGAGCTCAGAGGGTCAAGAAACAGTGCCGAGGCCAGAGAGAAGCCACTGATAGAGTATTTATTAGAGATCTTGTGACTAAGGAGGGTGACAGGGGCAGAGAGGTTGTTCTACCCACTTGTCGATCAGCTCAGGATGACAGTCATACACAGCACAGCTTCATTTTAGAAGATAACCATAACTGCTCAAGAAGCTATGATGGGAGAGTTTCCTACTGATCCCCATATCCCCAACTCAACCCTGACACATGGATGAACAGGTTCTCATGAAAATGAACATCAGAGAAAATTTGGCTGCACACTTCTCAAAGATAAAGCCATTCGCAAGCAGGATACAGTTTGTACCACCTGCTCTGCAAGCTTGATGGGGTTCCTCAATCTCTGTCTTAGGTGCCGCAACTAAACCCTGCATAAAAGGTTCACTTGAGACACAGTTTTCTCCCCAGTCTCCTTCAGTGGTAGCATCTTACATAACTGCAGTGTGAAATATTGGAAAGTACTGATGAGGATATATGGTATTCAGGAGCCATACATGATGTCTCTCCTACTAATGCCATTACTGCCTTTTAAAATCTGCTGCTAATAAGTTTCACAGTTGGCATTATGCGATAAAATATTCTCAAAAGAATCACTGTAATTTAACTTTTTATATCATTATTGTTTATTGTGTTATGAGTGCTACCAATACAGTTTACCCTTTGTGATATTGTAATTTTTATGAACTTAAAACTCGTCATAAATGAAACACATAACAATGTAGATACACATGCAAAGTTGCTCCTGGACAGCAGTGGACTTTTGTTTCTATTTTGGAGGACCTCGGAGTTTTTACTGCTTTGTAAGAAGAGAAAAGCTCCATATCCTAATGGGGCTCATTCACTTTATAGATGAGGAAAAATGCCTGTCCAAAGTCACCCATGCTAGAAACTGATCCGTTTCCAACTTCCAAACCATCTCCCTAACTGTGAGCCACAGCTGAGCTATCTGGTGCTTTCTTATTAACTTACCAATTAGTTGCTTATTTATGCATCACTTCATCACCAAGGTCATAAGCCAACCACCATTCCGGGCACTGGAAAAGCAGTGGGGAGCAAAGTACACAAACATGCCTGTCTTCATGGAGCTCACATTCTGTTGGGGGAGGGATAAACAAAAAGCATAAATAGGTAGAATATACAATATGTTCAATTTTTTTCCCAAGGGAAAAAATAATGTATGGATAAGAGTAGGAAGTGCCAAAGCAGTCTGGAGATTTAAATTTTTTGGAGGCAGGTTAAGTTTTGTGGTGTTTTTGAGAGAAGGTCTTACTATGCAGTTCAGGCTGGACTTTAACTCACTATATGTAGCCCAGGTTAGACTGGAACTCACAGCAATCTTCCTGTCTCAGCCTCCTAAGCGTTGATATTAGAGGCCCGTGCCACAACTGGCTGGAGGTTTAAATTTTTAATGAAACAGTCAGGGAAGGTCTCATTGAGAAGACGGTAACTTCTCAGTCAACATTACAAGACAATAAAATCTATTGTATCTATTGCATATGTCCTTTCTCATAATTCCCCCTGTTATAATTACATGTGTGACATGCCATCCATATGCATGAAATTTCAGTGAACTCCAAGTAAACAAAGGTTACTATAGGTGGCACAGGAGGACATGGCAAGCCTGTGTCTTATTTCTACCTCTGGATAGCAGGCCTTGGGGAAAAAGTGGGGCATTGCCCAGCTTCAGGTGAGTAGAGGGGTTAGCCCATCAGCTCCAGTTGTACTGTCTGTATTGGTGTGAGGTAGGATTCCAACATCATTCTTTGGGGTGTGCATATCCAGTTTCCCAGAACCATTTGTTCCCACACTGATTTTTCTTAGCACCCTGTTTGAAATCAGCAACCATAAATGTAACAATTTATTTCTGGATTCTATTCCATTGATCTATATATCTATTCTTATGCTAGTACTACACTAAACTGAGTAGTGTAAGTAATTGTGCGGTCACTTTTGAATTGAGAAGTGTAAATCCAATTTTGCCCTTCTTTTTCAAGAATGCTTTGGCTGTTCTGGGTGCTTTGCATTTCTGTGTACATTTGAAGGTCAACTTGTCAATTTCTGAAAAAAGCAAACTGTGATTTTGGTGGGTGTTGTACTGAACCAACCAAAGCACCGTTGTCTTAAGAATATTAACTCTTGCCATCTGTGCATGGAATGTCTTTCCATGGGCACAGCCCAGCCCTTTGAATTCTTTGCACTTTGCAAAGCCCCTCAGAAATGCCTCATTCCTACATGTTTCCTTTTCCGTTTTTCGGTCCACTTGTCATTCATCTCAACCGTTCTGCTATCTCAGCAGAGCGCGATGTTACTCGATGTTAAACACTTGGCTATAGATTGCTTCTTACAAATCCCTCTTGGGGAAAAGCTGTTTTGAGTCCTCAAATTAACACCCAGTTTTATAGAATAGAGGTTTCCAGGAGATTGTCAGATACAACAGACGATAGTTCTTTGAGAAGTGTTTTTTGGGGTCCCCAAGACCCTCCTGCTCCCGGTTGAGGGTTTGGAGCTTAATCGTGGCGCTGTTTGCCCGGCAGGCTGCAGCTGAGCTGAGAAGGGGTACGAGTGGGGCACGGCGTCCACTCCTCTTCTGGACACTCTGCCATCGTACTGGTAACTAAACACTCACCCTTGGTCAACATCCAGAGCTCTGTCAAGGGCGAGTTTGATGGTGTTGCCCGTGTTCTCTCACTTTTGCCTTTTAGAGTTTCTCACTCACCCGCCCCCTCAACTTCCAGTGCCACCTCTCTACCTCCATCCTGCCTTTCATGGTTGAGCAAATCACTTCATTCCTCTGAGCTTCTGGCTCCCCATCTGAAAAAAAGAAGATAATCGTTCCTCAGAGAGCTGTAAGGATCAAATTACACCAGGAAAAGTACAGCAGGGACACAACCAAGGATGCACTGCAGTGCCCCTTGCCTGCCAGGCTGTGCTCCTCTCTGCCCTGCTGCTGTCAACCTCAGCTCTTTAACCTCCCTTTGTATGTGTGTTTTTTGGAACTCAGGACCTTGTGCTTGCAAGGCAGGCGGCGGAACCACTGAGCTAATTCCCGGGTCCCTCCCCTTGTACGTGAATCCACCCCACTGCTGTCAATGCACAAGCAGCTCCTTACTTCAGAAGGTACTGATTCCTGACAATCCCCCTCTCCCTCTGCAGTGGAAGAACTGGGCAGGAGCCTGCCTCTGTCTTCAGTGTGGAGTGAGGGCTGAATCAAAACCTTGAGGTGAAGAGCAAGGAAGTGATTCGCCTAAGATCAGACTGCTGATCATTTACAGTGCAGAGTCGATTCCTGACTTACTGTTTCCCTCCTGTCACTCAGCATCCCCAAGGCCAAGGAGGGGGAATAATAATAGTACTTTTGGAACAACTGTTTTTCATATGCTTCCTTTTTAGAGGCAGTGGACCGATAAGCCATCAGATAAAAATATTGAATTTAGAGTTAAAGCATTACTAGCTCCTGTTCAATAAACATAAGCAGAGAACTTATTTGATTTCAGGAAAAATCCTGTTTAATTGATTTCTTATAGGCCGCAGACAAGATCAAACTATCTTTACAAAGCCAAGTAAGAAATTTCACCAGAAATCTATGCTATTAGCTAAGTGTCTAAGGATCCTACTACTAGTGTCCTTTCAACCTATAAAGTACAAATCGTTGCCCCAAAGCCTGTGTCTATGACTGATAGTCATCTTTGGGGCAAGTGCTACACTTGTTCGGCCTTAATTCATTGGTTTGCATGTTTACCATTGGTGCTGTTTGTGCCACATTTTCCTGTTTGCTGAGTATTTCTTGGAGTAAATTTACTTATTTATTCATGGTTCTCAGGATTGAACCCAGGGCCCCATACATACTAGGCTCTACTACTGAGCTACATTCCCAGACCCTGGGACAGTGCTGACTAACCTACATCACAGGTGCTGCAGGGGGCTGTTTGTACCATTGAAAGCTCTAAAAAAGTTCGCCATCACTGCCCTGGGATAAATTTTTCAGGAACAGTATGAAGGTAGTAGGTTTTCTGGGATCTTAAATGTTGGGAATGTGTCCCTGTTGTCTTCTGGAAGGAACAACTTAGCTGCCCAGACACTTGCATAACAAATGTGTCCCCTTCTCCGGAGCAGGCCTAATTTTACTTCTTCACAGAGAGTGGAGAAAGGATGTGTGTAGATTACAAAAGCACTGCAGGGAAGGCCCCCATTTCAGATGTGTTAGATGCTTCTGAGCATAAACCAAGTCTCCATTAAAAATCTGCTAAGGAAGAGTGACTGCACTGAAGGGTGTGGACAGAAGGCTGGGAAAGGATCAATATCCATGGCAACTTGAATAAAGCCTTTTGAATAAACTGCCCTCTTTTTGTTGCAACTTCAGGTTCAAAGTTTCCCAGGGTACAAAGATCTGAAGCCAACAATGGAAAGGCCACAGGCTGGTGCCCCAGCTAGCCGGGTGGTAGATAGAGCACAGAGTTCATTAACTCTTTAGTGGACACCCTGAGGCCAAGGCATCCCACGTCTCTTCCTATGGCACAGCCAATGCTCGTGGCTCAGCACACCACACTTCAGGAATAACAATACTGGTTAGTGGATTCTAAGTGTTTACATATGTTACCCCTTACAAATACCTTGGAGGGTGTGACTGTTACATCTTTCTCGATTTATACACGAAGAAGCAAAGTCAGAGAAAGGCCAAACGACTTGCCCAGGGTTCCACTCTTAGCTAACAGAAAAGCCTATCATAAAATGGATTGAGGTCCATGTCAAAGAACATGCTTCACTACACAATCCTGACCTAACAATCACAAAATTTGATCAGTATAAATGTCTTTAAAATGTTGCTGTTGGTTTGCCTTTACAAAAAAAGATATTTGAGGCCTCCGTGGTGGGAGCTTAGTGGTAGAGTACTTGGCTTGCAAGTGTCTTAGTTTGATCCCTCAGCACTGCAAGAGAGAGAAAGAGGGAAGGAGGGAGAGGAAGAGGGAAAGGGGGAGGAGGGGAAGGAGAAGAAGAGGAGAGGGAGGAAAGGAGGGAGAGAGAGACTTTGATGATTCTGGCTACAAAATTATAGAAATTATTATTATTATTATACAAATTATAAAATTATTATACAAATTATGGAAATTATTATAGAAAAGTGTATAGCAGCGTATTCATGAACCCAGACTATTTGCCATGAGATAATTGAAGCACATTTGTCCCCTTGGCCTGGGTTCAACAGCTTCCTCCACTGCTGTTACCTTACCTTTCCCCTCTCAGGACCCTCCTGCTTTGTGTCTACACGATTCTTAAAACTCCATGGAGTGTGAGGAAGGTTCGATGAGATAATCACTCAGTTTCCTTCCAACTCTAAGATTTTGTGATCTTGTGAGCTCAGTTGTTAAAGAAAGGTGTGATGCCAATGCAAATCATCAAAATAAAGGGAAGTGATAAAAAAATATCTGGGATGTGCTGAGGGGAAACAGGTTCATTCATGTATAATATGGTTTACTTGTGAAAATACTTTTTGAGAAAAGCAGTTTGTGTGTGTGTGTGTGTGTGTGTGTGTGTGTACCCATAGGTATATAATCTGGCTTTTCTAGTTTTAGGGGATCCATCAGTTAGGAATGTTTTTGGCCACAATTACCAGAGAACCTGACTTCTAGTGGCTTAAACCTGTAGAAGTTTGTATTTCGGTTCTATCAAGAGGTTGAGAGGTAGTCAGTTGCTGGCATGGGCTCAACAGTAGGACTCTGCTCAAAATGGACTGTGGAATCCTCTTGGTCACAAGAAATTTATCACCAAGATTTCTTACTGTGGAGAGGGCCATTGTGGACTGTCCCAGCTGTCAAGCGGCTCTGACACCAGTGAGGGACCACAGCAAGGCTACAGTGCAGGCCCCAACCTGCAAGATGCCGTGGAGGACATCAGTGGGATGACTGGCAATCACCTAGAAAACGTGAGTTGGATATGGAGATCAGAAGACCACAGACTCAGTGGAGTGGGATGTTCTAAATTCACCATTAGTTAATGTAGCACAACTACTATCAGTACCCTAAAATGACAGGGTAACTTTTAGTGAACATCTTCTGTAATTCAGGTCCTAATAATGAGTATCCAACCTTCCAGTTTCCCTGGGCTGCATTGAGTGAAGAGGAATTGTCCTGAGTAATGGCATTTCTATATATATATATTGTAACACAAAAAGAGCGCCATATAAACTGACATCTGGCTGGTAGGTACAGGAGACAGAATTGGCCCTTCCCTGTGCTGCCCCTACACAGCCAATGACACCTACACAGTCCATGCTCCAGGCAAGTTGATGACAAATATCACTGAAAACTGCATAATAATACTAGGAATTTACCACCTTGTGCAGCTGTTGATAGCTGTCCAGGGCCCCATGTGGTCCCCAGGTCATGTGTTGGACACACCTGTGACCTAGACTAAGCACACTGCTTGCTGTCACCTTTTATCTCAGGGCCAGATCCTGGGGTCAGGCAATATTACCAGCCCCACCTCATTGATGAGGAAAACAAGCCACAGAGAAAGCAATGACACACTCAAACCACAGAACAAGTAAATTAAGAAAGCAGGAGTGTATTCTGGGACCACTCAACTCTATACTTCATGGTTTTAATTGTACTTAATCTTTTTAAATAGTAGGGGTCCCATTTCAAGATAATTTTGAAAAGAATCTCTCATTTTATGCATTCCATGGGCATTTACATTTTTCACTTTTTGTAAATTCAGTGCAAACAGTTACATGGCTATCAGAAACCTTACAGTTTGAAGTTTTCTGTTTTCTTTTGAGCATTAGGCTGCACCATAGTGGCTGCAGAAAGATTTTAATCTCCAGCTGGATGATGTTTTTGTAGAATCCTGTCTCAAATAAATATCCTCTGAGTTTTTATTTGTTTTATTTTGTCATCATTGCTGTTCTATCCATTTGTAGTGGGTTAAATAGTGTTATCCAAGTCATGTCATGATCTCATGTCCCAATGTAACCTATTTGGAAATCAGTTCTTTGCAGATGTAATCAAGTGAAATAAAATTAAAATTAAATCACACTGGATTAGAGTAGGCCCTAAACTCAATGCTAGTCATCTTATAACAGATAGAAAAAGACTCAGGGATGAAGACCATGTGGAGACAGAGAAAGAAATGGAAATGATGGGCTGCATGCCAAGGAGTCTCCCGAGCCACCAGAAAATGGAAGTCGGGGGATTCTTCTCAGGAGCCTTCACAGGTGTACAGCCCTGCCTGAACCCAAGTAACCTGTTTTACTGCTCTATTCCTGCTTGATTGCAGCACTGAGAAGGGGTAGTTCTCAGTGTACGGTTTGGAGACACCTGAGCATTTCCCCTACAAGTGTGAGAGCAATAAATTTCCGTGTTGATGCCTGTTCAGGCCCCATGCTGAGTCAGGAGGGTCTGGGAGCCATGGGCCCTGCCCCAGCTGATGTTGCCCCTGCTCCTGGGTTCTCCACAGAACAAGGCAAAAGAGGTGACAACCAAGAGACCAACGATCAAGATCAGCACCCAGGAGGAGAGTTTTGCTCTAGGACTTAACTGATACCCTATCTCAGAGACTGGGTGAGAGATGGTCTTTGGAGACAGGCTTGGAGAAGGTGAAAGCTAAATAGGGATTTTTCCTGGGCTGGTATGGCTTGTGCCTGGATGTCTCCTCAAAGCACCAGGCACTCATAGATGGGGCTTTTCAGAGGTCTGTTTGTCACCCAGTGTGGAGCTTGCAAACAGAAACAAAGTTATGCCGAACCCCTTTGTTTGCAGGCTGATTTGCAAACAGAAGTGTTTGTGGACCGAGTTGTTACAGTAATGGGTGTGCTAAAATGCACACAAAGAAAGCTTCATGGCAAGTGTGCACAGGTGTGCCTGTGATCACCATCTCTACTAGAGGAAGCCACAACCATTTGTCAGAGTGGGGAAGATGACCGTGTTTGTGTTTGTGCAAGCAAGCAAGATGGCCATGGCAGTGTTTGTCACCTGATGTGAGTTTGCAAATGGAAGCAAAATTTTGCTGAATGCTTCTGTTTGCGAACTCAATTGTTCATGAACAAAAGCATTCATGAACAGAGGTATTATTGTATATATCTATTAAGTCCATTTGTGCAAAGGTTTGGTCAAATTCTGATAATTCTTTGTTGATTTTTTGTTTAGTTGATCTACTTGTGATAATGGGGCTTTGAGACCCCCCCCACTATAATGGTACTGATGTTTATCTGATCTTTTATGTCCAATAGAGTTTGTTTTATGAAGTTTAGTGAATTGCAATTTGGAGCATATATAGTTATTATCTCTTCGTCCTGTTGTGTAGCTCCAGTAACCAATATGTAATGTCCTTCTTTGCCTCTTTTGATCAGCTTTGGCTTGAAATCTACTTTGTCTAAATATAGGATAGCTATTCCTGCTTGTTTTAGGTTCTCGTATGGAAAATTGTTTTAGTCTATGAATTTTTGTGTTAAATATGTTTCTTGGTGGCTATAATTGGTAGGTATTGACTTATTCCTGTCATTTTATTAATTTCCTATTACTGTTTTGGTTTTTTCCCTTCTTAACTGCTAGCCCTGCCTGATATATTCTTTTTCTTTTTTTTGGCGCTCTTGACAATACTAGCTTCCTTGTCTCCTTCTAAGGTATCCTGGAGAATTTTTTGGAATGTTGGTTTGGTGGCCATGAACTTTAGGTTTTTTTTTTCATGAAAATACCATTAATTTTGAAAGATAGTTTTTCAGCATATAAGTGTCTGTGTTGAAAGTTATTTTCTTTTAGAGCTTTAAACACTTTATCTTATGTTCTCCTTGACTTTAAGGTTTGTGTTGAGAAATCCATTGTAATTCTGTGGGGCTTACTTTTATAGGCAATTCAATGCTCTTCTCTAGATCCTTTAAGATTCTGATCTTATATTGTATTTCTGGCATTGTAATTGTTATTCATCATGGAGTGTTTTTTTATGATCATGGTTATTCAGGGTCCTATATCCCTCATTACTCGTATGTTAAATTCTTTTTCCACATTTGGAAAATTTTCTGCTATTGCTTGTGTAAATACACTTTTATACTTTTTGTTCTAGCTTCACAATTTTTCACTAATTTTAATACTCTTATATTAGTTCTCTTTAATACTCTTATATTAGTTCACTTGTATTCTAGGTAGGAACTGTTGAATATAATTTCCACTTTCCTTTGTTGTTTTCAAGGCATCTCTTATTAATTGATCCTTGATCACAGTCCTTTCCTCCAGATCTGAAATTCTGTTTTCACACTAATCACTTCATTCTTTTTTTAAAATTGAGTTTATTGGTACATTTTAGGTATACAGTACAGTTACATTCATTATTGGGATCTTGTTGGTACTCATTCTTTCAATAATGTTTTTAACATCCTGAGTTTCTGTTTGGAACTTTTTTATAGACTCCTATTCTTTTCTATGCTGGGCATTCATGTTTTGTATCTCTTTAGCTCCCCTAGCTTTTTATTAATGTCTTCTCTAGACTTGCTTATCATTTCATTAGAGTCACTATCTGGTTAATTATATCTTCTTTAAGTTTCACAAACACCTTATTGAACTGTTTTACCTGTACTGATACTCCTTCAGATCTATCTGCTGTATGGTTATGATTTTCTCTCCTTTAATGACCTCAAACTGGTCTGGGGGAAGTTAGAAGTTTTGGGAGGCATTTTGTTGCCTTGCCTTTTCATGTTTTAACAAGATACCAGCAAACGAAATGCAACAAATCATCAAAAAAAATCACACACCATGACCAAGAAGAGTATATCCCAGGGTTGCAGGGATGGTTTAACACATACAAGTCAGTAAGTGTAATTCATCACATAAACAGAAGAAAGGACAAAAAACATATGATCATCTCAGATGTGGAAAAATCATTGGACGAAAGTCCAACATCCATTCATGATAAAAAACCCTGAAGAAAATAGGTACACAAGGTCTTACTCTCAATCTCATAAAAGCCATTTATGACAAACCTACTGTCAACATCATATTAAATCAGGAAAAACTGAAATCTTTCCTTCTAAAATCAGAAACAAGACAAAGATGTCCATTTTCACCATTTGTCTTCTACTTGGTCCTCAAAACATTAGCCAGGACATTCAGGCAAGAGAAAGAAATAAAAGGGATATGTCTAGGAAAGAACAAAGTCAAAATATCATTATTTGCAGATGACAATATCCTTTACATACAAGACTCAAACAGTTCCACCAAAAGACCTAGAATTGATAACTGAATTTGACTACATAGCAGGATACAAAATCAATACACAAAAATCAATAACATTCCTATACATTAATAAAGATCTCACTGAAAAAGAAATTAGGATAAAGTCCATTTACAATAGCATTTTAAAAATTAAATATTTAGGTATTAACCTAAGAAAGTGAAAGACCTCTGAAATAAAAATTATATCACTGTGAAAATGGAAGTCAAGGAGGACACCAGAAAATGGAAAGATATCCCTTGTTCCTGGATAGGCAGAACCAACATAATCAAAATTGTTATACTTCCAAAACTGATCTATAGATTTAATACAATCCCAATCAAAACATCAGTGTCATTTCTCACAGAGGTAGAGAAAACAAGCCTAAAACTTATATGGAATCAAAAGCAATCATGAGTAACAAATGCCAGGTGACATTACAATCCCAGACTTGAAGTTATATTATAAAGTTATGGTGTTTAAAAGAGCATGATAGTGACACAAAAATAGGGATATAAATCAATGGAACAGAACAGAAGCAGAAAAAAACCCAGGCACATATAGCTACTTAATCTTTAAAAAATTGGGCCAAAAACACACTGAAAGAAAGATAGCCTTTTTAATAAACAGTGCTGGGAAAATTGGATAGCCATATGCAGAAGATTGAGTCTAGACCCCTATCTTTCACCATGCATTAAACTAAAATCAAAATGGATCAAAGCTCTAAATATTCAAACAGAAACAATCACCTGGAAGATAAAATAGGCACTACTGTTGAAGTGTCTTCTGAAGACTTCTGAACAGAAAGCTGGTTGGGGAACCAGGCATGACTTGTTAATTACAAAATCCCAGACAAATGTGCAGAACAGTTCCCAAGGCCCTGCACATGGACTTCTTATGAAAACTCAAGCAGATTTTCTATAGGATCGTCTAGACTTGACATCAGCCTGAGGTATGGGATCCCAGCAATGCCTCTAAGACCCAGATGGAGAAGGTCTCATGGGTTTCCTTGAGACTGGGCAGCATAACAGACATGGAAGCTAAGCAGAGCTTGCTATAGTGGCTCTCCTCATGGTAGTTCACCCTGCTTCCTCAAGGGTGGTCTTTTAACTTGCTTTTCCCTTTCTTACTCAGCCCAAGCTCACTTTGCAGAGTCAGTTTCTCCTCCACTTTTCATTTTAACTTCTTCAAATAAACTTTGCCACTGCTTTTTGTTCATTTCATTCAATTCTTTGTTCAAGATGAAAGAATCTGGACTCCAACTCCAGAAAGAGAGACAAGCAACCCAGAACTCAATAACATTTATTTGGTGAGCCATTTTTAGAAAGACCTACCCAATAACAGAGCCTCAATGGCACAAGAAATAATACTTAGAATGAGATAATATCAATGATATCAACAAATGAGAGCATATCAAACTAAAAAGCTTCTGCTCAGCAAAAGAAACAACCAACAGAGTTCCTCATATAGAATGGGGAAAAATTTTATCAGCTATCCTTTGGACAGGGGATTAACATTAAGAATATATATAGGGCTGCAGATTTAGCTCAGTGGTGCCGCTGACTCACAAGCACAAGGTTCTGAGTTCAATCCCTGGTACTAGAAAAAAAAACTTTATAAAGAACTCAAAAAGTTAGGCTCCTCAAAATAAAAAACCCAATTTTAAAAGTGGGCAACCTAAATGAATAGACATTTCTCAGAAAAAGTACAAATGCTTAATAAATAAAATGTTCATCATCATTAGCCATCAGAGAAATGCAAATGAAACTATACTGACATACCATCCTTCCCCAGAAAGAATGGCTATTATCAAAAAATGAATAATAGGGCCAGGGTTTCGCTTAGTGGTGCTACTGCCTGCACTGCAGGCACAAGAGCCAAAGTTTGATCCCTGATACCATAAAAAAAAAAAAAAAGAATAATAACAAATGCTGGCAAGAACATGGAGAAAAGAAATTCTAGGCTCCCAACCCAGCCGCCATTGCTGAAGCGCCAGGAGGTAGCCTGGGCCCCAATCCACCGCTGGAAGGAGAGCCATGCCTGCTCCCAACCCAGCCACCATCGCTCAAGCATCGGAAAGGTAGCCGCGCAGGCACCCCTGAACCCCCATAAGTGCCCCACCCCCACACTCTCAGACCTTCTGACTGTGCCAGTCTTTGGACCCACTCTGCAGAGGCAGAGGTGGTCATCAAGGGTATTTTTCTGGGTTCCCAATTTTGAACATCTTTAAAGAAAGGGTGTGGGAAACCTGTAATAGAACATTGTGGAGTTCAACCATTCAGAAGGTTGGGGAACTCAATCTGGGCCTTGCAGCCTGAGGTCAGTCAGTGTCATGGGGTTCAGCCATCAGCTAACTGAGAACAGGGGACTTGCATCCTCACTCTGTCTGAGCCATTAAATGGTAAATACACTATATTGAAATTTTGTTCACTGCCGACATGTTCTGGACTACTTCTTGATTTCAATTTAATTCAAATGATTTAAGGGTGATAGACTAGTGACTACCACAGGTGGTCAGTGTCCAAGTTGTGCTTGATCTTAATGTGTTGCTGATTGTATCATTTGGGGTAAAGTATTGCAGTTGATTCAATGAGCTGTTTTCTCTGATGTTATGAAGATGAGATGTCTGTGAGTCATTAGAGACACAGAAGCTAGGGCACAACTATATCAGGAAGATTTGGGTGATAATCCAGAGATTAAACCAAGGACAGTCTGACAACAAAAATTAAAATGAGAAAACACTTAAGCAAGACACAAGGACAGACTTCCAGTTCACCAATGGCAAACAGTAGGGCAAATGAAGATGCAAAGGCCACTAGTGAACCACCAGGACACCCTGAACTCAAAGCACAGGAAGTAACAAAACAGATCAATCAGGCTCTAGAAAAATTCAAAACAGAAATAATTTCCCAGATAACCATAGAGATAGTGGGCAAAATGGAAGTCGTGATTCGAGACTCTAGAGCAAAAACTGACAAAAAAAAATAGATGAGCTCAGGACCATGATAGAAGCCATGAAGGCCCAGCATAAGAAAGAAATGGAAACAATAAACGCCCAACATAGGAAAGAAATGGAATCCATAAAACAGATTCAAACAGATATCCAGGAGATTAAACACTGCATAGAAAGTGTACACAACAGAATAAAAGAATGTGAAGATAGAATCTCAGAGATAGAAGATAAGATTGCAGTCAGTGACCATGAAAAGAGAGGTCTCTTAAAAACAGTAAGGGATCATGAGAAATCAATCCAACAACTCCTAGATGATGCAAAGAAGAATAACATAAGACTGATAGGAATACATGAAGTAGCAGGAGAAAATACAAATGACTTTAAAAAACTGTTCGCAGAATTAATGACAGAAAACTTCCCAAACAGAGGGGAAGAATTTGACATTCAGATAACTGAGGCATATAGGACCCCAACTAGCTACAATCAAAAAAAAATCTACACCTAGACATATAATAATCAAGATCCCAGAAACCCAACAGAAGAACAAAATACTACAAACAGTAAGAGAAAAGAAACAAATCACATATAAAAGAAAGCCCATCAGAATCAAAGCAGACTTTCAACACAAACTCTTGGGGCAAGGAGAGCCTGGAATGAGATATTTCAAGTATTAAAAGAGAACAACCTCCAACCTAGACTGATGTATCCTGCAAAACTCTCTTTCAAAATGGATGGGGAAATAAGATACTTCCATGACAAAGAACACCTGAGAAACTACATGAATACCAAACCAGCACTACAAGTAATTCTAAACAAGATCCTAGAAAAAGACAATGAAGGCAACAACACCATGAGGCCCAACAGAGCAAATCAAATAGGCAAGGCAAGAAATTAAAAGGAGAAGGTGAAAAAGTAAAAAGAGTAAACAAAAGGCCAATAACATGTCAATAATAAGTCAGTACATATCAGTTATAAACAGCAATGTCAATGGCCTCAACTCACCAATCAAGAGAAATAGACTGGCAAAATGAAATAAGAAGCAAAATCCAACAATATGTTGTATACAAGAAACACACCTAGTGCAAAAAGAAGCCCATAGACTGAAAGTGAAAAGATAGAAAACAATTCTCCATGTGACAGGAACCCAGAAAAAAACAGTGGTAGCAATCTTATTTGCAGAGAAAGTAAATTTCAAACCAAAACTGATTCTAGTATTATTGATGTAGGATGGTACTGCATCATACCTCTATGAAAGTAAAATATCTTATACCTGCTTTATGATACATAGTAGGGACTGTGTTTTATCAGAGCTACATTTAATGATATTACTCTAGAATGTTCTCTTTCCAGATGATGATTAAGA
>NW_022900944.1:22244034-22247278 GCF_012274545.1 Fukomys damarensis
GTAAAAGAGAAAAGGCAATGATGTAACATCAAAATAATCCTTAATTCTGGACATGAAAATGGCCCCTGAACATATTTAAATTGCTTCTCACTCTTATAGTCATATCTTATTCTTTTTTCATTATTTAGAGAATACTTTATTAGTTTCTGTAATCAAACCCACGTAGATAGGACCTTACATATTTAGTACGATGTGTCACCCCTGTACACATGGAAAAAAAATAAAAAATAAAAAATAAAATAAATTAACATTTCTAGACCAATGTGGTTGTCCATTTCTGTGCAATGTACAACTCAACACAGTAAGTTGGGATGACTTTTTCCAAAGTTGGCAGCACCAATAGTAAGTACAGGGCTAAAGGTGTAAGGAAAGTGGGAAGGGTGGGGGAAAGGTAATAAGGGAGAGGAAAAAAATATGAGAAACTGAAAAAATGGGAATAAAGTGTTTGTAAATGGGGGGGGGGGGAGGGGGTGAAGGGAGGGCAGGGACAAGGGGAAAAAATAAGAATCAACACCTATTATGTAAAGGTACAGAATCCCAATGATGAATGTAACTATATTGTATATCTAGATTGTACCAATAAACTCAACAAAAAGAAAAAAAAAAAGAAATTCTACATTGGGCTGGGGATTTAGCTCAGCGGTTCAGTGGCCTGCCTTGCAAGTGCAAGGACCCAAGTTCGATCCCCCGTGCCAAAAAAAAAAAGAAAGAAAGAAAAAAAAAAAAGAAATTCTACATTGTTGTGAGAATATGAACTAGCACAACTATGGAAATAAAATAAAAGTAGAAATTCCATTTGACCCAGCTATCCCTCTTCTAAGTATCTTCTGAAAAAAATCGAAATTATTATATTACAGGAATATTATTACAGCCCTAATATTCCATTTAAAAAAATTTTTTTTTGTATTGGGAATTGAACTCAGGACCTTGTGCTTGTGAGGAACAGCACCACTGAGCTAAATCCCTAGCCAAAAAAAAAAAAACAAAAAAACAAAATTTTTTTTTTTTGAGACAAGGTCACTCTAAGTCATCTAGGCTGGGCTTAAACTTGAGATCTTGTTTCAACCTCCCACATATGCACCCAGCCTTTTTAATTTTTAATTTAATTTGCTTTTTTGAGACAGGATCTCACTAAGTCACCCAGGCTAAACTTCAACTTGCAATATTATTGCTTCTGCATCCTGAGTCACTGTGAATACCGGTGTCCACCTTTTTGCCTGGCAAATTTGTTTGTTTTTAATCCTTGTACTTCTGCTGAGCTGCTAGTCCAGTGATGATCATGTATTGTCTCACACAGAATTGTTGAGTGCATGGCTTTACTAATTCTTCCACTCCGTTTAATGAATCAATTCAACACATGTTTTTTGTGTGCCTACAATGTCCAGCTTTTTTTTTTTTTCTTGCTGCAGGTTAAATCTATGTAGAAAAAAAGACAAAAATCTTACCCTTGTGAAGCTTGCTTTCTAGTGAGAATGTAAATTTGTGTATTAGACATCAGGCACCCTGTCCTCAATGCTCCTGCACCCTTCCCTGTCCTTTAATTATTCAGGCAGGTGTTCCCAATGCTAGGACCATCCCTAGCATCCTACAGAGCTGAGCCTTGACTGTCAAGGCCAGGAGAGGACAGAGTGAAGGGACTTGAGGGGGCCATGTCAGTTCCCCCAGATTGTTCTAGCATGAGCCACACACCAGCCATCGAAATCTCCCACAGACATAGCTGCAGGCCAAAGAGCCAGCTTCTGCCTGCTGGGTCTGTCAGTTGGGAGGCTGGCCAAGAAAACAGGAGGGCACATGAGCTCTGTGCATGGCATTAACTGTGACCCAAGGCTTTGGCCTCCTCGCAGACTAGTGGTCTACACTGCTTTGGCCAGGATCTGTGCTCATCAGCTGCAGCCCATCAACTGCCAGAATAAAGGATTGTTGTTTTTCTAAAGGGACAAATGCTAGTTACCCAGATCACGTGGATGGGGTACATAAGGCTTGCGTTTGCAGGACAGGATGTGGGTATCAAAGCAAGAATGTATTCTCAAGTCTCATTTTGATTTTCAGTCCCTGGAAAATCTTACTGATAGAGCCAGTCTCTGTTTGTAGCTAATTTGAGGATTGGGAATGAGGTGATAGGAGGAGGAATACCAATGAGCCAGTCAACCCATCCCACAGGCAAATGCATGATTAAAGAACAACACATTGGTGGTGAGGGTAGTAAAATAGCACTCTCATACCTGTTGTTGGGAGAAGATATGGAAAACCGATAAACTTTCCAGTGAACACTTTGACAAGAAGTAACAAAAGCTTTAAAATGTTCATTCTCTTAAATAATTATTTTTCCAGGGCCAGGGAGTTAGCTCAGTGGCACCGTGCCTGCTTTGCAAGCACAAGGTCCTGAGTTTGATCCCTGGTATCCACCAAAAAATTCTTTGCCTAGAAATTTATACTGAAGCAATAATCTTATATTTGCACCAAGAATTCTTCATAAAGATCTTCACAGTTTTTCAATAATGAAAAACAATGCAAATGCTCATTGACAGAATTGATTAGCAATGTTGTATCTAAGCATTAGAATGTGAAGCATCTATTAAAA
Organism: Fukomys damarensis; assembly: GCF_012274545.1. Taxonomy (NCBI): domain Eukaryota; kingdom Metazoa; phylum Chordata; class Mammalia; order Rodentia; family Bathyergidae; genus Fukomys; species Fukomys damarensis. The sequence continues at coordinate 22,246,616 of NW_022900944.1, forward strand.
CAGATTTAAAGACGTGGCAATGTCAATACAGTAATTTTAAAGTTAAGTGGTGAAGGGGCTGGAGATTTAGTTCAGTGGTTCTGCTGCCTGCTTCACTAAGCGAAATGTCCCGAGTTCGATCCCTGATACCAAAAAGAAATAAGTGAAAGTTAGGTAGTGAATACATAAGAGTTTCTTATGATATTTTCTATACCTTGGGCTATGGTTGAAATTTTCCATGACAAAAACTAAAAACCAAGTTTGTGGTGGTGCACACCTGAATTCCAGCACTCTGGGAGGCTGAGGCAGGAAAATTGAAAATTGGAGCCCCACCTGGGCAATGTAGCAATGTAGTGAGAGATGCTGTCATAAAATTTTTGAAAAGGCTGCAGACGTAGCTCAGTGTGAAAGCTTTGGATTCAGTTCCTTACACTAGAAAACAAAAACAACAAAACAAAACAAACTAAAAACCTCTTGCACTGAAAGAATATCTACATCTAATAGAAAAGCTTGTGGAGTATTATTAAGAGAAAAAGGCAGGTTATCAAGCAGTGTATAGATGGCTGGTAGATTCCAAAGGATTGCAAGATGTATATATATGTGTACCATACATGTGCTCCCTTGATATATAATTCCTGTACAAACATATTCATTTTACATATACTATATTACATATCTTTCTGT
>NW_022900944.1:22247321-22302834 GCF_012274545.1 Fukomys damarensis
ATATATATATATAGGCTATCCCTGGATAGTACAGATATAACAATTTCAGATTTTCTGTTTATGCTTCTTCATATTTTCAAAGTATAATGAGATATACACTTTTCAATCAGCAAAAATAAGAATCCAGTACTAAATAGGAAGATAGGCTTTGGTGGCATGTTTTTTGTTTTGTTTTGTTTTTGTTGTTTGTTGTTTTGTTTTGTTTTTTTTTGAGACAGGGCCTTGCTATGTAGTTCAGGCTAGCTTTGAACTCACTATGTAGTTCAGGCTGGCCTCGAACTCATGGAGATCCTCCTGCCTCAGACTCCCCAGTTCTGGGATTATAGGCATGCACAACCACAGCAGGTTTAAAGAGTACTTTAGACCCAGCCAACACTTAAAAATAAGCTTTGGGCCCTGGATTTAGCTCATTGGTTCTGCCACCTGCCTTGCAAGTGCAAGGTCCTAAATTTGATCCCTGGTACCAAAAATAAATAAATAAGAATAAAAAAGCCTCAACAGGGCTGAGGATTTAGCTCAGTGGTTCGGCCCCCTGCCTTGTAAACAAAAGGATCCAAGTTCTATCCCCAGTACCAAAAAAAAAAAAAAAAAAGAAAAACAGCCTCAAAAATTCCCAACAAATTTCCAATTAAGTAAATTGCCTAAAAACATAAAGCACAATACTTTTTTTGTTGTTGTTGTTACCAGGGGTAGAACTCAGGACCTTGCATTTGCAAGGCAGGCACAGCACCACTGAGTTAAATTCCTCGCCCAGCACAACACTTTTTAAAGTGAAACAACAAAACACACATTCAACAAGGTAACATGCAAATGTTCAAAATACAGACGTTGCCAGATGTGTAAGAAGACATGGAAATACAATCCTTCATTGGAATAAAACCAGTCAGTAGAAATGGACCCAGAAATGATTAAGTTAGCAGAAAAAGATTGTGAATATGTTTACAGATTTGAAAGAAAAAAGTAATACAATGAAAATTACAATTTTTAAAAAATGAAAGTATCGACGGAACTTTCCAGAACGCACTGAGAGGTGGAGGAGCAGCGGCTGCCTGAGCTGCGCACTGCTACGCTCCTTCCCACTTTCCCCACTACGGCCCAGCCCACTCACCGGCTGTAGAAAATGGTGAAAGAAACCACTTACTACAATGTTTTAGGGGTTAAACCCAACTCCACCCAAGAAGAATTGAAGAAGGCTTATAGGAAACTGGCTTTGAAGTACCACCCTGATAAAAATCCAAATGAAGGAGAAAAGTTTAAACAGATTTCTCAAGCTTATGAAGTTCTCTCTGATGCCAAGAAAAGGGAATTATATGACAAAGGAGGAGAACAGGCAATTAAGGAGGGTGGAACTGGTGGCCGTTTTGGCTCCCCCATGGATATCTTTGATATGTTTTTTGGAGGTGGAGGAAGGATGCAGAGAGAAAGGAGAGGTAAAAATGTGGTACATCAGCTCTCAGTTACCTTAGAAGATTTATATAATGGTGCAACAAGGAAACTGGCTCTGCAAAAGAACGTGATTTGTGACAAATGTGAAGGTCCAGGTGGTAAGAAAGGAGCTGTGGAGTGCTGTCCCAACTGCTGAGGTACTGGAATGCAAATAAGAATTCATCAGATAGGACCTGGAATGGTTCAGCAAATTCAGCCTGTGTGCATGGAGTGCCAGGGCCATGGAGAACGCATCAGTCCTAAAGATAGATGTAAAAGCTGCAACGGCAGGAAGATAGTTAGAGAGAAGAAGATTCTAGAAGTTCATATTGATAAAGGCATGAAAGACGGTCAGAAGATAACATTCCATGGTGAAGGAGACCAAGAGCCAGGACTGGAGCCAGGAGATATTATTATTGTGTTAGATCAAAAGGACCATGCTGTTTTCACTCGATGAGGAGAAGACCTTTTCATGTGTATGGATATACAGCTGGTTGAAGCACTGTGTGGCTTCCAGAAGCCAATATCCACTCTTGACAACCAAACCATAGTCATCACCTCTCATCCAGGTCAGACTGTCAAGCATGGAGACATCAAGTGTGTACTAAATGAAGGCATGCCAATTTATCGTAGACCGTATGAAAAGGGTCGTCTAATTATTGAATTTAAGGTAAACTTTCCTGAAAATGGCTTTCTTTTTCCTGATAAACTCTCTTTGCTGGAAAAACTCCTACCCGAGAGGAAGGAAGTAGAAGAGACAGATGAAATGGATCAGGTAGAACTGGTGGACTTTGATCCAAATCAGGAAAGATGGCGCCACTATAATGGAGAAGCCTATGAGGATGATGAACATCATCCCAGGGGTGGTGTTCAGTGTCAGACCTCTTAATGGGGCAGTGAATAATACTCACTGCTGGCATTTTGTGTGCAGTAGTGAACACACGAAGGACTATAATCATTTGCTCACTACTTGCTATTGTTTTTGTTTCAATATTCAATTATAGTAGTGTTCGAAAAGTTACATGAAGAATAAACGCAAATATAAAAGCTCTGACTTTGCCCTGTATGTATGAAGACTTCAGTGTGCAAGAAGTTTAATGCCTGTAAAAAGTATCTTAACTCTGGCATCTGTTAGGCCATACCTTGTAATTGATTGTAGTTGTGTACATGGACACGCTTAGACTGAAATGCTAGGTGTATGTGTTGACTTTAGTGTATGACCCTTCATTGTTAAACTATGGATTAAAACTGTATTTAGCTCGGCGTGGTGGCTCATGCCTGTAATCCCAGCACTCGGGAGGCTGAGGCAAGAGAATCACTGTGAGTTCAAGACCAAACTGGGCTACATAGTGAGTTCCAAGTCAGTCTCACTACATAGTGAGACCCTGTCTAAAACAACAACAAAAACAACAACAACAAAAAAACAACTGTATTTAACTGGCAATCAGAAAAAGGCAAAACAGTTTGTAGAAGTGTTGGGCTGTCTAGTTATTTGTATTAAGTGGGATTCATTGTGATGTCTCTGCATTCTATTGCCTTAACTATTACTTGAAGGTGGCATAAAATATTTATAATGGTGCAACAAGGAAACTGGCTCTGCAAAAGAACGTGATTTGTGACAAATGTGAAGGTCCAGGTGGTAAGAAAGGAGCTGTGGAGTGCTGTCCCAACTGCTGAGGTACTGGAATGCAAATAAGAATTCATCAGATAGGACCTGGAATGGTTCAGCAAATTCAGCTGTATCAGTAATAGAAATGATAACTTTCTAAAGAAGGGGTTTATCATAATGCTGCTTCTTAAGGGCTTGCATTTCTAGGATTGCATTCCCTTCTGCTGTGCCATCTTTTTAAAATATATATATAACTATGTTGGCCAGTCCTGGTTATATTCTTTTTCCCTTCTCTTTGGACCATGATAAGCCCTTGAGTACTGACTTCAAAGCTGGGTAACTTTGAAATTTAAGTGAAGAGACTACATGGAAAGCTAATTTGCATGTTTAATATAGGGTGTTCCTTAGGTGTGTTACAGGCTTATTTTAACCCATTTGACTTATGCTCCAAAGTAACTGTAATTTTATGGTAATAGTACAGCAAATCTGATGAATAGCTTTACTTGTGTGTTTAAGTCATGTTCACATGCTTAAATCTGGATATGGATATACAGCTGGTTGAAGCACTGTGTGGCTTCCAGAAGCCAATATCCACTCTTGACAACCGAACCATAGTCATCACCTCTCATCCAGGTCAGATTGTCAAGCATGGAGACATCAAGTGTGTACTAAATGAGGGCATGCCAATTTATCGTAGACCGTATGAAAAGGGTCGTCTAATTATTGAATTTAAGGTAAACTTTCCTGAAAATGGCTTTCTTTCTCCTGATAAACTCTCTTTGCTGGAAAAACTCCTACCCGAGAGGAAGGAAGTAGAAGAGACGGATGAAATGGATCAGGTAGAACTGGTGGACTTTGATCCAAATCAGGAAAGACGGCGCCACTATAATGGAGAAGCCTATGAGGATGACGAACATCATCCCAGGGGTGGTGTTCAGTGTCAGACCTCTTAATGGGGCAGTGAATAATACTCACTGCTGGCATTTTGTGTGCAGTAGTGAACACACGAAGGACTATAATCATTTGCTCACTACTTGCTATTGTTTTTGTTTCAATATTCAATTATAGTAGTGTTTGAAAAGTTACATGAAGAATAAACGCAAATATAAAAGCTCTGACTTTGCCCTGTATGTATGAAGACTTCAGTGTGCAAGAAGTTTAATGCCTGTAAAAAGTATCTTAACTCTGGCATCTGTTAGGCCATACCTTGTAATTGATTGTAGTTGTGTACATGGACACGCTTAGACTGAAATGCTAGGTGTATGTGTTGACTTTAGTGTATGACCCTTCATTGTTAAACTATGGATTAAAACTGTATTTAGCTCGGCGTGGTGGCTCATGCCTGTAATCCCAGCACTCGGGAGGCTGAGGCAAGAGAATCACTGTGAGTTCAAGACCAAACTGGGCTACATAGTGAGTTCCAAGTCAGTCTCACTACATAGTGAGACCCTGTCTAAAACAACAACAAAAACAACAACAACAAAAAAACAACTGTATTTAACTGGCAATCAGAAAAAGGCAAAACAGTTTGTAGAAGTGTTGGGCTGTCTAGTTATTTGTATTAAGTGGGATTCATTGTGATGTCTCTGCATTCTATTGCCTTAACTATTACTTGAAGGTGGCATAAAATATAATTTAGCCTGTGGTATCAGTAATAGAAATGATAACTTTCTAAAGAAGGGGTTTATCATAATGCTGCTTCTTAAGGGCTTGCATTTCTAGGATTGCATTCCCTTCTGCTGTGCCATCTTTTTAAAATATATATATAACTATGTTGGCCAGTCCTGGTTATATTCTTTTTCCCTTCTCTTTGGACCATGATAAGCCCTTGAGTACTGACTTCAAAGCTGGGTAACTTTGAAATTTAAGTGAAGAGACTACATGGAAAGCTAATTTGCATGTTTAATATAGGGTGTTCCTTAGGTGTGTTACAGGCTTATTTTAACCCATTTGACTTATGCTCCAAAGTAACTGTAATTTTATGGTAATAGTACAGCAAATCTGATGAATAGCTTTACTTGTGTGTTTAAGTCATGTTCACATGCTTAAATCTGGATATCAGAATTTAAGCAACTGTTGAAATGTATGAATGTCTCCTTAATATACTGATTACAAAGCAAAAAAAAAATGAAAGTATCTTCTCTTAAAAATCTGAAATGCACCATTTGATGGATGGGCTTAGCAGGAACACTACAGAAGGAAAGATCAGTGAACTCAAAGGTATAGGAACAAAACAGAAAGTCCAAGGACAGCTCAGAAAGAAAAGGAGCCACGTGAGTGCAGGGCGATACCAAGCAATGTGCCACACATGTCATTTGAATACCAAAGGAGAAAGTACAGAAAAGTTATTTGAATAAATAATGGATGAAACCCTGGGTTTGATTTTTTAAAATATATATTTACCAAGAAATGCATTGAACGAAAAAACCCCAAACGGGGGAAAAACAAGGGTTCCATACCACCTGGTGTGATAGTTCACACCTATATAATCCCAGCATTTAGGGAGGCTATGGCAGGGGGGCTGCATGTTAAAGTCCTGCCTCACCGATTTAGAACCAGTTTCAAAATTTAAAAAAATAATAATAACAGAGTAAAAAAGTGCTAGAGATGTAGCTCTGTGATAGAGTGACTCTGGATTTGATCCTAGTACCAGAGGTGGTGGTGGTGTAGGGGAAAGCACCACACTGAATCTTGATCAAACTGCTGAAAAGCAGGTAATGTGAGTACTTTTGAAGTCAGAAGGTGATATATAAATATGTACATTGTAAATCCTAGAGCAACCACTATGAAAACAATTTAAAGATAGAAATGGAAAAAAAAACGAAGAGGCTCTAGAGCAGAGATTCAACTCTATAAACAACTGCATTAAATATAAATGGACTAAATGCAGCAAATAAAAGCAGAGATTAGCAGACTGGAAAAAGAAGACTCATACATATTGTCTAAAAGAAACACTCTAAGTACAAAGACAGAGTTTAAAAATAAAAGATTGAAATAAAATTTACCATGCAAATATTAACCAAAAGAAAGCTATATGGAAGTGGACTTGAGGACAAAAACCATTACCAAGCATAAAGGGATAAGAAAGGGTCACTTCCTGATGACAGGGCTGTGTGTACCTACACACAATGAACTCAGCAAACCTAAATGTGTGTGCAGTTCACGGCGAGCTTCAGAATATGCAGAAATGGAGGGGACTGCAGGGAGAAGTAGATAAATCCACAGTCATAAAGATCTTAATACTCTTCTCTTAATAACCTAAAAAGAGATAGACAAAACAGTAAGGAATAGATTTGAAAAACACTGTCTACCAACACCCCCTAACTGGCAGTGATGGGACACTACACCCATCAGTGGCAGAATACATACTCTTCAAATCCTCAGGAATTATTACCAAGACAGATTGACCATATGGTGGACTAACTACAGAATAAGTCCCAATAGGTTTACAAGGAGTGTGTTTACTTATGATTACAATAGAGTAAAATTAAAATTTTAAAATATCGAAATATTTGGAAATTGAACAAGACACTTATAAATAACCCCTAGGTTAAAAGAAATTGTTAAAAAAGTTAGACAATATTTCCAAACAAGTAATAATGAAAATAAAAAATATCACATGTGAAATTCAGTTAAACAGTGCAAGGGGGAAATTTAAATGCTTATATTAGAAGTTCTAAAATCAACTTCTGAGCATTATACTTCAATAAAAAAAGTTTTCTTCAGTACCTGGGATTGAACTAGGGACCTTGTGCTTATGAGGTAGGCAGCAGAACCACTGAGCTAAATCCCTAGCCCCAAACAACTTTTTTTTGGGGGGGCACTCCGGCCCTTGAGCTTGCAAAGCAGGTGGCGACACCACTGAGCTAAATCCCTGGCCCTCCACCTCAATAATTTTAAAGTGAAGGTTAAAACACACTCAAAAATTAAGTAGGAGGTAGAAAAAAAGATGAGTAAAAGTCAATGAAATTTTTAACAACTGGCAAAAGTAGCAAAAACAAAGCAAAATTTGAAGGTTCAATGAAATTGAGAAATCTCTGACTAGACTGAACAAGAAAAAGAGAGCGCTCCAGTGACTAATACCAGAAATGAGAGAGGGGCTCTTCCTACAGACTATAAACATTCATCACAACTTAAGTAAAATCAAGAATTGTTTTAAGGACATGGATAGCTAAACTACAGCCAAAAATGGACTGCAGTATTTCACAGACAGGGCTCTGCCAGGGTTTGAATTTGTATCTCTCTCTCTCTCTCTCTCTCTCTCTCTCTCTCTCTCTCTTTTTTTCTTTTTTTCTGATACCAGGACCTCAGCACCTTGCACTTTCCAGGCAGGCACATCCTGAGCTGCTGAGCTACATCCCTGGCCCTGCGTGCTCTCTCTTATGGTCCAAATTTTCTGGATTGAGATTTGTAACTGATTCTGATGGCTCACATGAAAAAGAGTGAAAGATTTTTGAGTCATACTAAAGCTTTGCTTCATCGGTAAGACAGGCTATGAATGAATATAGCTAGAAAGTCCATGTATAAAGTTCAGAAATCTATTGGCAGTTTGTTGGAACTTAACAGAGGAAGTCAGTCAACTTCAAAAGGAAAAAGCCCCAGTGAAATCATGACCCCCCCAGTGCCTTACATTACTCACTTCCCACCTGATTCTGAAAGAGTTAAAAGGCTGACCTCCTGGTGCATCAGGCGAGTTGAGTGTTCCACAATCAAAGAGCAACTGGAAGTGATGGTGGGAAGCAGGAGGGTATCCTGGGTCAGTTGGCAGATGCAGGAAATGCACCTTATCGACTACATTTTCTAATCAACTAGGAATGGTGTTTCTCCTCCTGCATCTGAAACTCTAGGAGTTTTTGCCCACCACATTTCCCTTCTTCTAGGGATGGTAGAGTGTGTGCCTAGCATGCCTAAGGTTCTGGGATCAATCTCCACGATTACCAAATATATATACGTATTAATTTTCTGCCCCAGAGTCTGGGCGATGTCCTTTAGTCCTCTAGTGATGGTTCCAGTGGCTTCACCATCCTGCTGCCATCTGTCATGCTGAAGTTAGGGCTCTCAGCCAGCAAAGACTGGCAGCCAAGGACATTGTCTGATGGCCAAGGCTGGCTCCTCTTGCTGCCCGGTGAAGCTGCCCTTGTTCTGGCTCAGAAGGCTTGTGGTCCTCAGCTGCTTTGTTGAGACTAAGTCCCTGTGGAGCAGCAACTGGGTGGCAAAGCCTCAGGCAGAGTAGAGAGCCACGAAATTATCCACTACAAAAGAGCACACATCCAAGCTGAAGTCAAACATCTGTTTCCTTCAGAAAGCATGGAACAGTTTGCCTTCCAAATCATCTCCCAGCAATTCATGAAGGATTGTCTGCAGTAAGGCTGGCATTTCTGGATTTTTTTATACCCTGTTCATACAAGGTCAGGGACTACTACTGCATAATTTCTAGCCATTCTACATACTTGAATACTTTTAATTTCACCAACAAAAGCCCATTTCTGGTATCAATCATGCTGACAATACATCATTAATTTTCTGTAGAAACCCATCTCTGGCATCCGAGGCTGCTGATGGAAGTGTCGATAACACAAAGAGGCTTGAGATCAGGGACCATCTGATGTAATGCTCGCTGCCTGCCCCAGGGCTGCACAATCCCCATTAACTTAACACACAGGGGCACAATATTATAAGCACTGAAAATTTAAAAAATAAATTGTAGGCACGATAACACCTGTGCACAGAGGACTACTGTATGAACTCAGCACCAGGGATCTGACCATCAATTTCCAGGGCCAGACATTTCTGATTTTGTTCTCACATCTAAACGAAAAAGCTCAAATTAACTAAGCTGGTGGAGCCTGCTGTGTAAAATTAGAAAGTCAAATTGCTTGTTTATAATGAGAACAAACTTTTGTGCAGCTTTGATATTGGTGGAACAACTTCTTTTCTCCCTGGACACTAATTTAAGGGGAACTTATCATCATGAAGTTTCTTGTTGAACATTGAAATACGGATAAGAAAAGGATAGGCTTGGCTGATTTGCCGTAGGTACAGGTGCCAGGAATATTTGCATGTATAAGTGATGGCATTTTTTCTTCCTTGTCTGAGTTTAAATAGACATTATCAGTTTCTGCCTGTGCTGACTTCCACGCTCTGGTGCCCCATCTCCCTTCTGATCTTACAACAGGACCTTATTTGGGACCACTGCATAATGCACTACATTTCACTTCCTAAATTACCATGATATTCTAACTTTTGCTTTTCCTTTTTTGAAGTTTGGGGCATAGTCTAATTCTCTCATTGCTTGTTGATAAGAAAATAGCTCCTCACATGCACCATGTGTGCTGGTCAAAACTTCAGGGGGTTCATGAGGCAACTGTTCTTTTCACTAGGAGGGATGGAAAACTCAACTCAGAATGTGTGACATTTCTAGCACAACTGGATCCAAGGGCCTGGTTTAAACAGTGTCATAGACTCAGTCCTTTTGATCTGCTCTACTCCACACTGGTTTATGCCCAGCAGGTTTCTGCACACAGCGGACCCTCAGAGCCAGGCACATATTCGCCAGTTTCAGGCTGAGCTGGAGACAACTTTTCTTTTTCTCAGTAGTCAATAAAAATGTCTACAATGACCCCTGTGAGCTTGGCTTGGGTTATGTGCTCATCCTTGAATCAACCTGGTGTCCAGGGAGAAGGAATATATGGATTGCCTAGACCTTGGTTTCATGGCCACACCTGAGATTTCGTGTTTCGTGCATGGAGTGAAAGTGAGTGTAAAATAATGATTCTGTTGCCAGAGAAGGTGGATGGAGTCCATGGAGGAAAAACCAGTGGAAATTCAGTAGAGAGGCAATTTCCTTTTTCTTATCTCTATGCTCCTGCACACGGTGGTGGTGGTGCAGTTCCTGTTTGCTATCTCCACCCGGAACCAAGTGGTATGGGCTCTTCCATCTAGGCTCTCAGCCTGGCAGTGAGAATGCGTGCAAATGACCACGATGGGTGAGCAAACAAATGAGTGTCCTGTGAATGGAACAGAGACTCTGAAGTTTAGAGGGAGAGGAATGATTGATACCTGAATAGTAAAGGGAAGGTTTCACGGGAAAGGTGGGGCTTGATCCTTACTGGTTAGGTAAGGTTTGGAGAGATAGAGATAAAGGCATTGACTGTATGGGAGAGGGAATACATGAGCATGTAAACTGTGATTGGATAGCGGATGGTGTCTGCCACAGCATGTACAAAGGGCAGATAAAGGCACCAGGTATGGCAGCTTTCTCACCAGAGCTTGTCTCAGCATTTCTTTTTTCTTTCTTTCTTTCTTTCTTTCTTTCTTTCTTTCTTTCTTTCTTTCTTTCTTTCTTTCTTTCTTTCTTTCTTTCTTTCTTTCTTTCTTTCTTTCTTTCTTTCTTTCTTTCTTTCTTTCTTTTTGAGACAAGCCTTGCTGTTAATTCCAGTGTAGTGCAGGCTGGCTTGAATTCACTATGTGTCCCAGGCTGGCCTCAAACTTGTGGTGATCCTCCTGCCTCAGTCTCTCAAGTGCTGGGATTGCATGTTTGCACCATCACACCTGGTTCATCTCAGCACTTCTAAAAGTGTGGTCCAGGATGCTTTTCAGCTTGCAGCTTCCTGCCCTGATCCCAAATCTTACAGAACCAGGATCTCTGAGGAACAAATCTATGTGCTTTCTACTGTGGACTGAGCCAAGCCCAATTTAGCCCAGCTTTGTATTTTGCCAGGAAATGCCCACTCTGTCACCATCTAGACCTTCCAGACCGACTCCTTTGCCCTGCCCTGCCCTACCCTTATGACTCCAGCTGCAACTAGACCCCAGGTGTCATGGCCTCTGGGCTGAGCAGGGGTTGAAAGGGAGCAAGGTCCAGGCCTCGGACCTGAAGGAAGAAAACGAGTCTTACCCACTCTACACAGTCAGCCAAGTGGTCCTTCCCGTAACGGCTCTTTGTGGGTAGATAGGTATAGACCACGAGCATTGCAGATTTTGTTTGGAAAAAACCAGACCGCATGCCGCCTATCGCTAGCTGTCTCCAGCAAACTAATCTCCAAAGGCAGGGGGCGGGTTTACACTCTAGGTAAATGAACACCACCAGAAGATGCCTGGGCTTTTAGTGTGCTGCTGGGCTGGCTGTGCTACTCTCAGTGGAAAGCTGTCTCCTCCAGAAGGAAGCCTGAGCATGCATGGGGCCGTCCAGGGCCACCTTCAGAGTTCCTCGTGCTCTGGGCATCTGGGCAACTGCATCTGTACAGGAAAGGAAAAAAATGGATCCTGCTGCCTGTGTTATTTAAATTGAGTGATCATTCATTTCAGGCTTCTGCAGCACTCCTGGAACTGAGGAGGTGAGTCAGGGGAAGACAGACGCAGAAGGGCTCCTCATCTCCTGTGTATCAGGCCCTGCTTCTTGCAGGAAGACCCAGCTTACCAAGCCTCAGGCCCCAGAGCCTGCACCTTTCCACCTCTGGGCCACCCCTCCCTGCTTGAGGCTGCATTGAATTAGCAGCGCTTCCTGGAGTCCTTTCCCCAAAACAGTTGCTTGACCAGGGCCACAGGACCCCGCTCCTCAGAGGTGGGACTCGGGGGCCCGCTGGCCAAATCCTTGTCTGTGCCTCCTTTACATCCTGGGCTTCCCCACTGCCCAGACCCAGGCCTTTTGGTCCAGGACAGGAAAACTCAGGTTCCTGCTCACAAACCACAGTGCTTTTGAGCGCAGGAGCAATTTCTCCTGTCAGCAGGGCTCCTCTCAGCTCCGAAGTCATCTGTTTGCCTTTCCTTACTCTGTACCCTGCCCCCTCTCTGTGGCATTTTGCTCTCAATTTTCAATTCTTTCTGAGTGGAACTGCGATCTGATTCCTCCTGTGTGATTCCTGCCTCCGGCTGACTTCTTGCTTCAGCTTCCTGGCTGAGAGACTGACCTTTGGAATTTCTTGGCCAACTCTCAGAAGCCCAGTTCTTCCCAGCATCTGTTTAAACTCTGAACTTCCGGTGGCGATGCCCTTTGCTTCTCTAACCTTTCTGTCATCTGCCCCAAGTTCCACAGGGGATTTTAGTGCCTGTCAGGTCAGCCACAGTACCCTGTAGCTGGAGGAAGCCTTAATACATTTCCTCTGTGGATGGAGTTGCCAGAGTTTTAAAGATTGGCATTTGGGAAAAATTTCAAGCCATTACCTCTGCCAAAATTTCCTCCCCCACCTCCTTTCCTCTCTCTGTATGGCAATTTCTACCCACAGCCTAGTGTCAATGCCTACTCCAAAAAGCTTTCTTCATCCCTCTCTACCTGACTTAATCCTTCTTCCAGCCTCTGCACTGTCATTGTGTGATTCTTATGCTTTCTTGACTCTAAGAGGCACAATTATTATATTTACAGCTGGAATGAGATACAATTTACCCCTTAAAGTGTAAAATCCAGTGGTTTTTAGTATAGTTGCAGAGTTGTACAACCAGCTCCACAATCCATTTTAGAATGTTTTCATCATCATAAAAGGAAGTCCTATACCTCTTAGCTGTTCCCCTCCAGTCCTTCTATCTTCCCCAGCCCCAAGCCACTTCTGATCTTCTTTCTGACCCTAGAGGTTTACCTATTTGGGACATTTCATATAAATGTGATTTGCAGTGGCTAGTTTGTTACATGTAAGATAATATTTTCTAGATATACCCATGTAGCATGTATCAGCACTTCATTTTAAGATCATTTTAATGTCACTAAAGTAAAAATACAGCTTCAAACCAATGGTATAAGCAGTTCAATTAGCAACAATTCTTCTTAACAGTATTTAGAATAATGATGTACCTTGCAGGCGACAGTGCCAAATTCAAGGAAACTCTATATTTATGTCTTCTTTTACCTCCGATTACAGTCAGCTTTGTGGCCCAGTCATTTGTTTCTGTTTCTGTCTTGTCTTGCAGTATTGGCTACAGAAAGATAGGAGCTATGTCCTAGTTACCTTTGTTTTCTTTAAAAGCACCTAGCCCAGTACTTGTTTTTGTTTGTTGGTTTTTTGTTTTTAGAACTGTGGCTTTTAGGAAATATTTAGTGAATATGAAGAAGCTAGTGTTACCTGGGATGTTTCCACCAAGTCTAGTAGGACACAGCAGGTGAAGGATGCAAAATCTTCATGCCCTCTGCACACTGGATGCACCTACAGTATGCTTGTGATTGTGAAATGTTGGGTGGCTGATGATACAGTCAATCAACTGAACACCAGTGGTGTGCTAGGTCCCATATTGTGGACAGAGAGTGTTATGTCACAAAGACAGTTTAAATATCCCTCTCCCAAGGATCTCATATTCTGGAAGACATTTATATAAATCCTATACAACAAAGAAACCAGATAGGCATGATGTGGGGGCTACCAATGCTGTGAGAGGAAGAAGCACGTATGCTTAGTACCCAGGGGCTGAGAGCCAGGGCCATGAAGTCTGACGATCCTGATTTCTGCCACTTCTTTGTGAACGCTGCATACTGACCTCTCCACCTCATTTCTTTACCTGTAAAATGGATATAACAAGATGATGTACAGCTTGCAGGTGTTATAAGAAATAAGGAATATGTGAAATATCTGGTATTATATGCTCCCAAAATGGTAGCTTTTCTTGTGAGTTTTAGACAATTAAACTTTCAAAACTTAGTTTGTCAACACTTTCCGATTTTATCCACACACCTAATTTGATGTTGTAAGAGCTAGATCATGCAGAAGCTTGCCCGTTAGTGGGGGAAAGGGAAGCAAGCTTCTTTGTGTGTGTGTGTGTGTGGTTTTTGAGACAGGGTCTCTCTATGTAGTTGAGACTGATCTGGAACTCACTATGTAGCCCAGGTTGGTCTCGAACACACAGTGATCCTCCTGCCTTAGCCTCCCGAGTGCTGGGATTACAGGCATGCGCCACCATGCCTGGCTGAAGCAAGCTTCTTGAAAGGAAGGAAGCTGGAGTGAAAATGCTACAAGGACAGGATTTATAGCAAGTCAGATGGGCACTAGGAGGCAAGTTCAGGAAGGTCTGACTTGTGAGCTTCTCCCTTTCTCCTCTTCCTGGGCAGCTCTTCTGTTTTCTGAATGGAGCCTTCAGGTGTATATATGCAAATATATGCCCTGTGTTAGAACAGCCTGTAGCAAGAAGTCACAGTCCAGATTTGATCAGCTCTAGGTCTTTCCTGGATATTATATTTCTCTTCCCAGCAAATCTTTACATATCCTGGGCTTGCAGGAGCTGTGGTCTCTGTATTTTTATTCCTCTGGTGCCCAGCCTGATGGGCAAATGAATTCTACTTAAGTGTTGTTTAACTTTTTACTTTGAACTATTAACAAGTGTTGTTGAAGAAAGTATAAATGACTACATTTTGAATGAATAAATGAACAAGTCAATAGTTATAGGGTTGTCTATTCATACAAATTACATTTATTTTCCTGGAGAGAAATTAGACGTGAGGCTTCAAAGGCTAAAAGAATTATATTCATTCATCAACTTTTTTTCAGTTTTATGAACAACATCTTACTCATATTACTATTCAATAAGCAGAGCCACAGTGGTTGGGTTTATTTACTTGTTTTTTTTAAATAGTCACAGCACCCTGAAAAAAAATTTCATTTTTCTGCTCAGTGGACAGGTTAGTAATACATTTGTTGACTCCTTGGCTACCAACTTTTGAAAGAAGATGCTGAAGGACTTGCAGAGCTACAAAGCACTTTTGGGAAGCAGGGTTCTGGACCTTTCTCCCTCTGGGTGGTGGAGCAAGGCTTGGGGATACAGTCTCAGGACGCTGGTCTCTTCAGCCTGCAACAGAGTACAGGAAGGTCAAGGGTCACAAGGTCGGGAGTGGGTTCTCATAGGCTAACGGAAAATGTGAGAGAAAAGCCTAAATTAATCATGGCTTAAACAAGATGAAGTTCCCTTCTCTCCCACATAAAGAGTTCCAGATGTGGGTGATTTGGGGTAGGAAGATCTCTATGCAGCCCCTCACCCCCGGGTCCTCATTTCCAGGCTGTGGGCCTCCAGTTTCTAAGCAGGCAGCTGGGACCAAGGCCACATATCGGGAGGAGACCAAAAAGCAACCCAAAAAGAGGCTAAAAGCTCACCCCACTTGCCTTTTAAGAAGTTTTCCCAGAAGTTGCTGTTCAACACTTTTACCACTGCCTCACTGACCAGAACGTAAGGCACCAGGCTCCAAAGTAGTCTGGGAGATGAAGTCTTCAGGTGGCCATGCTTAGATAAAAACCAAATTAATTACTGAGGAGAAAGGGAAGAATGATTATAGGGGTCGCCAATGATCAGTTCCTCCCTCCAGAGTGCACTGTCCCTCTACCTGCCCCTGAGGGCGAGGTCAGCATGGGTCAGAAACTTCAGAGTCCCCACGGAAGCCCTTGGGTGTTGGGAAGGGCAGCTCTCCTATTCCACAGAATGAGTGGTTCACAGGCTTTTCTGAGAGTCCCACCCGCCTCACAGACCCTCTTCTCCACTAGCCAGGATGTTTCCTCCCTATACTTCACCCCTTGGCCACTTTCCTTTGAAACTAGGTAGCCACCTAGTAAATAAATGTATTGTTTTGGGCAAGTAATTGAACATCTCTGTGCCTCATTTTCCAAACCTCTGTAATGGTAAAAAAAACCCAAACAAACAAAAAAATCAAGCCTCAACAAAGTAGGTGCTCAAAAAATGTAAGTGTATGCTAGGGAATGTAGCTCAGTGGTAGAGTGCTTGCCTGGCATGTATTAGGCCCTGAGTTTGATCCCAAACCACACACTCACACCCCAATTTTCCCAACCAAATAGACTGTGAAAATGAGGAGGATCCCCCTTCCTCTACCACATGGCTACTTTCTTGAGATACTCTAAACTTAACTAATTCTAAATGAACTTTTATCCAACTCTGATTTTGTTAATAATACATTAGCATTTATGAAGTGCATTACTACGTGGGAAGCACTATTCTAAGTATGTGTGTTATTTCGGCCTCACACTGACACTAGAGCTCAGTACCATTCGGGGCCCATTTGACAGAGAGAGGTTAACTGTTGTGCAGGTTGCCCACAGGAGGACTGGCGTGAGCTTAGGTATCTCAGTGCCTGGCTCCACAGCCTGTGAACTTCCCCACAAGTGAGAGGCGAGACAACTTCTCTATGGGGCTCCTGTCTGCCTCTTGGCCTAATCAAAGCTTTGTAAATGTATCGGGATAGAAACCTTCCCAGGGCTCAGACGCTCCTGTTCTCCCTTCCTTTATATTCTTAACTTCCAGTCTCACAGGATCCTCTTTACTAGGGTTAATGATCAGCTAGTCAATAAATATTTGTGTTAAGATTTAATCTTGGAAGAGCTCATATTCTGGTTGGGAAGGCAAGAAGTAAAAGGCAGTTACAACAAATGACTCAGCTGTTCTACTGGGTATATACCCCAAGAGTTGAAAGTAGAGCTCTCAGACATATTTGTTTTGTTTATTTTTCAAAGTTATTATTAGTTTGTTTGCCATATATAATGATAACGTCCCTCAGGGGGAGTTGGAAGTTGCACATGACACATCTTAATTTTTTTATACCTCCTCTTCCCTTCCACGTCTTCCCCCATCCCTACCTCTTGGTCTCCTTCCCATGTGCAAAAGATCTATCTCCCTGTTTCCTACTATCTTTTATTTTGCTCTTTACTTATATTGTAGGCTTCTCATAGAAGAGAAACCATGCAATATTTAAGCTTGTGTGACAGGTACAGTATTTGCAAACCAACATACCCAGCAACTTTATTCATAATAGCCAAAAAGTGCAAGCAACTACAATATTCATCAAGGGACAAATGGATACACAAAATACGTTTGCGGTTTTTCAGGCTTAGAGAGGAATGCGTTCTGATACAAGCTGCAACACAGATGAATCTTGAAGATCTTATACTTAGCAAAATAAGCCAGACCCAGCTAGATGCACACTTTATAATTCCACTTATATGTGTTACCTAAAGCTGTCGAATGCAGAGGTGGAAAGTAGACTGTTGGCTGCTGGGGCCGAGTGACTGCTTAATGTATGGACGGTTTCACTTTGGGAAAATGGAGAGGTTCTGCAGATGGATGGTGGAGATGCTTGAACAGCAATGTGAATGTGTCCATGCCACTGAACTGTACAATTCATTCTGATTTTTATTGTGATCCATTCTCACTATTCCCCAAACCCCTCCTGAGTAGCTATGATTACTCAGCTAGGACTACTAGGCACCACACCTGACCAAACAAAAATGGTTAAAATGATCAACATTCTACTCTACTACGAAGAAAGGAAAGAAAGAAAGAAAGAAAGAAAGAAAGAAAGAAAGAAAGAAAGAAAGACAGAAAAAAGACAATGACAATGAAGCAAGGCAAGAAATTAACAGGCTACAGAGCACAGGCACACAAGCTGGGCACTTTTCCTGTTCACCTAGCAGGTCTGGACTCTCCACCTGCCCTACCTCCTCAGTGCCTACTTCTTGGGCAGCTGCAAATACCCTCTCTCTGGGATCTGGAGGTGCTGGGCTGTGTGAGCCCTTAGAGGTGGGAGACCTTGTTGGTGCTGAGCCCTAAGGAAGCCACTGTGGGCTGAGCAAGAGCATGGCCATCCTTCCTGGGCTCAGTGGCAGGATTGGGACCTTTCTGGCTGCTACCAAGCAATCCAGGTGAGCAAAGATGGTGTCCTAGGCCAGGTGGGGAAAGGAGGTACAGGGACTCAGCGGGCAGACTTGAGAGAACTTGGTGACCTGTGGGAAGAGTGACTCGAGGAAACAGAACACCCAGGGAGGGCCCCCTGGTTTGTGGACTGGCTGTAGGGGATAGATGTGGAATTCAGGAGGACAAATGTGTTGGTTAGGGCAGATGCATGCTTTTTTCTATTTTGGGTCATGCAATAAAGGGACTTGCAATAAAATCAATAGCCAGCTACCCCAGAGGAAATACCAGTTGTATTTTTCTTCAAAGAAATTTCAGAAGGATTCACTAGGAAAAAAGATTGAGGAAAAAAAAAAGAAAAAAAGGCGGTCTTTTTGAGAAGACTTCCAAGCAGAGTATAGGACCAGATGTGCAGCTTGCATAAGTCTGGCATCTTCCTGTGCAATTCAGATTTATGTTTATTTTCAGCAAGTTGCCCACATTCAGTTTGCTTCCTTTGGTTTTTAGTTACAAAATCACTGATTAGGATACAGAACTAGTTATGTGGTCTTCCTGGTTGGATTCCAAACCATATTTTCCAGTGCTTGAAAGGAAGGATAAGACTTTTTAGCTGTGGGGGATTATAAAATAGAAGTCCTTGATTGTGTGTTAGTGGGAATGGACTCTTTGTTTTAAAGCTTACTTGACTTCAAAAGGCTTGTCACTGGGGAAAGATTTCCATTGTTTATTTTTTCTGCATTTAGATGACTTATGTTTACCTCCCATTTAAGATCTCTTAGCCTGACAAATGCAATCTTCAGACATTATTTTTGGGGATATTGAATCAGTCTTTTCAGCCCTGTGCCATGCCTCTCCCCGCCCTCTGAGGCTCAAGGATTCCCCCACTCAAATCATTAAGCTCATACCCTAGGCCTTCCTGCCTCTACCTAGAGGTAGGCACCCACCAGCCTCATTTTCCTTCCTCCTGTGGGTACAGCAAGAAGATGGCAGTGCCAGGACCTCAGTCTTGGGCTTCTTCTCATTGTTTATCAGCTGTGTGACAACAAAACCCCAGAAAGAACCTGTGCCCATTTTGTATTGTAAGACTTACAGTCTCACTTCCACTCCATGGAGCGTGAACAGCCGAAAGGGCCTCCATGATGTTGAGTCCTATAGCCCAACGATGGCTCCGGAGGCAAGACCCAGGGCCTTTCTTCTGAAAGCCGTGAACAGCCAAAAAGGCCTCCATGATACTGGGCCCTAACACCCAGCGAGGCTCCAGGAGCTCAACGGAGACACGAGAAACCCAGGAGGGAACACACCAGGCTAGATGGTAAATAGACCTTTATTAGTCTGGCCAGACGGCACTCCCAGAGCCAGGTAGCTCAGAGAGGCAACTGCTCAGGGGCTGACGTACTTTTTATAAGGTTTTTCTAAACAAAGAGTCAGGGAACTCACAGAACAAGACTGCGAACACATTGCTTATCTTATGCAGGAAATGTTCTAGGGTGGTCACCTTTTGTTATACCGTTTGCTCCTGGGCAGGCTGTTAGCCAAGGTAGCAATTAGCATATGAAGAATCACAGTCTGGCCTATTAGCATGGAGTCACTTTAGCTTATTCAAGTTTTACAGTATACTATGTTACAATATCCCAAGGGCTTTTACATTCTTTATCTCATTATCACCTTCTGGGTCTGGCTGTCTGTGAGATGAGGATAAACCTATATACTCCTCTTTCCTACTTGCCACACTCCCAAAAACTTTGACTGATGAGGGAGAAGAGAGCCCCTGGAAAACTATGGAATCTGATCTATGAAGTCTTTCAGAGACAGTTTTTGTTTGTTGGTACTGGGGATGAACCCAGGGTCTTCACTCTGAGCTAAATCCCTAGTCCTTTTAAATTTTGAGACAGGTTCTTGCTAAATTGTTAAATTGCTCAGGCTGGGCTCGCAACTGCCACCTCTTGCCTCAGCCTCCCAGAGCGCAGAGATTACAGGTGTGGGTTCCCACACCCAGCTTCTGTTTTCCTTTACTTGAAAAGCACCCGCTGACAGCTTTGCCCATACACCCTCTGCATGAATATTAAATTAATTACAGCAAAGCTACCATTTATAAAGTGCTTTCTCGAGTAGGCTCTTAATTGCAGTGAGAATCACAATTCTCAGCCTAGAAAAGGTTATAAATATGTCATAAATATAATGATTTGTCATAAATATGTCCACTTTACAGATAAGAAGAAACCTTGGAGAGATTAAAATAGCCAACCTGAAACACACAGTAAATGAATGGCAGAGATAGAACTCTAAACCAGGCTTGACGTGGACTCGGAGCCCTGGCCCTAGTTCTGAGTTCCTAACTCTGCTCCACTTTTCAATCCAGTCTCTTTTCCCTTCCTCCCCTTCCCCCACCCCCTACCTCTCCTCAGGGGTTCTTTACCCCAAGGCTTTGCAAGCATCTATTTTAGAAACTACAAAGTAAATAAGAGAAATCTGGCTGGATGTCATCCGTAGGCCTAGCCAGTCATCAGTGAGAGAAAGGGAAGCGAGGGACAGAGGGAGGTAAGGGGCTCATGGGTCAGAGGACGGGCATTTTCGTCCCAGACAAGAGGTGACAGATGTCTCCACAGAGGAGAGGTGCCTGCCCCACTCCTCACATCTCCACCCCTGGATCTTCCTTTTGTGACAGTGATATTTCCACCCGAAGTCCATTCTGGCTGGGAATTGATGAGCGGAGGGAGAGTGGGCCTAACAGGAAAGGGGGTGGGGGAAGAGGAGAAAGACTCGGAGGGAAAAGCAACTGGAATGCATTTCCTGGGGACAAGCCAAGAAGGAGGCCCAGGCCCTGGGAAATCTGCTCGCCTTCTGTTACAGCCCTTACAAGCCTCTTCTCAGCCTGTACCCCAGGACCTTGTGCACAACCCCAGACAGCTGGCGCTACAGTGCTGTCCCAGCAGACGGGAGACCCCACTGGGAAGAGGGACACGCTCCGGAGCTACAAGGAGCCAGCTGCCAAAACTTAAAAAAAAAAATCCTTTTAAGCAGTGAGGCTTAAAAAACAGTTCTCTGGGTATGCATGACCCTGGCCAGCAGGGCAGTTTGAGCAGCAAATATGTGGATTCTTGGTGCCAGAAGGATAAGCGAAGTACTGGACTTGATAGGAGGAGAAACTCAGAACCTCACTGTTTTACAGAACCTGTCTCCAGAGGAGCCCTGCCACGGCAGGTGAAAGGAATTAGGAAATGAGCTTCAGAGAATGAAGGGTGGGGGTGGAGTGAGAGAATCATCTAGGGAGTTGATTCAGTCATTCCAGGCTGTTTTTACATTTAAAGAAAATTAGGTTGTTCTGGAATCCTCCTTGGGCTGTGCATGAGGTCAAAAGAAACTATTTTGGAAAATAGACCATATTATGTCACTTCCCTTCCTCGGAGCACCCCTGAGCTCCTGTTACAATCGGGTTGAGTCTCAAGTTCCCTGCTGCAGCCTGCAGCCTGCAGCCTTTGCTGGAGGCCCTGGCCTTTACATCCCATTCATCACCTACCCCTAGGCTGCAGCCATGCCAGTCTGTGGGTCCCGCAAGCTCCAAAGGTAGGCTCTTCACGTCTGCTACTCTGTGGCCTGAAGGCAGTGATCTGGGTGAGTGGGTGAACAAAGGGAAGGATACACACAATGGACTACTACACAGCCACACAGTGCTGACATCTTGTTATTACAGCAATATGGATAAATCTGGAAGATATTAATTCAACTTAAACAAGTCAAACGTAGAAAGACAAATGCTGCACAATCTCACTCATTTGTGGAACCTGAGAAATCTGACCTCTTAAAGCACAGGATAATAACAGTAAGAGGCTGCAGACAGAGCATATGGAATGAAGAGATTGGTCAACAGGTGTCAAGTTATAGTCTCAAGGAATAAGTTCTGGTGTTCTGTATTACAATAGGGTGGCTATAATTATATTTATATATAATCATTTTTTTTAAAATTTTGAGACAGGATCTTTCTATGTAGTTCACGCTGGCTTAGGCTGGTCTTGAACTATGGCAATCGTCCTGCCTTACTGGGATTACAGGTGTCCACCACCATACCGGGGTATAATATATATTTTTAAATAGCTGCAAAATAGGATTCCAAATGCTCTCACAATGAAGAAATGATACCTGATGGAAATCCTGCTTTGCTCATTACACACTGTCTATACTATATGTTCCCTTTCATGTTCTCTTGCTGATGTCTTGGCAGGAATTTTGCAGTTCCTTTTATCATGAGATGGACTCTATTTTTTTCATCTGTGGGGTCTTGACCAGACTTGTGATTGTGACTCTTTTTTTTTTTTTTTCAATGCCAAGGATCTAACTCAGGGCCCTGCACATGGTAGGCAGATGCTCTAAGAGCCACATCTTGAGCCCTTGTGATTTCCTTGGACCAATAAAACATGTAGCAAGCGGAGACGTGAAAAATGCTCCCTCACTAAAGCTTTCCCACTCTTGCTATTCTTGGGGACACTGCAGCTGCCACCTTGTTTGGAAGCCCAAGCAGCCTGCTGAATAACAAGGGACACATGACCTTGACACTCCAATGTCCCAGCGGGCAGCTGCTCCAGCCACCAGGCAGGGAGTGAGGCAGCCTGGCCCAACTGATGTCAGCTGCCCGCCCTTGGCTGCAAACCCAGGATATCAGCCAGGCCTAGGTGAGGTCAGGAGCACCAACCATCAGATCTAGAGACTTGTGAGCAGCAGCCATGATTTTGTTCTAAGTCACTGAGTTTGGAGTGAATGGTTGTTGGAGCGAAGGCTAACTGATACCAGAGGGAGGACGAGGATGGAAATAGAAGTTAAGTGAGAAATGAAGCAGGAGGCTTTTGGCAGTCTTCCTCCTTCTCTCTAGATCAAGAACAAGGCAGGACCCCTCATCCTCTAGGGCATCAGGTCTCTTCCTGCATCTCAGGATGATATGGCAGAGCCCACCCAGCTTGTTGCATAACTTAAAGATCTTCAATGAATATTTGTTGAAAATCATCAGCAGCTTGGGGATTTTTGCCCAGTAAATTATAAAATAAGGCTTGAGAATTGGTTACTAGTTTAGAGCTTCCATGATATATGCCTTTGGTACTGTTAATAAAGAATATAGCAAACTACTATTTAGGCAACTCCAAATCCTTTCACAGCCTCCTTTTCTCTGTTTTATTACAGGGGCTGGAAAAGCTGAATATTCCTTTTCCCCAACTTTCTTGCAGCTAACAGTGGCCATCTGATATATGCCAATGAGACATGAATGAAAGGTTACTGGAACATCAGTGGGAAGAAACCTGGTCTTTCTAGTCAAAGACACTCTGGCTAGCACTGTGCACCCTACTCCTTGCCTTCCTACTTTGATGGACATGTGACGCCCGAGGCTGAGGTATCCGCAGTAGCCTGCTTTTGAGCAAGTCCAGGAAAGTCACAGAGATCCAGGCTTTGGTAAGTGGGATTTCTGCACACATTCTTTGTGCAATATTTGCTCAATCCCAGTGGCTGAAGGCAAGGTCAGAGTCAAGACGGTAGAGGACTATATGGGGTGTAGCTACCAGGAATGTGATTTATCGGGACCATTAATATAGCAATCTACCTCCCTTCCTCAGTGCACTTTTTTTTTTTGAGACAGGGTTTCACTATATAATTCAGGCTGGCCTTGAACTCATTATATAGCCCAGGCTGGCCTCAAAATCACAGGGATCCTTCTACCTCAGTCTTCAAGTGCTGGGATTGCAGGCATACACCATCTCACCCAGCTATTCAATGCACTTTATTTCCATCTGGTGAAGGTTGTTTTAAGTATACTCATCTTACTAAAATAGAACACTTGACTGTCATTTACCAAAAAAAATTTGTGATAAATACAGAAACGTATGATGTATAACCTGTGAATGGTACCCGCCTAGATGTAACATTGCAAGCAGTGCACGACCTGCACAACCATACATAACATTCCCCATGTGTCTTGTCAGCCTGCTTGGATTATGTGCTGAGGACTAGTTTGGTCCCTCACACTAATGCCAGGCCTCACATGTTATAAGTAGATGTCTTCTATCACTTTCTGCTAATGCCATTGAATTAGATGTGAGGACACTGAGATCTAGACATATTATGTAACCTGCCAAAGCCACACAGCTAGTGCAAGGCACATCTGAGACTTGAACTCCAATCTGTGCCTCCACCACACATGTTGGGGACTCTCTGACCACTATTACAGAGATCTCTGCACTACTGGAGAAAAAAAATGACCTAAAGAACATGTGAAATGGAGATTCCTGGGCCTTACCCCAGGGTTACGGGCCTAAAAGGTAAAGCTTCAATTTCTTAACACAGTATCTTCATCTGTTTTGCTCCTATTACAAAAATACCTTAGATGGGTAAATAAGTTATGAAAAATAGACATTTATCGACTCACATTTCTGGAGGGTGTGAAATCCAAGGTCAGGGGACCAAGAGACTCCGTGTGTGGTGTTGGTTTTCTCTGCCTCACAGCAGGTGCCTGTGACCTCAGGTGGTGGGGAGGTGAACGCACTCTGCACTCCGTCTCTTCAGAGTCCCCACCTTGACCCGTGACACCGGGGATTAAGTTTCCACACAGGACGAAGGCATGGGTGGGGTGCAGAGCAAGGACGTGGTTTACAGGTTTGCTCAGACCTTGACCTTTACCAGAGTTTCCCATGTAGCCTCCCCTGGGGTCGGTGCACTATGCCAGGCCGCCCCACACAAACGCACGCACCACGGGTCCACAGATGGTCTCTGCAGACTGGAAACATGCGGCCTGTGCTCCAGCAGCCTTTGTGTGTCACCTCCCCATTCTGGGGAGTTCTGTTTATTCTTCCAGGCTCAGTTCCAAGACAGCTTCCCGCAGAGGCCTGTCCTGTTGCCTCTCCCCCAGACTGGATGTCTGTGCTCTGAGCCTTCCTTGACACTTCACAGTTAATTAACACCACTCCAGATTTACCAGGAGGCCTGTGTTTGTCTCCTGTCTCACTTGCTATGGCTTCAGTGGGGGCATTTCGTAAGTCTTAATGAGTGTTTTTCAGTGATGTCAACCAATTTAAAACAGTATTTTCAGTGCAAAAAGCAATAATGATAAACTGGGACTTATCTCAGATGCTACTAAACAAACTAACCTCATACACACATACATGCAAAGTAAGACAAGTTAAAGAAAAAACAGGAAATAGGAAGGGGTAAAAGGTTGTTCAACTTGTCAGGGAAAGTCAGGACATTTTAGTTTTTTTTTTTTTTGAGACAGGGTCTCACTACGTAGTTGAGACTGACCTGGAACTCACTACATAGCCCAGGCTGGTCTCGAACTCAGCGATCCTCCTGCCTCAGCCTCCCGAGTACGGGGATTACAGGCATGTGCCACCATGCCTGGCAGGGACATTTTAGTTTTAATGCTGGTATTTAGAGCAAATGTGATTCAAGAATAGTTTAATTATTCATATTTTAATTTTATGAGGAATATTCAAAACACACAAAAGTAGAGAGGCCAACACAGCAGTTCCTTGCGCACCTATTGCCCAGCACCAACAATTATCAATGTTCTAATTATTTTCCAATGATGCTAATTCCAAAATACTTATTCATTCAAAACGGAGAGCTAAAAACAATTAATTTTAAAACACCCATGTGTGTAGTGTTGAGAAACCAGCCGTGGCTTCAAAAGAGCATTAAAAGGCACCACTCTGTCATCAGTGACCACCCAAGGAAGCACCCAGGTTCCAGATCTGCACACCTGGGGTGCTGGCAGGGTCCAGGGGGAATCTCATACTCTGCCTTGTGGCTCAAGTTTGCTAGTAGCTGGTTGAGAGCAAGGTCAGAAGGGTGATCTGGGGGCACCAGGTTCTAGGGGAAGTGGACGCCTGAGGTGTTCAGTGGGCCCAGGTGCACAAGGAGCTCAGAGTTAGGCTTCTGGTGGCTTCTCGGTAAACAGTCCGGTTACATAGTTTGTGTCTTTCTTGTAAACATTTAAACACTCTACAACCTGTGAGGCTTTGGGGCACTTTCCAAGTTTGAAAAAATAGTACTCCGGGGACCTCAGCAAACAGCAGGGACCCGAGATGCTCCTGAACCCCAAGATGAAGGCTCCGTTAGAGGTTGGACTCCATGAAGCTGCCTCCCCAGTTGAGTCCTGGTTCTCTCTGCCCAGGCCCCTCCCTGAAGCTCATGGAAGTAGTGCCAAGGTTAGACTTGGGTTTAAAAGTGGGAAAAGAGAAGATGGAGAAGTCACCGGGTAAGATGGTTGGACAGGCAGCAGGGAAGCAGGAAGGAAGACTGGGAGGAGAGACAGTGTGGGCACATGAGAACAGAGTGGGAGAGAGGGAGCGAGGTTCCTTTGGAGACAGAAAGGAAATCTGGACTTAGAGTGTACATTATCTGAAAGGCTTTTTTAAAAGAAGAAAACCAAAACACAAAAGCCAAGACTTTGATAATTTAATTTTTAAAACTGAAAAGCAGATTGCGGGATGCTTACAACATGCCACAGCACCCGTGACGGCCTGGGGAGCCCCCGACTGCTGTCTCACAGGAAGTGTGAAGGCTCCCGGGGCCTCCCAGACCCCATCCAGAGCCCCATGTCTGGGGCTGCTCTGCCTTCCCACAGAGGATGGGGGATAACAGCGGGAAGAATCCAGGATTTCCTGCCTGGCCTGTACTGGCCGGGAAGTGGAGGACTTGCTGACTGGGCTCCTTCCCCTTCTCCAGCAGCACAGGGCACAATGGAGTTGGTGTCCTGGAGAAAGGGTAGCCTTTGTGAAAAGTGCGAGTTCAGCTGGATGCTTGGAATGACCACCCCCACTGCCTGCCTTTCTGCTTCTCCTCCTGAGGTGGTCAGGACACGTTGTGCCACCAGGGAAGGCCTGTGGCCCAGGACTTGGGTGAAGAAAAAGAGGAAGGGCCTGAGAGGGCAGCCGGAAGAGAAGCTGACCACCTTCCTCCTCTTCCTGGCCCACTGCGAGGCCTAGTGAGCTCACCCCTCCAGACAGGTCCACCATAGGCAGCTCACAGAGCTGAAGGGTAGAGAGCTGAACAATACTCAGTTGTGAAGGTTTCCTCTCATGACTCATTCCTGAGGGTGTGCAGGAGATGGTGCGAAGATAAACCGAAAGAGAGACAAGGCCTTTCTTCTTTTCTGGTAGCCAGGGTGGAGAGCGAGAGCAAGGACAATGAATTAGAAATGCATTTCTCAGAAATCTAAAGTGATTTTGTCAGATATAATTATCAATGATCTTTCAAAGTGATTTCTGACTTGCCCTTCCTACCTAATTTTGTTGATTTGCAGTTCTGCAAGGCCCCTGGTGATACAGAGACACAAGTCACCCCCCACCTAGAAAACAGAATGCTGTGCATCGGCCTCAGACAAGTTTATAGCACAGGCTGCACCCTTTCTGGTGTTTATGCATGAAGGGAAGCTGTGTGGAAACATGGATGAGGCGTGGAATTCCGAGATTTTAATAAATACCAAACACAGGAAAAACTAAGCTCTAGTGGTTCTGGATGAATGGTGTTCTCTGCCAACTGCCTGTTGAAGCGTTTTGATTCCAAGTCCAGCAGAAAGCAGGCAGCAGAGGAGGATAGGGAGGCAGGCAGGGAGCCCCGAAGGGAGGCAGCACCCGGCTTCAGGGCGCACTTAGCAATGCTTCCCTGCTTCCTGTTTCCATGGGTTCTATTTTTATCTCTGCTCTCCTTACAGCCTCTTTCAACATTCCTCAGCTTACAGCAGGGTAATGAGGCATAGAGAAGGCAAGGTCTTTTAGCAGGGACTCAGGGGAGACTTGCTTAGCCCTCATACCTGGGGCACTGAGCCCTCTCTGCCTCCCTTCAGGCCACCTCAGGGGTGGGATAGCGAGGGCTGTGGATTTCAGCTTTCTGTTCACCCAGGGTAGCACATACAGCCACTCGGCCTGACCTCCGCGTGATCTTACACTTGAATTCCTTGTACTGGGGCGTGCGTGTCAGCAGTTTCCATTGCTTAAAGGCCTTTAAAAAGGTCATGGATTTATTAGACCTTTAAACTATACCAAAATTAAAATCTGTGTGGCTGTTTTGGTGTCTTTATCTTGAAAATATATTCAGAGCATCAAAGGGGAGTGGCCCAGATCTCTGTCCTGAGCATCGCTATTATCAAACACAACCACAGAAGCGCCTTGGTGGGGACAGAAGTCACCCTTGGAAATCCGAGGGAGGAGCTCACGGAGTCTCAGGAGGAGCCCAGGGGATGATGACAGGATCTGACGACGAGAGCGGCCTTGATCCCAATGCTCAGTGTTACCTATGGGTCCCATACTTCTAGATAAGAGCAACCAAGTGTCCCATCTGTACTGAGCTGGCAGGGACTCCTGCCAGCATCCCCATTAATGCAGCCAGGGAGAAGTTGGGGTGAGTTATCGAGGTGACACAGCTGAGACTGTGACTGGGGCTTTCCACCTTAGGGTTCCTGAGAGTGACTTGAGAGGCGAGGGGCAGGGGTCCTGTCAGGCAGGGGTCAGACATAGCCCATGGGAAGGGACTGAGGGGAGGCTGAGGCACAGCAGAGAGCGGGGAGTCAGAGTACCCCCCTTAACCCTCTGGTGCCACCAGCATCAACCTGTCTTGTGCTGTGAGCAAGGACAGCTGGGGACCTTCCCAGTGTCAGGCACAGGGTGGGTGGCAGGGGACGCATGAGTGGCTTCAGTGCCCAGGGGCCTCACACCAAGAACTGCACACAGTGGCGGCTACTCACTCAGAGTGCCCAGTCCCAAGGGTGATAGGATCTGTTTCATTACAGTGGCTTCATGTTCACAGTTACTATTGACTTGGAAGCTGGGAGAGGAAGGCAGAGGACACTATGTCTGCTTAGTCACAACTCTGTTCTTCTCACCTAGATCAATTCTTGGCAAATAGAAGAAGAGACCCTTCAGTTATATGCATAGGGCATTTAACTTCTAGATGTAACTGACAGATTCAGTAAAGTAGATGGATACAAGGTAAATACTCAAAAATCAATAGTGCCTTCTTGTGTACAAATAACAGACTCGTTGAGAGTGAAATTAGGGAAACAATCCCTTTCACAATAGCATCAAAAAAAGAAAGAGATATCAGTCTAACAGGAATCAGTCCAACAAAGGAAACAAAAGACCTCTACATTGAGAACTACAACTCTCTGAAAAAGAGAATTTAAGAAAATGGAAAGATATCCCTTGTTCCTGGGTAGGAAGAATAAATATAGTAAAAATGGCCATACTTCCAGAGCTGCTATATAGATTCAACACAATCCCTATTGAAATCCCAACAGAACTAATTCACAGAATTAGAGAAAACAATCCATAAACTCAATTGGAATCAGAAGAGACCTAGAATAGCAAAAGCCATGCTAGGCAACAGAGACATGGTAGGGGTTATCACAATCCCCAATTTGAAACTATACTACAAAGCCACTGTGATAAAAACAGCATGATACTGGCAAAGAAACAGACCTGAGGATCAGTGGAACCAATTAGAAGATGCAGAAACAACTCCAGACATGCTCAGCTACCTCACCTTTAACAAAGGAGCCAAACACCCTCACTGGAGGAAAGATAGCCTCTTTAATACATGGTGTTGGAAAAACTGGATTTCAACTTGTGAAAGATTAAAACTAGATGCCTATCTTTAGCCATGCACTAAACTAAAATCCAAGTGGATTAAAGATATAAATATTAAAACAGAAACACTAAACTTGCTGGAAGATAAGTTAGGTAGAACTCTTAAAGACACTGGCATAGGAAAAAACTTTATGAATAAATCCTCAGTAGCACAGGAATTAGCAGAAAGAATCAACAATTGGGATCTCATCTGTTTAAGAAGTTTCTGCACTGCCAGAGAAATCACAAGCAGAGCTAAGAGACAACCCACCATGTGGGAAAAAATTTTACCAGCTGTTCCTGAGACAAAGGTCTACTAACTAGAATATATAAAGAACTAAAAAAAAAAATCAGATCCCCCAAGTATAAAGACCCAATTCAAAAATGGGCAACTGAAATCAACAAACATTTCTCAGACAAAGAAGTAAAATCAGCAAATCAATATATAAAAAATTTTCAGTATCACTGGTCATTGGAGAGATGCAGATGAAAATAACACTGAGATTGCACCTCACCCCAGTAAGAATGGCGGGTATCAAGAAATCAACCACAGCTGGGGATTTGGCTCAGTGGTTCTGCCACCTGCCTCACAAGTGCAAGGGCCTGAGTTCAATCCCCAGTACAGAAAAACCACAAAAAACAAACAAACAAACAAGAAAGAAAGAAAGAAAGAAAGAAATCAAGCAGTAACAAATGCTGGTGGGTTGTGGGAAGAAAGGAACCCTTCGTTGTTGGTGGGAGTTCAGTCTGGTGCAACTACGGAGAAAATCAATACAGAGCTAACTCACACAACTAGGATGAGAAGTCCCATTCGACCCAGCTATTCCTCTGCTGGATATCTTCCCAAAAGAATTAAAATAATCATACATGAGCGATATTTGCTCACCCATGTTTATAGTGGCACAGTTTGTAATAGCTAAAATTTGGAAACAGCCCAATTGCCCATCAACTGGAGACTGGATAAAAAAGATGTGTGGTGTTTTTTTTTTAATAAAATGGAGTACTACTCAGCCATAAAGAATGATAAACTAGAGATATTTATAGCTAAGTGGATGCACACTGAGGCCATACTCTTAAGTGAAATTAATGTCACATGTGTAAATACTGAATAGTTTTTTTGGTGTGAAAAACTAAAACTGTAAATAGGATCAAAATGTATAATTGATATTGTATAATAGGAAGAAAAGATCTAAAAGATTAGAGGAAGTGGGAGGGGTAGGGGAAAGGTAAAAATGGAAAATGTGAAAAGGAAAAACATGGAAACAATGTCTTTGTAAACAGGGAAGGGTGGAGAGGCTGAGGGGAGGGTTGGAAAATAGGGAAAAATAAGAACCAAGATAAGTCATGTAAAGGTACAAGATCCCAGTGATGAATGTAACTGTAATGTATACCTAAAAGGTACCAATAAACTTAATAAAGATAAAAAACAAGTGCATAGGGCTTAGGATGGGCTCACCTTCCCACAGACTTGCTGTCGACTAAAGATACCTTAAGTCAAAATGTGTTTACCAGCCAGGTGCCCTGGCATGTACTTATTATTATCCTAGCTACTAGGGACACTAAAGTAGGAAGACCATATGAGTTTAGTTCAGTACTAAAGTACCAGGATAGCAAACAAAATTAAAAGATTCAAAGTGAAATTTTAATCCAGTGTATATTTCTTTTGCATCGCTGTAAAGTCAAAAATCATCAGGCAGGAACTCTTCATATTTACAGTGTCGCGTGATCCTCAGCCTGAGCCTGTGGATCCTACCCTGCTGTGCACAGGATGGAGGTAAATCTGGGTTTGAGCGCAGGCTCTCTGACTCCAAAACTTCTGTTTTTTTATCATTGCATTGTAAATGGGTGAGCTCTTTTGAAATGGGGCAGATGTGGACCAAGTGGGGGAGTCCGAGCCCTTCAGAGGTTGCGGGGTGTTGGACTCGGTGCCTGAATGACTAGGAGCCCTGGGAGGGTCTTCAGAGGTGCGGGGGAAACTTTGCTCTCATTTCACTCTCATTTCTCTGGCTGGATAGAGCAGGGCACCCAAAGTGTCACCCACATTTGGTGTCACCAATGGCCTGGCACGGTTCTGCAGCAAGGGTCCCAGCACATGAGTTGGGACACAAAGGGGAAGCTGAGTTCAGCTATCTTTGTATGCAGTTGTATTTGGTGTGAAAGCCAAAATGGGGCCATGTACAGTTGGGCAAATGAGAAGTGAGTGGAGTTTATTTTGCCACCCTGTTGAGTTGTGCATTTTCCCAGCTGGCTCTTAAATCTCAGATATTTAGCCGCTTTCTTCCTTTCTGTCTGTACCCATACTTAAAGTTGTAATGGATTCACACCATCATATACATGGTTAATTATACTTCTATCTTTACAAGCATTTGATGACCCCACCCCTAAAACCTCGATTTCAATATGGGAGGGAGAGGGGGGAATGGAGTTTTTATGGTTTACACGTGGATGTGCCCGCAAGCCTCAGGTGTTCAAAGGTGGAGCTTTTGAAAGGTGATTGAATGATGGAGGTGCTACAGCTAGGTGTGGTGTTATAAGGTGGGGCCTAGTCAGAAAACAGGGACCATTGGGGGGCATGGCCCGGAAGGCTCCTGTCTTCACACACTCTGCTTCCTGTCCACTGTGCCTTGACTTGTTCATGACTTCTCTGTGTCAGAATACACTGAGTTAGTTTTCTGCTTTCTTGGCAGGTCCCTTAGGGCTATAGTGTTGCTATGAATGTTCTTATCTGGGTCTTGTTGTGGATTTAATGTTTTCTTTTTTCGTGGGTAAATGCCTTGGATTGGAATTGCTGGGATATAAGGGTAAGTGTATGGCTAGTTTTGTAGGAAACTGCCAGCTCTTCTTCCCAAAGCGATGCTAACTATTTTATTCTCCAGCACTGAGGTACCAGTGTGGTACCCCACATACCTCCCAACATCTGGGATTGCCAATCTTTTTCATTTTAGCTACCCTGGTAGGTGTGTGGTAATGACTCACTGGATCTAAATTTGCGTTTCCTTGATGATTAAGCGTGGTGAACACTTTTTCATATGGTGACTGGTTATTTGTATATATCTTCTTTCATGATGCATTTGCTCAAGTATTTTACCCCTTTGAAAAACTGGTTGTTTCTCTGTTGTTATGTTGTAGGAGTTCTTGTCCTTTATCAGATATATGACTTGTGACTATTGTCTCCCCAGTGTGTGGCTTGTCTATTCATTATCTTAATGATACCTTGTGATGAGCAGAATTTTTCAATTTTCATGAGTTTAACATGTTTACTGTTTTTTTGTGACCAGTTTTATAAAACTGCCTACCTTCAAAAAAAAAAAAATGGAAACAAAGTCTTTGTAGATAGGGAGAGGTGGAGGGGTTGAAGGGAGGGCAGGGAAATGGGGACAAAATAAGAACCAAGATGGATTATGTAATGGTGCCAATTTCCAATGATGAATGTAACTACATTGTACACCTTAAATGTACCAATAAAATTAATGAATAAAAAAGTAACAAAAATACCTGCCTACCTTCAAGTCACAAATATATTCTCTTCTGTTTTCTGCTAAATGTCATAAGATTACAGCTTTTATGTTTAGATCTATGATTCACTGTAAATCACATTCATGAATGGTGGTAGAAAGGGCCAGGTTTGGCTTTTTCCCCCCATGAGAACTCCCACTTATTATAGCAGTGTTTGTTGAAAGACCATTCCTCCTATTTAATTGTTAGGAAAATTGAATAACACATGAATGACCAACTATTTCTGAGCTCTAGTCTACACAAATCTGTATGTTGATCCTTGAGCCATTACTTAGGTTAATCAAGAAGTGTGGTACTGGCTCAAGAGAAAATTTTAAATGACAGGCTCTTTCAATTAAAAAAACAAACAAACAAATGATACACAAAGAATTTTGAAAAGTAGTTAATTTGGAGTATTTATCTTACCTAGTTTTAATTTTCTCTTTGGAAACTTTTTTTTTTTTTTTTTTTTTTTTTGAGACAGGGTCTTGCTATGTACTTCAGGCTCGCCTTGAATTCACTATGTATTTTAGACTGGCCTCAAACTCATGGTGATCCTCCTGCCTCAGCCTCCAGAGGGCTGGGACAGGTGTGCACCACCACGTCTGACTCTTTGGAGACTTTTGGGGAGAGCTTCCATTTATTTAAATATCTTTAATTTCTCTCAAAAATATTACTTATCAGTATAGAGGTCTTGCATTCTTTGGTTAAATTTATTCCTATTTTATTTTTTTACACAATTATGAGTTAAACTTATAGTTTAGTTCAGTTCTTTGCTGCTAGTAGAAACCTAACAGTTGATGTTTGAATACACTGAAATTCTTAAGAAAATGTCCAGTTTATCTACATTGTTGAATTATGGGGGGAGAGGAGTAAAGTTGTTATTGTCCAGGACCAGAGGAGAATTAAGGCCTAATTGGCCTCCTTTGTGAGCACAGAGGAGGAAAGGTGCACTCATCTAGGGAAAAGTTAAGACAGCTGAGGTTAAATTGTTTACCACAGAATGTTCTAATGGACCCTGGAAACCAAATGAATCCTGTGTTACTTTGATTGCTTGCGCCCGTGTTTGGGTGAGTTGGGTAAAGGTGAGGTGAGCCACAGGCTCGGGCTCCTCTGCCGGCTCTCGGACGAGCTCCCTGGCTGCCGCCCGTTGAGCAGACTCCGTGTCGCTTTGTCATTTGTCCTGGGTCAGGGAGGAACAAAGCACCTGATCTAAGTCCCAGAGCAAGGCCCTAGGTGAGTTGGCTGCTGGTGGCGCCCCAGTGCGGGGCCATGGCCTACAATTCATACTACTTCTTATTCTCCTTTTAATATCCACGTGATCTGTAAATCCTCCCTGTTATAGGTAATCCGTATTCTCAATTTTGGGGAATTATCTAAAGCCCTGGTGGCCAGCATATGGCACGTGTGCCACAGTGGACACGCAGCGCCCTCTATCTGCACGTGAGCCAAGTGTACGAGTGCTTTGTAAACTAAAACCTCAATATTCAGGTTTAATTACAGTGTTGGAACTTTGTGATAAATAAGTGGGTTTTGGGTTGCGGTTTGGACACTCGGTCTCTAAAAGGTTCGCCATCACAGATCTAGAGAATTAGCAATTCTGTTGCCGTTTGCTTTTATTCATTCTATTGTTTTGTCTCTTGGTGATCTCTGCTTTTACATTTATTGTTTCCTTTCCCTTATTTATGATTTATATGGCACTCTCTCAAGTTTTTTTTTTTTTTGTGCGTGTACCAGGGATTGAACTCGGGACCTTGTGCTTGAAAGGCAGGTGCAGTGCCACTGAGCTAAATCCCTGGCCCTCTTTAGTTTTTTAAAGTGGAAATTTAGGTACTGATTTTAGGCCATTCTTTTCTAATAAAAGCATTTATTTATTTATTTATTTAGGGGTATCTGGAATCGAACTCAGGGCCTTGCACTTGCCAGGCAGACGCTGCCCTGCTGAGCTACATTCCTGGCCCTACTAAATGCATTTAAATCTATACATTTTTCTCTCTCTACTTCTTTCAGTATATCTCACAATTTTGGATATATTATGTTTCACTATCATTCACTTTTAAATATTTTCTCTTCATTTTCTTTGATTCAGTTACAATATAGAAAAGTGTTGTTTAATTTCCAAACATTTGGTGCTTTCCTAAATATTTTATTGTTACTATTTTTTTTTTAAGCGGTACTGGAAATCGAATTCAGACCTTGGGCTTGGGAGGCAGGTGCAGTGCCACTGAACTAAATCCCCAGCCTTTAGTTTCCACTTTATTTCCATTGCTAAAGAACACAATCTGTATGGTTTTAATATCTGTCATTTTGTCAAGACTTGCTTTATGACCATAAATATAATCTATCTTGGTATATTTACATGCCATGTGTAATTGAAAATAATTGTATTCTTTAGTTGTTAAGTGCTATGTTCCATAAACATCAGTTAGATCGCAGTAGTTGATCTTGTTCAAATCCTCTATGTTCTTACTGAGGTTCTTTTTCTTTGGTTTGTGTAGTTTCACTGTCAGTTGATAGAATATTAAGATCACAGAATCATATTGTTCTTTTTTAATGTTCTCAACTTGCTTTATGTATTTTTGAAGCTTTTAAAATAGGTGTATATGTATCCTGTCTGACAAATTGAGGCTTATCATTATGAAGTATCCCTCTTTTTCTGTGGCATCACTTTTAATCTTGAAGTCTGTTTTTTCTAATATTAATACAGTCACTATAGTCTTATGCTTACTGATTATGTGGTTTATCTTTTTTCATTCAATTACTTTCATTCTGTTCCTTTACATATTTAAATATGTTATATAGAAAATTTATAGTTGGGACCCACTTCTTATAATTTGTCCAGAAATTTCTGCCTTTGAGTTGCAGTGTTTAGCCCATTAAAATTTAATTCTTTTTTTGTTTGTTTGTTTTGGTATCGGGGATTGAACTCAGGACCTTGCACTTGCGAGGCAGACAGCAGAACCATGGAGCTAAATCTCTGGCCCTAAAATTTAATTCTTTATGGTAGGATTATACAAGGTTGAATTAAAGACTATTGTGTTTTCTGTTTGTTGCCTTTGTTTTTCGTTTCTCTTTTCTTCCTTTCTTGCCTTCTTTTGGATTATTTGAATATGTTTAAAAAATTCCACTATAACTTATGTAACTTATAAATTGGCTTATGAATTGTCTAGATAATAAAATTATAGATCCTTAGGAATGTGCAGTTTATTAAAATTCTTATGTTTTTGTTCTTCAAACTGGATAATTTCTTTTTATCCATATTCAAGGTTACTGCCTCATCCTCTCTAGTTTGCCTTTAAATCCAGTCAGTGTATTTTCATTTCAGGTGTTGTATTTTTCACTTTCATCAATTTCCATATTTCCTTTTCATGGTTTTTATTTACAGAAATTTTCCATCTTTTTGCTTATTACAAGCCTTCATTATGAACTTTTTTATTACGTTATTGAGATAATAGCTCTCTTAAAATGTTTTTGTGCTAATTCCAACTTCCGGGTTATCTCAGGGTTGATTTTTGCTTCTTGTTTTTTCTATTGAGATTGGTTTTCACGGTCCTACTCTTGCTATTCTGGGAATTTGGGACATTTTGTAGCTTGGACAATGTGAATATTATACCTTTGAAATATTACATCTTTGGAAACTTTGAATTCTTTTGTATATTTCCTCAAATATATTTTTAGGAGAAACTGCTTGATATTTTTCCCAAAGTGGTTGTAGATACTTTACACTCCCCATTGACAGGGAATTGGCATTATGCTTGTCTTCCAGTCAGCTCTGGGCAACAGGGCAAATCTCTATTTAATTATTATTAGATTTTTAGATTGTTTTCCTGCAGTCTGCTCTGAAAAAGCACGGGTCAGGGTTCAGCAAGAGAGTTGGGCAGAGTTCAAAGTCAGGTTTCTGGGCTCCTTTCTCCAACTCTTTTCTTTGATGCTTTTTCCCTTTCCAGCAAATGTGATTTCTCTGAACTGTCCTCTGTCCCTTTAGGTCACAAGATAGGCTTTCTATCTGATTTTTAGCTGTCCCAGATGTGACCACGCTTGACCTGCTCTCGGGATGCTAGCCTTGAAGATAGGAAATCTCTGGCATGGTGCCTTTCCCGAACTCTGATGTCTTTCCTGACCTCTGTCTTTTGCTCCTTCTACAGTATGTTCTGCCTGGAGGTCACAGTGGACAACTGGGAGTTCACAGTGGATAACTGCAGGAGGATCCATCTCTCAGGATTCTCTTTCACCATTTCAGTGCAACGTCCCAGTCCATGTCAACTGGACACCTGGTCACCCACCTAGAGATGACGTACTCCAGGTAGGGTCCTATGCCTGGCTTCTTGCCAATGCAAGGTAGGAGAAGTATATATAACTTGGGGAGTGCCGTGCCTTCCTTCTGTTTTTTTTATTTTTTTATTTTTTGGTTCCGGGGATTGAACTCAGGAACTTGTGCTTTCAAGGCAGGTGGTAGAACAACTGAGCTAAATCCCTGGCCCTTAAAAGGAACTTTCTTGCTCTATTTTTCCTTTTTCTCCTCTTGCAGCCTTTGGTCATAATATGCAAGTGAAACAACCTTGGGATTGTAGAGTGGATTTGAAGGAGCCACCAACTCCTGGAGTGTCCCAGAGCAGCCAGCTACCTAGTGTGGCTACTGGCCCACATCTTGGTTGTTGAGAGAGAAATGCCTATCTTCTTTCAACCCCTAATTTGTATTTGTTTAAGCAATTTAGGATAATAAAAATCTTCAGGAGTTGCTGTCTTCAGGAACCCCAGTAACTGACTGTAGGATAAAGATCAATTACCTAGTTATGTAGTCTGTGTCAAATACTAGTTTGACCTAGTTTTCACTTTCATTTCCTATTTTAAAAAATTGAGGTACAATCAAGAATATAATATACAGATTTAATTTCACCTTCATGAACTTTGAAAAGTTTTTTTTAATGAGTACATGTTTACAATACACAATGATCACATTCACCATGGGGAGTCGGTGTATGAATGTGACACATCTTAACTCTGAGGACTCTAGGCAGCCACGTGTAAGGGAAGAGCTTTTCTTCCACTCATCTTAGACTGCTGGTTAAGGCCCCAATAACAAAAGACAGATTAATAAAAGTATGCATAGATAATTTAAATTTTATGTGATATGGGAGCCTTCATCAAGAAATGAAGACCCAGAGAAAACCCATGACAAACTTAAATGTTTTATGCTAGGTTTGATGAAGAGTGAACAGCCGTGGGAAAATATGATAGGGCAAAAACGGGTGGGGCAGTGCTTAGCAAGCCCTGTTCGGATTCTCTTTGGGGTTCCTGTGTCTTCAGAGATAAGGACGATCCTTTCTTGTGGGTCAAAGGACGACCTTTCACATCGGGTTGCCTCTGCTTCAGGGGAGATGAGAAAGTCTTTCCAAGGTTTTATGATTTGTTTCAAAAGGGAAAGTGTGCTTTTCCTTGGATGCCTTCAGATTGAGATGTTTGCTGTGCCAAGATGCCGCCTTTTGGTGCAGAGT
The DNA here is from genome assembly GCF_012274545.1 of Fukomys damarensis. Lineage (NCBI taxonomy): Eukaryota > Metazoa > Chordata > Mammalia > Rodentia > Bathyergidae > Fukomys > Fukomys damarensis. The sequence continues at coordinate 22,285,550 of NW_022900944.1, forward strand.
GTTTGAATCTCATCACATAGAACCACTAATATTTTTCTAATTCCAGAAATGATCCCTCTTGCTCATTTCAGTCAGTAACCATTTTCTCATTTCTGTCATTTGCCTGCTCTCAGCCATCACATAGATAGCATGAGAGTATTTAGTAGTGTTTTGTGGTGTTTTTTGTTTTTTTTTGCTTAACACAATGGTTTGGAATTTCGTCTGTGTTGTTATATATATATTGATGGTTTGTTCTTTTTCTTTTAACTGATGAGTAGTAGTCCCTTATATTAATGTGCAGCAGTTTTGGCTTATCTATGTACCTGTTGAGTTGATTTCTGCTTTTTGCCTATTGTAATTTAAAGTGGTATGAAGATTCTTATAAAAGTATTTTTAGGTATGTATACAGATGCTTCTCAATTTACAATGGGTTTATGTCCTGAAACCCACAGTAAAGTTAATCATCATAACTTAAAAATACATTAATTTTCTCTTTGTTAAATTTCTATTTACTTCTTAGTCCAAGCTTTTAAAATTGTTTTCATTTCTTAGCTGGGCATGGTGGTGCATACCTATAATCCCCATACTTAGGCTGAGACAGGAGGATTGCCATGAGTTTAAGCAGCCTGGGCTACAAAGTGAGTTCAGGGTCAGCCTAGGCTACATGCCAGGACCTCGTCTCAAAAACACCCAACAAAACAAAAAACAAAATGGTTTCATTGCCGATTTGTATTTATATATAACATTAAATTTTCCTTTTTGTATTTATTTGTAACATATATTATAGAGGACACTACTCCGAAATAAGGCATCTTGGCATTTGAGAAAACGGCAGAAGCAGGAAAATCACTTCAACCTTCTGCCATCTGCCTTCGTTCTCTGACCTTCCTCTAAAGTGGGCCTTAAGACCTTCATTCCAGTTGGTTCCTCCTTATACCCAGAGCAAAGCAATGAAGACACAAACAGACCTCCCTAAGCTGTCCCCAATCTGTCACCCTTAGGCTGCAGCCTCTCTTGTCCGATTGTACTCAGTTGTTTCTTCATCAGCTTTAAGCATAGAATCAATTTTGCGTTTCCTTACCACTTCACTTTTGAATGCTCCCATATCATAGAAGTCTTCTATTAAAGAGTCTGAGGAGGATTTGTTTTCTACTTTAAGTGACTGATAGAATTCAGCTGTGAAGCTATCTGGTATTGGGCTTTTTTTTGATAGGAGAGTTTCAATTACTGATTCAGTCTCCTTAGTTATTACTGGTCTGTTCAGATTCCTACAGTGGACCCTCAAGATACAACCATCCTGACATACAAACAACTTGGGTTAATTAGGTTAATGGAAGATTCATCTGCCTCTTGTCATCTATAGTGTGTACCCTGGTAAATATCCAGATCTTAGCCATATTGACTTAGAACCAACTTGAGTCACAACCAGCCTTTAGAACCAATTGAGTTCTTAAGTCAAGGGTCCACTGTGATTTATTGGTGATTCAATCTTGGTAGCATAAGTTTCTAGGAATTTATCTTTTTGTAAAGGTTGTCCAATTTATTTGTATATAATTGTTCATAGTGGTCTACCTATGATCTTTTATGTTTCTGTGTCCTTAGAGTATTTTTTTGTTTGTTTGTTTTTTATTTATTTGAGTCCTTTTTTTCTTTAGCTAAAGGTTTCCCAATTTGTTCAGCTTTTTGAAAAACCAACACTTATATCTGCTAATCTTTTCTGTTTTTCTAATCTCTACTTCATTTATTTCTGGTCTTATCTTTGTTACTTCCTTCTACTAACTTTTGGTTGGCTTAGTTTATTCTTTTTCTAGTTTTTTGAGGTGAATGTCAGGTTGTTTGAGATCTTTCTTCTTTTTCTGGTATGGTTTTTTACTATAACCTTTTAGAACTGCTTTTGCTACATCTCATAAACTCTGGTATGTTGTTTCATTTTTGTTTCGTCTCTAAATTTTTTCCTATTTAATACCTTCTGTTTTTCACATACTTGTTAATTTTCCATGACTCCTCCTGAAATTATTTCTAGCCTCATAATCTTTGTGGTCAGAAAATACACTTGATATGATTTCAGTCTTCTTAAAAACTTTAAGGCTTGTTTTGATATATAACCTATGAGCTATCCTGGAGAATGTTCTGTGTGCACTTTGGCATAATGTATATTCTGTTGCTATTAAACAGAATGTTTTGTACATGTCTTTTAGGGCCATTTGGTCTAAATTGTAATTAAGTCCAATGTTTCTTTAATTTCTGTTCTGATAGTCTGTCTAATGTTGGAAGTGGGATTTTGGAATCTACTAGTAGTATTGTGTTACAGTCTGTATCTTTCTCCAGTTCTTTTAATTTTTGTTGTGTGTATTTAGGTTCTCTGATGTTTGGCACCTATATATTTGCAGTTACTATATCCTCTTGATGAATTGGCTCTTTTATCACTATTTAATGGTCTTCTTTGTCTCTTTTCACAGTTTTTCTCTTTTGTCTGATTTAAGTACAACTACCCCTGTTCCCTTTTTTACATTGGCGTGGGATACCTTTCTCCATCACCTTCAGTTTATCAGTCTTTAAGGTGAAGTGAATCTTTTGTAGGCAACAGATAGTTATGTCCTGTTTTATAATTCTATTCAGCTGCTCTATGTCTTTTAATTGGCAAATTTAATACATTTATCGAATAACTATTGATAGGCAAGGATTTGCATGTGCCATTAGGTTAATTCTTGTTGTTTTGTCTATCCTTTGCTTTTTTCTTTCTTGCTTGTTTTCTTTTGGTTTGACAGCTTTCTGTAGTGGAATGGTTTAAATCTTTTTTGTTGGTTTTTAAATCTTTTATCTTCTGAGTATTATGGGATTTTGCTTTATGATTATCCCAGGGCTTACATAAAATATCTTATACTTATAACTGGCTCTTTTAAGCCAGTAATGATTTTGACTGCTTATACACAACCTCTATGCTTTTACTTCTCTCCTCCCATGTTTTATGTTTTTAATGTTACAATTCACTTTTAAAAATAATTTGTATCCTTAACAAATTATTGTAGCTTAAGTTGCCTTTTAGCCTTTATATTAGAGATATAATTTATTTATTCATTGCCATTAAAGTACTAGGCTGTTTTGTATTTGACAATGTACTTTCAACAGTAAGTTTTATATTTTCATATGTTTCTAATTAGAATCCTCTTCCTTCAGCTTGAAGAATTCCTTTAAACACTTCTTTTAAGGTAGATCTAATGGTGATAAACTCAGCTTTTTGCATGTCTGAGTCTTTATCATTGCTTCATTTTGAAAGTGTTACTGGATATGGTATTTATGGTTGGCAGTTGTTTCCTTTCATATTCCTTTTAAATATTTTCTGTCTCTTTCTCTTTCTTAGCTTTTGTGAGGAAGTTTACAGTTTGCTATTAAATCCTCAAGTTGTATCCACCTCAAATTTTATTATTCAAAGATAAGTATGCAGTAGGATTTGTAGAAAAGGTCAGGGGATATATCTTAAAAAGAAGTAAAAAGAAAAAATGGAGGAAAGAAAATATTTGTATTCCTAGTGTGAAAAAATCTCATTCAGAGTTTTAAACTTCAGCTAAAGAAAGTTTCTTCATAATTTAAGATAACAGCATCAAAACATATCCAGTATCAAACAGTATGAACTTTTGGGTAAACTTTAGAAATGTTTGTTTATATCCTAAGCTTAATTTGTTCTCTTCCTTTCTACTTGCACTGGAAACATATTGAACTATGTTCTTGCCTTTTAATAAATTTCCCCAAAATATTTCAATCAGGGGGCCATTTATTCTGTTTCTTCTAATCTTCAGAAAGAAAGATAGTTTTGTTTTTGGTTTTGTTTTTGTACCAGGGATTGAACTTGGAACCTTGTGCTTATGAGGCAGGCAGCAGAACTACTGAGCTAAATCCCCAGCCCAGGAAGATAGTTTTTTAAAAGTCTCATTCCATTGCCTACAAGCCCTCTTTGTTCAGCTGTTCCTTTTTGTCAATTCAGTTATCCTACAAAACAAAGCCAATTCTTATGTTCTGTGCTAATTGGAAAAGGGAAATAGCACTCATTTATTCACTCTTAGATTATTGCAGTATTTTATGTATGCTTTCCTTGGGTACCTTTCTTGGCTTGAATAAGGTGAAATTTTAACTCTTCTTTCAAATTAAAATGTATATTTTAAAAACTTAATACATAGATCTTTCCTTCTGTTTTTTTTGCCCTCATTCTCACTTTGGTAGTCAGCTTTTCAACACTGTGACAAAATACCTGAGAGCAATCAATTTGAAGGAAAAAAGGTTTACTTTGACTCATGATTTGAGAGGGTTCAGTCCATGGTCACTTGGCTCTGTTGTTTCCAGGTCCATGTTGAGGCAGAAACATTATGGCAGGTAGTGTGTAGCAAAGCAAAGAAGCTCACCTTGTTGCAGATAGGAGGCAGAGAAAGCAAGCAAGGAAGGGGCAAGGGAAAGGGTATAGTCCACAGGAGATGCCCCCAAGGACTCATGCCCTCTCAGGAGGCCCTACCTCCTGTAGTTTCCACCCCTCCTAGTTCATTAATCCATGAATGAGTTTAGAGATTTAAGGATCCAAGTATCTCTGAACACTGGGGCACTGGGGACCAAGCATTCAACATACGAGTCTTTGGGGGATGTTTCTATCCAAACCTTATCTCCAAGTCACCAGATAGATAGATAATTGGAATCATTTTGGGAATGAAAGGTCAAGATGACAAACACAGAAGTTGAGATAGAGGAAAACACACAAAGAGACACACCAGGAAAGACAGAGAGGCGCACGCTGTTGTATAAAGGTAGAACTCAGCAGTAACCAGGTCAGAGATTGACAGACACAAAACTTACCCATGCTCTTAACAGGCCTCAATCTAAATCTATAGATTTAGGTACATTGAGTAATATAGATATATTGAGCTAATTAAAAAGAAAACATTAATGAGAAACTGCTTTCCTTTTGAGCAGTTTCCCTCCAAGAGATAGGCTGTCCATTGGATGCACATTGTTACTGTATTTACTGTCTGAGAAATGGTTCTTACAGGATCAAAGACTACTGGGGCTGGGGATTTAGCTCAGCGGTTCTGGTGTCTGCTGTACAAGGGCTGGAGTTCGATCCCTGGTACCACCCCCCCAAACCTCCCCAAATAAAAACAGAATCAAAGACTCCAAAACTTTACATGATACCATGAGATATGAAGCCAGTGTAATAAGCTAGAGGAATATATTTTGTTCTAGTTGTCACTCTTTTGCCTCTTAGCTCTGAGTTCACCGTTTGAAGCGAGGTCTGCAACATCCCCTCCCCAGTGAGTAGGTTAAGATTTCTCAGGAGGAGGCACCAGAGGAATGGCTGGACTACAGATGCTCCTCTACTTAACATGGGGTATGTGCCCACAAACCCAGCGTAAGTTGAAGATGTCACCTTAGATTGAAAATGCATTAAACACATCTAATCTACTGAACAGTATAGTTAGCCAATCATCACCATATTCAGGACACTTACGTTAGCCTGCAGTTTGGCAAAATCATCTAACATAACACCTACTTTATAATTAAGTGTTGAGTATCTCATACAATTTATTGAATGCTGTACTGAAAGCAAAAAACAGAATGGTTGCATGGATGTTTTTGTACCTTTGTAAAGAATCAAATAAGTTGGGGATCTGGCTGTGTTCTTGATGCTTGTGGCTACTGCCTTGTGGGTCAGTGGTATGAGTATGAGGACATCTAATGGGGTTCTGCCCCGACCATGTGCTCTGAATGGGCAGTGCCTCAGTGACCTTGCAGACACCTCATGGTAACTTTCTCTTCTCCTAACAAACCTGGAAAATTCCCATTCCATTGATACCTTGAAGGATAGATCCCAATACTTGCTCTCTGACTTTCTTGTGCATTGCCTGCAACCCTCAGGGTTACCACTGTGTGGCCACCCTTTCTGCAGGCCCCTACCTGTGCGTCACTAGGCTGTCAGAGGACTGACCTTTGCAGGGTCACGCTGTGCTTGCCCAGAGACTATACACTAGGTCCAGCCTGCGCAAACCATGGTCTCTGCTCTTTGAGCAAAGTTCAGTTGTTCAAGGAGGTCTGATACCCAGCCTTGGGGAGAGACCCTTTCTGAGACTGTCTTTGTTCTGGGGTAGCAGATAGAATTTCCTTGAATGCTAGGGCCGCTTGTTTATTACAATTTAACCGTTCTTTATACTAAGTTTCCTGTTTGGCTGACTGTAAATCAATAGCAATACTGATGCATTAGTAAGAAATGCAGCTGCCTTTCCACTTTCAGAGAGGAATTTTTAAAATGAAGTTGAAATAAGCAAAGTAGTTTCTCCTTTGCAACTTTTTTTGTGCCTCATTTTGATGTTGGGGTTTTGAAACTGAGTGGTATAGCTCCTTTTACTTCTCAAAGGAAGTGAACACTTTGGTTTCATTAGCTAGGTTGTCAAGCTAATTCTGAGCCCTGAGAGCTTCTAACTCACATGTGGCACAAAACTGGCGGGGAAGCAATGGAAATTGAAGATCCTCACGAAAAGAATTTTTCATTTAATTTCAGTTAGGTCACACTTCGAAGTACTGACAGTATGTGAAAGCTGATTCTTTGTGAGGAAAATAGTAGGTGCAATTGTGTCTAAGTACTTAGGTTGTTTAAATGTCAAAGAGATCTAGGGAAGACTGAGTGGGAAAGAATCACTATTATCATCTTGAATGTTATATAAAAGGAATGGTGACAATATCACCTTATAATATTGTACTAAATCGAGTAAGTACAACATGGGTTTGGACTTACGACATTATGTTTATATTTAAAGTTTTTTTAAATTCTGGGATTATTACACAAATTTATATTAGTCCTATGATTCCCAGCAATAGAAACTGTGTAAAAAGATCACATCAGTGGCTCTTAAAAGTATATCAGAATAACCTAGGGAGCTTAGTGAAATGCATAGTTCCAGCCTACTTGCACTTGTCATAGCAACTGGCATTTTTAACAAGCATCCCAAGGGATTCTGATGCAGGTAGTATCTGGCCACACTTGGAAGACCATGGGTTACTGTCTGAGTCCCCATAAGAAAAGTAAGGTTTTGTTTAAAATCAAAGAAAATGTTCATGCGTTCCTTTCTGATATGAAAGTGGTTTTCATCACTTAATTCCATAAATCATCCCAAAGTTGTCAGCTACAAATATTTTGTCACAAATAATCTATCTCTGTGTGCAACAGACCCTTGACAGTCACCTGGCTACTTTATGCCTTGCTAAAGGTGAAGAACTTACTTTGCCTGAAATGCTCCCTTCTTTCTTTCTACTAGTAAGGCAAATAAAACTCATGTTGTTCGAAAAAGAAAAAATTCCAAACAAAGCCAACAATATCACAGAGAATAAAATTAAAGAGAAATACATTTGGAACTATGTAAGGATGAAGACCAATGTGTTCTCAGATGTCACTCCCCCAATATCTTAATAAAAGACGCTTGAGTAAAACTCAAGTTTAAAGCTAGAGCTCAAGGCACACATTTACCCTTTAAACTCCTGAGTGGTTGAAGATCTAGCAGAGGAGTTATGGGAAAGCCGGGATGTCCTGGGCTGATTCTCCTTCACAGCCACTCCAGTGACCCCAGGTAAGCCTTGCCTTCTCATCTCCAAGGCAGTCAGTCACTGATTCCTAAAGGCTCATCCAGCTTTTCTTCCAGTTTGGAAACTAGCACTGCAAAACAAAACCCTAAAATGTTTGCCTGGAGCAAAGAAAAAAGGTTTGGCTGCTGCAGTGTTTCTTAAGAGAAACTGGGACACTTTCACTATGGTTCCTCCCTGCATTCCTGGGGGTGAAGCAAGCACCACAGGAAGCAAAACAGCAGGAGAGAAGATGATTCAGCCCACACTGAGGCCACACGCCCAGGAGCTTCTCAGTGGCCTCCTGATCTTATCGCTGTACATTGTCCTTTCCTATAACCTCACTGCCTTCTGCAGTATCTTTATTTGTATCATATTGTAAGGCTGTCCCACTCGCTTTGCACTGGGAAATGTGGCGCTGAAACTTATTTACTGTGAATACACTGTCTTGGTGATGTCACGTGTGTTCAGAGCCCTGACCAACAATATGATTGTGATGGCTGTTCTCACGGTCTCAGGGGAGTTTGGTAGGGGGAGGAAGTGGCTTCTGCTGTGATTTTTTTTTAAATAGTGGGAGAATGCAAATGGGAAAATGGATAAACGCATTGTTTTTTAGCTAAAGGCTAGAAGCAAACTTTGAAGGTTGGGTTTGCGATTTCTTCAAAGCAGCTGCCTAAGAATTAGATTTCAAAGTCCCCTTAATACATAACTCCCTTCACACAAGAGAATGACAGCTCATCATTCTGCTGTCACTTCTATATGTATAAAATAGAAAAGTAATTAGAAATACTTCACAAGCAAAATGGCAGATCCTGAAGAATAATCTTGAGGAGGGTGGGGATCTAGAAGCCCTAATATTCCTGGAGAACTTCACTGGGAACTTCTGGAGACACCGGCTGGCTGGCTCCAGTCTGCTGACTGCTAGGGTCCACTTGGTGTCAGCAGACACAGATAACTACCAATTGGAGTTGGGCTCTGAGATTGGCCAAAGTCTGATGAAATGTTTAGTTGGATGCACTGTTTATTTCAAAACAATCATGTAGCGTAGTTGAATGTTCTGACTCACTAATTCTCTGGGAAATGAGACCTCTGAATGTGGCAGAGAAGCATTTGAAAACATTCCTGGGACACCCAGCTGCTGTCTTACTTCTATCAATGGAGTTACAGTGTGCAAGTTCCAAAGAACAAAAAAAGCAATACTTTGGTGTATTGCTTACAAAAAGTGCCTGGGTGGTCTACTTGCTTTTTAGGTTAATCAAAAGCTATGTGTACTAGGGTTCAAAACTATAGTTTTTAATATTTTTTACTGGAAAAAATCATTAATTAAAGTATGCTAAGGAAAAAAGAGGCATTTAATACTTGTTACCTACAAATTTTACTCTGGATTTTTCTCTGGTTGCTATGGTACTTCTGAGCCCAAGTCAACAGAGGTGGTCACCAACAATGGGTCAAACACAAATGAGAAAACTAAGCCCAGCATGGCATTACCACCCACTCAAAGGATGAGTTCTTGCCACCCAGGGGCTAAACCTAGCTAGAAGAGTAACCAAACCCTGTATGGTTTAGGTCAGTAATGATCTATAAAACTCTGATGTGCTGAGAGGCAGGGCTTTTGGAAGGTGATTGGATTATGGAGACACTATAGCTGACTTGCTGCTGGGTGGTGGGGTCTGGTGGGAGGAGGCAGGTCATGGGGTGTGTCCTGGAAGACGGTGTCTCCCTTCCAGCTCCTCCCCTCTCTCTCTGCTTCCTGTCCACCATGATGTGAGCAGCTTTTCTCCACCAGACCTTCCTGTCATGTTGTTTCTGCCTGAAAGCCAGCTGAACTTGGACTGTAGCCACGAGCCAACATAAACTTCTTTAAGTTGTTGGTGTCAGGTATTTTGTCCTTGTGATGAACAAAGTGACTAAAATAGATTTTGGTATCGAGAGCAGGACATTCATGTGATTACCTGACCACATGGTTTACAAGTCTTTGGTTTTTGGTTTGAGGCAGGGTCTCATTGTTTAGTTCATGCTGGCCTTAAACTATGTCTCCCAGGCTGGCCTCAAACTTGAGGCAACCTTCCCACTTCAGCCTCCTGAATGCTGGGATTATAGGTGTGTGCCACCATGCCCATGCTTCTAAAAGCCTTTGGAAGTGGTTCACAGTTAGAGTACAAAGGTTTGGAGATGACAGCTAGAGAAGCTCTACCTAGAATGCTGTAAGTTAAGCTGTATGGGAGATTCTGATCAGAGTTCAGAAGAATGGAATGCTCATAGAAATGTAAATAGTAGTAAAAAAAAAAAAAGAAATTTAAATGGTAAAAACCATGCTCAAGTTTTTGTTTGGAACAAGGGCTCCACTGGCAGATGGGCTAGAGGCTATGTATATTAAACTCTGGAAAAAATTTGTCTACACTTTGTACATGTCCTGAGAGTTGTGAGGGTAGCAGTCTAATTTGGCAGAAGAAATTTCAAGGCAGCCCAATGCTGAGGCTGAGGCATGGGAACTGCTTGTAGCTTTCAGCCAGGTTTATACTGAAAATCAGGAGCCAAAAGCCCATTTGAAGAGTTTTAAATTTCTCTAGAAAGGAAGGCCTGCAAAGTTGAAGTACAAGAAAGCTTGGTTGCTAAAAATAAAAAGAAACAAAGTATTTTCTATCAGGACAATAGGAAAGACACTTTGAGGGCATCTCAGAAATTAGCAAGCACCTACCTCCACTTCATAAGCGCAAGGGTTCAAAAGTGAAACACTGCTTTGAGAAGACAGCTAGCCTCGGCACCATGTTGGAAAAAGGCCGCCTTGGGACTTGGTTCCCCAGAATTTGGTTCAAAGAATTCAGCCATCTAGGGACTTAAGCATCCTTTGCAGCAATCATCCAAGCTATTGCTTGAGTGGCAGACCTGGGTTATCATTCACATGGTGCTGGTTTTACAGAGTTGTAGAATACCAGAGTTGTGGGTCAGGAAGGCTTCCACCGAGACTTCAAAGGAAGGCTGGGGAAGCCAGGCAGTGTGTCTGAGAGGGAGTGAATGAAGCTGTGATTGTGAAACCAAAATTTCAGTGGAGACTCCAGGCAGTTGGAGATGCCTGTAATGTAGAATGTCTGCTTACGAAAGCTGAAAGTAGTGAGTGGAGACGACCTGAGAGAGGACGTGAGGGCTGACAATGGTGATGCCAGAGGGGTGAGGCTGCCCCAGCTCTTTGGTGTTCACATTACATCACAACTTACCCTGGATGCTGGATATGAAGCTACAGGATTTAATATGTGTCCTGCTGTGTTTCAGTCTTGTTTTTTAGACAGGGTCTTGTCAGGTAGTTCAGGCTGGTCTTGAACTTAGTGTATAAGCCCAGGCTGGCCTCGAACTTGTAGCGACCTTCCTGCCTCAGCCTCCTGAGTGTTGGGATTATAGGCATACATCACTACACCTGGCATGGGTTTTGGTCTTGCTATGTCCCTTTTTTTCTATTTCCCTATTCCTCCCTTTTAGAATGGTAATGTTTACCCTGTGCCATTGTATATTAGCAGTGTTTTACAGGGGCTCACAGCTTAGTTTGCCTTGAGTCTGAGATACTGGGCCTGAATTTGTCAGCAATGCCAAAACAATTAAAAAACTCTGGTGACTTTTTTTTTTTTTAGACAGGGTCTTGCTGTTTAGGCCAGGCTGGTCTTGAACTCATGGCAATCTTCCTGCCTCAGCCTTGCAAGTCTTAGGATTACAGATGTGCACCTGGAAAATTTGAAGTTTTGTTTTTTACCAGGGATCGAACTTGGGTCCTTGCACTTACAAGGCAGGTGGCAGCACTTTATTTTTCGACACAGGGTCTTGTTATGTGTCCTAGGCTTGCCTCAAAATTGTACTGATCCTCCTGCCTCAGCCTCCCAAGTGCTGGAATTACAGCTGTGTATCACTACATCTGGCCAGAGGTGGACTAAATGCATTCTGCATAAAGAAATGGATACAAGTCTTTTGGGGACAAGGGCAGAATGTTATGGTTTAGATTAAGAACGTTTCTTAAAACTGTCATATACTCAGAAGTGGGGCTTTTGGAAGGTGATTTAACCATAACTGACTTACTGTTAGGAGGTGTGGGTACTAGGGCTGTTATTGGAAGGGTTCTGTCTCCCTACCCAGCTCCTCTCTCCTCTGCCTCCTGGCACCATGATATGAGCAGCTTTCTTCCGCTAGTCCCTTCCATCATGCTGTTCCTGCCTGGGAGCCAGCCAACCATCAGCTATAACTTTGAGCCAAAGTAAATCTCTCCTCTTTTAACCTGTGGGTGTCAGGTGTGTTTTCCCAGTTATAAAGAAAGTGCCTAAGACACCCTCCTTTCAGTTTAACAGGCTTAAAGTCTAGGCTACAGAATCCCCTCAGAAATGTTGTTATTGAAACATGATAGTGAAAAATTGGTTTTAGGGGTTAAGGAGGGAAGTTTTTGTTTTGTTTTGGTATCAGGGATCGAACTCGGGAAGGAGGCAGCTTTTGATAAAAGTACAATGGGTAGGTGTGGACTCCCTGCTCTTGTTTCACTGGTGTGAGAGCTGCACTCAATCAGTAAAACATGAGGAGCCCTTATAAGACTCCCTGCAGATGTCTCCAGCTGGGAAAGCACGTGTGAGGAAAAAAGGGGTCCATCATCCTCCGCTTAGCACTGGAATAGAATGTTGGCTTGTACTTGAGTGAAAGAAAAAACAAGTCTCCACACTCAGTGTGACTATCTTTGGAATTCTTCATTAAGGTTTTCACAAAATACAAAGCTCAAACATAATCGTCTAAGTCCACCACAAAACAGAATCAAGTAAGTGGTTAGCACACAAACATAATGATCTTTTTCATTTTTAAAAATATAAATAACAGTGTTCAAGGTTTTACAGTTTTCTTCTCAGTGTGTTGTCTTGTTAAGGCTTTAGGTTGTAGACCCTTCATTAATGATACTTGCATCTCACTATCAGGATATACTGCCCACCAGCAGGGAAGGCCACTGTGGGTACATTCCTGAGGGTGACACACACTGACCCACGCTGCCTTGCCTGTTAAAATCTAAACTCCAATCAGTTCTCAGTGTCATTAACTTGCTTTCTACTGCAAAGAACAGAAAGGGGTAAGTTTCCAGCAGCATTTGAGTTCTCAGATCAATCATGAAGGGCAAGAAGGAAAAGCAGGCTTCTTCCTGGACAGAACTGTTTTCTTTTTGTCCAGGAAAATCCCATAACCGACACAATTTGAATGGTGGTTTGCAGTAAAAAAAAAATTTTTTTTTTCCAGATTAAATAGTGTTGAGAGAAGCAATGATCTTTTGGCTGGGTATTTTAGAAGAGGTTAAAGTGGAGAGGTTACTGTTGAAAAAACACGACTGAAAGTACATCTGCCAAGAGGAGTTGTCTGGTCTGGGAGGTCTGGGGGCAGAGTGAGAGCCCCAACCTTGGGAGTGAAGTCGGAGGGAAGGCTTTCCAGCAGACACTTCACCTGCTCCTGGCCCAGCTTTATCTTGTCATCCAGCTTTCGCTGCTCGATGAGAAGCGTTGACTTCATTTTCACAAAATGCTGGTAATCCTGGAGTTGTTCTTCGGAGAGGTAATTGGCCAGGATGTCTAGCACAACCCGCTCCCTCCGATCCAGGTTCTCCTTGAGCTCTCGGGCATCCTCATGCTGTCCAGCCAGGATCTTCCTCTTCTCATTCAGAGAGCTCTGTCAGGGCAGAGTGGACAGGTCAGCAATGGGCACTTGGAAGCAAGAGTCAGCTCCCCGCAGACAGCCTTTCACAGGACCACAAAATATCCACATTCCTATTTCAGTAGTGGCTCACTGTCTACTTCCATGGCCAGTAAGGAGACTGACACTGTGAAAATCAGCTCAAGACCTGACATTGTATATTATATAATTTTCCCCCTGTAAAGTTATTTGGTAGCTTCAAGTTGAGAGGAAGGGGTTACATTAAACGGCTAGGCTAATGACTCGACTTCTAGGGTCTACACTTAAAAGAACGATCAAGGAACCCTGAGTAATACAGTGTTTCTCACAGTGTGGCTGTTAAACCAGCTGAATTTGTTAGATACACAAGTTTTCAGCCTCTGAATAAAATACTTGAGAAAGGGGACCTAGAAATCTTTTATCAGGACTTCCTGGTGATTCTTTTACAGATTTTTTAAAGTTTAAGAACCTTTCCTAAACATTAACACTGGGGATATCATATTTCCTATCTCCAAAGAAATCAGTTTCCATTTTTCTGGCTTTTTCAAGCCTCTGAATAAAAAATTAGAGAAATTTTATTCAATAGTGATGCTGATTTCATATTCTAAGTTTCCTACACAAGCCCAATGATTAGGGAGCATACCTCAAACGAATTTACTTGATCCAAATCTCTACCATGATTTTTAATCCAACATAATGAATGCTGTTGTGAAATTTAAAAAAACTTTAATATTTAACCTGTCTGCTTTTTCAAGCCAAAGTGATAGGGAGAAATTAAAACTGGAATAAGTTAAAAAAAAATCACTTAAATATCCCTCAATACAAATGAGCTTATTTAGGATTATGAAAAGCTCATGTGCCTTTGTCCTAAATCCCTCCAAACCAGCCAGCCTAGTATTGCCCCAGGGAATGTAAAAGCTATGAGACTTATCTTACAAGGTCTATCTTATCTTTGTAGGATTCTTTCCCCTAATAATAATAATAAAAAAAGACATTCCTGGACGAGGGGGTGGGGAGAGAGATCCAGAACAGTTTGGAGGCACTGCATTTGGATGAAGATCCCTTTCAAAATACTCTACAGAGAACTCTTAAGCACCTTTAAAAGAACTTAGACATTTTAAGCATCCAAAATGTAGAGAGTACCCATGTATTTTGTGCACGCGTCATTAATGGAACGAAACTTAACACAAACACTTTTCGCACTTGCTTTTGGTTAAGTTTTTTTTTTTTTTTTTTAAATTAGAGATTCAGCTGAATTTCCAATACTCTTCCCAAATCTCACCTTCCAGCTGGAAACTATTATTCTGGATTTGGCATTTACTGGACCATCAATTCTTCCCTTTCTTACTTCCATTAGACCAATCATGATAAAAACTAACACAGATGTGTTAAGGAGTCCCTGAGATTGCACATGAAGTGTTCACAGCACTGGATGAACTGATCTGATCTGATGAGCACTGCTGTTCCCTCAGACGTGGTGACTGGAGAGACCCCTCCAAGCACTCTCCTAGTTCCCATGGCCCCTGACAGCAGATTCCCTGGAGCATGGACCTTATGTCCCTGTCCCTTCCAACAGTTTTGTTTTGTCCCTCTTTTTTTTAAAGGTCAACACTTACCATGTTTGAGAAAGGAAGAAAAATAGGAGGAAAGAAACTCTCACACCTGTCTTTATTTCCCCAAGTACTCTGGGCCTTAAATGAAGCCTTTACTTCTTGGCATGGAAGATGCCACCTTCTCTGTCTTGGTTATATGTTCTCCCCAGCTCCAAAGTGACTGTAACCTTGAGAGAAGGCATTGTGTCTAATGACCCTTCTCTTGTGTGTGTGAGCTCAGAGGGAAAATGTGCTGAAGCGAGTTGCTAGGCCACATACCCTTTCTTCATTACTAGCATCTTCGCCAAGGCCACTGAGGACATTCTCAACGCGGGCCAGGCGCCCCGAGAGGGACAGCAGCAGGCTCACCACCTTGTCCAGGTCACCTATGAACATCTTGTATTTGTCAAACTCATTGGGCTTGCAGAGCTCACTGATCAGAGCCTCCACCTCCTCTCCCAAGGCATTGTTAAGCTTGATGTCCATGAGTAGACTCTGCTTCGCTTCCTGGAGGGTCTCGAGCTTGTGGGTGAGGCTTTCTATGAGCTCAGCCTGTAATGACAGGAGAAACACATGGCAGAGGGCAGCCGGCAGCATAAGGGGACTCATGTCTCCCATCCCCCATCTCTAAGGATGTCCCCAACACCAGGACATACTACCCTTCTTCCTCCCAGATGTGCACAAATGCCTTCCTCTGAAGCCCTCAGTCTTTGGAGGCCAATGCCTGACCACACAATCTCCTTATTGTGTTTTCCACTGTGTCATGCCATGTAGTCTCTGCCTTCCCAGACAGCTTGTAAACTATGCACATTTAACAGGCCCTTTGAGACATGTCCTCATTCAATAAAACAATGCCACAGGAAAGTGGGTAAACATTTTTGTTTTACAACTACAGAAGCCAAGATTCAAGCCATGAAAGGATCTGCGCAAGAAAGGGCTGAGGGCTGAGTTGAATGTCAGTTGTAGCTACAGTGTGTGGAGCAATTCCTCTATACCACACGCAGTGTGAGAAACTGCACTGATACTTCTCTTCCCCAGAGATAAAGGAGGATGTGAGGACTTTGTGGGGTGAATTTATGGCCTAATACACACATGCACCATGTGGTAGGGACCTTCTCAGGCTATCTGGCTTTTGGGGCCACCCTTGTACAATCATAAATGTGGCACTGGTATTTATGAAAGAAAGTCAGTCCTTTGCTATTTCTCCTACTGTCTCCACTTTACAAACTATATAATTTAACCCCTAAATTACAAATTGCTGTACTTACACAACAGGGCTACAGAAAATGTCAAGTATATTTACATGAAGGAATGAAGTAAATGTCTTAGAGGTCTCAAGCCTGACTTCATTTACCTTATATGTCTGCTACTACTTTGCAGCAAGATAAATTAAACTGTGTGGTTTTTGTAATTAGCCTTTCATCCTTCTCTTAGCTTAAAGTAGCCAGATAGAAAAAGGCCATAATCTCTTCTGGGTAAAATATTTCTTTACCACTAAAAAGGTTCCAGCTGCACGTGCGCACGCGCGCACACACACACACACACACACACACACACACACACACTTACTTTAAGGCCAAGTTATATGGCTCCAAATGCAAATGTGGTTAAAAATACAAGTCAAATCACTGTGTTGGAATATATGGAGTGCGATTAAACAACTATGGTGAATGGCTGCCAAGTAGCATCCAACGGAAAGGCAAGGACCTTTAATATGAGAAGCAGCACATCAAACCTTAACGCCAGCATGTCACACGTTTCGGAGGAGGTTGTGAGATACAGTGGGAGAACATGTATTTTCAAGTGTAGCATGAACCATAGATTATGAACAGTGGATTAACATGAAATTTGGTCATTTACTTGGGAGTTGAATGATGGTGCCACTTCAGAGTCTGGCTTTTCTTTCTCCAATGGCAACAAGGCTTGTTAGGAAACCGCAGCATTCCCACAGTCCCTAGTTGCAAACCAGGCACTGGAGGCGTCTTTCTCCCTCAGAACTCCTGCTCTGGTCACTGGTTTCCTGCTGGTGGCAGGAAGGTGCATTTAGCCCCAGGACAGAGATGCACCTCATGGGGGACCAGCGGGCTTTGGGTGCCTTTTCAGTTGAGCAACTACCATGTGTGCCTCGGAAGGGCTGAATGACCGGGTGACTGAAAAGTAACTGAAGCCAGATGTGGTAGGTCACGCCTGTAATCCAGCACTTGGGAGGCTGAGGCAGGGAGATTGCTGTGAGTTCGAGGCCAGCCTGGGCTACATGGCAAGATCCAGTCTCAAAAAATCCATGACAGCACAATGGGAGATGCTCACAAAAGAGAGCTTCCAGCACTGCTTCAAAAAGTGGCAAGAATAGGGCCGGAGATTTAGCTCAGTGGTTCTGGCGACTGCCTCGCAAGTGCAAGGACCTGAGTTCGATTCCCAGTGTTAAAAAAAAAAAAAAAAAAAAAA
>NW_022900944.1:22303324-22328079 GCF_012274545.1 Fukomys damarensis
AAAAAAAAAAAAAAAAAAAAAAACATGGCAAGAAGAATAGGATGTGTGTGTTTGAAGCCAGAGGAAGTATTTTGAGGGGATTAATGGCAGTGTGACTTTGGCTGTAATAGATATTTTTTAAAAATCTAGACATTCAGTTACTTTTTAACCACACTGATTTCATTTTAAAGGACTGAGGGAAAAATACCAATACTTTTGTCTAGTAAAACTGAAAGTTTTGGACAGCTTTTTAATTCTCTCTTTAGTGTTGTAAGTGCCAGAGAGGACTCTTTAGGAATCACAGTGACACGTGGAAGTCTTTATTTCACCAAAATCTGCCTGTCTGGAACCTGGACCTTCAGAGTTCTTCAGTGCTGAAAATGGCCTAATCCTGGCTTAAACACTGACATTCTGCTGTCCTCTCAACCTGCCTAATCCTGAAGGCTAAGAACTCTACTCACTCATCATGGGTTATAATCTTAGGCTTTCTTAAAGCTGTTTGGTTAAGACAAAACCACAACAAAAGGCAGTTTTAGTAGTGAAAGAAAATCGGCAATGTGTAATAAGCATTTTATTCTTCAACTGAGGACTCTGAACGCAGAAAAATCCAGGCAGAAGAGAATACTGCCTAATGTTAATAAATGTTCAGTTTTCCTTACCTCCTCATGGAAAACAGCCTGATTTGGGGTCTATGGTTAGATCTATAAGGACTTTTGGCAGCAGTATGGTTTTTGCCTGCAAGACGGCCTGGCAGGTTCTAGCAGCAAAATGCCTGGTGGGGGGTGAACAGCTTTCACTGTGCTAAGTTCACATGAAGAGAAGAGCAAGGACACTGGAGTGGAAAGCGGAGGGAAAAATAAACCTTGTGTGCACTTATGTTTCCCAACATCGCCACTGGGCAGGGTTGAGGCAAGTCAAGCATCATTACTCCCATTTTCAGAGAGAGAGAGAGACAATGAAAGATACAACAAGAGGTCAACCCTGGAGTTTTTAACCTTGTAGGGTCAATTTGATAGCTCGTCACTTAACATTACTGGCCAATACCTTCATGTAGAAAACCGGGTCACACCCAATCCAAAGAGGCAGTTGGCTAAGTGAAACACACTTGTCTTTCTGCTCTCAAAAAAGGCCCCCTGCTCATTCAGGTATGGCCTCCATTTCAATCTCACATCTTGAGAAGTAAACTTTCTAGTAAATGCTTTTCTGAAAAGCAGGACTGTGGAAAGAAAAGGTACCAGCCTCATAGTTTTCATTATTCCTTCAAATATGACTTCTTTTAGAACTAACCTGGTATGTTATTCCTGGAAGGACCTCAAAGCAGTGGATAACTGAACTGATGTCTTTAGAAATATCCTTATGACGGCTCTCCAAGGCTGACATTGTAAGGGACAAATGTGATGATTATCAACGTGCACCTGAGCAGAAACCAGTGTGGGTGAGGAGTGTGTGTGCCATAAGTGTGGAAGTCAGCAGTGGGGAGAAGGGCACCCTACTGCCCTTGGCTCCCCGACCAGGAGTGCTGAGCAGGCAGCTGCACACAATGCAGCAGGCTGGGACAGTCAGGAGGGTGTGACACAGAGGACGGCAGTCAGGGAGGAAGCTTGAGAGTAATGGATGAGGTCTTTGCCTTCCAGACCCGGTTTTGGTTTACAAAGCCATCAGAACTTGGCACAGCAGAACTCTGTCACAGGAGCCTGGAAACAGCACAGGAGCTGGAAATGTCTGACAGTGTGAAAAACAACACGCACTGTGGCACTCAGAGCTATCTGCTGGGCTGCAATGTGATCTTACCGCTCGGCCACACCTGCTGGTGCCACTCACTGGTGGTCCCCTCAGTAACTCGTGGCCCCTGCTGCTTATTTAGATGGTATATGAATTTTTAAAAATTCTACCAAGCTTTTAAATGTGGACGTTTGGATTAAAAAATTACAGTGAAGGGCCAGGGATTTAGTGCAGTGGTTCTGCCACCTGCCTTCAAAACAACAAGAGAAAGTTGGCTGTACTTCCTCATCAGGTAGATCTCTTTAAAAAAAACCACTTCTACCACCAGAGTCCCCAGAGGGAGGGAGAGGATAACGTGTGTGTGTGTGTGTGTGTGTGTGTGTGTGTGTGTGTGTAACACACTAGACTCTCAGGAGCTACTTAATTTGTAAATCCATTGACATTTAGCCACTTCTCATCTGGTATAAACTGTTAGCTCACTCTCCACAAAACGAAAAGCTATTTATAATGGTTCTTTCTGTAAACACAGATTAATAGGCCTTCCTCCCACCTTGCCATTTGCAAGCAGAAATGCCCTGCAGGGCCCTTTCCTTCCCTCTGCTCACCCTCCAGGAGGAGCAGACTCTGAGGACGGACAGCTTTGTCATGAACTCACCACCCCTCAGATCGCTTACTTGCCTAAAACTAATACTATCCTGCCTGATGAGCTCTTTCTTTATCCTATTTAAGTGTTTCACTATTCATTTACTGTTTCCAGCCATGAAGATATAGATACTATCATTATCCCCAGTTCACTGATGAGGAAAGCACGGCAACTCAGCTGCTAAACTGGCCTAAATCCACATGGCCTGGAGGGGCTGATCCAGGCTGGAGCCCAGGTCATCTGGCTCAAGGGTCTGGACTTTTAATGACTACATTAAAGTAACTCAGAGGACTGCTATGGGTACAAAGTAAGGCTTGTGCGAGTACTTCTGAAAACAGAAAAGCATCAAATGCAGCTGAAGCTTTTTGTACTGTCCTAAGATTAGGCCACCACCTGAAGGACCCACTGTTGGCTTCAGACAGACACCTGGGGAATTCTCAGCTTCCTGCCCCTCCTGACACCTCTGGCCTTCCATGCAAAGGACATGTGGTGACAGTGGTGCCAAGAACGTTGTTACCAACACTGCTGGCAAGTTGACGTGTTTTATACAAGAGTGATTTGGAACAGGGCCAAGGGGCAGGGGCTAAGAAACAGTAGAATTTAGGTTTCTGCTAGTGGAAAACTGGGACGAGGTAAAGCCATTTCCTTGTGCGGTTCTAGCACACAGCTGCTGGCTTGGCTGAATGTCACACAGGAGAGGCAGGGTAGTTCTTGTCCTCCACCACATGCTGTGTGACCTGATCAGAGCAGAAAGACCACGGGGACTTCCTGCTGCCAACTCTAGATATCCTTTCACACATTCTCTGCCAAGTGGCATGTTCTCTGTCATTTTTCTTGGGAAGCTGTGTGCCCAGAAAGTCATTACTTGGTGTGGTGTCTTGGTTCCAGTTATCAGGAAACCTTGATAAAACACTAGAAACCTTTCTCAAATTTCTTCAGCTAAACTCATCTCCTGTCCCCAAAATGATTTCCCTATAAGTCCCCGTTTCAGTAATGACCACAGCCAGGGCAGAGGAGTCACCCTGGACACCTCTCTTCCATCCTTCGCGTCTGGCCTGTCACCAGGCTCTGTTCGTCACTGTCCTATGTTGCTGCCTGGAGACCCTATCGGTCCTCTCCTTATGGTGGGCACAAGACCTTCCCAATGGCCCACCAATGGCCTCTGCTGTCATACTCTGCACACAGTTTTGAGAATGACTTTTCTAAAGTGCACAATCTGCCCCATCTCTGCATACTGACAAGCACAGAGGGGCACTTGCGCCACTGGCCAAAATGACAAAGCCCACTACAATCTCTCCCACCACATACTACAGTGGCTTAGAAGGAGTACAACCCACAGAGGGGAGCTTCATGCCCCCTCTTTATGACCTGAGGCCAGCCTGAGCAGCAGCAAGAACTCAGGAAGGGAGGAGGGAGGGCTCCCCTGAGGTAAAGTGTTTGGGGAGGGGGCCTTGTCCCTCTCTTTTCTTCTCCCACCTCTGTCCCTAGGGTGTCCCTTGTCCACCTGTCCTGTTTGCCGAGCTGCACTACACAATACTGATACATGGGGGCTTAAGCCACAAGAAAAACTCTTCTGGTCACAGGAATTGAGGGTCTCCCATCCTGTTTATGTCTGAGTTTTGTCCTTCCTGCATACAACTGCAGAGCCGCACAGCATGCCACCGTTCCTCAGGAACCTGTCTTTCTGACAGAGGACTAGGACAAGGGGCCCCTGGGAGCCAGAGGGTGTGTGGAGAACATGGGGCAGTGGGGACTGGACAGGAAGGCACTTGAGCCCTGCACTGGTGCTCACCTAGCTCTGCACTCGCTCCAAGCTGCACAGGTGTGGGACAGGCCCCGACAGTACCTACCGCGTGGGCTCAGAAAACTGAACTGCGATAGAACTGCCCATCCAGTCCCAGACCAACCCCTGAAACAGGCCACATGAGGGGCCAGACTCTACAATAGAGCCATGGCTCTGAAAACACAACTGCTGTCACAAGCATCCTACCAGGTGAAACAGAACATGTGGTCAGAACCTAACTGGCTCGACTGCTCCCTGAAACCAGAGCAAAGCAAAACAAAACAAACTTCTCTCCAAGCTGAACCGAGGCCAGAGTCCCAACATACAGCACACACTCAGCAGACAATGGACCAGAAAAATGTGACTAATTTGCTGAGGAAAGGCAACCAACAGTTGTTAACCCTGAGAAAAGCCTGAGAGAAGAATTATCAAATCTTTAAAACAGCTTTTATAAGCACGTTCCATGGTAAAAATTAACACTCTTCAAATAAAAGACAAATTTTCAGCAAAGAAATACAAACCAGAATCTTGAATGGAATACAAGCATCTGAAATATTAAAGTTGCTGGCAGAATGTAAAGATAGGAAAGTCAGAAGTTGTCCAATGTTGAAGGAAAGGAAGGGAGTGACAGAGGGAGGGAGGGAAGGCAGCCGGGGGCATTACAGAGCAGCGTGCAGGCCCTGGGTTCAGTCCCCAGAAGCACAGAAACAAAACATCCTAGAGCTTTGGGGAATTGTTCAGAAATATGACAGGATCTACTAGTGGATTCTGATGGAGAGATTATGTATGAGAGTATTTAAAGATACAATGGCTGAAAATGCCCCAAAGTTGGTTAAAAAAAATTTTACAGGATCAATAGCCCAGCACACCCCAAACAGGATACATTCAGAGAAAACCAGGCTCAAATACATCATAACCAAACTGCTGCACAAATCTGAGAAAACAACCACTGCATGCTAACTGTGTATTTCTCATCAGAAACCATGGGAGCAAGAGGAAAGTGAAACAATCTTTAAAGAGATGAAAAAACAAAACTAAACCACCAGTCAACCCAGAATTCCATAGCCAAAGAAAATATTCATCCGGAGTAATAGTTCAGTAAAGACATTCTTAGATGTAAAATTTGTCATCAGCAGATCTAGTCTGAAGGAAAGGCAAAAGTAATTTTTTTTTTCAGGCTGAAAGGACACAAGGAACCTTAGTGATGAAGACAACAGGAGCGAGTGGCTGAGAACTGGGAGTTGCACTGATCTGAGGAGATGACAGAGGGTGTCTTCTGGCCTTGAGAATAGGGAGCCAGTGATGTTTATGTAGAATTTTCTTTATGATATGATGTGGCAAGTTTTAGCCAAAACACTGAAAACCCTAAGTATTATATTTAAGTTTTATGAATGTCTACGGTTCAGACCATGAGAGTGTTTCACATTTTAACATTTATAGTATTTTCTTAAAATATTTATCTAGGATGTATAAGAAAATGTAAGTAGAACTGATTTAAAACTCTGGTGTCAATTTTTGAAATATTTATTCATAAAGACACTCATTTCCATTGATTCTGAGTGACAATGCATAGAAATACTTTGTAGATTGTTAATAACATTAAATATTAGGCAACGGGTGATTATTTTGCAAAGGTGATGAAGGGCATACCTTCTTCCACAGAACGACCTTGAGGAATGGATACAGATCAAGAACCATTTTTTAAAATCATCACTAGAAAAGCTCGTAGATCAGAAAGAAAGTGCATTTTCAACTTTAAACCGAATGTATTAACAGATTCCTTCAATACCATCATTATTTGAAGCTCAAGTATTTCTTTGTTTCCAAGTGAGGCATGCTAAATGGCACAAATGGAAATTCTAGTACACATTTATGAATTTGTAGTTCATTAAAACAAACACAACTTGTCCAAGGGTTTTCCATGGTATGCGATAAAACCTGAATGTCTGCATTTCACACAAAGCCCATCCCGTGTGATCTCCACAACCGTTTGGCCTCCGTGGATCCTTCCAGCCTCATCTTCTACCATTTGTGCCTTTCTATTTTTCTAAATTTGGTAAATTTTCTTTACTCATGAATATCAACCCACTGCAAGCATCTCTCCTCACGACCCACACACTCCAGACGCTCCTGTATCTGCAGTCTCCTGCTTGTTCCCCTGTTTCCAATGTCCCTTTTCCTCCTACCCTGAATCACTCTGACACATCTCACAGTGAGCTCTGGTTTCACCTCCTCCAGGCAGCCTTTTCTCTCACTCGCGCCTGGGGGGTAGGTCCTGCTCCTCTGCACTCCCCTAGCACAGGACATGCGCCTATCAGAAGATCCGCAAGTCTGTGTGAAATAACCCACCTCTCTCACTAGCTGGAAGGTGCCTAGAGAGCAGGCACAGGGCCCTCCTGAGGTGGGCACTGCCAGGCCCAGCACTGGATCTGGAACCGGAGGGCAAGTTCTCAGTATTTATGAACCATCTTACACTTAACTGACCCGGCCCCTCAGGCTACCTGCAGCCCTACAGGAATGAAGGAAGAAGAAACCAAAAGAACGCTCACTGCTGTTGATGCTCTCCTCAACTAAAATATCCCAGTCTCACCTTTTTCCTTCATGAAGAGCCAGATAAACCCTAAGGGTAAGAAGTAATCTCCTGGCACAGTGGCCATCATGTTCCAGGGCGATGAGAGAAGAACACCGTGAGTTCCTTTCCTCCTAGGTATCTTGCTGAGGAAAACACAGAGCTCTCTAGCCTTGTTAGCAACAGGGAACTGGCTTAGAAGCATCTGGACACTTTAGACACCGGACACACCAACCAATCCTGCATCTTTACAAGGACTTTCCCTAAACAGCTCCCCAGCAAGAACAAGACACCGCAGTCACATTGTCCTGCACTGCAACGATTTAAACACCCTGTCCCTCTACATTAGTTAATTTGTCTGCCCACTATTATGAGGATCCATCACTCTATTTTATAACGTAAAGTAAGGGTCAAGATGATCCAAGTTACTTGCTTAGCTCTAGTCAAATCTCCCCTCCCCCACATTTTTAGCTCATACAGTATACCTGCTATTTCTCTTGTTAAATGGTAAAATCCAACATAGGAGATCTGCTCTTCGTAATTTAGCAAACACTTACTTGATTATTTAGGCAATACCAGGGACTGACGCCAGGGCCTTTCCACTGAGCTACATTTGCAGTCCTTTTTACTTTTGATTTTTGAGATAGGGTCTCACTAGGTAGACCAAGCTGCCCAGGCTGGGCTCGAACTTGCCACCCTCCCTTCTTAGCCTCCAGAGTGGTGTGAGTTTGTGCACGCACCACTGGACCCGACAACAGCGGACATTTATGAAGTAGGTGCTAGGTATCAGGCCCCGGATTACACGTCTGTGTCCATTTGGGAGATTTCCTCTCACTAGTGCCCCTTTTCACTGAGTGGAGGCCTGATTCTCCATTTAAAGATACTATAAATGACTTGAGACTGACTCCTCAGGCTGCAAATCATGGACACGCTGGTCCTATTATTTTTTACTTAGCATTGGTTTTGTTCTATGCTCATACTCGAGCTCTGGTTAGTTATACCCAGGCAACTTCATTTTAGTTTAGTTCCCACGGCTACAAGGGTTAGAGGAGCAATTTTTAACAGGTGTTGGGGGTCACAGATTTAAGGTTAATTCTGACATAAGGTGTATGACCTGGCAATTAAGTTTTCTAATTCTGATTGCTTTGTAGAACTTTGTGCAAATAAACAGAACATTATATATTTTTTAAAAGTCCACTCCAGAGATTAACAAATGCTATTACTTATTTCCTGTGAGGATGAATTCCTCCTAAATTTTATGCCACACAATTCTCAGAGTGACAGGGTGATAATAAAGTGATGAAAAAGCTAAAGCATAAAATTAAGCTAGGGGAAAAAAAGCAATGGGTAATCTGCTATACTGCTACTGCAATGCAGGTACATCTACATGCAGAAAACAAGATAACAATTTCCACATAAAATGTTCAGGGAAAGATGTCATGGTAAAAATTGGTACATGTCATGGTGTCTGTGTAGCTCCTTCTTGGGGGTAAATATACAGAATAAGGGCAAAGGGGTCTACTGCCAATCAGGATCCATAAAGTGGGGAGTGCTGAGCAGCGCCGAGGAGGATACACCATACGTGTACAATGAAGTGGGCACTGAGCCGGCACAACCTTGATTGGGGGAGCAAGTTACGTGATGGCTGCATCAGCCATGGCCTCGAGCCCGCAAGGCTGGAGCAGTGGGAGGGAGGAGAGACGCTGACTTCTCAAACCCTTCCTGTCCCACCCCTCTCTCCGCCAGGCTCCATACCCTGTGATTTCATTCCAACAGAACAGCAAGAGGGTTTGGGATACACACTGAAGGATAAATGCAAGAGTCACGTAAAGCCTCTCCTGGAATCAGGTTCCACTGAAAACCACTCCCATGCCGCATTCAGCCAGAAGTGAGCTGTAAGCGCCTTTCTGCCAAACGCATGCCTGAGATGTCTGGAGAGCTGTGAGCTCAGGGATGGCAGTTCCTCTGGGCTGTAGAGAAAGTGGAATGGCAGAAACTTTCTCCCCTGTAGACACAGCCCAGTTTAGATTTCTCTGGTATGTGGGAAGGCCATGACAGCACGGTCATTTTAAAAATATGTGACATTTAAATTTTCTGTAGCAGTACCAAATGCTAACGACTATACTCTGATCCTGTGCTTTCGGGCTCTTTGGAAAGAGAGATGGAGAATGGATAAAGGATAATATCGCTTTTTCTCAGAAGTGCTTGACAAATGGCCTCTTTTTCCCTCCTAAAGAAATCTTCTAGTTTTCTATTTGACCATATATTACTAAATGAAAATTACACAGCCTGTTGGCACTGGCTGGTCTGCTGCTGAGAACAGTGCTGAGATTCCCCATGCTGGACCAGCCAGGGTCCTGGGCTATGAAACTTACAAGGAATTAACTTAAAACCTATCTGCTTTACTTAACGTCACTTGTAAAGATAAAACATTTCAGTAGCTTACCTGTCCTGCCTATCTGCAGGCCGCCTGCAAGAAAACTAAAGTACACGCAAAAGCCCAAGTCTAATGATGGCGGTGATAAGGTCTGGGGATAAGGTCCCTTCCCCTCTTCCTCTTGCCCAAGGGGCCAGCAGCCTTGCTAATTTTCAGGACTTTATCTGGGGGAAGCAGAACAAGAGCACTCCCATTCATTCTTTACCTTTTTTTCATTGACATCCAGCGGCTCCTCTCCCTCGTTCGCCTCTTCCGGCATCTCTTTGATCCTGTTCAGGAGCTCAGCCTTGGCAGCAGACACACTGTGGTAGGCAGGGCAGTTGACCAGCAAGCCCGCCGCTGCTGTGTCTTCGCTCCTGGACCACAAGGGACGCAAAACATAGCCACACACAATTCTCTAATGATGCCTGCTCTTTCAGTGGTGCGTTTCTTTCTCAGAAATTAGGATGACTTAGTAAGTATTTACAAACAAAGCCAGGCAACACTGGGGTGGACAACACAAAGGCAATACTGGGGACAAAAGTGGGGATCGGGACTCTGGCAGATTGCTGCTCCTAAGCAGGTTAAATGATGCGCAGAAAAATGACTCCGACTCCTTTCCCTAAAACGCAACGTGGAGCCACGTCACCACAAAGTCCAGGTTTGGGGGTCATTTCCTACCCTCCCCTGGTTATCTTTTCTATGTCTACTATTGTTTGGTTCCTTAGAAATTTCCGTCTTAAATAAATCTAGTTCCTCACATTTAAATGTTCTTCCAGACTGCCGTTACCAGATTACGAACAGATTTCTACAGCTGTTGATTAAATCTCACAATGGCGATTTGCTGAAGTTCATCTCAACAGATCAGTTCTCATTTTCACCAGAAGATGGCGCATGCCACCCAGCTGAAATCCTTCCGCAGGCCCCAGGCCTCCTGCAAATGCTACCGGCCATTTCACTTATACAGCAAATGTTCTGGATGGTGATGCTTTTCTAAAGATGTATTTTAAATTGCTTGGGTCATCAGACAACAGAATGACCAGTGACCACAGGTGGCGAGCTGAGCGGCACACCCAGAACTCATCCCAGAGGCACGGTGGTTATCCCCTGGGAGACCTTGCACGATAGAGGTGCTCAGCAATGGTTGCTAAACACACGATCCTGCGTAACTCGCTTCACACCAAATAACAAGTGGTTATTTCCCAAATGTGGAAAAGACAAGGAAGGACAAGGGAACTGTAAGGTCTCGAATGAAGACAGCCTCTGGTAACCTGGCAGCTTGTTTATGAGTACTGTGTATCCCTCCCCCAGTAAAACACTATTCCTGCTAGTAATTTAGTTAGGGTCACCTACAACTTTCTAAAGTGCAAGCCCGAATTTGGATGAAATGCTGTTTTCATTTAGTCTGGAAACCATTAACTGCTGAGTCTCAGTCTGTCAACCCACACAGTTTTCACTGAAAATTAAAAAGAAAACATTTCATAGTAGCCCTAAAGGAATTCAAACATGCAAGAAAACCCAACGGCAACCTGGGAGAAGCTGAGAGGGTGACTGGGCAGCACACAGTACTTGCAGTTCTCTGGTGGTGAGGTGCCAGTGGACATCTTAGAGGACGGTCAACACATGGCTCGGGAGCTAGGAGCAGGGGTGGAGCAAAACCAGCGCTGTGCATCCCTTTCATGCTCTTAATTTTCAGATTCGAGCAAACACCAACGCGTGGTCATATCTACCACTCCCACTTCTTTCTCCACACTGGTGGGGGGTGGGGGTTGGGGCTTTCTGAGAGGGCAGCGCGGAGAGGGAACCAGCAGCCAGACGTGCACCGAGCTAGGGGCACTGTGTCACCACCAGGACACACACACGTTCCAGTGCCTTGGCTAGGCGTGGTGGTAATTCTTCTGTGCTTCACTTTCCTCATTTGTAAAACATAAGAACACCCTGGGTGCTACTCCAGAAGGTTCTTGTGATGATTAAGTGAAAATGTTTATATGAAGAAATCCATACAAGGCTTGATGCATACAACGTGAACAACAGATATGAATGATAATTATTACTATTGCTGTTATTTCTGTTGTGGGCATGTGTCAACCCCCTATCGCTCTTGGGTCAGAGATCCGTGGAAGCAGCGGACTGTCTGACTTACCACCCACAGAAGGAATTCCATTCTAAGTCCTCTGGGGGCATCACCGGGGCCTTACCTCTTGCCATCACAGCCTGGGTAGCTCCCAGTCCTCTGCAGGGCCTTCCTCTTCGTGCTGTCTTCCTTCAGTAAGTTAAGATCTCGGGGAAACAAACCTTCCATCAGGTCCATAGTTGTCTTCATTCTGGAGTCTGGATCCAAAATGTCTGCCAGAGATTTGTCTTGGTGCACAATTTCCTTGGCCAGAGCCTCTGTTCTGATATCTTCGGAGGTTTTCTGAGGATCAGAACTGACTTTCTTCTCCAAACTCTGAGTTCCACCAGGCAGCTCATGGATGAGGCTTTGGGTTTGACTGGGAAGGGGTGGCCCTGAACTCGGCTGCCTGCCAGGAGACCCTGCCAGTTGGGGCTGAACACTCCTGAAGAAAGGTGCGCTGGACTCGTTGGCCTCTGAACATTGGACAGAAGTCTGGGGTCTGGAAGGCGGTGCTGGACCGCCTAGCCAATGGGCTGCAGCAAGTGTGTGCCTTTCCTTTGCAATTGCCACCTTGGAAAACTGGCCAGAGCTGGTAGGGACACAAAACAAGAATGAAAAGGGAAGAGTCAGTAAAAGGGTAAAGGGAACAAGGCAAAAGGAGGGAAGAGATCAGTGTTTTCCATCATTCCTAAGGGTGCCCTCCCCACGCCTGTTCTCAAGGTCCTTGTAAGCCTGGTGGCTGCTCCCAGGGAGGCTGTCATCTCCTAAGGGAGACGGAATTACTAAGAATTCTGTTCTGATTAATGTCGCTAATATATTCCAGAGCTTTCTGAACTGGTCATTGTCTCGATGTTCAGAGGACACAGCTGAAGGTTACATGTGTACATGTGAAATCCCTTGTCCTAGAACCTATGTGCTGGGAAATGCTGCTTCTCCATTTTTTGGCTCCAAAGAGGTTTTCCCTAAGCACTGACCTTTAGCTCTACTCTTTGCTCCTTCTAATGGACATGGAGTGGCTCTGGCCAGCCCAACCTCTTCTGAGAGGTGCCTCAGGCTACCTTGTGTCTCGCACAATCTCCTACTGTGCAGGTAAACCTGTTTGAGGTTAGTACAGGCAGTACACTTGCCTTACACGCAACAGAGTGGATACTGAAAACTGTGGCTTTGATTAGTAATAAAAGTGCTATTTTTTTTCTTGCACTCTTCCTTTATCTTAACTGATTCAGAATTCAGCTAACGAAGAGGGATGTTATTTTCCTTTCTCTGGACCTCCCACACCCATGATGTGAAATACGCAGCTGGGGTTTACCTTTTGTCCTCACTGCCGTCCTCCCTGGTTCCTAGTGCACACCAGCAGAATTACCACCCAGGGAAAATGATTAAAACAGCTCTGGCTGCTTCATGAACTGAGTTTGTATTAAGAAAGTCTCCATCCCAGGGCTCCTCTGTGGCCAACAGAAGGACTAGGGAAGCCTGGACGTGAGAATCTCAAAGCCACTCACTCACCTGTGGCCCGACCCCTCAGGAGCCTCCATGGCCAGCAGCCCCTCACACTCAGCTTGGGAAGGAGGTGGAGGAAAATCATCTGAGCTGGTCATGGGGGCTTCCTGGCTCAGTGGAGGTGGGGGTGGAGGAAGAGCTTCAAACTCCGGGCTGGAAGGAGCCTTGGGGTGCGAGTCCTTCACAAACACATCATCCTCGTACTCCTCCTGAGGCACGGTGGACGCTTGCAGGCCTGACTCAGATATTCGCAGGGAGACCCTCCCTAGAGGGCCTGGTTCTAGAGTGCTGTGTGCACTAGGAAGGCTCAGATGCTTCCTACAGTGCTTTGGGTTTGTGGACTCCGGCAATGAGGCCTCCTCGGACAGGCCGTCTTCCTGAGCCTCGTGGGCCCACTTCGCCGGAGGAGGCGGCTGCTGCTGAGGCAGTGAGAGCCTCTTCCATGTTCTCTCTCCTCCCCCAGGCTCTGGGGTGCTGCTTGGGCTGGGCAGCTGGGCCCCTATATGGGTAAAGGTGGGCAGAGGCTGCTGCCCTGCCTGATTGTCCCTCCCAGCCTTCTGATCCGAGGTCAGCTTCGTGCAGCAGTTAGAGGGAATGGGAGAAGGCAGAGGAGAGCCAAGTGGGGTCGGAGGTGTGGCCCTGGCCTCTCCAAGGAGCAGTGTCCTGGGGCCCGGTGTTCTGCTGGCTTGCCCCTGACGGTCCGGGACCCCAGGACAGTCACTTGGAGCTGAGGAACCACAGGGTGGTCTGCCGCCTAAGCCACTCCAGTGAGGGGCAGGACGGTGGCTGAGCAATGGCATCTCTTCTTGGCCTCTTTCTAAACAACTGAGTGACCTGGAACAGGATAGAGATGGGTAATTACAGCTCTGAACAAAGGCAAACACTGAGCCCACAACTCATTTTACACATAAGAGAAGCACTTAAAGAGAAGCAGGATCCTATATTTCCATGGCAAATTCAAGTATCAGACAAGTATAGGTCTCAACAGGAAACCATCGTGTGGAGCCCTCCTCCCTCACCACC
Source organism: Fukomys damarensis (assembly GCF_012274545.1). NCBI lineage: Eukaryota > Metazoa > Chordata > Mammalia > Rodentia > Bathyergidae > Fukomys > Fukomys damarensis. The sequence goes on from NW_022900944.1 coordinate 22,317,076, forward strand.
CCGCCAGGTGCTTTTGAAGGTAGGCTTTAGGACATAAAAAAGGACATAAAGTGGTTGATTTGTTCATCTCCTGGGTCTGGGGGACAATGATTCCTGCCTCACTGGTCCCTGCCTCCTCCTGTCCTGTCAGGATCCTAAGGGGAAGGTCTGCTTGCAAATGCTGTGGGCTGCTGAACTGGAGGGTTTCATTTACAACATTGAGTTTCCTTGTGTTTTCACTTCCTAAGATGAAAAATGAAAAGGAGAGGAGGTTCACCTAAAGGGCTAAGAAACAGTTGCTTCTGAAGATACTGACAATCAGAAGCAATACGCGTGGTGATTTAAACAACTGTACTTTAGGCACCAAGGAAAATCCAGCAATTCCTAGTACTTTTGTTACTATGTTCAAGAGGGGTAAAGGGCAAACAAGATAAAGAAAAGCATCTACGGTACTGCAATGCTAGAGTTAATGTGAGGATAAAAATGCCCAGCAAATCCTGTCATTTACAAATTCCGAATCTGTAGTTCGTCAACTGGTTTTGCCAGGGAATCTGGCACACAGATGGCACTTTTCATCTCCCAGCCCTGAGTCTCTAGAAGGAGCGGTGACTCAGTTCCACATTGGAACAACAGCGCAGGGCCTGCCACAAGCCATCCAAGTGCCAGGCGAGGATAGTGTGGCATACGGAAGGGAAAGACTGCGGAGAACCAAATTAGCTTTTCTGTCGTCTTGTTTCTTCTTTCTTATAGATGCAGATGGCTGAGTAAAAGGTCCACCTCTCTCTCAGATGCTACCCCTCCTTTCCCATCACAGACCCTTTCACTGAGTCGGTTTTTCATGCAGAAGCCCATCCACATCTAAGACCAGCTGTTCTGCACTTTTTGATGGGGGACACTGGGTACACGGAGGCAGGCGATCCCCCGAGGAGCTCTTTATTCCATGCCATTCATCCTGGCAGCCACAGTACCCAGCACGAGATACTAGGTCTGACGGTTTATATTTGGTGGGTGAAAGGTGTCTCTCATATGCGGGTTACTGGTGGCAAACCTATGGCCTGTGTGCTGGAGCAGGCTGTTAGCACTGAATGCTCTAAAAGGTTCCCCTGGTCTGGCTGCTCAAGAGGGTGGACATGAACTATTTTAAACTTTGTATACTGTAAGAAGACATGAGTCAACCCTGAAGCTTTCAGAAAAGGGGAAATAACACTCAAATATGTGACACTGCTTATCCTTTAATGATCCAGCCTAATAGACTTTGATGTTTCAAGTTTGTGTTTAATTCTAGTTTATAAGACCATACAAAAGTTGCATATGTTTGAGGGTAAGATTTGGAGTAAATGCTTAGATTTGGTTGAGAAAGCTTCTCCATGGTGACCATATTTTTTTAGGAATATTTAATTTATTTTTCGAGACAGGGTCTCACTACATAGTTCAGCAACAGATTTTAAAGTAAAAACAAAATCTTTAAGAAGCCCTTTTATTAAATAGGGTAAGAGGAGCTCAAAGAGGAGATCAAAGCTCAAAGCATCCAGGAATCCTAATATTTAAGAATGGATTTTAAGAGTAATTTTCTCTCCCCCACCTTCTTATTTTGGCTTTTTGTTTTTTGAGACAAGGTCCTACTTTGTAGTTCAGGCAGGCCTTGAACTCATTGTGTAGCCCAGCCTGGCTTTTAATGTGCAGTGATCCTCCTGCCTCAGCCTCCTGAGTTCTGGGATTACAGGTATGCGCCACCATACCAGGCAAGAGCAATTTTCTTCTGTATTTTTAACACATTTTTTTTATTGTTGTAAAGCCAAAATTTTATCTTTTGGATTTTTTTTGGTATCGGGGATTGAACTCGGGTCCTTGTGCTTGTGAGGCAGGTGGTAGAACCACTGAGCTAAATCCCCGGCCCTATCTTTGGGATTTTTAAGAATACAGTTCAACAGTGTTAGAAACATTTATGGACTGGGGTGTAGTTCAGTAATAGAGCGCTTCCTCAGCATGCACAGGCCTTTGGTTTAATCCTCAGTATTAAAAAAAGGTTCCCATGATCGTGACTCAGGGCTCCAGAACTTTCACATCTTACAAATCTGAAACTACCCCCTTTAAGTAGCTCCCCCATGCTCCTTCCCCACCCCTTGGTAGTCACCAGTCTCATATATTTCTGCGAATCAGAGTAGGTTGTCTCATATAAGTGGAAACACAGAATTTGTCTTTCTGTGCCTGACTTATTTTGCTCAGCATGACTTCCTCAAGGATCCATGCAATACTGTGTGACAGGATTTCCTTCCATATTCCACTGTCCATACGAGTCGTCGTTTATTCACACAGTCAGCCGCCAGTGGGCACTGGGTGGGTGGTAGGTACTACTGGCCTCTTGTGAACGGAGCTGCTACGAACATGGGTGTGCCCAGATCTCTGAGATCCTGCTTTCCATTTTTTTATTCTTTTAGATGTATACCAGGAGTGGCACTGTTGGGTCATTTTTTTCCCCTCCCCCTCCACACTGAGGCATATTGCCAACCCTTTTAAAATAATTTAAATTGCTATTTTGCGACAGGGAAGGACTCACTAAGTCACCCAAGTGGAGCTCAAACTTGCCATCCTTCTGCCTCAGCGTCCCAGAGTGCTAGGGTCACAGGCATGCACCATCACACCCAGCTGCACTGCTGGATCCCAGAGTATATACACCGTGTTTTATCATACATAAGTATGTTTTTTAATATTTGGGGAACCTCCGTGCTGCTTTCTGTTTCCATGAACGGTATGCAAGGGTTCCAGTTCCTCCACGCTCTTGCCAACACTTGTCACCTTCTGTTTTGCTGACATTAACCATCCTAAGGGTGTGAGGTGACATCTCATCGCTCTGATTTGCATTCCTATTGTGACTAGAAACATTCAGCAGCTTTTCACATGCCTGTTCACCATTTCTTTATAGTCTTTGGAGAAATGTCTATTCCAGTCCTTTGCTTATTTTTAAAATATGGCACTATTTGACTTTTTGTTTAATCCCTTCGCTTCAGATCAGTTCTCTTTTATTGTTGTTTGAGACAAGGTCTTGCTACGTAGTTCAGGCTGGCCTCAAACTCGAGGCAGTCATGCCCAGCTTCCTGAGTGCTGGATTAGAGGCATGCACCACCTTGCCCAGCAAGTTCTCTTTTAATAGTGCGTTAGTTCATTGTCAGTTTTCCCTGCTCCTGACTTTAGACACCCAAACCAATCGTAGCCCTCAGCTTCACCTTGGAAGGGTCAAGAGTACGAGCTGAGGGAAGGCTGCTCGTGACTGTAGCACTTAATACCCATTTCCTGACTGTGCGGGCTGCTTCTGTAACAGTACTGAGTTATGGAAAACATAAAAGTAGAAAGAAACTGAAAACTGACTGGTTAGGAAAAATGAAACTGGCCTGAAAGAACACGGAAAGTGGTAGAGAAAGTTTAGTAACACTGTCACTTGGGGAGAGACTGTAGCAGACAGCACTACGACACTGCACTGAAGGAACCTACAATGCACGCACTTCAGGGAGAACCCTCTGAACATTTCTCCGCACAAAGTTTCTCCATGTGGAGAGTACAGAAATTCACATTCTAGCCGGGGATCAAGCTCAGTGGCACTGCACCTGCCTCACAAGCACAAGGTCCTAAATTTGATCCCTGGAAAGGGAGGGGATTCAAATTCTAACATAAAAATATCAAAAATCATTCGTTATATTTTTTCCACCTAGGAGATATGACTATTTTTAAAGACTAAGAAAAAGGCTTTCTTACTACTTTCTTTGTGTCTAAACTGCATTGTTTTTTTCATGACTATGGATTGAACTCAGAGCTTTCACACGGAGCTATATCCCCAGCCCTTTTTAAAAATTATTTTGAGACAGATACTCACTAAGTTGCTAAGTTGCCTAGGCAGGGCTCGAACTTGCAATCTTTCTGCCTCAGCCTCCCAGAGTTCTGAGATTATAAGTGCCAAGATTCCCAGTATATCTTCTTATCTAAAAATTATGATTTTTGAGTTGACTTTCTGATTTACATGATACCTACGAGTTTGTCTTGCCACATGAAGCTGTTCAAGGAATGCCCCATATTTCCCTATCACTTTAGGCCCCAAGCTTGATCCTCTGCTCCCAGAATGGGAGAGATCAGCCACACAAGTGAGGGTTTACTGTGGGAGCCCCAGGGTATGCTTCATCAATGACCCTGATGACAAATTTGTTAAAAGTCAAGCATTTCCTCAATAGCATATGTTCAAAACCTATTTTTGAGCAAGTACCATTCTTAGAGGAATTTATTTATAAATAAAAATAAAAAATTCTCCATGGCCTAAACAAACTCAGAAGGTAGCACATTGTACTGTTTAACATGGCAACAATGCATTTCAACTTCGTACAGAAAGTAACAGAAGTAGTTTAACTCAGCAGCACTCGCAGAGGGAGGCATCTTCACTATACACACGTACCTGGATCCAGGGCCAGCCAAGTAACACGAGTCCCTCACAAGACCAAAGCCACTGTCTTCCCCCAGGAGCACACCCTGGAAACAAAAGAAAGGCACTGCATTAGTTCTAACAAACAGGTGTTTAAATTTACCAATGTAATAGAGACAGAAGGAGAAGGAACACTTGGGGCATCACAGTAGAACTCTTATACTTAGCCTTTTAGCCCTCAAAAGCTTCAGGGAGTATTGGTAACCGCACTGCCCCGATGAGGAGATGCGTCCAAGGGCCAAAGCAGCAGCCAGAGTTTGAACTTCAATCTGTTTCACCAAGGTCCTCCCTTAGCAAGGATGTTTCCTCAGAGGAAACTGATGTCAAGTATCTCAAAGCAACTGCAATACTTGACAGTTGACCGTGGTAATGAATGCGATGAACCAAGTCCTTGAATTACAATAGGGAATTGTGGGAGTGACAGGGCAGTTACTGAATTCTGCAAAATCTCAAATGTGCTGAATTAGAGAAGATAAGATAATTACAGAAAATAAGAATCTGGTTTGTAATCATGCTGTAAATTCTCTCTGGGAAAAGTCTCACATGTGATATCAGTAAGTGTGGGGACTTTTCAGGAGTAGCTTTTGTTTTTAATAAGGGTCTATGCTAGGGTCCTGAAAGGTAGACAGTGTAAACTGATAATCTAAAATCTGTCTCATGTGTTCTCATCCATGATGAAGATGATTAATATTGTCATTGACGGTAATACATTCAACTCTCAAGTTGTTTATAATAGGACATGTAGAAAACAAAATTAAATCCATGTGTAATATCTAAACTTTACTGTTTTATTTCATCATTTACTCTGTCCAAAGGGCCTACTGCTTTTCACCCTCTTACTCATTTTTGCCCTGAGTCAGTGGCGAAGGTATTAATGAGCAATGAAAAGAGTCAAAGGTGGTCATGGACGGAGAAGGGACAACTGGAAATTATTAATAACGGCAGCTGCCCATCCCTGGGTATTAACTGTGAGCTAAGTATACAAAAAGTATGTGCCCGGAATATTAAGACACTTGATGTTTCTTTGGTAATTTACTCTTTATGACAATGTAATTGCAACCCATAATTGCATCTAGCCTACAGTTAAATAAGATGGGATTCAAGCCAGAATCTCTTCAAAGCCCAAGATCTTTCCATGGAACTTCGACAGGTTAAATGGTAACTGGAATGGAGTCAACCAGACTTGAGTACTTCGAGAAAAATAAATTCCAAGTGTTCTGATTTGCTCAAGTGTCACTATAAGGAATGGAAATTCCTGGCTCAGAACTCAGAATTCCTGCCCCTCCTCACACTGTTCTTCTGTGATACGAATGTGCTCCTAATGCAGTAAGGTTTAAATATGTTTTCACATTCTATTACTCCTCTGCATTTCATCTTGAGAATGAAGCGGAACATCTGTGTTTGTGTGATCTAGCCCCTCGAATGTCAAGCTTAAGTTGATGTTTATGTATATACAAAATAAAAGAAGTGAAGCCCATTAGCAGGCTATTGAGAAAAAAATTTAAAATTTCTCATCAAAATATCATTTGGATGGAAGAAAAATGCCTCCTCAACCTAGCAGAAGCCCAAGGAAGGTAACTTCCTATCGGATTTTCTTGCTTTGATTTGGATATATATATTCAGTGTCAAAGACTGTGTCAATTTTCTCTAAACTGGTAAACATAAACAGTATTTTAGGGCAATATAAGATGAAGTAGTGGTTATGGGAGAAATACCTTATTGGTACAAGTTATACCCACTTGTTATGCATCCAATTTATTTTGGTTTCTCAAAACTGACTTAAAATTTCATAAATTTTTAGAATACTGGACTATAAACCCAATGTCTCAATTTTCACTCTTTTAGGGGCTCTAAGTTAAGAATACCTGAGGATTTAGCTCAGTGGTGCTTGCCTGGCAAGAGCAAGGTCCTGAGTTTGATTTCTGGTGCCCCAAAATAAAAAGGTAATAAGAATATTCTGTTACCTTTGTGATTGATGAAATATGAATATAACAAATTCATCTACTTTAGGGTTATTGGTTACAAAAATAAAAGGTAAAAATAATTAAAAGTCCATATTAAAAGTCTTGTTAAAATGAAATCAACTTATTGGCTGACATTTTCAGACAGAAGGTGTTTAATTCTTGCCTCTCTCTCCCCACCTTTCTTTTTATTCGAGGCACAAGCATGGCATGGAGCAGTGATGGCGAACCTTTTAGACCTTCCAATGACGCAAACAGCCTGTGGCAGCATGCGTGCCCTAGGCTCACCACCACTGGTACAGAAGCTTAAAAGACTGGAGTCAGGCAGTATGGGGTCAAAACATTATTCGCTATGAACCTGGTGAAATCCTGTGCCCTCTCTGGGCCTCAGCACCCTTTTCTGTAGCATGGAGGTAAAAATAGTATCTACCTCATTAGAGAGGCAAGAGGCCTAATTTTATATGTATAAGCCAGTACATAGGAAAAATTTGAACACTGTTAGCTTTTCATAAGTTCACATTTTGCAGAAAGTCGATTCTGTTAATTATACCTAAGCTCAAATGGATGCTTCCTCAGAGATGCCTTTTTTAGTAGCTGCATCCCTCAGAATCAAGCCTGAGTCCAATACTGTGGTGTCATGCCCTAAGCAAAGCCCTCAGCAGTTGAGTGATGCTTGTCACACCATCTTGAGCTGAAGGGGAAGGTCCCCAAGATACGGTGACAACCAGAGAAACCTCTAACTCAGCCTCTGGAAATAGTATCAGCAGGAGTCTTATTTCTCCAAAGAGTTTCTTTTAATAGTCTCTGCTATATTTTTTTTCCTTAAATTCTTTTATTGGTACATTTTAGGTGTACAATACATTTACATTTATCGTAGGGAACTTATACCCTTATGTGATGTATCCTGGTTCTTATTTCTTCCCCCATTCCCCTGCCGTCCCTTCACTCCCTCCACTCTTCCCGATTTACAAAGACTTTGTTTCCATCTTCTTTTCTCATGGTATATTTTAATCTATGCAAGGACGAGGCATAAATTTGTCTCTGAAGCAGAATAAGTTTGGATATTTTTCTGCAGCTTTGCAGGGCCCACCCACTTCAAAGGGTTTTCCAAGGTCTCACAAAAAGTAAGTGGAAACAGCCCAGAGTTTGAGCTGCACTTGAGTTCCTTTGCTACTATCTGTTCTGCAACTGCATCTTGCAAATGAAGGGAGATTAAAGGAGAGAGAACAGATGGCTGCAAGTGTCAAAGAAGATCCCACGCTGGCTAGGGAGAAGCCCCATGTGCCAAATATCTGCGCAGGTCTCAGGCATTATTTCAGGTCCAAGAGTGATCATTTGCCATACATAGAAGAAATGATTTCCATGATGACCTTTACACTTGGAGGAATTGTGAAAAGGAACTATGTCCTTGTTAATAGCTTATACAGGCAGAGTGCATGCTTAGTTTGCATAAATCCTCGGGTTCATCTCATAGTATGAAACCAAACCAGCCAACCAAACAGACAAAACCCACACTAATAAAATCCTGTTATATTAGAATAGATTGGCAAGAGCAAATAGCATGTTTGGTATGTCATCAACTAAGGCAGCACGAGATACAGACTCCATGCTTTTTTTCTGAGGCATGTCGTTTCTTCAAGGTCACTCAACCTTTAGGAGTTAGGATGAAACAAATTCTTTAAGAGAAATGTTAACAAGGGCTGGGGATTTGGCTCAGTGAGCACTGTGTCTGCCTTGCAAGCACAAGGTTCTGAGATCAATCCCTGGTACAAAAGAAAAACCAAACAAAAAAAAGAAACGTTCACAAAAGTGTAATACCAGAGTCCTTGGAATTTAAAAATTAAAAATATGAATATCTTGAAACAAGTGCCAAAACTGCTAAATGGTGAACTTAGTTTCATCTAAAATTAGTGTTTTGTTTTTTACTATCTAAACCACAAATAAGGGAGATGATACAGAGTACAAAGAACAAACTTGGTTATAGGCCATTTCTCTAGTCAGGCAGGGCTAGTTGCTGGATGGGAGAAGGAAGCTCAAGAATTTTTCAAAATGTACTGGCACTAAGTGGCACAAAAGAAGAATTTCACTTTGAAATATCTCCCTCTTGACCTCATTTGCCTAACACTACTATCTAAACATGGTATTCCCTTCAATAAACCTAAACATTGTTCTGTGTTCAATTGTCTTCTGAAAAGTTTTTCAAATAATATTTGTAATTGGAATTTGCATGCATCTCTTCACTACAACACATGTTTGAATGCTATTTCCCAAACTGACCAGGCTGGTGAATATTTAGAGAGAAAGGCAAGATAACACGCACAGCTGTCCAACCAATTCCCCAAGACAGAATAATGACATCTAAGTGGGGCAAGTCGGTTTTCCCCTGGGTCTTTCTGTAGAACACCAGGAAAGATTTTTTTAAAAAAAGTTTGGATTGCTATGCAATAAACTATTGAAGTCCATCAAACTAGCTAAAATTCCCTGCATATGAATTTTAGATCAATTTTAATAGTGCAATTAGCACAGTTTTTCATTATGAAGGGAGGAAAACGGCTATTGAAGATGATGGAATTGCCTCTACTGATTTTTTGTTGTAAGGGTTCATCCTGAGTAGAGTGTTCTGGACAATTCTGAGCAGAAAATATCCAGGAGGTACAGTATTTTCTCCTGGACGGTTGTGTGTGTTTGTGTGTGTGTTTCAGAAGTACTGAAGCAAACCTCGCAGCTAGTTAACTACTGATTCTCTCAAGTGGTTTCCTCCTCTTAATGCTTTTGCACCCCAATCTCTTCTCAGCATCCTGCCACCCTCTATAGCCTGGTTTAAATCCCATCCACCCCAAAAGTCCTTTTGGACCTCAGCTAGAATTACTCACTTTTCCTCCTGTAGCATATTCTTCGCCACCACTGCCACAGCATTCTCCATCCACATTAGAATTGCTTATACATAAATTCATCTCACTTGCTCAGTTGTGAACTCTAAGAAGCATGGGCCTTTCCTTGCTCTTTCCTTTAACCGTGCAACTCACACTTTAGACAACAGATGCTCTGCAAATGCTCGCAGAATGGTAGACTTCTCTGCAGTGGAAGTGAGGAGAACCAGAGAAGGGGCAACAGAGGGGCTCTTCCCCCTCAAGCTAACACACACATGAACCAACATCTTAGGTAGGAAGGGAACGGTGAGGCAGACCAATGAACTCCAGCAGAAGTGCGAAGCTGAGAATTACTTATGGAAAATAACAGATTCCTAACAATCAGAAGCTCAGGTTCTGGTCCTACCCTTGCTTGAAATTTCCAGAAGAAAGCACTTTATACTTGTTGCATAGTTTAAGACTTTAAGAAATCCTTTCATGTGAGATTTCCAAAGTCCAGTTTTCCTACCTCAGCAAGTAGGAGTCAGAGACATGGATTTGATACGGGCAATATAATATATCCCACCATACAGGCTGGCTGTGAAGATTAATTCAATGAGATAATAAATGTAAAGCATAATTAGCCAAGGGGCAGGTACACACTTAGGTGAGGGCTAGGAATGCAACGCCGATAATTATCAATTCCAGCTGTTTTGTAGATGCTAAAGGAACACAAATGGTGCAAAGTTAAAATCTTCAAAATACAAAGACACAGTCTCTATTCATGGCTATGGGTGTGCTTGTGCATGCATGTGCATGCACGGGTGTGTGTGTATGATCCCTTTTTCTAACATCACATTCTTGCATCCAGGGGTAGATGACTTCCTAAAATAAGGTAAATGTGCACACATAAACACAGACACACAAAAAGCTGTATATCTCTGTAACAACATACACATATGTAGACTAAGGCAAAAATCATGTCACGAAAACAGTTGGTCTTTCAGCATTTAAAGGAAGCCTGAACAAGGGGGTCTGTGTGTAGGGGTGGGGTGGGGTGGGTCAGTCCCATTAATGCAGCACCTTAGTTAGAGTTCTTGCCACTAGGGGTGGTCCTTCAACTTGCTGCCCTCCAACATATCTGAATAGGTTAACCTATTTAAATAGAAAGTTAAAATGGTGCAGAGAAAAAAATTAGTATTTCGATGTTCTCGAATCTTCATCATGTTAAAATGGAGTAAAGTATTGCAGTATAATTTTACTTTTGACCAATACTGCAGCCCAAACAACGTGCCTCCCCACCCCCACCACTGCATTAATGCCAAGGGCCAAAGGGGCCTACCTGGTGCCTCTTGTCTGCGGTGGGTGAGGACCTGGATCTCGCGTGGACAGGCACCGCCTGGGCTTCCAAGCGCTCCAGTAGGTCTTCGGCTGATGCAGACTTGGTTGCTGCAGCCCCCCGGGAAGGTGGCCCTCCGAGGGTGTGATCCCCATCTGGGGTGTTTCTTGGCCCACCGCGTGCTACAGCTGAAGAGAGCAGCTCCCCTGGGGCCCAGGGAGCCCGAAGGTCCTCTCTCAGAAAGCGCCCTGCAAAGGAGCTGCTGCGATCCGGATCCCGGGGCGCCCCCACGGGCGCCTCTGCTGGAAAGCTGCCTGCAGGAGGCCCCGGGCGCGCGCGGGTCTTGCGCCACACATAGTCAGCCAGGGCACTCTGCTGCAGCCGCTTCAGCTCTGGGCCCGAGGGGCCACG
>NW_022900944.1:22329167-22332836 GCF_012274545.1 Fukomys damarensis
GGCTTCCCTCCGAGGGGCTGTGGGCTCCGTGGGTCCTCTCCGCCATGGGCCACGGGGCTGCCGGGCCGCTGCTTCCCACTCGGGCTCCCTGTCATCACCATCGCCATCACCGCGTGGCTCGGAGAAGTGGACACCAGGCTTGGCTTCGGTCTCCTGGAAGTCATTCCCAGGAGCACCGGAATTCGGGGCTTTCCCGCTGGGCCTATAGTGATAGCCAAGAACAGAGCCTCCTGCACTCGGGGGTCTGTGACCCCCGCGCTCTCGCTGCTCGATCCTGGAAACCTTCTCCAGCACTGAGCAGCGGGACTGCCCGTAAGGAAAGGCCTGCAGGGTAGAGGTACTGCCGGAACTGAGTCTCCTCGTGGCCGTGACAGAAACCTGTGCTGGGCTCGGTGGCTCGTCACCCCTGAGCTCTGAGCTGTGCACAGAAGTCATGACACTGGCTCTCCCGTCAGGCCTTGTGTACGAAACTGGCCTGTCCGAATGGCCCCTGTTGTCACCTTTCCTCTCTGGAACTTCTACCTTAGTATTGACTACACAGGTTGGCCTACCATCAGGGGAACCTACCTGGGTTGCCCCGCTTAGCTCCAGGTTGCTTTGCCTTCTAAAGCTCTCTGGAATGTTCTGGAGAGATGAGAAGGCTGACCTGGTCTTGCTAAAGCTGCCTTCTTGCCCTGGCTTTTGCCAGAGGTTGGCATTGTGGTCTTCCTGGATATCACAGTCCCATGGCTCCAAAAGCCTGGAAGATCTCTTGTCTTCACCCACCTGCCCGGCCTGAGCCTGACAGGATTTGAGGCTGTGGTTAGTAGAACATAGTTTGTTGATAGGAGCACTCTTCCTGTCATTGCCATGTGGGCTGTTGCCGTGAGGAGGTGTAAAATGATTGTTCTGGGAGGAATCCTCATTTTCAGGCAATGAAGAAAAATGGACTTTGTAAGGGACATACTTGGCTGTAGTTTCTGGTTTCCTCTCCACTGGGGACAGTGAGCCATGTTCTAGGGGCTTGTAGAAGGCAAATCCAGGCCTGCTACCTCCATTCTGGTTCCCATTCTCATCGAAGGCAGCCGTCCTGCTGCAGGCTTTCTGAGGGGCTGTGTATCCACTCTCCTTGGCCAGTGCAGGATAAAGTGTTCCATTATTGTTTACAGAAGGCGGGGGCACTTGGGCAAAGTGTGGCTCCAGGGAAGGGACAGGGTAGATGCCAGTAGGCAACAGAGGTTGACCAGGCTGGGTCTTCTGGGTATAGTTATGCTTGGGCTTCACTGGAGGGCTGTTCTCTGGACTCCTCTCCAGTACAGTGTGCAACTGTTCCTCTAAAAAGGGAGCCTTCAGGGAGCCTGAAGAGTGTGCTACGGGACGGCAGAATCGTTTCTGATCAAGGCTGGACCAAGAGCTGGGCCGCTCACGGTGCCGAAAGGCTTCGTAACTGTCGCTCCGAGCTGGGGGCAGGGGTGCACCCACTCTAGGAGGCAAGTTGTCCGTGGCCGTCTCCAAGGAACTGGGACACTGCTGGCTCCAGGATGAGGATGGTGCTCCCTTGCCCCAAGGGATATTCTGCCACTTATTACAGTCCTGGGTATCTGCTGAGGCTTGGGACTCCCTACCCTGGAACAGCACAGCTGAAGAGTTCACCTCATACTCAGCTGAGACTCCCCTCCGGGGATCATAGACTGTCTTGACATAGCGAATATCTGCTTGCCTCATCCCTTCCAGGAGGCCACCTCGGGCAGTGATAGTGTCCATGGATCCTGAGCGCTCTCGGCCAGCGTTGCCAGGGGGTGGGTATTCCAGGATGCTAGAACTGGTGGAAAAGGAGCTATATGCCGAGTCTCTCTTGTTATGGAGGTGGCCGAGCTGGTCAATGCTGCTGGTGGACTTGGCAGGGGAGAGAAGACGGCAGGCTGGGTAGCCCCCACTGGGCTCCAAGCTCTCCATGCTCCCCTGGGAGCTGCACCGGTCAGGACTCCGCCTCAGATAAGCATGGTCGTAACTGGAGAAGTCACTTGTCAAAGAGCTGGAAGAAAGGGCATGGAAGCAGTCAGCACCACCATTGCAGTTATCATTGAGCAAGCTCACAGGCACAGACCAGCTTATAAATATACTCTTGTGTAAGACATTTGGTTTTTGGAAGGGTGGGTACAATGGGCCATATTTAGCTTTTGCTCAGCTCCTCTAAGGGACTAACTGCCCAGGGCTGTAGCTGATGTGGCTCCAATTAATCAATCACTCAGGCTTGCAAGGAGAAGAACAGCACCAGCAGAGGAAGTCACAGTCTTTGGGCACAGACAGCACATTGATGTGGTTTGCTGTGCTGGAAATGACAATATGGAAATTCCGAGAAGTTAGAGCAGTAGGAAAGGAAAAAAAAAGAAGAGGAAGGAGAATGATAAAGACTGAAATTTTGTGTCTATCACTTTGGGACTGTGGGAAGAAAGACAAGTTTAGTGAAAGGATAGGCACATGCAGGGATGAGGGAGAGGGAGATATGTACACAAGTACACAATTTTCAGTCAGGGCCTTTCCTTTTTAAGGATTTGAAAGCTACACTGTTGCAATCCTACAATCTCAACTGCACTAGAGACAATCTGTGGTGAGAAAACTAAACACAAAGCTACAGGATAGAAATACAGAAGGAAATTAAGAGTCAGAAAAAGCTGAAGAAGGAAGTAAGAAAGGGGAAGGAAACTTTAAAGGAAAACTTAATCACAGGAAGATCTTGGGTGCTGGGATTCCATCACCATGAATGACAATTAGGTTTAGAAGGGTGAGACCCTCACATTTACAAGCTTCTCCAGGCAGTGTGCAGACTCCAGCTGGGAAGAAGAGGAAAAGACTCAATCTTGGCACTGACTGCATACCTCAAAACATTACTTAATGATTCGCTAAAGAACTCTTAAAACTCAATTAAGAAACTCACAATTTAAAAAATAGGCCAACGACTTTAACAGACCCCCCCCCCCCCGCAAAGAAGAGATATAGATGCAACTAAGCATATAAAAAATGATCCACACTGGATGTTACAGGGAACAGCAATGTAAAACAGTGGGATACCGGTCCACTTCATTGACATCGGCCCAAATCCAGAGCACTGGAGTCCCCAAGGAGCAACGGAAGTCTCATTCATTGCCGGTGGGAATCCAAAATGAGAAAACCACTTTGGAAGACGTTTTGTTGTTTTCTTATAAAACTAAGCATATTCTTGCTGGGTATGGTGGGGCATGCCTATAATGCCAGCACTTGGAAGGCTGAGGCAGGGTTATCTCTGTGAGTTTGAGCCGGGCTACATAGTGAATTCAAGGCTGGCCTGAACTACATAGCAAGACCTTCTCCCAAAACAAAACAAAACAAGAAAACAAAACACCTGAAAGTTTTGTTACATCCAGGAAGCACACTGTACTACATTTTGTATGTGTTTTGTTCCCCGAAGGTCGACATGTTGGAAGTTTGCTCCCCAGGTGATACTGAGATAGTGTGGAACCTTTAAGAGGTAGAGTCTAAAACTGGGCATGGTGACACGTGCCTGTAATCCCAGTACTCAGGAGAGAGGCTGAGGCAGGAGGATCTTCATGAGTTTGAGGCCAGCCTGTGTTGCACAGTTCAAGGCTAGCCTGAACTACATAGTGAGACATTGTCTCAAAACAAAGCAACAATAAAAAAAAAAAAAAAAAA
>NW_022900944.1:22333004-22355241 GCF_012274545.1 Fukomys damarensis
AAAAAAAAACCCCAAAAAAAAAAAAAAAAAAAAAAAAAGAGGTAGGGTCTAGTGGGAAATTTATAGGCTACCAAAAGAGCTGCTCTTGGAAGGGAGTAAAATAAGTCTGGTGGGAGCTCTTGAAAGAGTGAGTCGTTCTAAGACCAACAAGCACAATGTCTAATTGCTCTCAGGCTTTCTATTTCAAGATGTGATCTCTGCCTTTGTGCCTTCTCACTTTGGTCACACCATCTACCATCAGGCTGTCAGCAGAAGCTGAACCAATGAGCTGCTCAGTCTCGCACTCCTAGCCTCCAAAATTATAAGCCGAACAAATCTCTTTTCCTTATAAAGTAACTTATCTCAGGTATTCTGTTTTAGAAATGTCAAACTGATTTAGGCACAGTCCTCGGTATTTACCCAAAGGACCTGAAAACTTATGTTCACATAAAAACCTGCACATGAATGTTTATAGCAGATTCACTGATGTGTGCCAAAGCTGCTTGGAAGCAAACCAGGATGCTGGAATAAGGGTGCAAATGGTACTGTCCACAAAAAGACATGGAAGATCCTTAAATGCTTATGACCAACTGAAAGAAGGTAATCCGAATACACTCCGTACCATATGATTTCAAATATACAACACCATGGAAAAAGCAAAAATATGGAGACAGTACAAAGAGCAGTGGTTTCCAGGGCTGGAGGGAGGGGGAGACAGTATGAAGGATTTTTAGGGCAGAGAAACTACTCTGTCTTATATAATCATGGCAGGTAGATGTCATTATAAATGTCTAACCCTACAGAATGCACCGCACTAACAATGAACCCTGAGGTAAACTGTGGACTTGGGGCGGCAATGATGTGTCGATGTAGCTCTGTGAATTGTAACAGACGTAACACCAAGGAGGGCATGTTGATATTGCATATGTGAGGGCCAGTGGGTAGTGGGGATACCTCTGCACCTCTATTCAATTTCACTATGAACTTAAAATCGTTCTAAAAACTAAACTCTATTAAGAAATGTATCTGGGCTAGGAGTACAGCTCAATGGTAGAGGGTTTGCCTCATACCTGTGAGGCCCTGGCTTTTCCAGCACCACAAAACAAAACAAAAACATCTATTTACCTAGGGGAAGGCCCTGTTGGAAGGAATGAGTGGTTCAGGACTCAAATAGTAATTTCTGTATTTCAAAGTGTTCTTTAAGAAAGCTAAATTACTAAGAGTTCTTGCCTAAAACTTTCCACTTTTAAACAAATAGGCATTTGAACATATTAAGATTCATAGAGCTGTTATTATATTTCTAGATATAATGTAAGGAAATGTGATGTGTCACTGGTCAAATGCATGATAATGTTTTATCATTGGAATGTCTCCATAGAATAAATCTAAAGACTAAAAGGACTATATTCTGTGTCAAAACATGATAGGTTGGGCATAGTGGCCCAAATCTGTAGTCCCAGCTACTCAAGATGGCTGAAGCAGGAGGATTCCAAGTTCAGGGCCAGACTGAATGACTTAGCAAAACCCTTGTCTCAAAATAAAAACTAAAAGGGGCCAGGGATTTAGCTTACTTGCACCATACCTGCCTTGCAAGTGCCAGATCGCCAGTACCAAAAAACAAACAAACAGAACAAATAAATACATAAAAATAAAAAAAGGTTTAGGGTTGTGTCTCAGTGGTAGAGTGCACCTGGGTTCAAACCCCAATTCCCTCCTAAAACACCCCCACCAAAAGAAGCAAAACTATAAAAACAACAACAACAACTAGTGATGAAATTCAATGAAAAGATGACCACATTTTCAGCAACTTACTTCAAAAGAAAGTAACTTTTCTCTATCAGAAAAAAATCAACTTACTGAATGGAGCAGCCTGCTTTGTGGGGCTAGGTATAAAATCAAGGGAGAAAGAAAGGAGACAGACCCCAAACCAACAGGCTCAGGGAAATCAGACCTGGTCCTCAATGGCATGGGCATATGACACAGCCAGATATTACCAACCTTCCTTCTCCATTTCCCAAATCTCCTTTCAATGAAGAGGTTGCATTCCAAAACCAGGAGATTGCCCAGTTGAAGATAATGACCTACTGTGCTTCTCTCTCCTCCAACAGAATATTCAGAGCTAATACTTCAGGGGGAATGGAAGCAGGTGACCCCACCAGGGCTGTTTTGTAAGTAACAGACACAGCTTAACAAGTTCCTGCCAGCTTGAACCACCAGTAGTACATAGATGGCTGTCCCATTGAGCAGCTTTTTCCACTGGTGATACGAATGGATTCAATCACTTTTACTGGTCTTTTTATTAATAAAATTAAAAAAAAATTTATGAATGGTCCAAATGTAGTTAGTTGCTTGAATCTGAATAATTACTGTTCAGATATAATTACTAATAAGATTCATACCAACCACAATTCATACCATCAGTGGTTCAAGCCAGTGGGAACCAACTGAATTCAAATCAGTCATTGGGCAGTGAAACAGGAGTGACAGCCCCATCATAAACGTGTTAACCTTCCTCAGAAATGGTGAGGATTTTAGCAACCTTTTACTGAGAGAATAATTAAAATCTAACTTGGGAACACACAAATCAAAGAGATTAAAGTCATGGTTGACTGTGAAATATTATTGAGTGGGGGAAAATGTCATCACTAACATAGCTGAAAATATAGATGGGGTCTAGAACTATTAAATCATAATGATGTGGGTTGGGGGTCCTTTCTGTAGTAAACTTCAGGGGAGATCATCATGTGAAGTCTTTCTAACGTGCTCTCCCAGGAGTGGTCTGATCCCTTTGGAATTGCCATTCCTGAGCTGCCTGGGAACATGGGCTCTGATGTCACTCTCCAGGAACAATTTCATCCACCTTTGTCTGGAGATATTCACTTCAATTAACTTTGCCATTTCTGTTCCCAAGATGGCAATTTTAGTCAGGGTGAGAACAATTTGGATCGGTGTCCAGAATCCTCCCACAGTTCCAAACCATATAGAGGCAGTCTTCCCATCAGGAACACATCCTGAGGGTGGCTTGGCTACTTTTTCAACCTCCTGGTGTGATGCTCAGCTTTCTGCTTCCTGCATATCGGCATAGTAATGGCCTTGTGACTGACCCAAATCCACCAAATAGGCACCAGTCTCCAGGTCTCAAGCCTTTGTACCTGCTGTCCCCCCAAGCCGGAATGCTCTCTTCCTGGCTCCCTACCTTCCTGTTTTCAAGTCTCTGCTTCCAAAAGGACTTCCTGGGACTAATTCAGTAGTATCTTGTTCTCCTTCTGCCATCAGTCTCTTTTATTTTCTTCTAAGCACTTAGCTCTACCCGACTTTACAGCACATCAGTGTGGTTATATGAAAGAGACTTCAATTTTATCCAAAGTATCTAAAGAACTGAAGCACACAGAAAAAAAATATTAATTCTGTGGCAAATATACATTATTATATAACTATTTTATGTGCTTAAGTGTATGTTTAAATATTTAAAACATAGTAAAGAACACATAAGGAGTACACAGAAGCTTTTTCTAAAGTGTACTCAGACAATGTGAAATAGGAAAAGGGCTAAAGGTGTAAGGAAAGTGGGAAGGGTAGGGGAAAGGTAATAAGGGAAAAGAAAAAAAATAGGAGAAAATGAAAAAATGGAAATAAAGTGTTTGTAAATGGGGAGGGGAGGAGGAGGTCAAGGGCAATGGTGAATGCAACTGTACTGTATACCTAGAATGTACCAATAAACTCAATGAGGGGAAAAAAATAAAGTGTACTCACATAACATCAATTTCTTAGATAATCAAATATGTTTGGAAAATGCGAGCCCTGAAATAAACAATTTAATTTATTGCAAGACTTCTGAGTCTTTCACAGACTATTGTACATCTGCTGCTCTTCTTTTCTTTCTGAGGTGAGTTCTTGCTAAATTACCTTTGGATCCTGCTGCCTCCGTCTCCTGAGCAGCTGGGATTATAGGTATTCTCCATTTCACCTGGCTCATCTGCTGTTCCAAGAGGGACACATACTGGACCAGCGGTAGTGAGCCTTTTAGAGCTTTTAATAACAAACAGCTCAGCGCTCATGCCATAGGTTTGTCGCCACTGTACTAAGCAGTTGTCTCACCCTGGACATGTTTTTCTCCACGGAGAAGCTAATGGATTATCACTATGGAATATACTCAGAGAAACACATTTTTACAGTAGGGGGTATTTTATGTCTTCTTCATTGCACTCTCTATACCTAGGAATCTCTGAGATGTAGCGCTCCATTTGCTGAGTAAATGCATCATTAAGTGCTGATATTTTAGTATTTTGATGCTGTTATTTCAGCCTCTTGTCAGAGGCTTGGCCTACAAGACTTTTCAAGGTCTCTTAAATATTTTAATAGCTTTAAACCATGTATGAGATTTCTGTAGAGCAATGAAAAGAGACAGTGACAACAGTCTGGCAGGAAGCAACTGAAATACAATTTCAGTGATATTCTAAATCAAACCTTGCTCACGCATGCTTAAAATCAGATGTCCTGGGCTGGGAATACAGCTCAGTGTAAGAGCACACTCAGTGCAAGGCCAGGGCTCCAGCCCTAGGACCCCAAAATGAAAGAAGTAGATGACCTCAGCATCTCTGTCCTTCTCTCTCCCTGTTGCCTCTTTTTTTTTTTTTTTTTTTGTACCAGGGATCGAATTAGGGCTCTTGCACTTGCTAGGCAGGTGCAGCACCACTGGGCTAAATCCCTGGCCCTACTGCCTCACTTTTGACCATTGCATCCACCTTCCTTATACGCCCTGCTTCTTCATGAGAAATTGATCCATACATAAACTTAGGCCTAAGGTTGGGTGTCAGAAGGAAATCCTAGATGCCCCTGTGCTCCACCACACACCTAGAGCCTGTCTTCAAGTGCCCCATCAGCCCCAGGAGCAGGCCCTGAGATAGGAGGAGCCCTCTGCGCAAGGGCAAACGCTGGACTGAGGATGGAATGAAAGGGTGCCAGGGCAGTGGTGGAGAAGAGGGTACACAGGCCCGCTGCACTCTGGGTAATCTGACTCTTCCTGTTCCTTTGTGTAGACACAGCAGGAAACAGACCAACCCGCTCCACACCCCCAGGAGGCTGGGATGGGGAGGGAGAGGCGTTGCCTTCCCAACACTGCACTTCTGAGGCCACCTCCACCACTCCCTGAGGCCTGCAGGAGCTCACCATGGTTACTAAAAGCAGTTATTCTGAGCACTGAGGGCAGTAGTCTTATTTCTGCAGTAGGGGCCAGCATATTTTTTAGTTCCCAGTACAACTTCAGATTTAAAGCTTCCAAGAAAGTTAGGGGTTAGAAAGCCCCAAAAATTGTACTGTTCAGGGCACTCTGTTAATACATGCCTGCATTTATAAGTGTGTGCTGGTTTATGCCCTAACCTTGGAGTTCATTACCAATTTTCACTGTGCCTCTAAGGCCTCAGCATGATTATTATAATTAGCCATCATTTATTGTTTACTATGTAACAGGAACTGCATGTTATTTTATTTAATCCTTAGAATGATTCAGTGGCATGGGTCTGATTTCATTTTACAGAACAAGCAGCCACGATCAAGAGGTTAAGTGATCTGTAGTTGCTGGTGAAAAAAATTAAACTCAGGCAACTTAAAAGTCCAAGTATTTCCTGTGCTGTTCTTCAACTCCCAAAGCTCTCCTTCCAAAGGCCCCCAGCCCCTCCAGGCCTACGAAGCAAAGGTGCAGCCTTTGGAGGGAGGGAGGTTTAAGGAGGGGACCCACTCTATGACAGCAGATGGCTCAGAAGGATACAATAAATCTTCAGGGCAACTGAGCCATGGTGAACGAAAGGAAGATCTGTGACATGGAGGGGCACCAGGACTCCCCTCTTACCCTCATGTACCACCAGTGAGGGACCCAGGATTTGGCCCTTGATTGGGCCAGGCATGAGCATAAGGGGACTTGGAAGGAATCCTAGGCCAGCCCCCTTCCGACCACGCACTCCAGGACTCACATCTCATTTGAACACAGGAACCTGAAATGACCTTTATTCTCTTAACCTTCCCACACCTTCACCATTTCCTCTAAGCTTTTCCCAAAAGTGCTAACCTGCAGAGCTGGACAGATGCCAGTTTGTATCTGTGGTGGGTGCCGGGGATCCTGACTTAGTTTTGTCTTTCATATATTAAAAGGGTTGGCTCCCTTTTCCTCTGAGTTGTGTAAGGTTTGATTTCCATACTAAATCCCCTTTCCCACAATTTTCTTGACCAAACCCTGCCCGTCACACCAGTGACTAAACCAGTGGAGGATGGATGACCTAGCAACCTAGCAACAGCATGCAAAAACGCTTTGGAACCCGCCTTGGATCTCTCCTGACTTAGGCATTGATCGCTTGTTCTTAGATCAGACTTTTTCCAAGCTTCAATTTTCTATTCTATAAAGTGACATGAACCACACTGTATCAGCTTCAAAGCAGTGAATAAAAGATGACATGAGATCACGTAGGCACTCAGCACCCCTGCTTATCTCATTTATTGCTGTCGAGCTAAGATAAATTGCCTTATTGGGGAAAAAGCAAGCAGAGTGTTCAAATGCACAAGTAGAATCACTCAAAAAGAAGACAATTTTGACTAAAGCTGATAGACTTCTTTCCCAATGCTTATGTGTCCTATCGATTTTTTAATACAGTATTGCGGTGAGTAACAGAGATATCTGATGAGCTCTATAACTGTGTCTAGTGGCCAGTAGGTGCTCCACATGGGGAACATGTTTCTCTGCAGTTCACAGCAAACTTACTGGTGGAAAAGGTTTTCCCCATTCCCTCAATGTGTCTGAGCTTCCGGATGCTTCCTCTCAAGCATCTCAGTTTTCTTTGTTCTCAGTTTTATTACTCCTATCTCCCTGCCAAATGTAAACGGGATGTGGCTCTGTGCACTGAGCTTGCTGCCTGTAATAGCCGATAACCAGTGATTTGTGAATCTGCTGTGCTCTATGCAAAGTGCTTAACTCCTGCAAGCCCGCCCCTCCCCAGAGTATAACCTGCCCTGCTTCACCCCAAAGCAGGGTCAGTCTCTTTGTGGAGAAATCCCATACTGACCCGCTGGTAGAATAAACTGAACACTGTGCCTCCAAAACTTCTGGGTGCGTCGTCCATTCTCCTGGTCTCCCTGTCTGTATGTTCTGGCTGACACTTTGCTGCTACACTAACTCCCTTCAAGCTGATTTAGCATAATGATGAATCACTCACGACAAGCAGGTGTTTCAGGAGGAGGAGGACAAGGGGGAGGTGTAACAGAGGATGAGAAGAAAATGTTCTTTTCTAAGCATTTGATGTCTGCAAGAAACTCCTTGGTCTCGGGGGCAGCCACTTACCTGGAATGGTAGCTTTGGTGCCAGGGGGGCCCCATCGTGCCCTGAGATATCCTCATCATGCTGCCTTCCGACTGGTGCTCCTCAAATGTGGCTGTGTGCCATGAATGAGGGCGGCCTGCGGGTTCGCTGTGCCTGGGGAGACACGGGAGAGGGACCCCAAACATCAGCAGCCTTCTCAGCTGTCTCCTCATTGAGGTGGTTTGGGGACCCAGAAGCTATCTCTTCAGAGATGGAAAAGTAACCTAGTAAGTACTGCAAAGAAGACTGTGTACTGTGTATTTCTCTTCTAATCACTGCTACTCTCTGCTTCATTTTTAAAATTTCACTTCTGAAGTTGGCATAATCTCAGATTACATAGAAATGTTACAAAATTAGTATAGAGAGCTCCCACATTAACCCAAACTACATGTTAACATTTCATGCTTTATGAATGGAAGCACATGGAACTTCTTGGTCTTTCCAGGCCTCTCTTCTTACAGAGAAAATGGGAGCACCAATCCTTTTCCAATCCTTTTCCCCAAGGGACTTTAGATATGGTTACAAACCTCTGGGGGCTTTTGGAGTCTCTCTGCCACACTCCCATGCTGGGTAACTGATACTATGGTTTTACCTTCTTGGTAGGAACTTCCTGAACATTTTTAGCCACCCAGTGTTGACAGTGCTCTAAGCCCCACGAGTCTGGAGGACAAAGTGCTCTCTCCAAAACAGTTTCTTGTTTTAATTCAATGGCTTCAACTTTTAAACATCCTGCGCTCAATACACTAAGAATTAACCCTGCCAAAAGGAAGTGTGAATGTCCTTCGACCTGCAGTGTGGCAGGAGGAGCCTGGTGAGAAGCAGAAAGGCAGTGTCAGAAGGGTGTTCTTATGCTGTATTTCTGGCCAAAGAGTGAGGTGACGTCGGCACTTCATGCTGAAACACCGGAGCAGAAGGACTGCGGGAGAGATTTTCCGCAGCTTAGAAACACTTCTGTGGGATCAAGAAATCCATTTGGACATGGGGAAAATAATAGTGGTAAATCATCCCAACTCAGTATACTTGGCCTCAAGGCTAAAAAACCCACCCACCTCTTTTCTGTGAAACACAAATTAGCTTCTGAAATACAAATGAAAACTCACTCTCTTGATGCCAGTAACATTTCATTTGTTAAGCAGATCAGAATAACACTAGACCAGGGGCCAGGAGACCCGGGTCTGGGCCTGACTCCTCTTAATTGGCTGTGTGACCCTAGGTAAGTCACTAAGTCTCTGCTCATCTAAAAAGTGAAGAGATTAATCAGAGACTGGATTTGTCTCATTTTAATCTGAAATAACTTTTTTCTGGTTTGTTTTTGAAAACAGGACATTGCTACATAGACTAGGGTGGCCTTAAACTTGCTGTGTAGCCCAAGCTGGCCTGAGGCTTTCTATCCTCCTCAGGTCACCTAACTCAGCCTCTCCAGTGCTGAGATTGCAGTACAGGCACGCACCATCACACCTGGCTAATTTGAAACAACTTTTTTACTGAAGGGCTTCTCCAGACAGGTGATGATTTCTTAAATATACACACATTTTGATTCTTAAAGGGCGATATGATTTTGGGAAAAGCGGTTTTGTACAAAGTAAGGGAAAGTGGTGCATATGACTTTTTAGAAGCCATTCAGTAAACACGTTAGGCCAAGAAGAGCAGAAACCACTCAGGTCTCCCTGAAGATGGGATGGCCTGGAACATCTAAGACATGGGGCCTGGGTACAGTAATGAGGTCACTCATTGGGGGCTGCACTCAGAGGGATTAGTGGAGTTCTCACGGGACCCTGGTCTGTTCCCACAAGAAGGGGTTGTTATAAAAAGGGTACATCTGACCCCTGACACTCTCTGTCTCACCCTGTGGTCTCTTCTGCACTTGTGCACACCCTGGAGATCACACACACCCTGAGGCCCTCAGCAGAGACCAAACCAAGGGCTTCCAGCTGCCAAAACCATGAGCTAAATAAACCTCTTGGGCTCCAGTGATCCTCCTGCCACAGCCTCCTGAATAACTGGAAGTATAGGCATATGCTGCCATGCCCAGATGTAAATCTCTTTTCTTTAAATATTATCCGGGCTCACACATTTTGTTACAGTAACAGAACATAGACTAGTATAGCTGGCATGAGGCTAAAGGTATCAGCTCTGAGATACAATAAATAAAGGCTCTAAATTTTTAAACCAGATCCCACTGGTTTTTAGCTTTTGAATTTTAGGTAAAATTCTTCATCATTCTGAATTGCCTCATCTGTAAAAAGAAGATTACAGCAATCTTTTCAAGGGCTTTTGAGATTAAAAATGTACCTGGCACATAGTAAGAGCCCAAGAAACATTCATTATCGATGAATTAATAGGCTGGGCAGACATACTTGTCAACTCTGTCTACTGAAAGGGTGGACAGAAGAGGGGAGAAGGAAGCTGAGGGTGGATGACAAAGGAGGGGAAGGTGCAGCAACTGTTGGTGGGGATGAGTCTCCCAGCTCTGAGCTCCCCAGGAAGGTACTGGGCGCCAGTAATCAGAGAGGCTGGTCAGGGAGCTGCCAGGACAGTGGCCTGAAATCAGCAGGATGAACACAGGTACAAAGAAACAGACCACCTAGAATCTACAAGAGAGCCAGAGGAAGTGGCCGCACAGCATGGGCCAGAGAGTTGAGGGAGGATGCAACACCGAGAGATCAACAGGAGCCAGGAAGTTCTCCACCTGGCTCTGCCTCATTCCTCTCCGTTCCTCACAGCAATCCCACACAGCCCCTACCTTTATGGTTAGCTCTGCCCAAAGTTCTTCTCTGGAGAGTGTTACAGGAGCCTTGGGCTGTGGCTCAGCACCATAGCAGTTTGGCATTCTTGCACCTGGTCTCACTGTGACCCGGTACATCCAGCTCCTGGAAACCAGCTGCCACCTCTCCTTCGGCCCTCTGGAGGCTGCTCGCCTCTCTTCGGCCTCAGCTCCTCTTGGACTCATCACTCCTGGTTCACCACACAGTTCTATCCAGTGGTTAGAAATCTCTCCTCATGCCTGCAGCCTTTCAGAGCTGGCCCAAATCACACAGCCAGGAAACCTGGGAGCCACGGCTGAAACCCAGTTGTATAGGACTTCAAGCCGGATGTGGTGGTGCCCGCCTATAATCCCAGCACTCAGGAGGCGGAAGCAAGAAGACTGCATGAATTAGTTCAAAGCCAGACTGAGTTACATAGCAAGATTTTATCTCAACAAAACAAAACAAAGCAACAGCAAAATGTGTCTTTTGCCTGAGATACTCAGTGGCATTTCACACAAGTATCATTTTGGACCCAAGTAGGTCCAAAATAATGAGGAAAAGCAAACATCTAGGCATCAGGTGGCACACGTTCCTGAGGGACCGGATACTGAGTGAGAGTTCCGAATCACACACTGAAGTGTAAAAGGAGGCTGTGCACTGAACAATAATGACAAAGGAGCTGCCTCACCTAAGTCCAGGAAGAAAACTTCACTTTGTGCTTTGAAACTAAGAGCAAGACTTTCTTTTAAATATTAAAAGTTTTCCAGACCTTTTCTTAGTTTCCTTCCCATTCATTCAGGGCACATGTATAGAGACTTTCAATCTCCGAGCCACTATACTAGCCCTGGGAATACAGAGAGGAGTGACTGTCACTAAACACAAATAATTCACAGCATAGGAAAGGCAGCCAAGCAAACTAAAGTCACAGGGTGCAATGGGTTCGGCAACAGACCTCTCTATCCATGGAGCTCAGCGATGCCTGCAGCAGCAGATCAAGGCTTCAGTTCTAGTGAAACCATGAAAGATCCCTTCAGGCCTGATCATGAGCTGAAATTACCAGACCTGTGAGCCAAAATAAACCTATCCTCTTTACAGGTTAACTATCTCAGTATATATTACAATAATAGAGGGGGCCGGGGCTTTAGCTCAGTGGCACTGCTACTGCCTGGCAAGCATAAAGTCCTGAGTTCAATCCCTGGTATCAAAAAACAAAACAGGGCCGGGGATGTAGCTTAGTGGATCCGCCACCTGCCTCACAAGAGCAAGGTTTCCAGTTCGATCTCCCGTACCAGAAACAAATAAAACAAAACAATAATGGAAAGCTCATAGAACATTGGTACTGAGAAGTAGGATGGTGACTGTGACCACGGCTGAGACAATGTGGAGAAGCCTTTGGAACTGGCTTATGGGAGAGATGTGAAGTGGGGAGAGAGTCTAGCATGCTGCAAGTGGGGCTTCCCAGGGCTTAGCAGACAGGACATCAACAGAAAGGCAGAAGATCAAAGAGCGGCTGGAGATATCTCAGGTGGAAGAGAGGACTCGGGGGAAACGCACGGGGTCACTGGTGTTACACCACGGCAAGAAATGTTAGTGCATGTTGTCTACACCCTGAGACTTTGGGGAAGCTGGGCTTAAAGGCAGGGGATGAGCTAGCTTCTCTTGGCAGAGGAAATTTCAAGGCAGCAA
Organism: Fukomys damarensis; assembly: GCF_012274545.1. NCBI lineage: Eukaryota > Metazoa > Chordata > Mammalia > Rodentia > Bathyergidae > Fukomys > Fukomys damarensis. The sequence goes on from NW_022900944.1 coordinate 22,344,762, forward strand.
AGTACTCAGGTCAGGGCAAGGGTATTCATGGCTGCTTTTAGCTAAATTTACAGTGAGAATCAGGGGCAAAGAAGAGCAGAACAGAAAGAGTTAGAAAAAATGCAGTTGGGCAAGAAAAGGAGCATGCATACAGTTCCAGCCAAAGAAAGTACTGATACAGTCATTCGCTGGACGTGGTGACACACACCTGTAGTCCCAGCACTCGAAATGCTGAGGCAGGAGGGTTGCTGTGAGCTTGAGGTCAGCCTGGGCTACATAGTGAGGTCAAGTCCAGACTGAACTACATATGGAGACCCTGTCTCAAAAAAGCCATGCCAGGCAGAGCAGTAGCCCTTGCCTATAATCCCAGCACAAGGAAGGCTGAGGTAGGAGGATCCTATATCTGGGGATGTAACTCAGTGGAACAGCATTCCTCTGTTTAATTCCAAATACCATAAGAAAAAAGAAAAGAAGCCAAGTGCTTTGTAATGGGACCAAGAAGAGATGCTTGGAGAGAAACGCCATAGCCCTCAGAGCCTCAAAAGTTTGGAAATGCAAATGTGCTTCAAAGACTTTCCAAGGCAAGGTCTTTGCAGAAAGGCCCCCAAATTCTTAATTGTGCCAGCACTGCTCAAAGGTCCAGGTCCAAGTTCCTCTCCCAGACTCCAAGCAAACACGGAGCTGCTGCTCAGCTGGCACTGCCCAAGCCAGTGGTGCACTTGGAGGCTGCTGCCACCCCAGATCAAGTGAGCCCAAGCTCTGCCTGCACTGGCAGTGACTCTGGGGCTGTCCTCATGATGATGCTTTTACAGGCGTGCAGGGATTACTCTAAGAGCTATGGGGGCAGGAGGCTTCCACTAAGATCTCAAAGGAAAGCCTGGGGGGACAGGTAGCATGTGACACCTGCAGTTCCTGCCAACCGCCCCCAGGGTGCTACGTGGGGCTGATGCTGCAATGGAGACCCAAAACAGGGATGCCAAGTACGTGGAACACCAGGGAAGGGAAGCTGCAGACAGCAAGGCCAAGGGGTGGGCTGTCCAAGACCTTGGGATCCCAGATCCCACCAAAGTGTCCCCCGATGCTGGACATGGAGATTTAGGGTTCAACATTTTCCCTGCTGGATTTTGTCCAATCCTTCCGTTGTACTGAATGAAAATCTTTACTCTGCATTATTGTATCTTTGAAATATATAGCACAGCTTTTTGATCTTTCTAAGAGTTTGCCTTAAGTCTTGAAGGGGACTTTGAACTTGGACTTTTGAGCAATGCTGAAACAATTAAGACTTTGGGGATTCTTGAAGATGGACTGCATGCATTTTTGCATTGTGAGATGGACTTGGGCCTTTGGGACTGGGGATGGAATGCTAGGATATGGCTCTTAAATGTCCCCCATGGACTATGTGTTAAAGGTTTGTTCCCAAGCATGACACTGCTAGGAGGTGGTAGAAACTTTAAGAGGTGGGGCCTAATGGAGTGTCTTTCGGGAATTACGGGTGTGCCTAATATGAAGAGGACATCAGGTCACTGGCTCTCTCTCTCTCTGGCCATGAGGCAAGTGATTCTGCATTCACTGCTGACATAAAACGCTGCCTCACCACAGGCCCAAAAGTAGTGGGGCCAAACCGTCACAACCAGAACGTCTGAAACTGTGACCCACAACCATCTTTTTCTTTTTGTAAGTCGATCCTCTCCAGTATTTATCATAATAATAGGAAGTTGACACAACCATGAAAGATTTCTTCTGAAGACAGGGAGTGAAAAAAAGAAGGGATGGATATCCAGGCAGAAGACACAGTGTGGCAATGACATGGAAATATGCAAGAACACAGCAGAAACAAGGCAAATGAGCTAGAGAAGAGACGGTGATATGGAAAGCAGCAGGAGGTAAGGGTGGAAAGGGAGGAGGGACCTGGCTATGCAGTGTCCACACAAGGCCACACCAAAAGGACCCAGACAGTGTTCTGCAGCTCATGAGCCTTTGCCAGGGACAGGCATACTCAAATCTGAGTTTCAGGAGGATGTTACCAATAATGGAGAGAATAAATTTCAGACTGACCTGACTGGATCAGCCAGAGTAGGAGGGAACAAGGGCCTGGCACTACAGCAGTGGTGACAACTCTGAAGAGATGACAGACCTTACAGCCGCTGAAGGACAGAACTCTGAGCCTAGGGACCTCTTGGACGGAGGTAGCAGAGAAGAGAGTACAGCCAAGGAGCAAGGACAGCCTTTATGTTCTTGTGTGAAGCAGAATGTAGTGTCACGAACCTGTATAAAGTGGGCAGGAGGGCAAAGAGGGAGGAGGAAGGAAATCACTCAGGGAAATAACAGCTCCCAATGGGGTGTGTGACAGGATGATGTGCCTATGGGATTTCTATTGGAGATGCTGAGGGACCTGGAGAACTGGAGTCTGGGCTGCATTCAGAAAGTCAGGAGTCATAAAACACCTGGCCTTTCAGAGAGGTGAGTCACTCTGGGAGAACACATAAGAGACAAAGGAAGTCATTTAAGGATGGGTCTCAAAACTATGACAATTTAGGAGATAAGGTGTCTGGGAAAAGCCCGAAGAAGGAACCTCTAGAGAAGTAGGAGGAAAAGCAGGAGAATATGCAGTTTCCCAGGGTGCCAGGGGTAAGCAAGTGTCAGGAGTCTGCTGACTACTCCACTTGCTGCTGATACATTAGTACGATGAGGGTACATGCATATCTGTTGAAGGGGGCAACTGATAAGTCTTTGCTAAGGAACGTCGTGGGTAGAAGCCTGATTGTGGCAGGATCTGAGCTGAGAGATGAAATGGAGACAGCAAGAGAAAATCACCCTTTAAAAAGCTTGGCTCTGAAGGGGAGAATGACAGCAGCAGCCACAGGGTTGGAGGAAGCCAGAGTGGAAAGTTTTGTTCTTGTGGGTTTTGTTTTAAAACTGTAAGATATCTGAGCAGGATTCTGAGACAGAGGTGCGCACACACCCAGCTGAAGATCTAGGACACGGAAGGATGGCACGCTACAGGGCACAAAGAAGAGTCGCGGTGTTCCAGGGCTCAGGCAGAGGGCATGGATGGCCCCATGCGGGAGCAAAGCTAGTGCTTGAGGGCAGAGAGGAGGAGGCGAGACACCAGTGGAAAGATGCGGATGGGGCAAAGCTGGAGGGCTCCACTCTGATGTCGTCTATGCTCATCATGGAGCCTAACTTAGAATGAGGAAAGACGGGGTCAGGGCTCCAGGGGCTTGGTAAATGAGGGCTGGAAGAGTTGAAACCGATTAGAAAGATTAAAAAGAGTGAATGGCTAAGATATTGTTTCTGCCCTTAAGGGACTTGTTTTCTAGAGGGGAGAAACTTGAATAATTCCTATAGGAAAGGTAAATAAGTGTTATAGGAAAAGTACACCCAATACTTGCAATCCCAGGACAAGGGACCAACACAAGAGATTTGTCCTTGGATTTACCTGAGAGCTGACTACCCCGGGTGAAATATCAGGTTTTATGCAGATCTAAGAAGAATAGGGCAGTTCTGAAACAATCAAATCAAAAGCTCCTTGGGCCAGGGATTCAGCTCAGTGGCACTGAGCCTGCCTGCCTTGCAAATGCAAAATCCTGAGTTTGATCCCCGGTACCAAAAAAAAAAACAAACAAAAACTCTTTAAAATTTGTCTTTTGGACACAGAACATAGGTTGGAAGACCTCAGAGATCAATCTTTGCTTTGTAAGATTTTTCCATCCTGTACTCATAGGAGTTAAGTGATGGAAAAATGAAAAAAGAATGAAAAGGATGATCAACAATAGCCTAAGTCCTACCTTGCTGGTGGGAGTGTTAAACCGTACAATTAACAGCAGTTTGGCAACATCTAACAAAAAATTTTTAAAAAATATATCAAAAAATCTAGGGCCAGGGATTTAGCTCAGTAGCACCATGCTTGCCTCAAAAGTGCAAGATCCTGAGTTTGATCCTCAGTACCAGGGGGGAAAAATTCTACAACAACCTAAATGCCCATTAGCAGCTAACTAGTTAAGTAAGCGTGATATAGTCACACAAAAGAATACCATATGGCTGTCAGAAAGTTATCATTCTATATATATTAAGATGGGAGTATCTCCAAAATGTATCCTTAAGTTAAAAGTAAAAGACAGAACCATGTTACAGAATAGTACAGTATAGAGGGCGAAATATACCCAATTGTATATACGTTTATTAATGTGAACAGTATTTCTGGAAAGATACTTCAGAAATTAAAAATAATGACTACATCTGGAAAGGAAAATTTATTTTCACTAAATTTCATCTTGTAATTCTAAATTTTGTACCATGTGAATGTACTATCTCTTGAAAAGCAAAATACTTTTTAGTGTCCCATTCTGCAATGTAATTAGCCCTATCTTGAGGTAACCAAAAAAGCCCAACAGCTGTTAATTGACTTTTTCAACGATGCAAATAATGTTGTGAGAATTCCTAAAGAGCACAGCATGCTTTTATATTTTGGGATCACTTTGATCTTTAAAAAAATTAAAGAACTATTTTCCTAAAGTACATCATGAGCATAGCAGTAAGAGTCAGAAGACAATTTATTTTAAAATTCAGCAAACTGAGTTTCATGTGTGGGTGTGATTCAAACAAAGCCCTTTTGTTGCAACCACAGACAAGGAAGCTTCACTGCGTGGGACGGGTAGGCTGATGAAACTGGAATTAGCAAGGCCACAATGTCCTCCTAGATGATCTTGCCTGAGTGGAGACTCAAGAACACACACGTTTGTGAAAAACCAACCAGGATACTCTTGGGTATTTCAAGCAGTACTTGTTGACCTGCTACTACGTACCTTCTACCTTAGTAAATTGTGGCTGGAGGTCCATGAGGTCATGGGTGGCTTACAGGAGTTTATGATCTCGTTGAGGAGACTTAATGAGAGAAACGTACTAAAATCAAGGCATTTTTTCATTCTCTCGCAAAAATGTTTACTGAGCATCAATCATTCTAGGCACTTGAGGAGGATTTTCTCACCAAACCTTTATACCATCTTTATAACATAGAACGATCAGAGAGGAAAATGAGTTGAATTAAGAGGACAGAGCACCCTGCCACTGTCACTAAGGGAGAGAGGAGTGCGGCTCATGCCCACACTCAGACACGTGGACCCCAAGCTCCTCCTGGGTCTCAGCTATGAGCAACATACATGGAGGCAGATGGGCAGGGTAGGGAGGTGGCAGCCATCGAGTAACAGAAAAAAAGGGGCTTTTCCACAGAAGTATAAGGGTTCTGCAGGAAATAAAACTGGTTAAAGTGAGCGTGTAATTGAAGGTCTCTGTTTAAGTCAGGGACCTGCCTCTTAGCCCTAGATAACCAGAATCAGCCAACTCCACAGACAGCTAGAAGAAGAATATGTAGTATTTAGTAGGCGTGAGGACCGACAAGTCCCTCAAGGCAAGAATGAGTGTCGGGTGGTCATCGAACCTGGCAGAGTACAGCCACAGCCTATGAGCAGACAGCAGGCAGCACCAGATTCAAATCATTTTCAGATCATACTCAAGGTTCTAGAGACATTCTGGGCATGAGCACACACAGTTCATATAAATGGGGTCGGAAGTTAGCTTTGGTAGCACAGTGGGTCTTCAAATGTCCTCAAAGGACTCGTACATTTTGGATAAATGGAGAAAGTGACAACCTGTGACCTGGAAAATAATTCTACAACCCAGAGTCAAGTTTTGGTCGGATACACAGGCTGTCTGGGTGCGTTACATTCTAACCAGGCATGAATCAAATGTGCAAGAATGTAAAATAGATGGGCACGACCAGCGTCACAGAATAAAAATGACCATATTACCTATCCACTAGCCCATCCACCTGTCTACCCACCATTGACCAGGGCACGACACTATAGCAGAGAACTAAGTCCATCATAAGGTCTAGTGTACCCCATCTCTGTGCCCCCCCAAAACAAAATAGAGTATATCATTCTTTAAATTAAGTCTATTTGAATTAACATTTCAAGGATTTTGGCTGAGGGTCTTCATGACACACTAAACACTATCTGCTAAGCTGAGGAAAAAGCATTGTTTCCTAAGGGTTTTTTTTGGGGGGGTCAGAGATATTTTTCCTCCTTTTCCTCATCTATTTGTTTTGTTTTGAGATGAAATCTTGCTATGTTGGCCAGGTTGGCACTGAACTCCTGGGCTCAAATGATCTTCCCACCCCAGCTCCAAGGAGCTGGGCTCATAAGCACATGCTATAATTACTTATAGCCCAGCTCCTTGGAAAAAACATACAGACATTGAAAACTAGGACAAAGCCAAGTGACACTGACTTAAAACACTGTACTCATAACCTGGTTCTGTTTATTGATCAGGAAGAACTCTATGGGAGAGGACCCGCTTGATGATGATAGTGTTTTTTACATGTCTATAGGAGACACTGTTCTGTAATACCACTGGCGAAGATAAATTTTATTTCAGAAATACCTTAGTCTTCTGCCATGGCCCTAACCTCTGGTTTCTATGGCTCCTCTTTCTGAGATCCCTGAGGCTATCCTTCAGATATTTTTTTTAATCCTTCAGACTTTCTGGATTCGCAAAAAAATCCCAACTGGGTATGGAGGCACATACCTATAATCCTGGCTACTCTGGAGGCTGAGATAGAAATATAGCAAGTTCAAGGCCAGCCTGGGCAACTCAGCGAGGCCCTGTCTCAAAATAAAATTTTTAAAAAAGGGCTGGGGGTGGGGGGTGGCTCAGCAGTAGAGCCCTCATCTAACATGGGCCAGATTCTGGGATAGATCCTCAGTACTGCAAGCAAACTAACAAAATCTCCCACCACCACCACCACCAAAAACCCTAACAAGAACACTTGTCCAAAGCCTTCATAACTGCCTCACTGATACCTGTGTCTTTTGGAAGTGGGTCCGGAGCTGGGGGCACAGCCTTTCTTTTCAACACCACCCCAATAAAGAGAAACAAACATCCCCACACCTCTGACCCTGAAGAAACTGAATTCTCTCTCAGAGTAAATAATCTGGTGCATGATGTTTTATTCTCTCTTCTCCTTTGTTTTTTTCCTGTACCAGGAATTGAACTCAGGACCTTGAGTTTGCCAGGCAGGTGCAGCACCATTGATCTACATCCCAACCCTGTTTTCTCTTTCCTGTTTCACTATCTTCTTCCTTGTTTAACAGAAGAGGGCACATATAAGAAATTAAAGAAATAAAATAAAACAGGAAAAGGCAGCACTAATTCTAAAGACCGTAAACTATGGTTAAAGAAGAATAGATTATCTTAAAATTACACTGGGAAAGAAATTATTCATTAAATACTGTTTCCAAATATTGGAACCCAAATAAAAGAACAGTGAATGTTTTGAGGCGGAGCAGCTGAAAACACAGGCAATACACCAGAATGCCTTCTCCGGTCTCTTCATCCCTACCTAACCACTGTTTCTGTAAGAAATTTTGTAACAGGGAGGAGTTGAACCACCACCACCAGTAACCCAGAACTGGACTCTGGGAGACAGTATAATAAAAAAAACTCAGATGAATGATCTCTTGTTCACTTTCTGATGAAGGAATGCAAAAAAAAAAAAAAAAGAAAAAAGAAACAAAAAACAAAACCATAACCTGAAAAACCAGCCCTGTGATTGCTTTATATGAGGAGATTTTACAATATAAGCAGTTCACATTTTCTTTTTTACTATTTACATGTTTAATAATAATAGCAAAAAAGCCTATAATAACAAAATAAATACTCAAGTCAGCTAGAGATCTGGAATAATTACCCTAAATGTTGCATCCACCTGTTTTCTTCTGTATCCAACTTTCTCTCACCCCCAGAAGCCAGTACCAGCATTAAGCATAACTTAAGCAAAAAATTCCAATCAAGATTATATAAGGATAGAGCAGACTTCAAATGCTCATGGAAAGAGAAAAGATAATGAGCAGTCAAGCCACCAACTGTGTTAGAGTGAAGTAAAGTACAATTTCAAATCTCAGTCAACACTTCCTTTGTGTATTACTGTAACTTCAAAATTAAATGAGAGCACACCTTTTCTTTAAAGTTGGGAATATACTCACAGCTTTCTCTTACATTTTCCCTAGATTTTTATTTTTTGGAGCAGTTTTAGGTTCACAGCAAATACAAGCAGAAGATACCAAGATTTCCCATACACCTTTGCCCCCTCGTGCACGCTGAGATATCTCAACAGAAGTCTCCACAATTGAAGAGCAAGGAGAAAAGGCCTGGGGTGTAAAACCCAGAACAATTCCCATGGGCCAAGAGGCAACAGCAACAGATGTAGCATACAGATCATGGGAAAACCCCCGAGAACAGAAAAGAAAACGAATTAAAGAAATATCTGAAACAATGGCTGAGAAATTCTTCAACATAATATTGCAGATGCTCAACCACAGATCCAGGAAGCTCAGACACCATAAGCTGGATAAATGTTAGAAAGAAATACACTTAAGCATACGTCATTTCCACACTGTAAAAAATCACAGATAAAGAACAGAGTCTGGCTAGAGGCAGTGTGCATGCCTGTAATCCCAGCACTCAGGAGGCTGAGGCCTTGTCTCAACAAACAAATGAGACACACACACACACACACACACACACACACACACACACACACACACACCCCAAATAATGGGCAGAGTCTGAAAGAAACCAGAAGAAAAATTCCTTTACCTACAGAGGAGCAAAGAAGTAAAGAGTTACAACCAGTATCTCCGGAAAACCTTCAAGCAAAAAGAAAACACAGAGAGAAAAAATTATCAGCTTAGAATTCTGTATACAATGGAATTATCCTTACAGAGTGAGGCAGATATAGACTTTATCAAATAACTTGGAAGAAATGTTAATAGCATTCTTTAGCGAGATAGAAAATGACATCAGAAACTACTACCTACATAAAGAAAGGAAAATCACCAGAGAAGGCACAATGTTAAGTAAAACAAAAACTTCCTTTCTTTTATACAAATACTGACAGAGAAGTGAGAAATTTGGCTACCAGTCCATGAGTATGTAGGTTTTCCTGTGAGGAACAGAAATAGTTCTGAAATCTCCCGAGAAATAGGGAATTAAAAAAATAAAGCATCTCCTAATTTGAATGAGATAAAAAGCCACTCTAGCTATATAACATCATAAAAACAAGGTGACAAAAGCTGCGGATTTAGCTCAGTGGTTCCGCCACCTGCCTCACAAGCACAACATCCCATGTTTGATCCCTGGTACCAAAAACCAAAATAAAAGAAAAACAAAGGTGACTGTTTACAAACACAGGTGAGAGAGAATGATAGAAAATTTCCAAAGAGAGAATATTAATAGCCCACTGCATCAGGCTGGGGATTTAGCTCAGTGGTTTTGTTGCTTGCCTCGCAAACACAAGGACCTGAGTTCGATCCCCGGTACCAGAAAAAACAAACAAACAAACAAAAAAAAAAACAAAAAAAACCCCACACTGCATCGTGTCATATGTTCAGTGAAATTTTTTGTGACTGTTTAGAGAACAGGCTTAAACTTAACATGTGGTTATTTTCCCTTAAAAACAGATATAGCACAGCATCAAAAGATACCTATTAAAGCCTCATTGGTTGAGAACCTTGCATGAAAGACTCTGAATCTCATTCTAACAGAGCCTGGACTCATCTTGTTCTTAAAACATCTTAGACAGCCACCATCTGGCCAATCCGATGTCATATTCAGGAGTGGGATTAAAAAGCCATTTCACCCCACTAGTGCTTTTTGTGCCTCTCAGGGTGGCAAAGCTTCCCAAATTTGTGTGAGTGCAGTTAGGGGGCCTAAACAGCTCCCTGAGGGGGAGGGACTCTCATTCTCAGTCACCTCTGTAAATAGGCCAATTACAATTCAATCCCTGTTCCATAAGGGGAAAGAGAGAAGGTGACCTTTGCAACTTCCTGAGACATTAGCACACATCTCAGAAATGCCAGACTTCTATTCTGTGGGCAGACTTCTATCCTTCTGTTCTCCTCAGGAAGAGGAGGGAAGAAGGGAAAATCACCTGCTGGTAAGATGCATCAAACTGAAATCCCAAAGTTCCTTCAAAGATCTTTTTTGCTAAACCAATATCTTCACCCACATGTAAAAATGCCAGTGCATGCGATAGTATGTGTGAATTACTTGGGAAACTCCGCAGTCTAGGAGGCTGAAAAAGCAGCTGTCCTATGACAACCTCTCACAAGGTTTCCTAAGCTCCTGAGAACACTAAGCAGTGAGGACCAAGCACCACGCTCAGGGAAGCACAAAATGCTAGTGGAACTAACCTTGCTGCTCAACTGAGAGGGAACTGGGAGTCAAACTCAGCTTCTATCACCCATTCATGGTGGTTTAGTTTGTGAGAAAAGCAGTGGGTTGAAGATCTCCAGTTTTAAGCTAGAACATTTTGTTTTCTTTACCAACTCACTCAACTGTCCTAATCCAGTGCTTGTTAGATTTTAGGAAGAAACTTCTGTCAACATATGTTACATTGTAAGAATTATTATTATTGTTATTATTATTATTATTTATTATTATT
>NW_022900944.1:22355313-22379667 GCF_012274545.1 Fukomys damarensis
GTTGAAGATCTCCAGTTTTAAGCTAGAACATTTTGTTTTCTTTACCAACTCACTCAACTGTCCTAATCCAGTGCTTGTTAGATTTTAGGAAGAAACTTCTGTCAACATATGTTACATTGTAAGAATTATTATTATTGTTATTATTATTATTATTATTATTATTATTATTGGTACCGGGGATTGAACTCGGGTCCTTGCACTTGCAAGGCAGGCCACCGAACCACTGAGCTAAATTCCCGGCCCCCGTAAGAATTCTTATTAATGATTAGGATCAGAGAGAATTCAGAGCTCAAGCAAGAAAAGAAGGATGGGATTAAATCTGTGGGAATACCAAGTCCAAACCACCAAAAACATCTCTCTAAAACTTGGTTATTTGCTTGGGCCTTGAATAAATATGGGAGAAGACAGCTTCTCCCTTCTATTCTTTCTTTGTCCTTTTAAACAAGAAAATCCTTTTTGTTTTCTAGCTGAAAAAGAAGCAGGGACTTGGAGATGATTCAGGAGGTAACCTCAGCAGTTTCCAAGTCCAAACTCTGTGCACAAGACATCAGGGCTGGGGATTTAGTTCCATGGTAGGACAGTTCTTCTCCACAGAAGAATTTCAATTACTAAACATAGAAGGTATGAAGGAAATACAAAATCCTTTTTAGAACATTACAGTAATGGTCACCACAGACAGTATCAGCAGATGCGAAAACTGGTGAAGGGAAACGGTATCTGCACAGCTTCAAGTGCTCTCGCAACAGACTTACTAATTACAAAGAGACAAACAGCATGCTCACAGCGGGGAAACTCAGCAGACCTCTGCCACCAAGTAATCAAGGCTAATATCACCAGGAAGCCCTGACCCCAAACAGCCTGTGTTGTGATACACTAGGAAAGTCACAGCGCTACTTCTGTGGATTTCCTGCCCAAAAAGAGAAACCTCAGTCGAATCCTGAGAAGGAACCTGATGCCCTCAGATGGAAGGCATTCTCCAAAATAGCTGGTCAGTGATTTGAGTCATTTTGAGGAAAATAAATGCCTATTGGGATCATAATGTTAAATGAAATAAATCAGACCCGCAAGCTTAAATGCTGTACAGCTTCTCTTGTATGAGAAGCCCAAAATATAAATAAATTAAAGAGCAAAATAAAAGATAGGTAACAGGAAATAAGGAGATAGATCTTTCACAAAGGGGACAAGGACCAAGAGATGGGGGAGGGAGGAGAGGAGGAGAAGGGGATTTGTAAAGAGAATAAACCATGTGTTATGTCCATGTGCCAACTCCACACAATGACTGTAATCACTGTGTACTGCAAACACGTACTAATAAAGATAACAATTTTTTTTAAATGTCAAGGTAACATGAGCCAAGGAAAGAATGAGGAACCCAGAGACTAAGGAAATACAATAAACACAAGACAAACACAGCAGAAGCTCTCAGGACAGAAAAGGGATCTTAGCGGGAAAACTGGTAAAAATCTCAATAATGTCTGTAGTCTGTAAGGCTTTAAAGTCTGTAGTATTACCAATTACCAATGCTAATTTCATAGTTTTGATATTTTGCACTATGGATATAAAAGATGTCACCATTAAGGAAAGCGAGGTGGCAGGTGTTGGGAAATCTCTACGATTTTTCTCAGTTTTGCTGCGAGTCTAAAATGACTTCAAAATAAAAAGTAAAAACTAACAGGATTTAGGATGTTTCTGAATGTTACTAGATGAGAACCACTCAGGAGTCCAAGTTCAGTCCCACATCAGTAAGACCTGGGTTGCAGAGAGATCTTGTGGAACTGGTAAAAGTTAGGAAGTGATCTGTTATAAGGACATCTAAATTACTAGTAGCTGTGGAGACAAGACATGCAAATATAAAATTCTTAGTGCATAGACAGAGTAAAACGGCAGCCAACAGGATCTGAGCGGGTGATAGATGCATCACTTCTAACTCAGGATTTCTTACAAAGGGCATTTTCTGCCCACCTGTTCCCCTTTCATCCCTTCACAGACAGTGCTGCCAGAAGCCAGCTCTGACCATACCAATGGAGACAGCCATGGCCAGTTTTCAAGACAATTTCTTTGCAATTAGGATATCCACTAGATATACATTTCAGTTCATTTGTATGGCAACTTTTTGCAGCGATGGCAGAACTTCTAGAGCTGTGCATGCCGGCTAAGGGACAGGTACCATACATTTGCCACCAATGTTTTAGGGGTTGCTTTAAAAATTATGTGAATTGTTTCAGGCTCAAACACATGTCTATGTGATTCATGCTTTTCACCTGCAGGCAACTGCTAGTCTTCCTGCCTTCCTAGTCCTAGTGATGGCCACAGAAATACATATCCCAAGTGCCCCAAGGTAGAAACACGCCTGTCTTCTCATTTCCTCTTATTTTTCCTTCTCATTTTCTCACCTATTAATGCTGCCTTCTAAATCCAAGTCAAAGCTGTGTCATCTCTGGTCCCATCACTATGGGCTTGGTTCAGACTTAATCATTTTCCTCTCAAGTGAGAGGGATGACTTCCTAACTGCAACTTTCTAAACAAGCACTCTGGCACTGATGCTAGATTTACCTACAAGGCCAGAGCACTCCTGTTGAGGCGAAGGCTCAGATTCCCTGAAAGGTGAAGACCCTAGGAAGCCACTGTTCTCATATCTAGATGTTCCCCCAAAGCCTCATGGGCTCTTAGGTGGGGTTGTAGGGAGGTGACTAGATTGTGCCATCATCAGCGGATTCACCCACCTCCTGAGCTTATAGCTGACTTGCATTAGGTGGGGTTGGGCTGGAAGAGGAGGGTCACAGGGGCGTGGCCCGGAAGGGTTTATCTCTTCCTGCTCCTCCTTTCGCACTCTCTCTGCTTCCTGGTCACCCTGGTCACCTCACTATGGACTAAACCTCTACCAACTGTGAGCCAAAATAAACCTCTCCTTCTTTAACTTTCAGGTATTACGCAGTTTGTCCTGCCATGAGGAAAGTGACTAAAACAGCCACAGGGAATGGTGACAACTTCAGAGCTTCTGCTTCTTCAGGCTGTCCCTGGAAGCAGCTGGCCGGCCAACTGTGTCAGGGTCGCCCTATTCCTGGTCTGACCCATGGGCACTAGGCAGCTGGCTTCTCCAGGCCTGTTGCGTGTTCAAACTGCTCTTGGAGCTTTTTCCTCAAATGAAAGCAGATTATACAGTATTATTATTATAATAAAGCACTTTAACATAAATGTCAGGTTTTGTTTTATAAAACACATTGTTTTATTATTAAAATATATTTTCTGATTAAAATGTAACAAATTTTATTTATTGTTGGCTGTTGTTTTAGTATATAAAATAGAAGAAGCATTTAAATGTATGTTTGCATATTTTAACTACAAATAATCCAGAAATGAAAATTTGGATTGACCTAAATTCAAATTTACATTTACTTGTTGATAATGCAAGACAACATGTCTATTTAAAAGAATTCCCAAACTGAAATCAGAAAAATTGCTAACAGTGACAACCAATATTTTTGTGACATGCCAGGCACTGCCATAAACACTTTCTTATCTTCGCTCTTTTAATCTTTTGGCCACCCGGAGAGGTAAGTCAGCTGTCAAGCCCAAGCTCTGTGGTGTGCCACAGTTGCCCAGGCCACAGAACTCAGGCTCGGGTTCAGGCAGTCCGACTGCACGGTGTCTCAGCCCCTATTCTTCTATCCACACTGGCACTCGGACCTCTGTGACAGTGATGCAAAGGATGCCAACCATGGCCACCACGTGCTATACATATTCAGTGTGGGTGCCCAGCGTCCCTCCAAGGTCCATGAGTGCAAAGCTTAGTGCTGGGATGACACTGTTGGGAGGGGTTTCCTTTCCTCCGGGGCTGTGCCAGTGGAGAAAGGAATGTGGGTGGGGTCCTGGCCTCTTCTGGCTCCTCAAGAGCTTCCTGGCCAGGAAGACTGAGCTCCACCAAATGCTCCCCACTATAGCCATCCAGCTATCCCCCAGAGGCCTAACAAGGACAGATCCTCCTGATCTTGGAGTGGACCCTCCAAACCCATGAGCCAAGGGAAGCTTTTTTAAAAAAACTGTAAGTTAATTATCTTAAATATTTTATTAGAGTGATAGAAAGCTAGCACACCACAGCAGCAAAAAACCACCACCTGACATTTCTTCCTCACCCCTGTGAGTAGGCCCTGGGCTAAGCCTCTGAACAGCTTCTGTCACTGAAGTCCCACAGCTCTCCTAGGAAGTACGTTTAGCGCTGCTGATACCAAAGCCACAGAGTGAGGGGGCTGTGAGCCTGGTCCAGCTCCCTGAATTTGAACCCAGTACTTCCTGGGTGAATGTGCTAAGTGTGCCTCATGGCACCAGGGTAATGAAACAGCCCGTGCGAGGGCCCAGCACCCTCGCACACAGAGGCATTTGGCTTCCCTCGGTCTCGAGACCGGGCGCACATAGGGGAGCCACTGCAAATGTGCTGGGCCAGCACTGTGACCTCAGGATGGTCCTCAGTTAGGCAAGGAAAGAAGTTTTAGATGAAGATTACCTGAAAGGTGAATTAATCTTGCTGTACAATTTCCCTGACCATTTCCGAAGTATAAAACCTTGGACGGGCCAGGTGTGGTGGCGCATACCTGGTAACCCCCGCATTTGGTAGCCTGAGGCAGGAGGATTACCATGAGTTCGAGGCTACCCTGGACTACATAGCAAGACCCTATCTCAAAAAACCAAAATAATAAAAATAAAACTATGGAATGCCACTTTAAATGTAGTATAGGTTTAAAAATAACTGCGAATGTATTTTTCAAACAATGTTTGAATCAAATGATTTGAGGGACCTCCTAGATCGCTTCCTAGGAACTTTAGAATTCTTCAGAATGTAGAATGAAGGCCAGGGATTTAGCTCAGTGGTTCTGCTCCCTGCCTCACGAGGGCAAGGTCCTGAGATCAATCCCTGGTACCAAAAAAAAAAAAGAATGTAGAATGAAAAATGCCATTGAGATTATCTCCCTTTTCAAATCTGAGTCTGACCTCTTCCTTCTGCCTCTTCCCTCTCTTGCTAGCCCATGCTGTGTCCCCTGGTTCCCTCTCACACCACTCAACTTTTCCCAGACTGGTCAGCCCTGCCCTCTGTGCCTCTTACCTGTGCTTCAGCCGAAGTTTCGCCCCTCCTGACCACGATGCTTTCCTGTGCTGGGGACCTGCGGTGAGGCGCTCCGGGCTGGAGTCACCAGGACCCACATGGCCTGGGTCCGCACACACGTCTCTGTCAAAAGTAGGACAAGAAGAAGCTGAGCAAGACGGTTGTGTTCCTGGGCAGGAGCTAACACAAAAACATGTGAAAATAGAGCCAGGAGACACAAGAAAGCACAGCTAAGTTCAGGGTCCCACAAGGAGAGTCCACAAATGAGGCTCTTCTGCCTTTCCTGCCTGTTACTGTATGAAGCAGTAAAGTCTACTTCCCAGTTAGGGAAATCGATTTTCTAAGCAAGGAGGAAGAAAGCTACATGAACTAGTATGAAGGTAAACTCTCCTCTCACTCAGTGTTGACATTAAGCAAAAAATTGGGTTCCCTGAAACCCAGTCATGCTGTCGCTTCTCAACCTCCCCTTGAGGGGAGCAATTCCCAGTGCCATAGTCTCCACTGCAGTCTGTGGGTGGCAGCTCAGAAATTCAGGCCAACTCTTGAGTTTGAGCTATTTCAGATTGTTTAGATTCCACTGTGCTGGGAAGCAAGCCTTTTGTGTGTCCTTTTCAATCCACCTCCCACCCCGGTCCCTAAAGCCATTCCCATAACTCTTTCCTCCATACTCCCAGGGAGCCAAAGAAAAATTTTAAGCCCCACATCGCCAATGTGTTCCGCTATGGGAACAGGCATACTTCTCCTCAGCAGAAGCCTAGGAACCAGATTTCCAAACACTCTTCATGGCTCCTCATCATTAGACTGTCCCCTGCCTCAGGCTTTGAAGTGGGTTTTCTCAGTTTGCTGAGTACAGTGTGTGTGTGTTTTCAATTTCTGTCTTCAAGGATTTTTCTAAGCCTCTGAGATCCAATTGCTGAGGCCGCTCCTCTTCATATGATTTGCCTGGGAGGGGAACGGATTACTGAACAGCTGCGAGGAATAAATCCCGGCCATCTGGCTTCATACTTCCTGAAACCCAGAATGGAAGTCAAAGAGTTCTCTTTCCTAAGTCAAAGAAAAGGGAGTGGGAGAGATGACCAGGAGGTCAATGGGAAGCTCCCATTTCTAAGCTACATTTTTCCTGTTTATTTTAGCACTATGGTTGGGACATAGCTCGAGTGTGTCCCCCAAAGATTCTCATGTTGAAGCATGGTCTTTGGCATGGTGGGGGACCTTTGAAAGGAGAGGTCTTGCATGAGCCAAGGCCACAGAGAGCCCTGGCCTTGGAAGAAATTGAAGCAGTCCTCCAGGAAGTGAAATGGTACCACAGCAAGCCTGGCCCTGAGTCCCTCTCTGGCCGCCTGTTTAGAGCTGTTATCTCTTGCTCTCACAAGCACTCCTGCCGGGGTGCAATCCTCCAGGCTATAATACACCCGAGGGTCCTCACCTGGGGCGCCCCACAGGCCTGCTTGTCTCCAGAACTATGTGCTAAGTCGAATTCTCTTCTTTATAAAGTTAGTCCACTGGGGATATTTCATTATAGTAGTGCAAAACTAGCTTACACATTTAGTTATGTGGTATCTATGCACGACCGTCTCCCAGGGTATATTGCTCTTCTCATCAGATTTAGAATCCTTGACTCTTCATATATTAAATATAATTCCATACTTGAAGTCTGGATAAGATTGTGTCACTATGTCCTGAATGGTCCTGGGCAAGCAGACTCCTCTGACCATTTGTTGGTAGTAAAGTAAAAAAAAAAGGTACTGGGTATATACTAGTTAGGAGTGGGGCTCTGGAATTGGTCCTGGCTCTGCTCACTGACCAACTCTAGGATATTCTCTTATCTATAAAATGGTGTGAAGGAAGAACTTCTTTCACTGAGTTGTTGAGAAACATATACTTCAGGTAAAATATTTAATTTCTACTTTATTTTGGGGGGTATCAAGGATCGAACTCGGGTCCTTGTGCTTGTGAGGCATGTGGTGGAACCACTGAGCTAAATCACCGGCCCCAGGTAACATATCTAGAATGGAGCCTGACACATATAAGCTGTCAGTAAAGTAGGTATCATTACTAAACCTCTTTGCAGAATTGCTGTAGAATTTCTTGATAATATGGTATCACCTATCTAACCTACTGTCCATGTATGGTCTGTGTTTAACAGACTAATGTTTTCATGACTGATTTCTCTAGAATCTGCATTTTAGAGCTCCTTTCAGCTAAGATGTTAGGTAAAATAGCTGCAGATAAAAACGCCTAATTTATTTTGGGAAAAATAGAAGAGCCTTAGTCAGGGAAAGTTAACATGTCAAAATATTTTACAGAATTCACTAAGTAGTCCTCAACTAGGAATTCTCACTGAACTCTCTAAGGCACTGACCCAATGGCCATGTGGCTTAAACTGAGAGGAAAGGTAGATTCAAAGGTATCTTGCCACTTAATAAATGAATATAAAGATTATAGAAATGGAAAGTGCACATCTGAGACTCTTTTTCCTGTCAGCCACTGGACAGCTGGGGAAGAAATTTCTCCTTCTGGTCTCCTCTAGACCCTCATGTTGTGAGAAAGCACTCAAGGCTAGGCCAGAGCTTTCATACAGCTGCCATGGTTTTTAATCACTTCCTTGTGTTTTGCCTAAACCACAGTTATTTGCTCTGTCCTTTCTGCACAGAGGCTTGGGCAGAAGCTGAGTTCCTGCCTCTTTCCTTTCCCACTCCTCTTTCCTAGGAGACACTCTGAGACAAAGGCCAGGGGTTCTGGCCATCACAGTGAAGGACTGGCAGCAAGGGCAAACAAACGTTATTCCTCCCCACCGCTGGGAGCGTAGCCCTAGCACCCCAGCACTGCCCTCCAAAGTGACGTTGTCCTACCAGTTCAGAGGACAGCTGTATGTGACTGTTTGACCACAACCCCCAGGCAAGGGTACAGCAGCCTCCCTGCCAATCCACACATCTGGTGCAGAGGCCAGTCAGACAGAGGTCTGAGAAGCTGGGTGGGCCTCCAGCAGATGTACCATGTGATCCAGGGTTCGGGCTGGAGAGGGTTCAGAGAATCACCAGCACCCAGATCACATCTGCTCTGCCTGAAACTCTTCTGGAATAATCTAGACAATCAACGAACATTTTTAAAGGTTTACATGGGAATGAAAAACCTCTGGTGAGCCTAGACAGAAAATCACCCTGGAATGAGCCCTAGGAGGCCCAACACCCTAGAGCCCCGGGCCTATCATGTTGCCCTCTCTCCCCTGCCACATCTGTGCACGGAATTCATCTGCACCTCGCACTCATGCTGCCTTCCGAATGCACACACACGCCCCCCCGGGCCCACGGGGTCCTTTGGGAAAGGTCTCAGAGGCGGCACTGGATTCTAACCGGGGAAGGTACCCCAACCATAGCACATGCCTCGGGCTGATCCTTCCAAGTCTTTCTTACAAAAGGATACACGTGCTTTCCTGTACGTCAGGAGTTACTCCCAAAACTTCTTCACAAAGATAAAGCAAATGAGGTTTTTCTAAATGGGCAAACTGAGACACAGGTTCTGTATCTTGGCTCAAAGCACATGCGGGATCATAAAACCTCTAACGAACACTCACACTTCTTCCTTTCAGCTCAGTAGTTTCAAAAATTTCGAGTGTAGATGGAAATTCCAGTGATGCAGGCTTTAGAATTACTCAGCCAGAATCATGACAATGGGGCCATCATTGAAACATATTACCAAATGAGCTTTTGTTTTAAACCTCAAAGATATTCAAAGCTACACTCCAGAAGCCTTGGAATGAAAGAAATCATTTCAGGTGAAAAGCGGTGGAATGAAGCACATGGTTTGCCAGCCCCTCAGCCTGAATGCCCCCTCCCTGGCCTATGAACTCACCCTCGAGGTTCCAACCTGGACATCATTTCCTCAGGCCGGCCTTCCATGTGCACCTGGGGGTGGGGACGGGGAGTCAGGCCTCAAGGTGCACAGAGCAGCACACAGCTAAGAGGCGCCTGTCAGAGCGCTTAGTGCACATTCTTCTCATTGCCTGTTTGCTGGTCCCTCTTCACTCTTTGGCAAAGGCCAGCAGGCGCCCAGCACCGAGAGTTGTGCAGTCAGTATCTGAATGATGAGGTACTGCTAATGCTCAATAGATCTGCACCTTTCTTTTCTCAAATTTCCAGTTAATTCATTAGTTAACTTACTGGCAAAATGACTGAGATATTTCTTCAGGCTGCTGGATGTTGCTGTTGCTTGCTGTTCTTGTGTCAACATCACATTATCACAAGTACAACATGAAATGGAAATATAGGCTGACCTGAGAAGGGTTTAGCAGAGCTAAAGGACTACTGCGGTCCACAACCACAATGACCTACTGGGTCATCTTTCTTCCCCCAGGTAAATCAGAAACAAGAAAGCCAGGTCACCCACCTCCATAGCTCCATTTCTATGAGGAGTATATTCTAACCCCCTGATATTCATAGCTCCCAAATACATACTAATTGCTCTAGTAAGTGGTATTTTAACAGAGGCCACTATCTGCTTTCTGAACTGAGTTTCAGTCAGTATAACAAGAAAAAGTTCTAGGTCATTCTGTTCCTGAGGCTCATTTGAACACAAAAAATTAGGGAAGGATGGGGGAAGCAGACTGAAAGACATAAGGAGCTCAGCCTACTAACGTGCCTCCCCAGGTCTCTTTAGTTCTGGGTTGGTAATGAGTTTGAATTTTCTGGTTTTGTCCTTTGAGGTAGGGTGAGACGAGTAGAGGATCGTGTCTGCTTGGTGTGAATTGCTTCTACCAAAAGAAGGGCTTGGTTGTGTCTGTTAGCACCTGCTATGTCTCATGCAGGAGGGGACAGCTCCCTCGCTGGCTTCTCTTCCAGATCTGTTTTCCTCCAAACCAGTGTTCACCCAGAAGCCAGCACAGCCTTTAAAAAAAAACATAAAGGCACAGTACCATTTTCTAATTAAATCCTGTAGTTTCTCTCTGCACATTAGGTAAAATCCAAGCTCCCTAACTCTGGGAGATCTCGAGTGAGCTGGGTCCCACCCCTCCTCCATCTCGTTCCCCTCCTTGCCCTGTAACCTCATGGGCATCCCTAGAAGTTCCCCAAACTCACCGAGCTGTGCCCTCACATGTGCTGGTCCCTCCAGCTAGAATATTCTTCCCAGTTCACTACGTGGCAGGCTTCAACTTAGTCCTGAGTCAAACATCACCTCCTTGAAGACTGCCCTACCTTAATGGAAGCAAATATTCT
The DNA here is from genome assembly GCF_012274545.1 of Fukomys damarensis. Taxonomy (NCBI): domain Eukaryota; kingdom Metazoa; phylum Chordata; class Mammalia; order Rodentia; family Bathyergidae; genus Fukomys; species Fukomys damarensis. Next base: position 22,365,625 of record NW_022900944.1, read on the forward strand.
CCTTCCCTTATCAGCACAGGCACGGGACCTGCACCCTGCTCCATCAAGACAGCTAGTGCAGCCAGCTCAGGTTCCACATCTGGTTGAAATTTCTCAGCTTTCTTTCCACCCAGGGTCAGCATGGCAGACACACAGTTTGTTATATGAATTACAGCAGATCATAAAGGGGATATTTCTGCTCTGTGCCCTTAAACTCTTAAAGGTATTAAATGGTTCACATTACATTTTGAGGAAGGTGAGGTCTTCTCTTCTACAAGTCACTTCCTAGAGGAAGTGGTGAATCAAGTGCTTGGCGAGAATAAAATCTGGCCCTAACTTTTGGTCCATCTCATTGGCACGGGCTTTCTTGGGGCACAGAGAACTAGCATTGGGGGACGAACAGCTGGCACAGCTCAGCCTGTTTTTTAGGTCTTATGTTTGGCAGCAATCAGAATGTCTCTTGTGATTCAGTGGGCAGTGAACATATTTACACAGGGTTCAATTTGTCCTTAGAATCCCCGGGAGAGCTTCCTTTGGACTTCTGCAGGGAGTATGTACCTGTTTTCATGACAAATGCCCAATTAAAAGCCACATCCTTGGTTTTCCAAGTGTCTTTTTCTTTTTATTCTGCTCCATGCCCTTCACACACAGAGCTGGCCTTATCATCCTCTATTCTGTCATCCTCCTTCCCCAGGGCTCTCTTCTCGTTGCTGTAGGTTCCCCAGCACTTTCTCCCAGAGTCTCCAGGAAGCAGACAAGACTGGGATTTCAGGTTTAAGAACCGATGCCTTGGGTGGAGAGCTCCATCTTTAACCAAATATAGCTGCTCTTCATTTTCTGCGACTACTTATCAAAGGTTTCAGAGACATTCTCCATGAATTGCTCTTTCTCTAAAAAGCCCTCTTGTTCTTGTTACTGACCTTTTGCTATCTATATATCTGAGCCTTAACCTTCAGGGTCAATGTCCCTTCGTTACTGTCCCCCCACCCAATCTAGGAAGCTCATTCTGCATCCCCTTGGGCCTACATCCTATCTGGTTCTTTTACTCATAGGCATGGCGCTTGCTGGTATTAAAAGACCAACCCCTCTCACCCACCCTGGCCCCCCAATTTCAATTCTTACAGGAGAAGCACATACAGCCCTGCAGCCATATATAGGTGTGTTTTATACATCTCAGGCCTGTGTCCATTTGCACCTGTTCTGACTGCTACTTTCATCCAGTTGATTGCACCTGAACTTCTCAAATAAATATAATTTATGCTATTGGCACTTGGCATAGTTCTGATTCTTTCTGAAACCATAAATCTAGCTATCTCTAGATCTTAGCCAATGACCTCCAAGTCAACCTTGCATAAAGACAGGAAAAGTTTGGACAGGAAAAAGAGCCAAATGACTGGGCAAATCTTTTAACCTGCTTAACAAATATTAATCTGCTTCAGGTTTATGTTGACTTCAATCCCTCCACCCACTGTACCTTTTTGCCCATGCTAGCCTAGAACATAAGATGAAAATCGGTGAATCCCACTCAAGAATTTATAGTTAAACTGATGATGCCATCACTACACTTTGTAGCTCCCAGCTGTGAACACTCAGAGCCTAGAGCCAAACACAACTCCAATTTGTGGCAGGCTCTAAGAGGTCTGTGGATAATGTAGGTTCTGGAGACAGCTGCTAGGGTTCCCATTCTGTCTCTATCACATAGCAAGTGTCGAACCTCAGGCAGGTCACTTAACCTTGTGCCCCATCTTCCTTCCCTATAAAGGTAAGTACACCTGTATCCAAGGGTAGTTATGAATGAACTCATATGTATAAAGCACTTGCAACACTGCTGAGCAATAAATATTAACTTCTTGTCAGTGAAACTGAAATTCGATTTATTGGGCACATGATGTGCTGGTCAACTTTCCATCACTATAACAAATACCTAAGGTGATCAATTTACAAAGGGAAAGGTTTGTTTTGGGTTATGATTTTAGACATTTCAGTCCATGGTTAGTTTAAGAACCCATGCCCTTGGGTGGAGAGCTCCATCTTTAGCCAAATATAGCTGCTCTGTTGCTCTGAGTCTATCACCTGGTAGGAGCATGGAGCAGGACAAAACCACTCATTTCACACCCAGAAGACAAGAGAGCAAGAAGAGGGCTGGGATGTAGGTGCCTTACCCACCTGGGGAGAGCAAGGTCCTGAGTTGGATCCTGATACCAGGGGGGAAAAAGAGCATAAGAAGAAGGGTATGGGCTCCCACTGTCCCCTTTGAGAGCCCACCCTGAGCAAACTGAACACCTCCCACCAAGCGCCACCTCCTAAACGTCTACCAGTTAGGGACCAGTCTTTTAACACAAGGGCCAATTCAGATCCAGACTACAATAGCACATGCCATGTTCTAGACACTATGCTCTGGAAACAGTAACCAGTTTATCATATGATGTAGTAATGAGCCTCCTTTTACAGATTATTTTAAAACACAGTGAAGTTAAACAAAGCAAGCAGAAAGACACATGTCTAAAGGCCAAGTCCTCTCCTATGCCCTCATTAGCACAACTGACCTTTGAATATATTTTTCCTGGTAATCAGCCCATGACAAACCATGCGCACTTCTTATCTGTTCACATCACCCTTGGCTGTTCATGGGAGGCAAAAAGATGGGCATAAAACCAACACCAGCAATACACCAAACATACTCTGCAAAGTGGTAGGATTATAGGTGATTTTCTTTTCTTCTATATTTTGCAAATTATTTACAATTGACATTAAGTAATTATCAGAAAATTAGCTTGCTAAAAACTAACATGAGCCCAAGCATCAAATTTCTCCATATTTTTAAAGCAAAATCTTCTCCAGGAAATGGAGAGCAAGCCCAGGCAGAGGAAAGATTCCATCCTGGGCTTTACTTTGGGAGCTCTAGTGCCACAGAAAATACTTGTTGGAAGAAGAAGTAGGGTTTCTGGAAAACCACTGTCAGCAGAGGGACAGGAACTACTTCAGAGAAAATTCAGCATAGACCTTTCTTCACCTGCCCTTGTTCTGTTCACTGATGTAACAAGTGGTAGTTCCAAAGAATCATGCACAGCTCTGCAGCAAAGAGCCGTAGTCCATACTTTCATATCAGACAGTCTAGCTTGTAAAGCAGTTTCCCAGGCATTATTCCATTTGGCCCTCAATAACCCTCACATGCCCATGAAGCAGCCATTATCTACCCCACTTAGCAGACGCAGAGACAGCCTCATTGATGGAGAGCTATTTGGTCAGGAGTTGTAAACCACAGAACTGGCACAACAGGGTTCTTAACTCCAATTTTTGTGCTTTACCTTATTTAACACTGGACCTTTGGATTCTGCAATCCTAAAGGGCCTTTGACAAAGGTGGGGAATATTTAATACCAAAAGCTTCTTTAAAGGGAAAACTTCAGAAGCAGAAGGTAGAAAGTCACTGAAAGTTATATGGGACCCCTCTTTCCTAAGCACAACTGCTCTTAGATCTGGAGAAACGAGGCAGAACTTGAAGAGCTTGCTCACTCTCTAATCTTGACATCAGACTGCATGCTTGCCCTTAAAGAACTTCCTCACCCTGGCCACACGACTGAAACAATGCAGCATGTGCTGAGACAGATGTTTCATGCTGGGACCCAAAGCCTGCCCACTCGTGTAGCCAGCCCAGTCATCCACTCCACCAACAGTCACTGAGGGCCAACCACAGGCCACATATTAACCATGGGCCACTAGACTAGCAATGGTGGCAAAACAGACATGAGCCCCCCTCCTGTGGAATTGCAAAGTAGAGGAATGATAGGTGAAATCTGGCTGATAGCAACATCTAGGATCTTAAACACTGTGCAAGTCTTAATCTAATTTGGAGTTCTCTTCTTCCTTGGCCCAGTACGTTTCACTTCCCAGAGCCGATGCTCAATAAACATTTGACTAATAAAAATATATTCTGAGTGGACCCTGGAACAGCTTCCTAGTGGGCTCCCCTACCTCTTCTGAATGGGGATCACCATCTACCCAGACTAAAGTCCAGCCTGGACCACAGCAATGCACTGTTGGTCTGCTAGGTGGGAGGGGTGCACAGAATACAATCCAACCAGTGCCAGACCACAATGGGCTCACATCTGCACTGTGGGACACCATGGGAAATACGACAGTGGCTAAAAAAACATGTCCCGGCCCAAATTCCTTTCCTAGACTACGCTGCACAGTGTGGTAGCATTTCTAGGGAGAACAAGAAAGGAAACAATATGGTGGAAGTAGAACCGGAAAAAAGATTTGATAGTTCTCCCTCCCTTATTTCCACAAAACATTAGGAAAAAGGAGTGTGGATAGTTTTTAAATGGCCATAACATGCACTATTATAGAGAGAAATAGTGTTGGGCCAACAGCCAGGAGAGCTGCCCCAGGCCCTCTCAATCACTGTGGGCAACTCAAGTGAGTATTCTGGGCTATTTTTCTCTTTGTGTAAAATGAGACTATGGAGAGAGAAGTGAGTTTGAGGGTCCTTTTTACCTTTTTTTTCTTTTTACCTTTAATAGTCCATGAATGAAAGTGAAGAAGATCCAGAAATGACAAATTCTGACTGAAAAAAAACATAATCTCTAAGAACCTCCATTAACATGTAATGAGCACTGTCTACATGCAGGCTCCAGGCTGGAAGCTTTGTAGGACAAAGGGCAGATTCTGACCTGGTCCCCTTGAGGAGACACACATAGGATTTGGAGCCAGATGACCTGGGTTCTGATCAGGCTGTGCCAGTTTCTGAGCCTCAGGTCTCACCTGGAAAGAGGGAGCAGAGCTGTCTGCCTTGTGGCATAATAGCCATTGTAAGATGGCAGCTACTGGCACTGAATCAATGACTTATGAAGGAACGATGAATGCAGAAAGTCACCATAGAAGTATGAATTGGTGGTATAATGATGAGTTATTTAATTCCCTTAAAAGGGCAGCTAACCATGCCCAAAGCATTTGGGAAGAAACAGAAATAATTGTAACATTAAGGCGTGTCTTCAGAAAAGGATGGGAAAAATGGCATCAGCGGGGCCTCTTAGAATGCGATGAGCATAGAGGACAGTGACTGGAGAGAAACAGATGGCTCCCCAAGGTCAAGGATATCAGAATTAACCTTGAGCAGGGTGTGGTGGTGCATACCCATAATCTCAGCACTTAGGAGGCCGAAGCAGGAGGATTACTGCAAATTTGAGGCCACAGTGAATTCAAGGTCAGTCTTAATTACATACTAAGACCCTGACTCAACAACTAAAGAATTAACCTCAAAATCTTAGTTTTAAGGCTGTGCTCACCAAAGGGAGTATTAGCCCTAGGCAGGGATGGCCCAACATTGGATGTCCTTCCCTGCTGTTTAAAGAGTTAGAGCACAGGTTTTTTTCAGCTCTGGTGGGAGGGACATGGGCAAGGTGGAGAGACAGAGGCTCCAGGAGGACTTTGGGGCTCCTGTAGGAATGAAGCTTTCTCTTTCCCATCTGCCTGAAAATACACTGCTCCAGCCCTGGACCCGCCTAGTGGATTGGGGTGGACATTAAAAATGTAAACGGAGGTTGTCATTCACTGGGAGCAAACAGGTCCCTCGCTAAATCTGGCATCAATTGAGGAATCTTAGTAAAAAGGAACTCACTACCTTGTTCAGGATGGAGACCTAGTCCTTACTTTGCCCAAGAGGATTACTGGTTTGCCAAAAGGAGCTCACATGTGTGTTTTGAAGAAGCCTGTGCCGACTGCCTTTGTGTTCACAATATCCAATATCTGCTGTTTAGGGTAGATAATAGATACCCCATGTGATGGAAGTGCCTCTGAATCGCAGGCTTACACGTTCCCAACCTCTGCTGTCACCTAAAGAGGACGCTGTGTCTCCACAGCTCTCCTCAGCTTTTGCTTAAGTCTATGGAAGCATAATTTACAAGGAAGGTGAAGTACTAAAATGAAGCCACTATGTAGAAAATTAACTGCCTGCAGCTGCCGGTGGAGCCTTCCAACAAAACACAGTTTGCAACTGTGGTTTCATGAGCCGAGTTTCTATTTATCCCCATTATTTCACCTTTATTATTATGGCCCAGAGTAATACAGGCTGGGGTTTTCTTTTTCTTTTTGGTACTAGAGATTGAGATTAGGTCCTTGCACTTGCAAGGCAGGCAGCAGAACCACTGAGCTAAACCCTCAGCTCTCTTTTTCTTAGTCTGTATGTCCCTGTGCACCCCAGCACTAGAATTTCTGAGTCCCCTCTTATGGCCTAAATCCTGCATATGGTCTCTGAGACTGGAGATCCTAATTTGAAAATCTGAAATGTTCCAAATTCCACTGACATAATACTCAAAATGTTTTGGATTTTAGAGCACTTTGTATTTCAGATTAAGGGTGCTTAACTGGTAAAACCTATGTGAACAAAACTATTTGGACAAAACTCCAAAATCTGAAACAACTCTGGTCCCAAGCATTTCAGATAAGGGATATTCAGCTTACACAACACATAGTAAGATAGATGAAATCTGCCTTTGGTCTAGCATGGTATTCTCAAAACATCATTTAAAAATACTACAACTAGCACCTGTGTTGAGTTTTATGGTTTAAAAAGTATTTTTATTTAACAAATTTAATGTTCATAACAACCCTACGAAGTGTTACCAGAAATAAAGGCACAGGTGATTTCAGTAACTTATTCAGCATCCCAAAGAAAGTGGGAAAGTAAGACCCTATTCAGTGACAAGGCTCCCAGGGGACAACACAACCACTTTCTCCCTAGCATCATCACCCACAGCTTTAGAGCCCAAAGATCGCTAGAAGACATATTTTCTTACCCCAGGAAAAACACAATCTTTCCAGCCCTGATTTCTACCTCAGACTACTTCCCCTTCTCCTCAATACCAACGCTTAGTTTCTATCTGTAGTTACAAGTCTCATCTCCACTCTGGGGCCAACTGAACTCCAAACGAAAAGGAATTAAAGAAGCCTCTGAATGGTGGCAAGAGACAGTTTCAAGACAAAGTCTTGGCTAGTCTTGTTCTCTCTCTCATCTGGAATCTCAAGGCCCCATTCTCTCCTCTATTTTCCAATGCCTGTCTTCCAGGCTGGATGGAAAACCTGTCTTTGACACTACTCTCTCAAGCCTGGAGCCTGGGCCTTACTAATACTGACTAACTCATAATGGATGGCATGAGAGACAAAAGTAAAGGGCCAGCTGGCAGGGAGTGATCACACCGTCTGCCTGGGCAAGCAGTCCACCCGCTTCCCTGGGCCTTAGTACAAGGAATGAGCCACCCCCGGCAGAAGTCTGGCAGGTGAGGAGACAGCCAGGACAGGCCAACTTATCCAGGAAACCCTGTTGGCCATCCATTAGCCCACAGGTCTCCTCCCACTGCAGCCCTCACACATCAAGCCTGGGAAAGGTACCCAACCCAGGACAAAGAGGAGGTACTGGACTGTGACCCCATTTCATGAATCCAGCTGTGGCTCAGTGGGCTCTGCCCCAGTCAGCCCTGGCTCAGTGGGGGAGGCTGCCCCCTCTCTGGACACATTCCAGCTGCCAGCAGTAAGGAAGTAACCATGGGAACCGACACAAAGGGCTGAATGTCAAAAAGGTGGTGGGCCATGGGGAAGGGGCTCAGAGGGGCTCAGTGAGCCAGAGAAGACCAATGTGGAGCTTGCACTAGGCAAAACAGCCAGGCACAAGGCCTCAAGGGTGTCAGGACAACTGGGAGGGATCTTCGTAGGATCTTTTCCAGAGTCCTTTCTCCCCCTGCAGAGAGCAATGCTGCCCTGAACTAACAGGGACCATATGCTTGGACAGAACTGGCAAAGAGCTGCATTTCTGCAAGCACAGGGCTGCAGGCGATGCTTGGCTAATGGCTCCTCCCTGCACCACCTGGCCTCAGCCCAGTGTCTCCAGCACCACCCACTCTACATGCTGTGCTTCTGGGTAGATCTGTGAATGGTTGAGCAAGTGGTCCTGGGATTCCACTTTCCTGGTCAACCCTGCACCACACGAAGGAGCAGCTGGGATGTCGCATAATAATGACTCGGGGATGTGGATTGACAAGGTATTTACTTAACTACATCTTCTCCCTTGGCATCTACACATTTTTAAAATAAATGGGCCAATATGACTTAAGCATTCATGAAGTCAGCTCAGTTTTCAACCTACCACTTGGGGTTTGTTTAAAGTTTTAATTCAAGGTTTTCCAGAACCTAGGAGTTGAAGAAATGCCTAGAAATGAACGATACAAAATTTTCCCGGTCAGCACTTGACTTTTCCTCTTAGTATCATGGTGCTCTGGAACATTTTCTTACCTCACCTTCCTTTGAGAGACTGAGAAGAAATGCATCTATGCCAGTCTCCACCCAGGTTTCACAATGTCTAGGTCAACTGTGACTGTCCATGTTTTGGGTTCATAAATTAATAGTTTTTTGCCTCCTTAACCAGGGCCACTGGGGTAAGGCCTGAAGGACAAAGCCAGAGAAGGCCATTTGACACGGGTCTTTTGAGAGGCTGGGGAACGAATCTGACACGTTTGCTGCCTCCTCCTATGGAAGACGGAAGACCCATTAGCCAGGTAAGAACACACTCAGGGAGTCACTAGCTCCTTCTCTGCCACCTCTCCTTTCCCATAGCCGATAAACCCTACACGAGCTTCACTTGCTGTGTCATTCTTCTTGCATCTAAAAGGCAAAGGCAATTAGCATGCATCATGGACCTCATTAATCATAAGGCAGAATGGTACTGAGTTCTAACCCTGGCACCTCGGTGCCCTTGGCAAACTAATATCTTCTTTGTTTTGGTTTCCTTACCTTTAAAGGGAGGTAATAGTGCCAACTTCTCAGAAGTGTAAGGAAGATCAAATCAGTCCACAGAGCAGAGGTTGTCACAGGGCTGGACTCTTAGGAAGTACTTGATAAATGTTAGCAAGTCACACCTACCAGGTGCCCTCCTTGTGATTTTTCCACGTATTTTGTCATTTGATCTTCTAACAACCTTAATCTCGTAAGCACTAATGCCTTTCTCAAGGTATTATCTCACTATTTTGCAGAAGCCTAATGGACTCCCCAAAGCATTCAGCAGAGCTCATTTTCAATCTTAAATCATTCTATTCCCTCTGCCTATGACCTTTCTCCAGCACTCAACTTTCATTCTATAAGAACATTTTCTTGTCATTTTTAGTAAGAAATAATAAGAGCAAACCTTAGCAAGAAATTCCAATGTTTAAAAAATATATACTAATTTTTTAAAAAGCCAGGATTTTAGGCTTCCACAGTCAGCTGGAGGCTTTAGAAACAAAATGTAGATAGAATATATAGAAAATCAGAACTAGCTGAGGACAGCTCTGCTGAGGAAACACTCCAACGGAAATGTATATACCCTCACTATCGAAGACAGAGTAGCATCTGCAAACTTCTGGTATAATGTCTTATTGTTCATCGCTGAATTGCCAGAGGCTAAGAAATTCTTAGTAAGTGTCTGATAAGTATTTACTAAGTGAATTAAACCATTCAAACAATAAACATAACTCAGATGTTGACAAAGTATTTAACACACACTTTGTTGAACTCAAACAAAACAACTGGAATTTAATAGATTAAATAAACTTGTCATTATTTTATTGAGAATTCAAGTTATGCTATTAATCCTTTAAAAAAGTACCATATTGGCCAGGTGTGGTGGTGCACACCTGTAATCCCAGCACTCAGGAGGCTGAGGCAAGAGGATTGTTGTAAGTTTGAGGCCAGCCTGGGCTACATGGTAAGTTCAAGGCTGGCCTGAACTGCATAAATCTTTGGAAAGATAATAGTATGTAAATATTTCATCTGGATTCCCAAAAGATGCTATAAGCTTAGTCTGGGAATTCATTTTTGAATGCTAAATAAATCAGTACTCAATAAGAGGGGTTTACATAAAGGATTTCAGGGAAAAGAAAAAATATTTGAAAAGGAAAAACATGTCTTTGTAAACTGGGACAGGTGGAGGGGCTGAAGGAAGGGCTGGGGAATGGGGAAAAATAAGAATCAAGAGGGCCAGGGATTTAGCTCAGTGGTTCTACCACCTGCCTCACCAATGCAAGGTCCTGAGTTCAATACCAGAACGAAAAAAAAAAGAAAAGAAAAGAAAAAGAAAAACCCAAACAACCAAGATAAATCATGTAAGGGTACAAGACCCCAATGATGAATGTAACTGTATTGTATACCTAAAATGTAGCAATAAACAGTAAAGATTAGAAAAAGGATCAATTTTTTCCCTGGGGTTTACCTTTAAAGACAAAGCCATGCAAAGTGGCATTTTGAGCAGGCAAGATGTACATACATTTAAATTTCCTACAAGCTCAAAACAGAAGACCTATTAAATGAAGATACTGTAGCATCATGCACGCCTCCTTTTATGCTATATAATCCTTAATAAACTTAAGTAAGTGAGACGGTATTCACAAAAAGTATAAATACTCTGATTACCAACACCAAAATCATATAGTATACTTATTAAAGTAAATGGGAATAATACATGTTTATTGAGTTCTCACCAAGCTACTTTTAATCATTATCAAATTCAGTCCTTACAACAACTCCAGGAAGGAGATATATTCTCAATGCCAAGATTTTGTGGCTCACAGGCATTCCATAACTTGCATTCCTGAAAGTATAGAGACAGATGGGATACACACCTTTGTTTACCAAGTTCCTTTCTTTTTCTAACTGAGATAATGCTTTGCCAACAATAAAACATACAGGACTTCTAAATTCAGTTCAATGGGGTCTGATCATTGTGCCTCCCTATGTAACTATCACTGAAAACAAACATAAAACATTTGTTACTCCAGAAAATTCCTTCTTACCTCTTTCCAGACAAACACCCTACCCAAAGACAAGCACTCGTATTACTATGATTAGTTTTGCCTGTTCTAGCACTTCATAAATGAAATTGCTGTGTATTCTTATAGTTAATAAAATACTGTTAACATTTTTTGCTGTTTTATTTTGTTTTTTGGTAACGGGGATCGAACTTGGGTCCCTGCACTTGCAAGGCAGGCAGTAGCACTACTGAAGTAAATCCCCAGCCCTGTTTTATTTTGTTTTGAGCGTCAAGAGTTCATTCCTGTTGACTGCTGAGGAGTATCCCATTGTGTGGATGTACCACAGTGTGTCCATTTTCTGTTAATAGTTGTTTTGTTATTTCTGGTTGGTGGCAGCAATCATGAAGTAGGTTGCTATGAGCATTCTGTACAAGTCTTTCTTGTGGACATTTGTTTTCATCTATCTTCGGTAAATAGCTGGGTGTGGAAATGTCAGGTTATAAACTGGCATATGTTTAACTTTACAACACACTTACATTCTTAACACCTGTATGCCACTGCCTCAGAATGGCACTTGCTTATTTACATGCTTTATTTTTCTTCTTATAGGACAAGCTTCCTGAGAGCAGGAAACCAACTAATCACCCATTCCTGGGAAGCCTCCCACATAGTAAATGTTTGCTGAATAAATGAATGACCAGTGTTCACACTCCTATTCCTTCTCTGGGTGTTGCACTACTATGAGAAAATGCATTCTGGGCATGTGTGGAGAAACATGGCAAGTTGAAGGGTGAGAAGCCCACCTATTGCTCACCATTAAGCAAGGTGGAAAACTGCTTAGGCAGGAGTCTCAGACTTCCTGCTTTTCTTTTTCATATAACCGTTCCTAGAAATTGAGCCCTTCTCTACAGTCTTGTAGGAGGAAATAGGTAGCAGTTCTTGTTCAAGTAAAAGGGAAGAAGATGACACTGTAATTGAGGTCACACCATGGATAGGACGACAGAAGGCAGAGGAAGCGCATGAATACTGACCTTCTGGATGTAACCAGCAAAACCAAGGCCTTGCTGGAGGCCAAGGGAACCTCCTTTCCTAGGATTTACAAGGAAGGCTTGGTTTCAGTCAGTTCGCTATAGGAGCTCTCTACATACGCATGTATAAATTTTGAGGAGAAAGTAGAATGTTAACTTTTTAAAAATGTAATCACAAAGAAATGATAGCTGTTTGAATAGATCTGCTCAACAGGATTTGAACATTAACACATCATATACATGCATCAAAACATCACATGGTACCCGAAATATTGTGGATGTTCATGAGTCAATTAAAACAATAACTGATTTTTAAAAAAGTAAACTGACACAACAAACAAGCTAGGGCACAAAAATAACACTGAGTTAAAAATGAAGAATATAAAGCCAGGCAGAGGTGCAGTAGCAGCTACTTGGGAGGTTAAAACAGGAGGATTGGATGAAGTTAAAAAAAGTTTGAGACCAGCCTGGGCAACACAGTAAAACCCTGTCTGTCTCAAAATGAAAAAAGAAAAAGAAAAGCCAGGGGTCACCATCTTTAGCTCAGAGGTACAAAACACACACACACACACACACACACACACACACACACACACAGTGCATGCACACTTCCCACCTTTGAGTTAACGCTTTTAATCCCATGAATTGATTCTTCTGCTTTAAATCAAATAATTTATTCTGCATTTGATCTATAACTTCCCAAAAAGCAATCAATGTCAATTTCTGTGCATAAAAGAAAAGGTTTGGTAACCCTAGGACAATCTAAAAATCTTTCCTATCAAAAGAATACCTTTGTGTCACATAAATCAAAACAAGGTTTCACCTCGCACAGGGCTCAGGCACTTTTGGCAATCATTATTTCCTTCGGTTCAACATTGCCAAGGATGTTCAGAATTCCTCAGGGCTGAGGTTCTGAGAGGCAGTCTCTCCTCTTCAGACCGCACCACACAGAGACAGATGGCTGTTTATCCTATTCTTAAAGTCTCCAGGGAAGTAAATTCTCTACAACATCCCTTGGTAACCTTCTCCAGGGTTTATCAAGGGATTGGTGAGGAAGTTCTGATGTAGAAACCAATAAAAATATTCTGCGAGGAAGCTATGAGCACTGGAAAGGGGTATGCATGTATTCGGCATTTTGCCTGGACCAAGGAGGGCTATATTTACAAAACAGGCTGTACAAACACAAACCATTTGCCAGGGGCAGATGTGGAAAGTTGATTCAAGAGAAAGAGCCACACAATAAATTGTCCCAAACCAGGAACCATATGAATAACTTATTGTTAGTATAACACTTCTTTAAATTTATTTTCTTGTCCATTCCTACTTTCAGTTCCTAAACCAGGTTTGCTGGCAATGAAAGAAAAAAATGTGTAGCTGCAAAGTTGTCAAATGATTAGGCTTCTAGGAAAAGAGGTCTTAGCAAGTGGAATGTTATTAAGTTTACTTCTTTTCCTGATCTGTGTATACCAACTTTTCTGCAATGATCATGTAATACTTACAGAATAAAAATATATATATATATGCTTTAAAAAATAAAAATTATCATCAAAATTAATTAAAATCTACAGCAATTTCTAGTGAAATATTGGGGGCATCCATGTATCTGGTCAGTGTTTCTAATTAGAAGTGGTAATTTAGTCTTTAAAAGTTAACTATGAGAAATAGGAAATGCACACAAGTATCCGTATGTCACAGAACCGCCTCTGTGTAAATCATATACAAGTGGGGGCTGTCTGCTCCACACGCCACACAAAGTGGGGGACGGAAAATGTCAAAAAACACCCAAAAAAGAACAACAAACCCCACCCCAAGTTCTAGGTATTGAAACCCAGCGCCCTCCCCTCAGCAAGGACTTGTACCCCTCCCCTCAGTCAACCCAGAGTTAAGCAGCTGAGCTACAAATTCATTTCCAGGCTACCTGTTCTGTAGCAGAACACACTAGTAAACAATGATTGCCTTAAGATCCAGCGGGGGAGGCGCTGCGCACCCCTCAAGCCGTCTGGCGCCTTTCCCGCAGAATGAATCCAGTAAGGCAAAGAAAAGCAAGGCTTTCCACACTCAGGAGGGCTCTTGCGGGAAACAATCTGTCAGAATTAAAAATTTTCGCAGACCATGTCTTCTAAAAAGTTTTCATGCTGTCAGTCATCGGCAATTCTTTTCCAAGTGTCGGGGACCCCTGGGACGCGCCACCTGCCCGTGGCGGCTGCAGGGTCCCGGGCGCCCTGACCGCGAAGCCCCCTTTCCGGCGGCACCTCCTCG
>NW_022900944.1:22380012-22398165 GCF_012274545.1 Fukomys damarensis
CTGAGAGGCGGGAGAGCCGCCTCGCCAGCCCGCCTCCCTGGGTCCTCGCAGCTACCGGGTCCCTCCCTCCATCCCGAAGGGAAAGGAAACCCAAAGGCAAAACACTGTACAGGCTTTAAGAAGCCCGCGCTCACGTTTTGGGGGCTGTGCAATTAGTAACTGACTAAATGGAGCAAGGTAAAAAGGTCACAGTTTAAAAAGAAAAGCTTGCATTACAAGGGAAATTAGCCACCCTGTCCTTTCAGGCAAGGAGACAGGTTTGGGCTAGAAAGCAATTGAGGTCCCACCTTCCAGGCCGGGTTTATCAACACCATCACCATGAGCTGGAGAAGGGTTTGCAGTCACTGGGAATGTTAATAATCCTGGAGATTTTTGATTCAGCTTTGCAAACTTTGGGGATTAGGCAATACGTACATCTGCATTATTTGCATGTATGACACAGGTGCCCGGGCAGTCATCCTATGGAAGTAACCGTGTTCCTTTCAGTGTCATCTTCAAAGGTACTTTCAGCCTCTTTCAATGGATGTAAGATTTTTTTCCTCAGAGAGTACAGTACCCCTTTTAATTGTGTTCACATGTCATCTCCAGAGATTAGTTACAGTAAGGTCTGAAATTGCCTTTATGTTTTACTCAAGGAGAATCCTGGTTAAATTTCCAGGTTCTAAATTTAAGGCAACAAAGATGCACATAAACACAGAGAACCCCTAATGGGCAGGTACTGGGTGCCCAGGTTCTGGCCCTCAGAGTTGGTGCCATTTCTTGGCTGTGCTCTTGGTTACACACTGGTGCCATGTAGGAGCTGGCAGCCACCGGGTTCTTTACTGTACTCTTCAGTGACAGGCCTGACCCTTCCCTGGAGCTACCACCCCCCCTTAAAGTTGTATTTGGTTTTACAAGTGCTATGGCAAGCAGGTGCATGTACACACACACACCTGTCATGCTGGCACTGGGTACCACATTGCTCTAGGCCCCGGAGGCAGGGAGGCAGATATCACCTGTCCTGTCCTGTGTGCTAGTGTCCTGTGGTGTCCCCGTGTGGGAGGAGGCTAGAACTGTCCAGAACTGAGCCTCTCAAGAAGCATCAACCCTTTCAGTGTGCAGGGCAGTGTTGTCTCTGCCACCACCGCATTTAGGAAATAAGCACTCGCTGGAGAATACAGCCGGGTGCTCAGCTGCAGCCCAGCGAGGCAGCCTCTCCTGTAGTTGCTTTGTCTCCTTGCCTGAGCGCTCAGAGCCAGGTGAAATCTCCCAAGGGTAGAACAGAGCCTTCCACACCTCAGGGATCACTCCTGGAAACTGATGATTAAAAACACACTTAGGTCCGAATCTTACCTCCTACAAGCCTGTATTGCACAGGTGAAATTCATCCCTGTGACCAGCGGCCCCCAGGCTTCCACTGGACTGGAGGTTCTAGAAGAATAATTTTGCTCGTATCTGCAATTTGGAGATGCCAGATTATTTTTAGATAGAAGGAAAGCAAACTGTCACGAGAGCAAAGGTGAGACAGGAAATGGGATCTCAGCAGCCCTACAAATGATGCAAGTGTCTGCATGAGTCCTGGAGCGAGTTTCCTGACTCGGTGCCTTGGTTCTCCCGCAAAATGGTCTGTCCCTGCTTTCACCAAGCACAACCAATAAAGGACCTCCAAATGCTGACAGGAGTCCAGTGTGCATATGCACAACTCCAATCCACTTACTAACGAGGTCTTCTGTGAAGTCACCCTGCCCTTCAGTTCCTGTAGGAGAGCTGCTTTCAGAGTGATGCACTACTTTAAAATCTAGAGTTGTCTGTCTGTTTTGCTCTCCATATAGTATAGGCTGGCCCCAAACGTGTAATCTGCCTGCCTCAGACTTGTAAGTAGCTAGAATTGCAAGTGTGACCCACTACACTTGGCTTCAAAGCCTTTTTTTCTTAATTAATGAAAAAAACTGGTGAAGAAAAAAAATGAAACTTTATGAAGATGTTACAATATTTTGTGAAGAAGTAACAAATAGGAAGAAATAACACTGCCTGCTCTTAGAAAGGACATTTGTGGCCAGTCTAGAACTTGATATTTGTACCTTTTTAAAATTAAAGTCATGATTCTTTTCTTAACATCTTGAGTTATAATTCATACATTGTTAAAACCTACAATTTTAAAGGGGAATGTTTTTTACTTCGTCCATGCCCCAAAGCCTTCTTTGGTTCTAAAGCCTGAGAAAGACAAGAGAGGCTGGAACAAAAGTCCGTGGGAGTAGAGCCCAGCACCAGAGACACTAGAATAGGGGCTGATGGGAAAGCAGTTGGGGCCCCAAAGCAGATGCATGGTACCCATCCACAGGCCACGTGGCTTTCCTGCCTTTCTGTACAAACCCAAATCTCAGCATGTGATACAGATGACAAACTGTATTTAAATAATATTTAAAATATTTAAATATTTAAAGATATTTAAAATCACCTCACATTATAGCACGCTATTTGAGGATCTAGTGTAATTCATGATGGTCTGACTCAAACATCTGTAAAAGTCAAATAATATGATATATATTGCACTATAAGCTCTCATTAGTAAGGAGGAATATGTACGAATGAGTAGCCTTTCCAAACAAAAAGCTCTGGACATTTCAGATTTCTGGCATTCATCTCTAAATTCTAGACTCAGCACTTATTCTTTGCATTATTTCATTTTACTTAGGCTAATGCAAGCTAGGCGTGTAATCCTAGTCCTCAGGAAGGCTGAGGCAGGAGGATCACAAGTTGGAGCCTGGCCTGGGCACTTGGTACCTTGGTGAGAGCCTGCCTCAAAATTGAAAAATATTCCAAAAGGACTAGCACTGTAGCTCAGTGTCAAGGTCCTGGGTTCAATCTCTAATACCACCAACAAATTAATTTAAAAAATTTTTTAAATTAGGCTACTATGTTTAATTTTATGTTTAAAGAGACTACATATAAAAACTTTATATTTGATGTAGCCTTTTTTGTATACTGTTGTAGTTTTATGTTACTTTAAAATATTAAGCTAAGTTGCATATAGAAAGGCCATTATTCTCTACTTTAAAATATTAAGATCAATTTTCCTTAGAAATGGGTTACCACTAGTCCTTACCAATTTGATTTGGCATTCCTTCTAGTTCTCCAAGTGAATAAAGCAATGATATAAAAAATATAATTACATGAAACATGAATCTCTGCATAACAAAAGCATACAGCCACACAGTACACTCTCTGGTTTACCTATTTCCTTCAGTACTGATGCTTTAGGAAAACATTTGTTGAATATTAAAATTCAGCTCTAACGATTATACAGTAGTTAATGTAAACAACACACAACCCAGGGCAATCATATTATGGAATATGGATTCACTGCTTCTTAGAGAAAACGTGAGGAAGAAGCCAGGGTGTGCTACCTGCTCAGACGGCTGCTTGGGTTTTATGTGAACATTATAGAACACCTAGTGTAACGCTCACTTTAACAAATACTTTGAGAGTTGGGCGTGGTGGTGCACACCTGTAATCCCAGCACTCGGGAGGCTGAGGCAGGAGGATGGCTGTGAGTTCGAGACCAGCCTGGGCGATGTAGTGAGTTCCAGGTCAGTCTCAACTACATAGTGAGAATCTGTCTCAAAATAACTAAATAAATAAATACTTCATTTTTGTGAACCAGTCACAGCAAGATGAGTGACTCTCCTCATGAAATAAAGTGTTAAAATGGAAACATACAATAAGGAGGTACATTCAAGACCACTCCAGATCTTATAAATGGTTCTGTGAAGTGCTGAACTTCACAGAAGGGGAGAACTCAGTAGTTTTCTTTGAGCTTCTCAGAGTTACTCTGTCTTTCAACCATCTTTTATTTTTGTGGGGGTTTTTTTGGGGGGGGCTTTTTTTGAGACTGAGTATTGCACACTGGCCTTAAACTCCCTACGTAGTCCAGACTGACGATCTTCCTGCCTCAGTCTCCAGGGTGCTGGGATTATAAGGGTGCACCATCACCCCGCCTCAACCACCTTTTATTTATTTATTTTTTTTTTGGTACCAGGGATCGAACTCGGGTCCTTGCACTTGTGAAGCAGGCAGCGGAAGCACTGAGCTAAATCCCCAGCCCTCAATCACCTTTCAGTCCCTCTAGCATGGCTTTTGCCCTTGAAGAGCTCACAAACCCCAAATCCTCTATAGCGGCACCTCCTTCATCCTCTCCTTATTTCAGTCATCTTCAATTGCAGGCCACTAATTCATATTTACAAAGATGCCTCCAGGTTTTCTGCTCTCTGCAGCCCTGGGACTAGGGTCACAAGAAGCCGTATCGGACTCATTTCCCAGAAAGTTATGTAAATCTCCCTGGCTGTTCCTCAGAAAGCGATGTAGAGCTTCGCAGAGTCAGAACACAAGGAAGAGGAGGACCAGATAAAAGAAATTGCACTTCCCGGCACGCAGCTGCAAGCCTCTGTTGGTACCACAGCTGACGGCAGTGGACGTGGTTGCTGGATCAGATTTGGCATCCTGTTTCAAACCAATAGAGCTTTACCCAGAAGCAAAAACCTTAGGTGAAGAGTAAAACAGTAGCCGGGTATGGTGCACAACACCTGTAACTCCAGCACTGAGGAGGCTGAGCCAGGAGGATTGACATAAGTTCAAGCCCAGCCTGAGGTACAAAGCGAGAACTTGTCTAAAACAAACAAACAAACAAACAAAACCTAGTAGAATGATCGTTTGTGTCTTCATGGAAATGTGGGAGACAGAACATTGTCAACATTCTGGCGCTGAGTAATAGCCATTCAGGGTGGCAGCTCAAGTTATTAAGGAGACAAGAATTGACAGCATTCTGGTCTTGGGTGAAAGATTAGAAATGCATTCTGGAGAATGACAAGTGGAAGCAACCTAAATATTCATGTAGAAAGTAGTTACATGAATTATGCGGTATTTAAAAAGAGGTGAGCCTGTGTATATCGGCATGGGGAAATGGCCACAATGTTCAGGGAAAAGGCTTCCCACTTGCTGTCTATATTCACATTACACAAAACACTCACCATACATTTACCATTGCCAAAGTATCCAGAGAGACATCGAGAAGAAGAGTGAGGTTTCGGGGAGATGAGTTCTGTGGGATAAACATCTATCTTTTTCTTCAAACACCTCTATAGAGCTTGAGGATTTTAAAAAAGAAGCATAATTTACTAACCATATAAAAATTTTAGGCTGGCCATGGTGGCACACGCCTGTAATCCCATCACTCAAAGGCTGAAGCAGGAGGAGGATCACTGAAATTTTGAGGCCAGCTTGGCTACACACTGAGTTCAGGGGCAGCCTGAACTACAAAGTGAGACCCTTTTTCCAAAAACAGGAAAAAAAAAAAATCCACATTAACATTTCAATGAAAGGTACTGTGATTTCTGAAATAAATAAATTAATTAATTTGACTAACTGAATATTTTACTTTCTATCTTTTTCCTCTTGCTTTCTTATGCTGGAATATAAAATAATCCAAGAACACAGCTCATAACTAAACTCAGACAGAACTGGCAACACCTTGAAGATGAATTCATTTCCTGAGAGCCGGGTACTCTGAAGCTAACATGGAAGAAAGAGGAAAAAATGGAAAATGAAAAATAGACAAGAGAAAGAGAGAGAAAGATGAGATGGAGGAGGAATGAAGAACAGAGGGGAAAGAAGGAGGAATGTTAGCTACAGGGTAAAAAGGAGGGCTGAGATAAAACATGAGAAGGAAAAGCAAAGCACAAATGTGAACATGCGTCTGATCACACAGATCAAAGGAACAAGGGAGAATGCACACCAGGCTGTTAGTATATGTTCCTTGGAGCAGTAGAGCAGGGAAATGATTAACTTTAGCAGTGTATGTATATTGTATTATAGCATCTATTATAACATCAAATTTAAAAAAAACTTAAAAATAAAATACAATTAGATAGATGATTGCAAAAGAAAAAAATACAGTTCGGTAAACCTGCCTTGACTGTAACTTGGGTGTGGCTCAGCCTAAGACCTTTACCCTTCTCCTGTGTTCATAGCCGAAAAGATATTTGTTATCAGAGGTGCATCAGGGGTGCATGTACAATGTGGTAAAACGAGACCTCAGACAAAAGTTTAATAAAAAAGTGTGGAATTCCACAGGTGTTTAGACTTATACAGCACCAGGGTCTTGGATGACCGTGTCTACAAAGCCAACAAGGACCACAGTGACAGGAATTTTGTCAGGAGCCCTGGCCACTGCTCCTATAAGCACTTCACGCTCACGTGTCATTACTGGGTCACCAAACTCTTCACACCCTTTTTTTAGACACAACAAATGGATTTCTAGGCCTAGTTATTTGACAGGATGAGGTAAGGATAGTGCAGTTTTAGATATTATTTCAATAAAACCATCAAACCTTCACTTTCACTTATAGTTGACAGAATACAATTCAGGAAGTTTCAGACATGTGAAACAGAAGGGAATTTTCCTGTTTATTATTTTATCTCCTTATCTTCCTTTCTGTCTCCCGAGCCAGTTCAATTCAACTACTACCTATCACACACCTGCTGCATGCCAGGCAGTGAGGTCCTAGCCTAACTTGAGGGAGCTCAGTTTAGTAGAAACTCAGGCCCCTATGGAAGTGGAGCAGTGAAGAATGTGCCCTAGATTCAACAGCTTGCCAGCTGAGGGCACAGCAGACTGATCCCACTATGCCTCAGTTTTTTCTCTATAAAATAAGCACAATTATGCCTCCCATAGGTGGTTATTAAGATTACACTGGATAATCATGGGGTGTGTGTTTGGGGGAGGTGATAGTGAGATACTGGCTGTTCTTATTCCTTGTGTTAAATTCCTGGCCGTACCCCCACCCCATGCCACCCACTGGTCAGGAAGGGAAGACGCATCAGGACTCAGCACAGAGGAGTTCAGCTCCAGAAGGAAGATGAGGATTCTCCATTAGAGCCAGTCTTTCTCCCCAACAGCCATTACTGCTTCCTAGGACCAAAGTGAAGGAAGGGGTAGGAGAGTCCAAGGGAGCTGAAGGGGCTTTAGGAGCTTGGACCCACTCTGAGTACCGGGTGAGGGTTCCACAAAGCTCAGGCATGGGGACATCCAGGCTTAATCCAGCAAGAGTCTAAAAAGCAAGCACCAGGAGTCAAAGCAGCATCTGCATCGTGCACCTGTGTGGACAGAGCCTTATGCTTTCCAACAATCCTCCCACCCAGAGCAGTTCAGGAGAGGCAGAATCTGTCTGCTAAAGCCAGGAAGGGAAGCAATGCCACCATCCCAGATGAGAGCTGAGCAGACACCAACCAAATATCTATGTGGGGAGATGGTGACAAGGGAGACCAAAGTTGTGGCCCTACCCGCCCCACTACCACACACACACTCTGGACGCTACCCCAGCTTTACAAACTCAGTTTCAGTCCCATGAGCTAGAGGAGAGCCTGAGCTGCCTACCAAGTTTGTCTCACAGCTGAACAAGGTCTTAAAAGAGAAATTATGATCAGGTTTTTTTTAAGAAGAAGAAACGCCAAAAAAAAAGAAGACGAAGAAGAGGAGGAAGAGGAGCGAGGAGGAGGAGGAGGAGAAGGAGGAGAGGAAGAGGAAAAGGAAAAGGAAGAGGAAGAGGAACAGGAACAGGAAGAAGAAGAAGAGGTTACATTTCCCCCTAATTGTGTCTGTAGTTCAGATGTGACCCAGGGAATATGCACAGTGCTCAGCTCTGTGGCTGGTGCATGACAGCTCATAACTGGAAGCTATGAGGACTTTGATGAATAGGTCAATGTCCTAGTAGCAAGCACAAGACAGGATGTCCATGTTGGAGAAGAATGTGCAGGAGATGCTTGTGAGAGCTCCTGAAGGAGGTTTGAGAGCAGGGGAGGAGGAGTTCAGGTCCCAAAGTGTCAGGCAACACAGGCCCCTCGGCCATTGTAGGTGCCATCTCCAGGGTGCTTGTGGGTGGCACTGGATGGCACGGAGAAGCAGATGATGGAAGAGGAGGGCCTTTCAGGCCATCTTCAGGTTCCAGAGAACGCTAGAACATTTATACCAGTGTCAAGATCCACTCTGACTGCTGCAGGTAGGGAGCAGAGAAGGGGACTGGGAGGTGCTGGGCTCCGGAGCTGCATCACAGGCCCCTGTCACAAAGGAGGGTTCCGGCCTCAGTGGCAGCAGTGTGTCACGGCTCCAAGGGCAGGCTCGGGAAGCAGAAGCAGCACAGACAGGTCGAGTCCTGGCTAGAGCATGGGTTATGTGACACCCAGGAAGTGGGAACAAGCACTGAACGTGCACCGTAGAGTTGCTGGAGCTCTAGAGCTAATTTCACACGAAGCCCTTAGAACAGTGTCTGGCACAAGGTGAATGTCTGTGGAATTTTAGCTCCTATTAATGAGGCAGTCAAATCTCTAAATATGTGGGGGATGGGAGTGGTGATTATTGAATTATTGTAAAGTCCTCTACTTTGGGTATTCGCTTAAATTTCAGTCACCCAGCCAAATTTCAGGGTAGAAAATCCACTTTGTAAAATTGGTCTTGTAAAAGGTCCAGGTCCAACTCAGACAACACAACCTCACCAGCCTGAAACCGATTCTGGTGGTGATGCCAGAAAAAGTGTTTTTCCTTTTCAACCTTGCAGCACTAAACCAGGCCGACACGAACGAGCAGCAGCTGCCACCTCCTGTTAGAGGCAGCACCTCTGGAAGAAGGGGAAGTGTGCTTGGTATGTGAAGGGCACCGGCTCTTTGAAAAAGGTCTAGGTGACAACGAGTGCTGCCAGCCCGGGATCCTGAAAGGTGAAACTCAGCTGGTGACAGGTCCTTAACAGCGTAGGTTCAACTGGAGTGCATTCAAATCCTGGTTTGTTCTTGTCACCAGCAGGTATGTGCACAGGGGGGCACAAGGACACAGTGCACAAGGGCAGGCAGCACCGAGCAGGATGGCATCCAGAATGTAAACTGTGCCGGCACAGAAGAGAGAGTGTTTTTTGCCAAGGCAAGCAAGGGTTCGAACTGATATTATCCAAGGATCATAAGACCTGAAGGCTAAAATCCTGTCTACGACATAACCCCTATGTTTTGATGGAAGCTATAAGTCTCTTTTTTCCCCCAGAAAAAATATTCATGTTTTTGAAGATATGGATGAAGATAGACTGTAAGGATTTAGAGATAGAATTAGTGCAGTTCCTATCCTCAACTTATAGTCATCCCTTTGTACGCAGGGAGTTTGGTTCTAGGACCTCCCCTCCACCTGCAGAGGCCTAAATTCACCAATGCCCAATCCCTTATATAAAGTGGCACTGTGTTTGCATGTAAGTTGCACAGAGCCCCTCACCAAAGCCTTGAAATTATCTCCAGGTTGCTTAGAATACCTCATAATGATGGAAATGAGATGTAAATTACGTAAATAGCTGGTATGTTGTATCATTTAGGGAACCTCAACAAGAAGAAAAGTCTGTACATGATCACTCCAGACTCAACATCCCAGGCCTAACTGCATCTGTGGCTGGCTGACTCCAGGAGTACAGAGAGCCAACTGTTCCACTTCCCTCTCTGAGAACCTGTCTGGTGCCTGGGAGGGAGACAGCCAGAAAGACAGCACAAGAGATGAGAGATAAAAAGGAAGAAAGCCTGGGCCAAGGGTAGACCTGGAGTGCAAATCACTGTCTTGCCTTCAGGGTAGGAGGGGCAGGTTTAAAGCCAGGTTGAGATCTCTGAATCCTGATAAATAAGGGGAGAATATCAGAAAAGGATACAGGTGACATTTACAAACTGACATGCAAAATGAAAAAATGGCAACTGGAAATCTGTCTGTCTCAGTGACTAAATGAATCATGTTTTTCCACTATTTAAAACCTGTGACTCATTGCTTCCCTGCCTGACTCAAAGATACCAATAATGATTACTTCATAGCATTGCAAGCATCAACAATAAAACCAACATTACTAAAAACAAAAAATAAAACAAAACTACAACAACAACAAAAAAACTTGCCCGTTGACTTGGTATTTCAAGTTTTTGTCCTGTGTCAGAATTTGAGGTCTTTCAAGAAGACTTTGAATTAATTTTCTTTATAACAACAAAATACCTATTCTACTGACTAGGGATTTCTTCCTAAGTCTCTGTATGAAGTCTTGACTTCATAGGAATTAAATATTTAAATATCATCAACATCACCATGATCATTGCTTTAAGAACAATCCAAGGGCCTATGGAAGAATAACTTAAGAGATCAAAACAAAGAAACTTGATGAGGTAAAACTAATAAGGATTTTTGAACTGCAGGCAAATTTGTTGATTTATTGCTACAGAGGTTCAGACAATATGGTACTGAATGTGTACATGTTTTTCAAAGGGGCTAAAACCTTATTTGGTGCTCCAGATTTTTTTTTAAACCACCTTATCTTCATCTATAAATCTTAATATTTTGTTTGAAAATAAAAAATTTCCACCAGCCAGTTGGCAGGATCATTGGTCTTGGAGCACTAGCTTCTTTGGTATTTAAAAGAAAAACAAAAGAATTAAACACAACTCCTGTTGACTTTTTTGGAAGTCTCACTTGTACAGCTGTCTTCAAGAAACCAAGTCACTTCCCTTTGTTCTTTAAAAACATGTAAACAATGTGGTTCTAAAAGCAATTTTCGCCACCAACCATCATGGTGAATCCTTCCAGAGTAATTTTCTAAGTTCTCTTTCGCCTGCCTCAAATCACAAGTTTTATTTTACACTTTCACATACACATTCCAGCAGGAGGGAAAAAAATCTGTCTTTACTTTCCAGTTTATTTGTTTTCAGGCACAACATTCTCCCAGTAGGTGTTCAGGAAACTGTTCTACTCCAAGCCGGATGTCAGTGTTATTCCACATACTTTAGGGTTCTTGCCTAGGAACCAGAAGATAAGATGGGGAGAGAAAAATGTACTTTTAAAGTTCTTACAGTCAGCATTTTTGGGAGGTGTCCAAAGTGTGCTTATCTTGGCCAAAGGCAAGAAGATAACAGAACCCCTAGTACACGGAACAGGCTGCTGGCTGTCATTGCTTCATGGTGGAAACTGCAAACTGGATTTGCCCATAAAGAGCGGAGCTGCAGCCTGGAAGTCACTGTAATTAATAGCTATGGTTTATTTTGTTCCTGGTATTAGCCATACACCATGCCTCTGGCTGTATAGACTTTATTTCTCCTTTCTACCATAATACCTCAAGGTAGCTACTACCAGTCCAGTTTTATAGAAGAGAAAGCAAAACTTACGTAACTTGTCAAGGTCATTCAGTGGTGGGGGGAATGACACAGAATGTCTCAAAATCAAAGAATCAAAGGAGTCTGGCTCCAAACCACCACCCTGGTCAACAAGATATACTGCAGATTAGATTGTTTTATTAGGACAGTTATATATCTATTCTCTGTGGGCAAAGACTACTGCTATTCAGGGCACCAAGAAAAGCTCCTAAAGGGGGCAGCAATGTAGCTCAGCAGCAAGGCATCTACCTGGCAAGTGCAAGGCCCTGAGTTCGATTCCTGGTACCACGAGAAAAAAAAAAAAAAAGAAAAGCTATTCAAACATTTTTTCATTTATAAAAAACATTTAAATTTGCCCAGTTCTCTCTTAATAGGCACGACTACAAAGGACAGAAGTTTTCTAAGAACCTTTGGTGAGTGGAATAATTACCAGTTTGCAAGCATGCCCTGGCTTCCCTCTTAGACACCTGACTCACATTTCCCTTTGTTGGACTTCGGTCTCTCCCTCCCCCAGTCTCTACTGCAGCAATGCTCATCGACCTCTTCGGGTCTTCAGCATGCGTTTCCTCTCAGTGACACTTCGCCAGTCCTTATCCAGGAGAATCTTTCCCTCTGCTGAGTGTTCAAAACCACATCCTTCAGGGCCGGGGATTTAGCTCAGCGGTTCAGTGGCCTGCCTTGCAAGCACAAGGACCTGAGTTCAATCCCTGGTACCAAAAAAAAACCAAAAAAACAAACAAAAACCCCACATCCTTCAATCGCCTCCAGAGCCCTTCCCTATTTTACCTTTAGTAAAGCTGCTGGCACGGCACCCTTAAAACAGAAGTCTCCCCTCCTGAGTGGACAGTGCCCTTGCTCCTCCTCTGGGACCCCACCCTGCACAGTGCTCATGGATGTAGTTGGATTAAGATCACACACTGTTAGGCACAGGACCATGGTCTCCTTTCTCTCCTTTTCCCCCTTTGTTTACAAAAGTCCAGTTCTTTTCAAGACTGTTCCTCGGTTGCTGCAGACATTCCCCCTGAATTTCTGGTGCTTACCCTAACCTGCTGGACACATAGTCATTCCCTGGCCTCCCTATTAGCTCTACTCTGAGGAGGACTCTGTCTGGATGCTGCTGTTATTATTCATCTTACTGTGAACAACTTCCACTTTTTGAGCAGTGGCCCAAGCATTCTGCTGAAGGCTTTTCTTTTTAATCTTTCCTGTTTAATTCTCTAAAACACTTTTGGGTCCCCTGACTTTGTTCCTCGGGCTGTCCCAGCCATAGGCCTGCTCTATTGCGATAACACACTTCTAGGTTTTGACAACCAGACAGTAAGATTCTTACAGATTGGGACCTCATCTTTCTTACTCTCCAGGGTCTCTGCAGTGGCTAGTACAATACAAAATGAAGAATACAACCACACTAAGTGTCCCAGCTGGGTTTTGAAACTACGAAGTTCACAAAACAATGCTTTAAATCCTGTTTTGAGCAGTAATTCCATATCATTGATTATCAAGTGAAAACCCTTCCCAAACAGTATGGAGCTGCCAGAGTAAGAATTCAGTTTCAAAAAACCAAAACCAAAACCAAAACACTGCATGTTATCCTTACGCTTCATAAAATGGAAGACTTGGCCTATGCTAAACACCTGGCTTTCGCCCCCACCCCCACCCCACCGCTTTACCTCTGCTCTGTGTTCATATTTGTGCCTAAAGTGAGCACTGGTCTCTTTCCCAAGGGGCGGAATGAAAAGACCTGACAAGACTTAGATGTTCGCCCAGAAGAAACTGTCCATGCCAGTGATTTATATCCTGGCTTTCTTATTAACTAACTGCCAGCTTCAGAAAACTGGAGCCAAAGCAAACAGACCCACAGCAGCTGGTGTGAACCACGAGAGCAAGGAGTGGGGATCCGGGCCACTGGAGTGTGGGATGCGGGGCATTTGCAGGCGGAGGGAGGCCGAGTCTTCCTGAAACTCGTCCTGTGCTTCAGGTCAGCACTCTGGTTCTGCTCTCGCATGGTTAGAGGCCAGCTTGCCCTCAACCCCGGGTTACGGGAGAGGCAGAGAGGACACTAACATTCAAGGTCAGGAACTACTTCCTCCACCACCCATCTTAAAATGTGTAGGAGACAAGAAATGACAAATAACCCAGAAAAATATAGAGTAATTACTGTTTGTGGAAAACAAGTATCTCTTCTTACCTTACATTAAAAAAGAAAACACTTAAAATCCTTTGACTTTGTAACATACAAGGTGTTGAAGACATTATACAAAATCAGAGAAGTCCATCCTTTTCATTCATTTTTTTTTTTAGCTAACAAAGTTTTTTTTTTTTCATTCATTTTTAAGCAGCAATAAATCGGGGCAGTGGGAGCTAAGCCATGGCGTAGAGTTTCCCTTCTGCAAGATGGAAGGGTGCTGGTCTGTTTTACAACACTGTGCACGTACCTCACACCACTGAACTACACAGGTAAAAATGGTGACGGTGATCAATTTTACATTTTGTTTTACGACAATTAAAATGCTTTCCAATTTCAAAATAGTAAAGAACAAGAAAAAGAAAAAGAAAAATAGCTGAATTCAACATGAAGAAGAAAACACGCTTCTTTCCTTTGGCTGCTATTTCCAGCATACTGCACCCCCCGATCCTGCGCCTCTTTCCTGGGAGCAGGCTGCCTAGCAGTCACACTTAAGCATTTTATACTGTTTATGGGCACAAAATGGGGGGGCACGAGTTTACAGAAGCAGAAGGGCGAACTATGGGTCATCTTCTCCCAAGGAAAGGCCTTACTGGCCAACAGGGGATTTTAAAAATTATATATGAGTGGTGGGTAATGGCAACCAATCTTTGACAACAAGATAACAGACTGTATCACACCCCTCTCCCTGTGAGCTGCAAGGAGCCATGGACCTAACAGCTGGGGACGGAAAGCAGACAGGTAAAACAGGAGGCTAAAAGCCCAACTCCACTTGTTCTACAGTTCGCCTCCCAACTCA
This sequence comes from Fukomys damarensis, assembly GCF_012274545.1. Lineage (NCBI taxonomy): Eukaryota > Metazoa > Chordata > Mammalia > Rodentia > Bathyergidae > Fukomys > Fukomys damarensis. The sequence goes on from NW_022900944.1 coordinate 22,394,181, forward strand.
CCCACCCGCACCCCAGCTTTTTCCTTCTTATCCAGTCAAGAGGCTCAGCTGTTTCTATCAATTTATTTAATCTGGGAAAGGAATAGTTTTAAAATATGGCCTCCTTTGGCATTTTTATGTTTTGGAGACGCGCGTTTGTTGGTCGACATGATGAAGAGCAAATATTTTAGTTCTTTGGTTCTGCAAAGTAGGAGAAAGTGTTTTTAAAATGAGGTAATGTGACAGTCTCCTCTTAATTCAGATGATATTTTCTCAACAAATTAATACCTACATGTGCCTTAAAATAATGAAATAAAAATGGATTTTTCTTTGGGGAGCAAATCAACATTCAAGTAGAAAGTTTCCTACAGTCACCTGGTCTCTGTTCCCAGCCAAACCCACATGGGGAGTGTGTTGAAGGGCAGCGTGTCCTCTTTTTAAAATTTGGCATAATTATTGATTTTGCAGTGCTGAGGCTCAAACCCAGGGCCTCACTAGTCATGTGCTCTTACCACTGAGCTACACACCTCACCCCACATTCTCTCTCTTTGCAATGTGTTGTCCCTAACTTGAGGTAACAGAATGACTCATAGTAAAAAGGATTCAAACAGAACATTTAAGATATAGTCCTGAAGCAAAAACTTCGCTATCAACAAGGACAAATTTCTGTTGCTATTTAAAAATTTCTCTTTAAAAATGCATTCATTTCTCTTAATCAAATGAGCTTTGCAAGTTATGTGAATATGGATTTACTATTAATCCATTGGTAGAATTAAATTAGAAGATCTTGCTATGTTTACTTTCTGTAGGGAGATTAAGTCATCTTGAGTTTCTCACTTTGACCTTCATACAAAAGGTACGCACAGTTCCTGCTTCTTAAATCTGAGTGACACCCTATCCTGTAAGGGTAGAGGACCTAGCAACACGTAACTAACAAAAGTCAATACTGTTACATCTGTTTCTCTCTGGAATGCCAAATTTAGTCTCTTCCAGGTGTTTATTCATTCATCCAACAGCTGTGTTTTACTGAGCACCTACTACACCAGCACACTGTGTAATAATCGGAATCCACCCGACAGGCTGGAGGCATTCTAACTAGAAGTGAGTAATCACCAAAGGACTCTATACAGAGGTCCTGAGACTAAGTAGGAGTGAGGCTGGCAAAGAGAATGGAGGAGAGAGAGCCATGGGATCCAGGAAAGGGAAGATACCAGCAAAGAGCAAGTGGCAGATATCTAGGCACAAAGGCCTCACGGCCCTGGACAGGGGGTCTAGTTGGGTGCTGGTTAGGAGTTTGAAGTTTGTCCAAATACCACGCAGAAGCCTTTGGAAGTGTTTTTTAGTAGAGGAATGACATCTTGCATTTTAGGAGGATCATGCTGGTTGTAGAGGAAGCTGATGGAGAAAAACAAGACCAAGGGTTGGGAGAGCAATTAAGACTCTGCCACAGGGGGTATCCTGAGGGTGACAGTGGTCCTCCTCTGTGAATGTAGGCATCATCAGCCCAGGGACCTTGACTGGCTTTGCTGACATTCAAGCACCTAGGACAGCACCTGGTTCAGAGTAGGAGCTCAAATAATTGTTGAACAATCAAATATGCTCACCTCAGCTGGGCATAGGTGGTGCACACCTGCACTCTCAGCTATTCTGAAGGCCGAGACAGGAGGACTACAAGGTTAAGGACAGCCTGGGCAATTTAGCAAAATGCTGTCTCAAGAAAATAAAAAGGGCTGGGGATGCAGCTCAGTGCTCCCTCCATTCAATCCTCAGCTACAAAAAGAAAAGGAAAAAGAAAGAAAAAAGCTAACTTCAGGTAACACGAGAGGTTAAGAGGAGTGCCAAAAAGGAGAAAACTTAGAAGTACAGTGGATAGGTCTTGTTAATGTATTTAAAGACCTTTAAAACCTCTATTTCGATTTAAGTAGCCATGCCTTTTTGCATTGTTTGTTTGTTTGTTTTTTGTACCAGGGATTGAACCTGGGACCTTGTGCTTGTGAGGCAGGCAGTCAAATCACTAAGCTAAATCCCCAGCCCCCCTTTTTTTGCATTATTTTCCATAAGTCTGAGTCATATGAAAATCTGTTACTTTCCAAATAAAATGCTCTTTTCAAGTGTACAATTCAATTATCTTATGTGAATTTAGAGGTCTGCAGCCATCACCATACTCCAGTTTTAGGAGATTTTCATCATCACCAAAAGCCCCTCATTCCCACCCTGCTCTCACCCAAGGCTCAGGCTATCATGAATCTCATTTTATGCTCCAGTCTTTTGCAGATATTTCAAATAAATGCAATCATAAAATATGTAATCTTTTGTGTTTGCGTTTTTTATGAAGCATGTTCTTGAGATTTACCCGTGTTCTGTCAGATACTGGTAGTTCATTCTTTATTCCACTGTATAGACATACATCATCTTGTTTATCCATTCACCAGCTGACAGGTATTTGGATTGTCTTCACCTTTGGTGTATGGTGAAAGATGCCGCTTCGGACACTCGTGTAAAAGCATGTGAGTGTTAGGACAAAGATAGGCCTTGTTTAATGAGATGTGAGAGGTGGTGAGAACCAGAGGGCCAAGGAAGATGCCCAGACATCAGGCACGAATGACAGGGTGAGTAGTGATACCCAATGCACCAACAGATGGGACAAGTGGAAGGAGATCTGATGAGAAAGGTGACCTTGCTTGTGGACAATTCTCTGTGACACAGGCGCTTCTCTGTATAAATCTGATCAAAGAAATTCATACATCATCATTTCAAATGCTTATTTTGGTTTGCATGGCAATTATAGTCAGAACTTCCATTTGCTCAGTGTTTCAGTTTGTAAAATTGTGCAAAGTACACATAAAGTAAAATGCACTGTCCTAACCATTTGTAAGCCTACTAGGGCCCAGGATGTCGCTCAGTGACACTGAGCCTTCCTCACGAGCACAAGGTTCTGACTTTGATCCCTAGTACCTAAAAAACAAAACAAAACAAAACAAAACAATTTGTAAGCCTACTGTTCAGTGGCATTAAGTATGCTCATATTGTCAAGTTACAATCACCACCATTCACTCATAAAACTCTCTTTATCTTGCAAAACTGAAACTCTGTACTCAATAAATAATGATCTAATCTCTCCACTCCCAGCCCCTGGCAGCAACCATCCTTTCTTTTCTATGAATCTGACCCCCTTAGGAGCCTTGTGCATGTTCAATCACACAGCATCTGTCCTTGTGTAACTGGCTTCCTTCATTAAGCATAATGTCCTCAAGCTTCATCCATGTTGCAGCCTGTAAGTAGATTTCACTACTTCTTAAGGTTGAATAACAGGCCATTGTATGTAAATACCACTCTTTGTCTATCCACTCATCTATCAGTACTCACAAGGGTTGCCTCCACCTTTTGGCTACTGTGAATAACATTGCTATGCATGAGGGTGTACACATCTCTCTCCCAGTCTTTACTTGCTCAGCTTTTCCTTTGGAGAAATTAAGATACACTGCCTGCTAGATCTTTCTGATACTTCAACTCAGGCAAGCCAAAAGACATGAGGCATCCAAGTAACAGGTAACCACATGTCCAGCTCAAGACTGAAACTGCAAACCTCCAGTTATGCTGAGTGAGTCAGAACTTTCTTCAGCTTTAAGAGACTCTGGGCACCAGACTTTCCTTAAACTCTAGAATGTAGAAAACTGAACTTGTTTTCTTTAAAGACTTTGAAGATATTCCCTTAAATCAATGGACACTTCAGCTCAAAAGTTTCCTCAAAAAATCCTCTTTCCCCTGTTATCCACAGGTTCCTATGAATGACCCTGTCCTGTTTGGCATTATAGTAACAATGCCCAGCTGGAATTTCCCAATGCCCTGAAAGCTCTCTGTAGTATGCTAGGTCAGACAGGTCGGCACTGATACAGTGGAATTCACCAGGGCAGTGCTTATCTGGGAATGAAGGCATGATGGGGGTCAGGATGTCATACCTGGTGGCAAAGGAAAAGATTAGAACACACCAGCAAAGGGTGGGTGG
>NW_022900944.1:22398382-22417697 GCF_012274545.1 Fukomys damarensis
AGATTAGAACACACCAGCAAAGGGTGGGTGGGCGGGGATTTGAAATGTGTGTTGCAAAGAAAGGATACAAGGATGGTCCAAGCTTCAACTTGTACCTGTTTCTTTCAAAAACTGCTGCTCTGCAAATGAAGAACATAGGTAGCTTGTGGAAAATACCAGCACAGGGCAATGTTTCCATTCTCTCAGGTTCAGGAGAGATATACCATATTTAATGCAATAAAATCTGCCAACTTCAATAGCCATAAAACATCAGAAAATACTGGGTTAATTGTTTTGGGTGATGTGAGAAAAAGCAGCACTTCAGGCAAGGCTATGGGTCTCACCACTGCCTGGGTAGGAAAGTCACACGGGCCAGGGCCTTCTAGCACCTTCTCTCCTCCAGGCTGGTTCTCCTGATGGGCAGGGAACTCTGGGAATGCCACAGCTTCCTGGTGCACTTTCCCAGTACCCCACCCTTGACTGGTATGGAGGGTGGGTGGAGAAATTAAACACAGGCTATCAATGGCAGTGAGATAGCAGGTCAAAGACCCCTGGATGCTAGCCAGGCCACACTGCATGCCAAACTGCCACCGAGTGAAAGGAACTCCACTGTTTGAGGCCCGGGGAGGGGATAATTATTACTCAAGGACATAGAAGGTCTTGGGACCTTATATAGGCAATAAACCCATCCTCCCTATTTCCGTATGGTATTGGCAGCTATGGAAACCCAGGTAAGAACAATAAGAAGCCTAGAGGCTCTTTGGGGTATGAAACCTTTCTAAGGAATAGTTCTCAGTTTGGGGGCTCATTTTAATCCCCTGGGAAGCCCTGAAAACCAGAATCTGCAGGCAGATGAAACAGGGAGTTATTTTTAAATTTATAGAGAGCTTCAGTTCTGAAAGGTAAGAAATTTCTGGAGATCCACTCCTAAGTCACAGCAACACGAATATACTTAACATTACTGAAATGTACACTTATGGCTAAGATGTTAAATGTAATGTTACATGATTTTTACAATAAAACAAAACAATAAAAGTGAAAAACACAGAGACCCAGGACCAACTCCAAACCCACTGAGTTACACTTCCTAGGGCTGAATTCTAGGTGCCACCCTCCTCTTTAGCACTCCAGTAGTAGCACAGGAATTAATTTTTTAACAGCTCTCTTTGTCATGTGCAATGAAAAGAATCAGATCTCTGATTTGAGAGCCACAACCATCAGTCAACTATGAATTCTGGCTTTATAAACCCAAGAAGAATTATTCATTAATGATCAACTATATATGTGGCTACACAGAGTTTCTTCCAATGAGACATGGCTTCAAAAGGTCTTTATTTGAAAAAGTGGTTTTCTAAATAAACTCTTGGGCTTCTCAAATACCAAATGCTTTCGTTAAAGAATTTTCTGATGGGCAGGGGATTTAGCTCAGTGGTTCTACGTCCTGCCTCACAAGCTCAAGGTCCCGAGTTAAATCCCCGGTACCAAAACAAAAACAAAAAGGAAAGAAAGAAAAAGAATTTTTTGATGAATAAACAAGCTCAGGAGAAAAAGCATTCCTTTTGAAGTGACATAAATGTGACAGCCACAAGGATCCCATGTGGCACTGGAGTATGGGCTGCAGAGGGAGTGTGCTTTCTTCCAACAAAGCCAGACCTAATGCCAGGAAGTAGCTTACCACTTTGCAAATCTGGCTTATTATCTTCAACTGCCAGGAGCTGAGAGCCAAACATACTTGGTGTGTACTGGCCAGATAAGAAATTGTTTGAATAGTCAGACAAGGAGGCCCAAGCTACAGCGTGGGGTGAGGGAGGTGTCACGACTCAGATTCCTACAGAGGCAGAGAAAGGAAATGGGGGAAGAGAACCAGGAGGGATAAGGTCCCCTAAAGTGCCTCTGTCCCATTCAAAGGGTCCCTCCAAGCCTATAGCTGCCTTTTGGAAAGTGGATGTTCCCCTTCTCTAATAAAGCTGGACAGCGGAGTTTTTATGTAAATGCCAGAAATTCAATTAAAAACAACCACTGACAGAACAACACACTGTGGCAATCACTGCTCCTGTCACGCTCTGTGTACGTCACTTGACAACAATGAGATCTTTTTTGTTGGTACCCGGGATCGAACTCGGGTCCTTGTGCTTGCAAGGCAGGCAGTAGAGCCACTGAACTAAATCCCCGGCCCAACAATGAGGTCTTTAAAGATATGGGATAGGTTGTCTTATTTATTCTTCATTCTGAATGCTTCACAGTAGGTAAAAATAAATAACTGTAGCTTTGCTGTTTCCTATCATCTGTTTCCTATCATGTTCTCTGTGAGATGGGGACCGGTAAGTACATTTTTTCTGCTTAAAGATACTTGTTCATTCATTGCTCAGTCTCACACCCAACCCAGAACATTTCCTTTGGTGTTCTTTCTTCAGAGCCTCAGCATTCTTTCAGATATGAAACCAGTATGTTTGGTTTCTGTAATGACACAGTTAACCCCAGCGGGGGCAGTGAACATAAATCACAATATTTGTGGTTTGAAAAAACCAGTAATTTGATTCTCAGCTTCCTCTCCTCACAATCTGGTGGATTCTAAGAAGATCTGGTCTGTGCTTTTCTAATTTTCACAACTGTGTTCTAGGAATTTATTACACAATCTATGGAACACTGTTGGCAACCACAAAGCAGTCAACTTCATTTTATCAGTGTAGAAAAGGTTCAGAAGTAAAATGATTCCCCCTGGCTCATGGGCTCAACAGTATATCTTAATTCAAATCAATGGCCTCCCCACCACCCAGTGAATGTGGCTATTGGACTTCATAGAAAGGACTGGTGTCCCCCTGTGACCCCAGGCAAGACACAAGTGGCACTGATATTAGAACAGATATTACTGGGAAGGGTCCCGAACAGGCTGCTTTTGCAGGGGACAAGGCACTGCACCAAGCATGAGCTGCACTCACGTGTTAGTCCTGGGGACAGTGTGACCTTTGTGTCTCTGTATCAGGAAGCCCGAGAGCCACAGAGCTGAGAAGGAAATTTTGCTAGCATCAGCATGTAGGCCAACGGATGTCACTGTTGCACCATAGAATTGGAACCTAAACCCTCAGGGACACTTGCTGTTTGGTTACTTTAAATGAGCTGAGCACACTCTGAACCAATTTTAAATTGTCCTGCAGAGATAACAGATGTAAGCAGCCACGGGTAACTGGAGCACTGGGAATCTTCTTCCCTCCTTGTCCAGAACCTTCTCTGCCCCGAGGTGAGAAGCAAGGCGATCCTCAGAGATAAATACAGTGACGTCCTCTGGCAGTTCTGAGAGGCCTCCAGAGCTGACACAGGTCACAGGCCATCATTATTCCTGAGCTTTCTGAAGATGAGAACTACTCTGCTGTCAGACCGGCTTAACTGGCCTTTTGGGACACTTCCTTAAAATATAAGTAAATTAGGCAACTAATCCTCCACTGCTGTATCGTGTTTTTTCTAGGAGCTTTGAAGTTTAGATTTGGAAAAGGCAAGGTTAAAGGAGCAACCTAGGGAGAAGAAACAGGAATTTCTTTGTGTTTATCTTAACAACACCCATAAGTTTCTGCCTTGAATGACCCCCGATTTTTCCTGCTTGTCATTCTTGGTCTTCATCACATTTAATATTTTTGGACAGAAACAATAAGAATGAAGGTCTTCTTATTGGCCTAGAATTTAATGTTAAGGATAAAAGATATTATAAGTTACCAAATCCTTTAACAAGTATTTGTTATAACTTTGTCCTTGACTCTATGTCTAAAAAGACATGGTGAACTTTTTTTTTTTTTTGTACCAGGGATTGAACTTGGGTCCTTGCACTTGCAAGGCAGGTGGTGGAACCACTGAGCTAAATCCCCTGCCCACAGTGAACATTTTGATAAAGAAGCAGAACAATGGACTATCGGGCCTTAGGATGTCCCTTATTAAGCTAGGGCTGAGGCTGAATCTCAGATGGGTGACATTTGCATGGAATATGGATAAGATATTTATTTTTCCACTTGTGCAGAATATATGCAAATGACATGTAAGTATAATGGCATAATTTTCAGTAGAATCATTCCTGACTTCAATGTACACCAAGTACAAAAGGCAACTGTAATCACATCTACTTCCTGAGGGAACTCATTTCCACCAGTTTAATGTACACCACCCAAGCTGTGCAGTTCGACAGGCTGGAAATCAGACAGCCCCACATTTCTCCACTCCTGGCTTCGCTGCTCACCTGTGTGACTCCAGGCTAATCACCCTTCTCCTTTGAGCTTCAGTTTTCTCATTTGAAAAGTGAGGATGACAAGAAGCTGATAGGATAGTACAATGCCACGTTACCCTCATGAGCTGGACACCACTTGTCACAAACCCAGGGCAGACAGGCGGCCTTGAGCCCTCACGCTTTTTTATTTCCTGTATCAGAAGAGTCACTAAGCCATATTGTTTGATCTCTGAAATAGTTCTTGAATCTCCCCCTACTGCCATCGCCCTCGTTCAGGACTTCACTATCTCTCGGCCTCTTCCATGGTTGCTGTGATGTCACTCCATACCCTTTTGCCTGTTCTCTGCACACTGACCAAAGCAACTGGTGTCAACAAAAATACATCACTCCCTCACTTGAAACCGTCTGGTATCTGCCACTTCCTCTCTAAAGTCCAAGCTCTCAGAATGGCACATGGGCCATCCTAACCACCTCTCCAGAATCTTAACACTCTGCCCAACACTCAGCACACCCCAGGCTTCCTCTCACCCATGGCTTCTCACCCCCTCCACCACTCACCTTTGAAGGCTTCTTTGATGCCTCTAGCACCTGCCAGAAGCAGGGCCAGGCACTGTCTACCCTTGAGCACTCTCCTGTTCTCCCTGCCCTGAGCCTGCCTACCCCATTGCATTCAGCACAGATTGGTCATTTATTTATTTATTTATTTATTTATTTGTAAGTTTTCCTCCCACACTAGACTGTTCTCTTTAAGGCACACACCCTGTCTTATGCTGTGTTCCCATCACCTAGCACAGTTCATGGTACAGAGCAAAGGCTCACTAAATAAAACAAAGAAGTGAAGACAAGAATGTGACTCTCCAGCTCATGCTTTTTGGAAATAGCAAGCCTCATCTCAAACATGTCATATCTGGGGAAGTGCTTGACAGCCAGGGGCAGCTATGCTTGCGGAAGCATTCTGCAATGTGTGGAGACACTTGGGTTTTCACAGCTGGGGTAGGTGATACTTCTGGCAACTGCTGAGGAGGAACCAGGGATGCTCCTAAGCATCCTACAATGCCCAACAACCCCCCCACAACCAAGAACGACCAGACTCAAAACACTCATGGTGCCAAGATTCTGTTTTACAACAGGGTCTGGCACAAAGAAACCTCTGTGGAGGGTCCCTAACCCTGGTAGGTTAGTAGCACTAATGGCAGAAATGATAGACTCAAGATAAATCATGTAATTGAATGTAAGTTTGTTCAGCAACACTGCGTAATATTAGCTCATTCTCCAACAACAGACCCAAGGGAGTTCCATCTTCCTTTTAAAGCCAGACTCTAAACAAAGCAAAAGTCCTACTCAGGATCAGTGCAGTACGGTGCGTGGCTCTTGCCTTCCCCTCTCTCAACACACACAAGCCACACATATGCTCCCACACCCACATCCCTGCACAAGCAGCTACAATGCCTGGCCTATCAGGTCAATGTATATGCACATAGCTGATGTTGGGATTTTTAAATATATAAGACCTCACATGTATTTGCTACCCTATCTGAATTCATAACTTGGAACACCCTCTCTGGGAAGCCTTGCTATTCCTGGGATTGCAGGGAAATGTAAAGTTTAAAACTTTTCAGCTGTCAGGTAAGTTTTATAGGCCACCTGACATAGCACAGGTAAGGCAGGGGACACAGGCTGGCCTACTTCTCAAGGACTTCAGAGTTGCATCAACCATGCATAACTGACAATACCTGTCTGCACTGGGCAATTATTCTCATTTGTGAGTATCCAACCTCCTCATGGCTGAAGACAGGGTGCAGGGTGAGGGAGGCTGCCTAGGTCTCCAAATCAGGACATAGGTTCCTAGGCCACCTCAGTGACCCTGCCTATAATCCAGCTGCATGACCCCCTGTCTGAACCTGAGGCTAATTTATGAGCAGTGTCTCCTGGTTATCTTTAGCTCCTCTTTCAGGTTGTTTTCCTATCAGTCCAGATGTCTTTCCCATTTGTGAGAGTCATTTTTCTTGTCTTGGGACCCCTTTCCCTTCATCTAGCTCAAATTATTAAATTGCCAGCACCAACTGCCAACCCAATGCGTGAGTTCCAGCTAGGTACACACAGCACAAAAATACCTGTGTACGTTTCTTATAACCAAATTTAACAATTGATTCTAGGACTTTTAATTCATCCCAGAATTTTCAAGCTAAGATGGGGTGCCCTGAGTCTCTTCTGATAGCTTTGAGTATAAACAGGAGCGACCAGTTACTTTTATGCTAGAAAACATTTTCAATTCTAAAACAATAACTTAGAAACCACTAAAACCACATTCAGGTGAAAGTTTAAGGGTAGTAAAGTTGGAAAGTGCAAAGCTCCCTTTGTGAACACCTTGGTTTGCTGGGTAGATTACCAATGTGCAAAAGCGGATGGACTATACTGGAGAATTTCCCATTGGCCACACTGCTGTTAAATGTGTCTTGAGGGAGTTCAAGCAAACTGGTTACGAAGAAGCTTCTACTGCTTATGCTCTCTGGCTTAGATAATTAATTCACTTATAATCTAACAAAGAGAAAACACAGCACTAGCCTGCTCTTAGGATTCCTGACTGTCCCCTACCTACGTGGCAAAGGCCTTCCCCACTGATAGTCAAGTGTGGATGGAAGCCTCACAGCTGTCAGGCCCAGAAGCTTTCTGGCTTCTTCCTTATTGTGGAAGGAATAAGTTCTATGAACTTAATGTTTGTATCCCCACATTCAAATACTGCAGCCCTAACTTCCATGGTGGCTGGCTGTATTTGGAGACGAGAGGCTCTAAAAAGTGATTCAGGTTTAAATGCAATCTTAAAGGTGGGTCCAATCAGACAGGACAAGGATCCTTATAAAGAAGAGACGCTAAGGCTGGGGTATTGCTCAGTGGTAGAATGGTTTCTCAGCAAGCACAAGACCTTGGGATCAATGTGTGTGTGTGGGGCACAGGATAGACTGAGAGAGACACACAGACACACAGACAGAGAATAGAACTCATTTTCCCTCACTCTCCATGCAAATCTACATAGGAAAAGCCATGGGAGGACAGAGTGAGAAGCAGCCACCTGGGAACCACAAAGGAGACCTCACAAGAAGCCAAATCTTGCAGAAACCTTGATCTTGGACTTTACAGCCTCAAGAACTATGACAAAATGAATTTCTGATGTTTAAGTCACACAGTTGGTGGTATTTTGTCACAGCTGCCCACGCAGAGGAATGCAGATGGCTATAATGAGCAGGATGTACTACCTCTCAAAGTTAAAATAATCTCAGTCGCAGTGACCGCCTAACCATTGTCACTATGCATCCCAACTCATCCAAATGTTAGGTTTTAACCTTGACTTATTTTGTGTTACACGCACACACACACACACACACACTCCTCTCCTCTATATCCACACTATTCTTGTTGCCTCCAAATGTTAGGTTTTAACCTTGACTTATTTTGTGTTACACGCACACACACACACACACACACACTCCTCTCCTATATATCCACACTATTTTCTTGTTGCCATTTTGATATTTTTCTGAGTCTAACTTTGGAGAAAAACTAGTTTATCTTTTACAATGATATCCCAAATTTACAGAGCACACTTCTCCCAAAAAGTTCAAAGGATTCTGTTCAAAACTTCTCACTGTATTTGACTGAAGTCATCCCAGAGTCTAGGCAACAGGCTGCTTGCTAATTCCACTACCCCATTTTTCATTAAAAATCATTTTTCTTTTTCCTGGTATTTGATGAAAGAAGCAGCTCTTTGATTTGGGAAATCTTTTTAAAACTGACTTTGTTCTTTTTAATCCCGACTATTCCGGGCATCATTAACTCCTTTTAATAGAAGTTTCAATTTCCTTTTATCCCTTTGAGCATGGGCTCCAGTATCCACACAGCAGCACCTCTTAATTGGCTAGGAGAAAGTCACACTTCTAAGAAGAAGCCATATCACACATTTTACAAAGTCAGTGTGGCTCTCTGAGATCTGAAGGAAACTGTTGGCGGGGGTGGATTCATCTCGCATCGGAATGCATAAGTAGCTAGCTGGTGGCATGTGACTACATTTTCAACATAATTACTGTATAATTACACAGTCACTCTTAGCCAACACATTCCATGCTATAATTAGTTGGCCTTTATTTAAAATTTGTTTGTCTATAAGATTTTGTCCTCTTTTATTTAGCCATTGACTGAAGGGCCCTGTTAATCTTAACAGTGGTTTTCTTGTATGAAATAATTTCTGTGATACTCTCCTTACAGTTTCCCCCAATCACAGGCTTTTAGAAAGCAACACAAAAGCATTCTTCCATCTTTACACAGCCTCCACCCCAGGTTGCCTGGTACATTCCAGGAGTAATTTGTACAGAGAAGTAATTTCTAAGGGTATAATCAAATTTTATACACGTACGGTCTCAGTTCCTAGTCAAAGAACGCTTCTTGAGGTAAACCTACCCTACCCCTTTGCTTTTACCTTCTTCTAGTGTTGCAAAATGAACTGGATCCGGGGTGGATGACCACGTCCTGCCTGTAACAGCAGAAAAGGGGACTGAACTCTAAAGGTGACAGAAACAAATTCACAGGAACATAGCTCATCGGGGCAGAATAAAGGGGGTAGGAACTGCTACAAAATGCCCTCATCGTTAAAGGCCGGCCATTTATTTCAAAGAATCCACAGCACAAAGAAATACTTTACAGCATTTTATCTCTTTCACTTTTAAGAAGCCCTGGCATTTGTTACCTTAGGAATCTTTATTCAGATATTTAGGAAAAGTTAAATAGTATTATTTTTACATAATTCCTATCTGACAGATGGGACAATGGGTAAATGCTAGCACAAAAAAGGCACATAAGAAAGATGCTAAAATATGCTAAATTTTTTAAAAAAATCTATGTCCACAGCTTTATTTTTCCAGCAGTATTGCTTCAAGGAAAAAAAACCAAACCTGACCAATTGCCTTTTTTCTCCCACAAAATTTCCAGAGTAAAGTTCCTTGATTTTTTTCTTCTTTTAAAGACCTGGGTGAAGCTTGAAGTTTAGCATAGCTCACACAAGGAAGCCATAAAGAACAGGGAACTGGCTGTCCTGTCTCTGTCTGTTGGCAGATGAGAGCAACACAGACACTTGGGAACACAGGGAAGGGAGAGGGTCACCACAACCCGGATCCTAGAGCCACACATGGGAACAAAGACTCAAATTTGGCAGAAGCGACTACAGTCCTCAAAAGCCTGGAAGGAGGTAAAGTGGAGAAACTGCCCAACATTTTCTATTTGGTTCAAGAAGAACAAAAGGATTAATGTTTGGGGACAGCAGGTAATAGAGTTCATATAAAGCACATGGTTATAATTTGACATGTCCTGAAAATGAGATCATCTGCTTCTGTGCCTGGTGAGTTCACTTTCCTTAATGGCACATAAATGGAAGCTACTTGACCCCCATGGAAAACTTGTAAAATGGATAAGAAATTGAACTTAAATTTTCACTTTCTTTCTAAACCTGATAAAAACACACCTTCAGAGAGTGATATCATGGTATAAATCAGAATTATCTATTTAATGTTCATCTCCAGATTCCTGACACTAAGTTCCTAAAATCCTTGGAATTTTCCTGAGTGATGGGGTGAGGGAATTTATATTTTTAAAGCCCCTTTTGCTGGCCACATTCTGTAATCTCAGCTACTTCAGAGGTGGAGGCAGGAAGACCACACACTGTAGGACAGTCCAGAGAACTTAGTGATATCCTATCTGAAAATAAAATTAGGTAAAAAGGCCTAGGGATGTAGCTCAGTGGAAGAGAACTTGCCTGGCATGCACAAGGCCATGGGTTCAATCCCCAGTACAGGCTGGGGGAGGCTTTCAACTTTCCCAAGTCTCTGCTAATAAAGTGAGGATGGGATGGGTTGCCAAAAAACTAACCATGTGTTTAGAGGGAATTTTCAGCCCCACATCTAGTGAACTGAAGAATTGCTTGGTAGGGAACAGACCGACACATCAGTAGCAGAAGCAGTACTATCAAGAATATAGAGGGCCAGGGATTTAGCTCAATGGTTCTGTCACATGCCTTGCATGCATGAAGACCCGAATGTGATCTCTGGTACCAAAAAAAACAAAAAAGAATATAGAAAAAGTGTTTTCTGTTAAAGAAGAAATAATTTGATGTGACAAAATTTGGTACAACCAAATAATTCAAATGTTTACATCGTCTAGGCTCTAGTAATGTGGGGTTTATCTTGTATATCTTTATGTAGCTACCCTAGTACACAACTAAAGAGAAAGTCAACATTATTTTATATTTTGGTACTCAAAAAAGAATATAGAAAAAGTGTTTTCTGTTAAAGAAGAAATAATTTGATGTGACAAAATTTGGTACAACCAAATAATTCAAATGTTTACATCGTCTAGGCTCTAGTAATGTGGGGTTTATCTTGTATATCTTTATGTAGCTACCCTAGTACACAACTAAAGAGAAAGTCAACATTATTTTATTTATTTTGGTACCAGGGATTGAACTTGGGTCCTTGCACTTGCAAGGCAGGCCACCGAACTGCTGAGCTAAATCCCCAGCCTCAACATTATTTTATTGAAAGAGGCTATATATTAAACCAGTCTGGTTCACTTTGGAAAAAAAAACAAAAACAAAAACAAAAAACAGAACAAAAAACCAAGGTCCTTCGAAGGCTGCTCCACCAGGATCACCTGTCTACTGAAGGATGCTCTTTGGAAGTTGCTGTGTGGGTTTTGCAGGGCAGACAGACACAGGCTTTCTGTGGCCACCCTGCTCCACAGCAGGGATGTGGAGAACAGCTCATCCACCAGAGAAACTTCGGCAACTTTCCATCCGCGGCTTTGCAGTAGTAAAGATACTAAATGAGGGTTGAATACAAGAAGCACCCTCGAGGATGCTGAGTGGCAGTAAGTCAAAATCCAGTCCCACTTGTAACAGCAGCAGAGGGGCTGCAGAAGCAGCCACAGAAAGGAAGGGGCTCCTTCACACAACTCCGCCTTTCAGTTGTTAGCGTTTATGAAGTGTGCCATACAGAGAAGTAGTAGAGCTCAGCTTCATTGACCAACTTTTACTCTACCATTGACCTCCACATGTTGCTATGGAAACCCCTGCATTTTAATTAGCTCAAATAAAAGACTTGTAAAAGTGACAAAGAGACAATGTGCTGCTAAATATACAGGGTTTGGAGACAGAGAGCAAGGGTTCAGATTCAGACTTTCTAATATCTAGCTGTATGAGCAAGTAAGTTGCTTAGTCGCAGGCCTTGGTTTTCTTGTCAATAAAATGGGTCCAGGAATGGTTGCTAACTTGTAGTAAGTAAGTACCAGCTAAATGCTAGCTTCTATTATTTTCACAGAAACAGAAAATTGAGTCCCAGTTGAGGTTGCTTTGCCTTGAGTCCTATCTAAGGCACAAAAGGAACAAAAGTGGCATTGAGGTAAAAATCTAGGTCACATCAGAGTCACTGCTCTGCTGATTGGAAAAGAAAATGAGTCCAGGCTGGGTGATGCTAAAAGTGAAAGTGAACCCCAGACAACTTTTAAAGGAAATAAAATAGAACAGTATGCATTGATATGGGAAATGTCTTCCTTATTAAATGAAAAAGCAGGTAACAAAACAGTATCATCAACCTTGGGAAAAAAATCTACTAACATACATCATAATACATCAGCCTATGTTAAAAAAAAAAGCTGGAAGAATTTACACTCAATGGCAGATAAAGATTTTGGGGGCCACTATGATTATATGGGCTGTTCACTCTATCAGTTATTTCTTCAAAAGTTTAATTTTTATAGTGAATATTTTTCCTTTTTAAATGAAAGAAAGTTAAGACATAAAAGAAAAAGCATATTATCTTATTACAAATTTTCCTGTGTACTGATCTCCTTAAACTGATATATGAAAGGCCTCTCTGATCTCCTTCCAAAATGATGAAGCACATATCACTTTTCAGAATCTCTTTCATCATATCACAAATCCTCCCACAAACCTGTTGAAGTGGGTATTTGTGGTTAAGCCTTGGTCCTGTGCAGCCTTCCATCCGGTTTGAATCCTGATTCTGCATTTTATTAAGTGTCTGAGCTTGAGCAAGTTACCAGATCTCTCTGTGCCTCAGTTGATCTATCTGCCAAATGGAATGAATAATGGTACCACTTCAAAAGGATGCACTGAGATGCTGTATATAAGATGCTTAGACCATGACTGGCAAATAGAAAACACTCAAAGTGTTGAGCTATGGTATTTTTAATCCTCCTCTGTAGAGTATACTCCATATACATATGATACGTTTATCCCAACCTTCCCCACCCACCCAAATGCCCCAGAATCTTGAAATGCATTTCTCCCGTGTGGTTTCCTCCCATGGCAGGCTCCTCGCTCTAACACCATGTGCTCTGGTCTATCTTGTCTGGCACTACTGGGTTCAGCTCCTTTGAGCTTTCCTTTTATCTCTGAGTCTCGGTTTAAATAGCTTCAATGGTTTTCCGTTACCAAAAGTTTAAATTTCAAATATCTTTGTTTGTACCTTCTGACTCAGGCCTCATCATACCTTTCTTACATAGAGGCAGCATTTCCAACATGAGTCCTCTGCTCAGCCACAGCGGTCACCAATTGTCCTCCAAGTCCTGTCCCCCGTAAGTCCTGTTCCCGATTCCGAGTCTTTGCCTCCAGCAACTGGCTACCATCACATCACTCCCAGTCCCATCCTTGCAAGCCCCAGTGGAGTAATCTTATAGTCAAGAAAGCTGTTTGGGGGCTGTGGATGCGGCTCAGGAGTAAAAAGCCTCGCATGTGCAAAGCCCTGGGTTCGATTCCTGGAACACACACACAAGCTGAATGACCACTCAAACCCACAGTTATTTCTATTTCGAAGTCCTACAGCATCTCACATCCTGACCCTAATTCTTACTACTTGAGACTTAATTATAATCACATAACCCTGTTATGTGGCACTGGAAGTGAAGGCTGGGGTATCATATGTAAATTCCACATTAATGATTAGGCCCTGGAGACCCAGGTGAAGTCCTTGCCCTCACTGAGCTCACATGGTCTATCAGAAGAAACAGAAAGTAAGAAAGTCATTGCTGGCCATGTGACACATACAAAACACACAGTGGAAACAATCCCTGAAGAATTAATCAATATTTGACACACCAAGTGAGTGGCTCATCTTTCCTTCTCCCAACCAAAATCTGCCCTTCCTCTGGCTGATCAAGAACACAGAGCCGGATCTGAATATTTTAAGAACCTGTCCTACTTAGACTCTCAAAATGACCAGCTCTGACCGGTTTTCCCTCCCCAACACTGGCCTCTTCCTGGAGTATATTTCCACCTTCCTTTGCACTTAATTCACCTCTCTCTGCCTATTTATTTAAAATGTGAACCAATTGGTCAGATATAGTAACCTAATTCTGTGTTTTGGTTTGAGGCCAATGCATCGGGACCATTCAATAAATAGTGGTGTTTACTGTGTCTTTCCTACGTCCTGCTGCTTATGCCTGAGATGGAGTTGGGTTTTGAGGAGGCAGCAAGGGACGGCGAGTCAAGGATGGTGGAGCTCTGGAGACAGGGTGGCAAAGCTGCTCGTCTGCCTGCCAGAGATTCTACACCTGTGTGCTGGCATGGTTGGGTGACGCCTGTGACACGCAGATGTCACTTCGCTGAACCGGTGAGGGTGTGCCCTTCTTCCCAGGTAGTTTTCCCTGATTCAATCTGGGTAAAAGTACATGAAGGCGTCCTCCCTATGGCACCCAGGCCCGTGTTTACTTGCCTTCATTAAGGAAATTCTCCTTCCTGTGCGTGGGTGGTTCAGGGAGGGGTGAGACAGCTGTCTGCAGGACTGTCCTGTCTGGAGGGGGAGCCTGGAGAGGAACAGGGAGTCCCTACAATAAAATCCCAGGGACATCAGTCGATCCTCCTGTTTACGTGACAGGCGAAAGGGTTACAGAGATAAATGTTAGAGGACCTGGCTGTTGGGAGATATTTAATAAATATTTACTGAACCAATGATTTTTAGCTTTGCTTTGATTACTCTTTCCTGCTGGGGACACACTGTACTTTCTGTATAACAAATATTATCTAGCATATTCAGCCCACAGTTAAAATAAGGATCAACCTGCATGCAAAGGATAGTTGAGCATATTTCCTACATTCCTAGGCTCCCCATTTTGCTTATTTTTAACCTTGTTCTCTGTTGTCCCTCTATGTGTCTATGTGCGCCCCCTGGCCCGATTTGACCCACTGGTGGGTTTCTCCTGGCCTCTGAATGGTAATTCGAATGCACGTTGCTTTCAGACAGCACTGGGCAGCATGACGTAAGCCTCCTGCTTTCCTCTTCTGAGCTGTCATTTCTCAGGCAGCAGAGGGCTAGAGAGGAGTCAGGGCCGCTGGCTCGCTCCCGTGAGCTCACTCACTGGCTCTGGGGCCAAGCGGCCCGCCCCACTGCAGTTCCCATTCTCCACCTATAGGACCGCCACGTCGCTGACCACGGACAAAGCAAGGAAGGGCCCGTGAGCTCACAGCTGGGAAGGATGATGTACCCAAGAACAAAGGAATCTGAGGAGGTGAAATGCTATGCCCCTCCACACCTAACCTCTGACCTTTCTGCGTCTGTGATTTTGGCACATTACCTCCAAGGAGAAGGCTGGGCAAGAAGCATGACTCCTCTCCTCAAGCACAGGCTCCCTTATTTAGTATGGGCTTGGCACAGATAAGAACACCAGGCTGCGGCTGGCTGAGAGTCGCACACTGCCTGCAGGGGAGAGTGGAGCGCCTGGTTCAGAGAAGCACTGCTGATGCAGAAGAAGGCTTGGGAAAAGCGTCACTCAAAGCTGGATCCGATTAAACATCCATTTAAAAAGAATCATCTTACCAACTGAGACACTGATCCTTATACTTAAAAACGCAGAAATCTGTGCAGATTGCAGTTACAAGAAATCACCCCCCACAAAACCAAAGAAACCCATGAATTATTTCCCCCCACATGACATATAAAACAAATTCTTTGAGTTGTCTAGAAGAAAAATCCCCTTTGTATTTTCTCGCAATAATCTGTCAGCTCACAAAAATGTTAGCAGTATAACTCAAAAAAGCCTCCACAATGCAAAACGTTGTTGCTGTAAGCAGAGCAGGAAAGAGCAAATCAATTCCAGTAAAGTATGGCTAGCCATAATTACTCTTCTGTTGAAACGTTCAAGCCTAAGAACAAACAAGAAGATGTTATTTCTGATTAAAATAGAGAAATTTCGAGAAATAAGTGTCCTTTAGAGAAAAAGGGGTCTAAGCTAAAATCATCAAAAGGTAGCCAGAGGGGCACCTAACTTCAGCTGTGGTGCCAAGCACTTTCCATTTGCCCCCTGGAAGAAGTAAGAGGAATGAATACCGTCTTCACATTAGCCTTCTCCCCAGAAACCCTCACACAAGGATAACTAACAGAAAAAAACAGCCTGCGCAGCCCTCACTTACAAATTCCGTTGTCTTCTTGGGTTCTGGGTCCCAAACCTGGGGAACATCAGAGCCAGGCAGCCACCCTTGCTCACCACCATGTTGAAGGCGGGCCAGCAGCGAGACTGGTGTGGAGAGGAGCACAGCCCAGAGGGAAGAGGAAGAGCGCTTACTCACCATCCACTCAGCTGGCACCAGCTATAAAAACAATAGCACTCCCCCAGGTAGGAGTACCTCCCAGCCACCCTGCCTCCTCATCCACTGGCAGGGAGAGGCCCTGCTGCAGGGTAAAAGGGAAGGGAAGAGGCCAGGACTGGGGAGATGGCCAGCTGGAGACCCACGCTCTCCTCGGAGAACAATTTATTTCAGGTGGGCCTTGTGATGCCTGGGCTCTTTCTGGAAGAGTGGGTGTGAAGGAGTCACATGTACATATATTGGGTACCCAGGAAAGGGCTGCGTATTCTCTTGGGGTTCTTTAGAATGGCCCCTTGCAAACAGAGCGAGCAGCCTGCTGAGGACTGCAGTCAAAGGTGGGAGCGGTTTGGGTAGTTTCTGTGACACCTCCAACATGGCTGCCTTCCAAACATGTGGACGATGATTCTCTCCTCCCCAAAGTCCACTTCAGTATCTACGCAGGCCAGGCCTACAGGCCCATGACCAAATGTCCCTTCATCCCCAAAAGGGAAAGTCCCTTTTAGAGTTGGAAAAAGCTTTAGTCTTCAGAAGTGGTGAACAATCTC
Organism: Fukomys damarensis; assembly: GCF_012274545.1. Taxonomy (NCBI): domain Eukaryota; kingdom Metazoa; phylum Chordata; class Mammalia; order Rodentia; family Bathyergidae; genus Fukomys; species Fukomys damarensis. The sequence continues at coordinate 22,414,755 of NW_022900944.1, forward strand.
CCTGCCCTCCGCTCTCCAGAGTGCAGGCTGGCCTTGAACTCACTATGTAGCCCAGGCTGGCGTCAAATTCCAAGTGATTCTCCAGTCTCAGTCTCTGGAGTGCTGGGATTACAGGCATGCGCTACCACTCCTGGCCTCAAACCTCTCTCTTGATCTGATTCATGGAGGGCTCATTCCCTACGGTCAGACTGCAAAGGAGTTGTGTGGATTAGAAGGGATCATTTCATTTCTGTCTTGCCCTTTAATTTGCTCTTTTAAAAAATATTAGCTATATCACCCTTCCCCTAAAGGCCATTTTAAAACTCTGCAGATGAAAACAAGAAGGGATGGTTTTCATGGATGGATTGTGCCATTTAAAGTTGACCTAGACCCATTACATGCTAGAAAATGAAACTTCAATGGATCCTTTGGAAAGCAGACTTTTAACTAAAATATTTTTTACTTTAATACTTGTGCCAGAGAAAAAGGCAAGAGAGACATTGGAAATAAATACCAACCAACCAAGCAGCCACCTAACATCTCTTGTAACCGTAAATAGACAATACTAGTCTATGCATTTCTTGATTATTTATACACTTTAAAACTTTGGTGCTATGGTGTAGTGCTTATAAATCCAGCCACACGGGAGGGTGAGGCAAAAAGATCACAAGATCTCTCTATGCCTGGGCGGCATAGAGACTCTGCCTCAAAAATAAATACATAAATAGATAAATAATCAAACAAACAAGTAAATACATAAAATTAGAATGACAAAGGTAGAGCTCTGTTGACTCAACCAACAGGCTTGGCGAAAGCTCTCTTTGCCCTTCCCCAGAGGATGTCCTCTTGGGTGTCCAGCTGAGTGGCTCCACCCGGCACAGGTTGGACAGTGTCACCTGTTCCCCTGAGCTGTCCGGATGCCACTCATGGCAAGGATTCAGAGCCTTTAAATCCTGCCGACCTGCCCTCCTGACCTGGGAGGGAAAGGCATTGGTGGAGCAGCCCTGAGCCCAGTTTCTCATATATTCCCTTTCCGGGCACCCTCCCAGCCTCCACCAGGCTGGAGTCCTGGACTTCTGTTCCTAATCCCTAAGTCTAGTGACAAGGGTGTTCCCCCAGTGTGAGCCACTGAAAAGTTTTAACTCAAGATATTTTGGCAACTTCCACTGGGTTCACCCGTCCAGCACAAAGATTAGTCATCCTAGGTAGAATCTGCTACCAATATGGTTTGTTTCTCCTTCAGCAAGTCTCATACTGCCTAGCAGAGCACAGATTCTGAGTATACCATCAGCTTCCAAGGACCCAAGCACATCTCTAAAAACTGTCAGAGAAATACCGAATTTTAAAGGAAAAAGAACAGGAGACTGTGTCATTCAGACAATCTCCCTTTTTAAAATTTCTTTCCCTCCTCCAAACATAGCGCTTCTGATATTCTCATTTTTCTGTTCTCACAGTTCCGTCCTGACTACATGAGCAGGTAGGGCCTCACCCTTCACTAGTACATTCTCATCAGAAGTGGAGAGACAACGGACCAAGGCAGCACCTACTGCATCTGCAAGAGCAAGGCTCAAACACAGTTACTAACCGCTCTTTCCATGATGTACGTCACCTCACTACAGAGGCACCAGAATAGTTTCTTCTACTTGGAACCCTCCCGATTCCTCAAAAATAACTCCAATCTAAGAATTCAAAGACCATTGTTTTGGGGCAATTATAAGCCAATGGGACTTCTAGGCACATTAGGAATAGTGATTTTAAATGACTGGTGATAGTAATTTCAGGGCTGAAGAAAAAGGAGACTTCAGAGACCCTAATTACACTTTATGTGAAAGTGACGACACAGAATACCCATTAAACAATGACCAACTTGTTTCCTCTTGGGTTCCTAGTAGTTAGAGAACTGATTATACAATGGGGATTGTAGGGTTATCTTTGCATGTATGCACGTACGTATGTTTGTATGTATATATGTATGTGTTTTGGTTTTTTGAGACAGGGTTTTATTATATAGTTCAGGCTACTGAACTAACTATGTAGCCTATGTAGGGTGGCCTTGAACTTTGCAGCGATCCTCCTGCCTCTGGCTCTTGAGTACCAGGATTACAGGCATGGCTACCACATCCAGCTCTAGGGGTATTTATTAAACATGTATATCTTTGTGTTGTGATGTCTGTCCAAAGACTTTAAAATACCTAGGTGCTTCTTCAAACACATGTCACACGGTGCTTCAACAAAAGTTATGAAAAATGTCTTGAAGTTTTAGACTTTCCATAGAAGAAAATAAGCTTCCAGTGAGGGAGAACATCAGTTACACTTTCTGCTCATTTATGAGCTATGCTCAGGGGAAACATTTGAGTGAACTAGATTTGGCAGTGTGACAAATGAGTAGCCCCAATTCTTGCTTGTGGAAGTCTCCAACAGTCTCACATGAGGCACCAGGACAGGTACCTGCAGATTACAGGACAGGGATGGGGCTCGCTCATTCCAAAAATCTCAAGATTGATCTGGCAGCACAAACCAGGCTCCAGAAGCTTCTCTGGAGATTGCAGTGGATCTTGCCAGCCCTGATGACCCAGGAACAGCATGTCTCAGTGGCCTCTGTGCCAGGGGAACCACCACAGGAGTTTCTCTGAGCAGCTGAGGTAACTCAGCATCAGGGAAGTCATGAGAGTTTGGAGGGGAAGAGCCTGGAGGGCTTCCCAAGGGTGACTGTGGTGAAAGCCCAGGGCACACCTGTGAAGGGAAAGGGTTCCATTTCCCTGAAGTCACCACTAGCTAAGGTCTGTAATTTATAGAATTCCAGAGCCTGGATGACAGGCCAGTCTGCCTCTGTACCAAGCTACAGAAATGAATGTTTCAGGGCTGGAGATTTAGCTCAGCAGTTCGGTGGCCTGCCTCACAAGCGCAAGGACCCGAGTTTGATCCCTGGTACCACAAAAAAAAAAAAAAAAAAAGAAAAAAAAA
>NW_022900944.1:22417740-22424919 GCF_012274545.1 Fukomys damarensis
AAAAAAAAAAAAAAAAAAAAAAAAGAAATGAATGTTTCATGAAGGGATTAGAAGCCACTGTTCTCTTTGTGACCAGTCCACATCAGGACCCAAAATGAAGATAAAAGAAGTGGGGTTCCTAAGAAAAGGGATTCCATGTTCTCTGTCCAAAGGGCAGACTATAATCACCAAAATGTGCTCAGTCTGTGAGAGATCCTCAGGTGAGAAGAAGCTGGTGCTGCTGTGGGACAGCCAGGTGAGAAGTGGCATGGTCACAAGACCACAGGGAGGGCCTCCTCACCTTTAGCTTGGCACTCTGAACACATCTAATTGCAGTCTTCCAGGGTAGTTTTGGAGCCAGAAATCTTAAGATTAGACTATCAACTCGATAAAGAATAGGGTTTCATTTTCAACATTTAGAATAATGACCCACACGTAGTAGATGCTCATTAACCTTCTGTGGAGAAGCACAATGATGTTAATGGCTAGAATTCATAGATAGTCAAACCTGCTTTAGGAAAGGGTGTGGAATTGCCACACAAAGATTCTTAAGGGAAATATGGACTACCAGTCCCACTTTTGTTTTATAGTATGCTTGAGCATGATAATATAGTTCAATGTAATTCGCTTTTTCTCTCCCCATCACTCTCTCTCTCTCTCTCTCTGTCATGAACATTTTTCCTGCTGAAGCTGTATGATACACAATTATTTTTTTAACTTTGGAATAAAGTCAGCTTTTGAAGAACTAGTTAACATTCATATCTATGAAGTATGTTTAGAGATTGTCCTCTGTCATTTGGAATTGGAGGATGCTTTCTCTTTTTTGCCACACTGCAGATGAACAACTTAGAGTTTGATAAATTATAAACCTAATGACGCGTCTACATCCTCTAGCCAGTCATTAGCCGTCAGGAAATGATCATTGTTACTTAATTATAAGACGAAACTCACCATTGAGAAATGCTGAAAGAGTTTTGATTGGCCAAGGCACCGAGGACTAATCCCACAGGCACGCCCTCTACGTACCAATTAAAGCTGCATCAACCACAATAAAAAGCTATGTGCCGCTGGCTGCATTCTATGTTGTCATTTTCAGGTTAGAAAACCGCAAACAATTCTAGTCTGGAGCATTCCCCAGCATCAATGACTGCTGGGCCTTTCTAGCTTAGAGAAGAAGGGATCCTCTTATGGGAGTACTATTCTTCAGGAAAGGCTCTTTATGCTCACTTTAACCCCACCCCAAATAATAGGCAGTCTTAAAGACAATAAAAACAACCAATCAATCATCAATATTCATGGCTGTCAGAAAAAGATTTTTAAAAAAACCAAAGTGTATATAAATGAAATTTTCATTTCCTTTTTGAGAGGCACCTCATGAGCAGATGATAGTGGGTGGGGGGAGAACACAGAGTAATATATAAGCCTGCAATTCTGTCCGTGCAGGCTCTATCGGTACACAGACTTTTCTATTTCTTTTTCTTTTTTCTTTTTGGTACCAGGGATTGAACTTGGGCCCTTGCACTTGAGAGTCAGGTGACCGAAACACTGAGCCAAATCCCCAGCCCACACAGACTTTTCTTAAAGCACCACCAATAAAGAGTTTCTAGACTAAATGTTTTAATTGGAGCTCAATGCGTTATAATCTTATGCAAGTGTCATCAGTTTTTCCTTTCTGAAGTCTCCTTCCACTTGCCTGGAGTTAAAGGACATTGGTTAAGATCAGGGGCCTGCAGGTCCCAGTCCACCTGGGATTCCAACACTGCCAATAAAGCTGGATATTTAATATTTGGTAAGAAGAAAAGAGAAAATTAAATTCATTGCTATAACACAGGGATACACTTAAGTACAAAGTATGTCACAAGATTTCAATGATAAATTGATGACTTGGAACTGTGTGACCAAACCAGAAAGTGATTATAACAGCTGTCTGAGGAATTATAAAGATTCAATGTGCAAATACACCTTTAAACATCACACTAAGTGCAGTAGGATCACAAGTCTGAGCCAAGCCTGGGCCACTGAGCAAGAGGCTGTCTCAAAATAAAAAAAATTTTAAAAGAGCTGGGGATGCAGCTCAGTGCAAAACCCTGGGTTCAACCCTCAGTACCACACGCATACACACAAAAATTATAGCTTTTTGTTCTGTTTGAGGGTAGAGCTTCAGGGAACAGCTCCCAGAAGCTACTGTGAAAGACCGGTTAGGGAGGCATGAATAAGCATGGGAGCGAACCCCCCTCCGCCCCAGCAAACACAGCAGGTCAAATTTTCTAGGAATGCGCATTCGTTTTAACTCATTATTTTAAAGTCTAAGACTGTGTGCTTTCTAGCCATGCTGCTTGTGGCCCTCCTACTTTACTTCCAGATTCCCAGCTAAAATGACGATGGAAACCAAAAAGCGAATACTGAGCCTGACCCGCCTTGTCGTCTCCCATCCTCTCTTCACCCCTGCAGTTCTGCCCTTGTCCCCATAGCCTCCGAGGGGCTGCTTCTCCGCCTGGCTGAGGGGAACAGTTTGTGTTCCTCCCCTGGGACCCCTCAGCAGCGGCTCTCCTCGGACAGACTGGCCGGGGCCCTTTGCCATGTACACCACACCACGTCCATCTCTCCCAGCTCACCGTTCTTTCTACTCACCTCCTCTCAGGGTTGGTGTGTTTGCTCCAGGGCTGGGTTTTCACATTTTTTTTTTTTCTCTTCCCTATTGACACTCTGTCCTCAGGTTAGTAAATCCAGCCTTGGGACCTTAAATATTACTGACGTATTTGTGACTCTCCCCTTTAACTCTCCTTTGATTTGAAAATCTTATATACAATCATCTAGCCAGACACCTGATTGGTACATTAAACACATTATATCTAAAACAGAACTCTCTACTCTGTTCTTCCCTAACGCTATCCCCACACACACCTCTGCCTTCCACACTGGCTGTTCTCATTTTCCCTATCTTATTCTCTTTCCCTTGCTGGTTCCATCGCCATCCCCATTGTTCAGTGTTTCCGTTATTGTTTCTTTTAATCCTTTTATTCAACTCACCTGCGAACCAGTTGATCCTATTAGTCCCAAATCTCATCACTTCAGGTATCTTCTCTGCTACCATCCCAGGGCAAACTCCCATGATCTCCTGGCACAAGTCTGATAGTTTGAACTTGCTTCCCTCTCTGCTTCTATTCTTGGCTCTATGAACTCTGCTTCTCAAAGAGGGAATCTCAGGGCCAGGGTGCTGCTGACACCTACTTTGCAAGCACAAGATCCTCAGTTTGATCCCCAGTATTCCTCCCAAAAAAAGGGACTCTCAGTGTCATTTCAAGGAAATAAACTCAAAATGTGGTCCTTGCTTAAAATCCTCCAAGGGTCTCACGCTACACTTAGAATACAATTCAACTCTCACCAGTGCCTCTGACACCAGACTGATGAGGTCCCAGCCTATCATCGCTCACTAAGCTTCAATCTCACTGGCTTCCTTTCATTTCCACCGGCATTCGAAGATTGCTCCCGTATCAAGGGCTGGGTCTTGACTTTTTGCACTCCCAGGAAGCACCCCTCCTCCACTTGGCTGACTCCTTACTTAGGCTTTGGATGAAAAGTCACCTGTCCTTCTCTAATTGTCCTACTAAAGAGCCCCATCCAAACACTCACCATACCATGACCCTGTTCTATTTTCTTCATAGCATTCCTATCTCTATGTATGCATGTTTGTATGTATGTGTGTGTTTTTTCTGTGTTCCCCTAGGAGAATGTAGGTCCAATGAAAACAAATACTTCCACCTTATTTACCTCTACATTTCCCATCCCTGCCATGCAGATCTGTTGAATGAGTTTATTATCTCTAAGTATAATAGCAGTTTGCAACTTACTACAATGGTCCATAGGAACCCACTGGCCAATCCAAAGAATTCAACAGTACCCTAAGGAAGTGCTGGAATCAGGGCAACTGAAGTGGTTCAGTTCTGTGTCCTGTGTTCTCTTAATCTTTTAAAGCATTTTCTTCAATTCCTCATCAAGAATCATCAGGGGAAAAAAAAGAATAGTCAGAAGCTAAATGAAGACCAAAATGTATAATAGATAATGTGAAATAGGAAGCAAAGGTTCAAAGGGGAAGAGAAAGTGGGGGGTGGGCAAAAAATATGTGAAAAGAAGGAAAAAATGGAAACAAAGCTTTTGTAAATAGAGAGGGGAGGAGAGGTGGAAGGGAGAGAAGGGGAGTGAGAAAAAAACAAGAGTTAAGATATGTCACGTGATACAAATTCCCATGGGTGAATGTGAACATAATGGGTATGTAAAATGTGCCAATAGAGTTAAGTTTACTTTTTTTATTTTTCAATTTTTTGAGACAGGGTCTCACTATAGTTGAGACATATAATGGGTATGTAAAATGTGCCAATAGAGTTAAGTTTACTTTTTTTATTTTTCAATTTTTTGAGACAGGGTCTCACTATGTAGTTGAGACTCACCTGGAACTCACTATGTAGCCCTGGCTGGTCTCAAACTCACAGCAATCCTCCTGCCTCAGCCTCCCAAGTGCTGGGATAATAGGTGTGCCACCATGCCGAGCAATAAAGTTCATTTTTAAAAATGATAAAATATTTTTATAGTCTTTATCAAAAAGTAGCTGAGAATGGGTTTTTTTCCTATGAATAGAGGAAGATGATAAAAAAGTCAATAGATTTCCACATCCCTAAACAATATGGTACTTTGCTAGATAATTTAATTGCATTCTTATACTTCCCCAGGGACCAGGTCTTACAAAGGGAGTGTGAGATGAGCAGGCACAGGAAGGTAGGGTGGATGCAAAGAAATAAAAGAATCATCAGCAGTTAATGCAGAGGTAGAGGTGACCACATAATCTTCCCTGTCTTTCCTCCTCTAGTTCCCTAATCTAACAGGAAAAGAGTCATTTCATCGTGACTGACTGGATGAAAGAAAAGACTTTTTCCTCAGACCCAATAGACGCCTTGATTTATCAAAACCTGGTATGAGCAACACAAGGCTCCACTCAACTCTTCCTCGGCGCAGATCTGTTAAACTGCACCTGAGGCTTTCTACAAGGAGGCACGAAAGTGTCAAAGACACTGCAGAAGATGGCCCCTTACCAGGATATTTGCTGTGCAGAAAACTCCTGATGGCAGAAATGATCTTTGACTTCTCCTCTCCCTGTCACTGTCGTGCTCCACCTAAATGAAACTCAGCCACTCCAGAGAGTGCCCCGAAGAGTACTGAGCTGGAAGGCAGATCTGCTCTGGGCCGTGCTACGTCCGGTTAACTTCTCTGGGCCTTGTTCCTCTATCTGTAAAATGTGACCCTTTCAGCAGATCGCCTTTACCTCTAAGTGTGCATGGTGTGTAAATATGTTGAATCCAGTAAATACAAAACAATGAAGCTAACTGGTACTGTTGGTTAGATTAGGGGCGTCCTGCTCTAGTTAAAAGATAATAGAAGGTAGGGCCAACTCGGCCAGGGGATTGGGCAATGTACCATGTGATTGGCTGAAATTGGATGGGACTTCCAGGAGTTGGCGATTTCCGGTGGAACCGTTCGTGGTACCTATATATGCTGAAGACCTCATAACTCATATCTCCAGTGTAGTTCCTACTCCTAAACAGGAGATCTATATTCCAAACTGCCTCGTGAACATTTGACGATAAAAGTTATATCCAATTTCAAAAGCTTAAAACTCCTTTACCTGTTCAGCTAGTCATCTTCTCCATCTGGGTTAATGGCAATTCCATTCCTTTGGTGCCCAAGCCTAAATCCTCAGTGTTTGCTCTGGCCCCACATTTAATCTCCTAGTGCTATTGCTGTTTCAATCTTCAAAATAAAGCCAGACCCACAGCATCACCCCATCTCCACCACTATGGCCCACACTCCAGTCACTGCCATCCTTCTCTTCCAATTCTGCCACAACATCCTCACCCTTGCTCCCCACTGTCCCCACTCTTGTTCATAGCCACAGTGATTCTCCTAAAACATAAGGAAGTTACGGCAATTCTCTGCTTGTGATTTTTCCTCACTGCACTCAGAGCACCGGCTAGTTCTTCCTAGGGCCTGCAGGTCTTCCTGTGATCCATTCCTTCCCACCTACCTGTTACTCCTTTGACCTGATCAGCTACTGTCCTCCTGCACTCACTCTGTAGGCTCATCGCCTTAGCAATTCCTCATCATTTGGGCTTTCTGGAAAGACTCACAACAGCTTGAGTTAATAATCCCCCAACTCTAGTCAGCCTGGTGGTGCATGCTTGTAGTCCCAGCACTGGGGAGGCTGAGGCAGGAAGACTGTTGAGTTTGAGAGTAGCCTGGGGTACCTGAGATCAAGGCCACCTTGGACTAAATAGCAAGACCCTGTCTCAAAATAAAATAAAATAAATCCCATAGTTTTGAAATGTTCTCTGTGGTCCAGACTCCAAGAGTAACAAGACAGTACCACTAGCCCACCAGCCACAGCATCATGGCAGTGCACACAAAGGACAGTGCTCTGAAGTGATATATAGAAACATCCTAAGGCTGAGCAAACAACAGTGCTGTTACTGCAAATGAAAACGAGGCTGTTGAGAACATGACCTTTGGGTTAAACAGACAACGTACCAAATCCCATAGTTATTGATAGCCTTGGTCAAGATATTTCACCTCTCTGAGCTTGAATTTCTCCCTCTATGAAGAGGGACAATGACGGTATCACCCACCCATGAGGGTGTTGACGTGATGCAGGAATGATGCAAATAAAATAAAAATGCATGGAGTTGAATGACTAAACGGCAGCCGCATCAGGTAACGCTAACCTAAGCTAAACTAAGGTTATATTTCTTAAACCTAGCAATTTCTTTCCTCCTTCAGGGGCTGGAGAGGGCAGGGTCTTGCTGTGCAGTCCAGGCTGGCCTTGAACTCACTATGGTACTCAGGCAACATAAAACTCTCAATCCTCCTGCCTCTGCCTCCCAAGTACTGCGATTACAGGCATGAGCCACCAGCACCTGGCTAATCCCAGCAATTTCTTAACTGAAAACCTTGTTATCTAAAAATTTTTTTACTCATACAGCTTGGACACGAGTGGTATGCAGTATTTGAGATAGGCAGTGGGTACACACACGTAAGAAGAATTAATGTGAAGAACAGTTTTGTCATCTTTTAGGTAGAAATGCAAGCAGCAAGTAGACTTGGTGAAAGTCAGGCCTGGAGAGTTGACGTAGTGGATGTTGATTCTTTAATCTC
>NW_022900944.1:22425022-22438641 GCF_012274545.1 Fukomys damarensis
GCCTCCCAAGTACTGCGATTACAGGCATGAGCCACCAGCACCTGGCTAATCCCAGCAATTTCTTAACTGAAAACCTTGTTATCTAAAAATTTTTTTACTCATACAGCTTGGACACGAGTGGTATGCAGTATTTGAGATAGGCAGTGGGTACACACACGTAAGAAGAATTAATGTGAAGAACAGTTTTGTCATCTTTTAGGTAGAAATGCAAGCAGCAAGTAGACTTGGTGAAAGTCAGGCCTGGAGAGTTGACGTAGTGGATGTTGCTTTTCTTTAATCTCACTAAAGAAGCAAATTTAAAATAATTTCCTGGGGGGGGAGGGGGGAGGGAGGAGAGGGATAAGGGGAAAAAATAAGAACCAAGACCTGACATGTAAAGGTACAAGATCCCAATAAAGAATGTAACTGTACTGTATCCCTAAAATGTACCAATAAACTCACTGAGAGAAAAAAAAATTTCCACCTAGAGATAGAGAATCCAACGATCACTTTACCATCTGGAGGGTGGCTTTTCTTTTTGTTTTTTAAATTTCCTACCTTAAATGTTACTTGATCTAGAACTAGAGTGGTGAACAGCTCTCCACCTGTGCCGATAAGCATATAAAATTCTTCTGCGTCAGCTTGAAATCTATACAGTGACATCCCTGTCTACCCCATCAGGTGCTGAGCCCTGCTGAATTATGAAGCACCCCAGGGTGCCCCTCTGTTCTGCACCCTCCATCAGTAAACTCAAAGGTCAGGAGATTTCTCTGAATATGAAGCAAGCCGAATGGCAGCTAGACTCAACCAAGCCTGCAGCAAAAGTCTGCTGCCCACCTACTACTGTGTGCTAGGCACTGTGTGAGGCTCCGAAGTGTGCAAAGATTAGGAAATAGACATGGCCTGTGTTCTCAAGTTACAGTCTGAAGGAGAAGATGACAAGTTTTCCATATGGTATGGGAGAAGCAGAGAGATGTTATAGGAATGCTCGCCAGGCTTTTAGGGAAGGGAGGATGTGCATTCCATTCAACAAGTGCCACTCAGGAAAGTGGCCTGAGAGACTGGAGTGTAAGGCAGGAAAGGAAGGAAGGCAGGCATGATCAGGGCTGAGGCTAGAAAGACAAGTGCACACACTGTGTGTAAATCCTGACTCTTATCTTGATGAGAGGTGGAAAAATGAATGAGGGCTTTAAGTAATGCAAGAAAGGAGAGAGACTGGGCATCCATGCTGGAAATGGACAGATTTGTCTTATGCCCCTCAACAAGAAGAATGTTCTCCTGTCTTTCATTCTGACACAGCTATACAAAACCAAGTAGCTAGCTATTTGAGGTTAGATAACAAGTTTTAAAACATTTAAGGCTTGTGGTTTCCTATCAGGAAATGTTAAAGCATGTTTAACAGCACCTATTGGAATTTACTTTGGGAGGGATGGAGTTTAAAAGGTAACTATCCTGCCTCGTTATTCAGATACTGGTTTAGTCTCCTAAGGAGGTAAAAACATGGCTGGTGATCTCATCTACTGTAGGAACTGCTTGGCTAAACTACTGTATAAATCTGGGAGCCTCCCTGTGTCTCTTCTCTCCTTATACACTAGGAGGACACCTCTTCAACTCCAACAAAAACATAGTAACATCATACTGAGATTGGTGAGGTCATAGGTCGTAGGCAAAAATTATAAATCATATGCAATTATTTAACTCAGAAAAATATTAAAATGTATCATTGGCCACATCAAAAATTTCTGCAAAGATAGCAGGTCTTATCTGGCTTTAATTCAGACATTTCCAGCTTTCTATGTTATTAAATCCAAAAGTGATTTGGGTAGCCCTGATATCTATGACATAAACACCTACTTCATATTAGTTCAGATGTTGACATACTGAGTCACTGCAGACAGTTTTGTGCGATTTCTGTTTGGCTTCTAAAATGCAGCCCACGATGACCATTCTTTAGAAAAACCTGACAGAGAAGAGTCGCACAGCACCAGGTCTAACATGCAGCAGTGGCTGCCCTGCTAGGAATTCTCATGCCCCCACCCACCCTTGGGAACCTGAAAAACAAAACAGGACCCAAGGCCTCCTGAAATGATGAAGGCCAGAGCAAATGTTGCTCATGCTTCATCTCCCAGGAAACCCAGAAGCGTCCCAACAATGAAGGGACAGGAGCAAGGCAGACAGCTGAGTGGACCAGGAGCTATAATACACTGTCTTTTGCAGACAACAGCGCTTCAGTGTTGAAGCCACAAGACCAAGGGCGGTCCCAGCAGCCAAAACAAACCTCTATCAGCAAGCACAAGACAGTGTCACAGACAGGTGGCAGCAGACAAGGGGACATGAGTGTGGCCAGCTGAATGCAGAACATGCCTACAGTTGTTTTTCACTCTGGCATTTTAATGAGACATAAGGGGACATGTGAAGGTTTTAGGATCATTTTATTCATGTTAAAAATAATGGGCCACTCTTTTTACACTTGATCTTACCCAAAAGCTTGGGTAAACTCTTGAGAATGGCTGTTTCTCTCCATTATAAACAGATATTTGCAAATTGCTTGGTTAGAAAAACTGAAATGAGCTCAAGTCAAACTCTGGGCACTTGAATTACAAATATTAGCATACTGAAAGTTAAAAGCCAAATTGAGAGTTTTTCTGAGGACTTTACCTATACTTTCTCCACAGAATACCCTAGAAAGATAATGTACAGTCTTCAATCATGGCACATTTGAATGCATGAAAAATACATCTGCTCCCGGCTCTGAAGATCTATTTCAAATTCAAAGAGTGTTCTTTCAATTCTACACACTCATCTCACACTGCCGAAGAACACTTTGGCATTTCTTGCAAAAACAAAGCAAACTAAGAGAGAGACAGAAAAAGATTTTGAGGAACAATAATCTCAGAGGAAAATAGTTTTGTAGCACAACTATCATTTACTGAAGAAACTATTTTATTTAGGAATTTTCCAATGGATAATTTGTTTTAAAATAGCACCTTTCTTAAATGAAATACTTGAGGGTGAAGAAAATATAGAATGTTCTTTCCTTGGTCCTGGGGCAATTAGCTTGGTACCCGGGAGTCAAGATTTATAAACTGTGAAGTGACCAGGCAGACAGACTGGCTCTAGGCGCAGTGTTGCCAATTTGATTCATGCTTATGATCTTTGACCTTAAAAGTCATTCTGGGTCATTAGGCATTCTTAAAGGTGGTGTATTGAGCCCTCAACTTAGACATTTGATCTCCCATAGGTCTCTTGCCTTGGATCTACAACCTTGGGACAGCAGGAGTTTCATGGTATAGGGGAAGAAGGAAGGAAATAGAGGAAAGGAAAGGGAACAACAGCAAAACACACTTCCTGACTACAAAACATCCCAAATGAAGTCAAAAGTGTAAAATATGTGTAATAAGGAGCTCTTCCTCCCAAAATAAACAAATGTGTCACAAACAGAGTATATAAACAGAGGTGAGCTATCAATCAAACTTTTCTGCCTAATGCATTCTTAGTTTCTTTCTGAGAGTAAATTCCAGTCAGAAATGGTTTTTCAGAAATCCAGACAGCTCAGAGGTGAAAGGAAAGCAGGAGGAGCTATTCTCCTTACAGAGATAAGATCACCCCTGTCCTCTCCAGTAGCTCAGTAGCTAGTGTCCCAGCCCTTGGCTCTCAAACCATGACCCGAGAGGTAAAAGTCCTTTGCTTTTAGCAATCACCACCAGCAATTTAAGCAACCACAGTACGTGAAACAATAAAAATATTCATGGTCATCGTTATGATTCATCCTTCTGTCTGTTATTCTTTGTTCCCCTTAGAATACTTTCCTCAATCAACAGGAAAGTATACCTTCTAGACCCTACTTTTTATTCCTTCTTAAACGAAACTCCCTCCAATATAATCAATTCTTGCTTAAAGAGGGTACTTGAAATTTGAGAACATTTATCTGCCTGATAAAATGAAATGAACTAGACACTAAACAAGAACTTTGGTAGGAATTCTATAATGAATGGTTAAATATTTACAATATAAGCACTAGTTCACTTGAAAACAAAGGCTCAAGTGCCTGGCTTTAGTCCCTTACCTCAGGGATCAAGAATGTTCCCTTGCTGAGAGCTGCCATTTTGTTGACATTCAAGTTAAGATTTGTCTCCAGGAGCAGAGGGTAGGGATAAGGGCATGAACTAGAGTCCCACAAACCAGTATCATGAGCTCATTCTGAAGCAGCTATCCTTTAAAATGACAAATTTGCAAAGGAGTGTCTAAAAAATAAAGCATAATTTTGTATAGGAGTGTCCCAATAAGAATGCATCAGTCTACTGACTCAATTGCCACAAATTAGATTATCAAAAATGGAAAATTCAAATTATATTAGATACAAGAAAACACTGGAATTACGCTCTTCAGCCAACTGGGCCCTATATCCCAGCTGAGATAAAAGAAGGACAAACAAAGAATGAGGGAGAGAAAACCAAGCTTCACTCAGACCACTGTATAAACATTAAATATCCTGGAGAAACCACTTTCCAGTCCTCCTTCAGTCTCTCTTACACAGAGGCTTTCTTTCACTCAATAATTTTTTCCTACTCTTAACCTCCATTGTCCCTAGAATTCATTCTTCAATTTTAGAGAACACGAACTTGTGTTTTGGATACCTACCAGAAACTAGAGAAGTTGTATGGGGACTGTGAGAGAAGTGCTACCATGAAGAAAAGCAGCCACGATGAAAATCAGATGCAGACAACCTATTCGATGTCAGTCATATAATGGTTCCAAAAGCAGGTTGTTTCTGGTAACACGGAAGGCTAGATGCCTGGGTTGACTCTCTAATCAAAATGAGCAAGTATTTCTGATAAAATACAGTAAAGTAGAAACACTTGGATCAATTATCTAAGCACATGAACCTAAAGAAAGGTAAATGGAGAAATGGAGACAGAAACAAAACTCTAGACTTGTCCGGGATGAGGAGTTTAACTGTGAACACTGGTCCTCCTATTCTGTGTGTCCTTGTGTAAGAAACGATCACAGAACTATTCTGCCTTATATTCCAACTTAGGTTGCCATCACTGTTATGCTGGTAATCTCTTCACTTTTCTTCTGTGTTCATTCATTCAACAAGCATTCTAGAAGGCCATGTGCCAGGTCGTATTATGGATACCAAAGACACACAGTGAAAGAGAAATGGGCCCCTGATTACGCAGGTGACCTTACGAGGAAAGAATTATGTCATGAAACAAATGTGGTAGAATGTTAAATTGGAAATTTCCCCTCAGAAAAGAAGATAAAATAACATGAAGTTCCAAATATAATGGAATTAAAATGGAGGTAAAACTTCATATTAAAATTTCAAAGGAGGAAAAAATATATTAAATGTTCTCTACAGTTCGATATTCCAACTTTGCTTTGGTGCAAAGATGGCGGCTTAGGAAAGTATGTGAAATAATGCTTATTAGAATTCCTTCTTTGCATTGTTTGTGTTTCTCTTCATCAGCTAAAGTCAGTTCAGTTTCACTGAAGGGAGCAGTGGAGAAAGTCAGTAGGGTGTTCTCAGGCAGCTTAGGGTTTCTGGAACAGTCCAAGGGCCCTTCAGCTCCAGCTTGGGGGATTGCTGTGCATGGTGCTGGCCCAGGGTGAGACCCTCTGCAAAACTAAGACTGCCCCCAACTGAAGGAAGGCTGCTTTTTCTTGTTTGTTTGTTTGTTTTAAATACTAGGAAATTAGGGAGCTTTTAACAGTGAAAACAGAAAAACAAAGGGAAAAAAAACCCACAAAATCCCACAGTGTCACTTTTCAGCGCTCTTTCTGTGGTAGGAGCTGCCTCAGGTCTTCAGCCTCATGTCTTCAGGATGCTGGAGTGTGATGTGGGTCATCCTGGCCCACTGATACCACAGAACAACACACCACTTTCTGACTGGCCCAGGTGTAGAAGCCACAAATAATTTAGGAGTCATTAGAGTGGAGAAGGCAGATGCCGGGGGCCCCTCCAGCTGGTGACCATGGATCCCTGTATTCTTACTGTCTTCTCTTCCTCCATTTGCTAATCCCCCATAGTTAGGGTTGGGAGTTCATCCTTGTCCAAACTTCATCCCTCCATCATCAAATCTGCCTGCCTTGTCTTACTGTCCACCTGCCCCCTCCTGTGGGCACTGCTAACCCTTCCCAAACTTTGCCTTGACTTCGAGGATAGTGTGCTGTTGTTAGCTTTCCATATGTCACTTTGCTATATTTCCGCTTCTGGTAAGGGCTAAGGTCCAGGTCCCCCTTTTCTTGGCTGCCTCTGGTCCCTTCTCAGAGATCCCACCCATGCTCATCTCTAATGCTTATCCTCTGGCAGATGATCCCTGCTGTCCTAGACTTTTTCTTCTTTTCCAGTCATCATCATCAATAGAGCCTAGGACCCATCCCAGACTGAAATTATTACATTCTTCCAAACCAGAGTTGCAGATTATACACACAGTTTGTTTACTTGTTTGTTTGGCATGGTGGGGATCATGCCCAGGGCTTCACACATGCTGAGCAAGTGCTATACCACGGAACCACGTCTCCAGCCCTGGATGATTCTTGTTTTTAAAGCACTATTTATTGTGGTGGAAACATGGCTCAGTGGTAGCAAATGCTATTTACGATCCAGGAGGCGAGAGAGTTTTTCCTTTCAAGATTCCAAGCCAGGACTGGATGTGGCTCACTAGTAGAGAGCTTGCCTACAGCACTGTAAAAAAAATACCCTGCCCAGTGTTGTGGCATAAGCCTGTAATCCCAGAACTCTGAGAGGCTGAGGCAGGAGGATCACAAATTCAAGCTCCACCTAGGAAAACTGAGTGACTTAATGAGACCTTCTCTTGAAATAAAAAAGTGCTAGGAACATAGCTCAGCATGAAGGCCCAGGGTTCAATCACTAGCAGCACAAACGAAAGTATTCCAAACCACAGTATTAGAATCAGAATCTTGGTCTACATAAAAAAACAAGGACTTCATCCCACATAAGATCCATGTGACCCCTATGACCCTGGAACTTTTTTAGAATACTTGTCACCAACGTATTGTTTAACTCTGACTCGAGAGCTTCTCTATTTCCAAACATGCTAACTGGTATGAAATTCTTCATTTTTATCATTCTTATGGTGTCAAACCTGACCTCTGCCCCCCCCACCATTTGCTCCCGTCACTGGTCCTCATCCTCCTTATGGGTTTTAATCCCACGGTCACATAATGGTCTTCTCAGGCACTGAAAGTCAAAACAAGCCCCCTGAGTCTTCTCTGCTCTAAGAGGTACGTGTACAGATGCGATGTCCAAGCAGCGCGAGAGTTAAATTGGCAAGAGACTCCAGGAAGCAACACGCTGACTTCTGCACCTGATGGCGCCAGAGATGGAGCCTAGGGCCTCTGAATGCTAAGCGTCTGCTCTACCACGGATCTATACCCCTGGCCCGCACTCAGCATTTCATACTCATATGAAACTCAGGGACCAGATTTTTCTTCGATGCTGATCCTATCACCTGCTCAAAACTCGGAACCCCAGGGAACATGAACGGGAAACTCCTCTTTCTGTACAGAGCAATGTGATCCAACCATTCGCAGCCCAGGAGATTCCCCTCCGTGGGTGCTTTGCAAGCCTCCAATGACAGGTTCAAGCTCAATCGCTTCTAAAATGTATAGCTGCAAGCAGCCGCTAAGCAGCAAAATGGTTTACTTTCACTTCATACCGGGTTTATAAACATCGTGATAAATGAGGAGAGGCACAGAAGCCGCACTCCCCCAGCCGCACTCCCCCAGCAGGTCCTTGGAAAATACAGGGTCGCAGCATCAACTGGCATACATCACCCATCTCAAATCAGGACTGAAATTCGCCAGCATTCCAGCCAGTCATCTTGCCCCTTCCTATCCCCGGGAGAGGAAAAATCAGCCAAAATTAAAGGCAACACTGCATACTGCGACTGGAGAGCACTGATTCCAAGCCCACTAACTATGCGTTCAGTGGAAGGCAGTACTTGCAAAACGCACCAAGGAAAGGTGTTCTTAGAAAAGGTGGAAAATGTTAGTTTCAAAAAATGCATATTAGTTTCCACCATCAAGAATCTGGGCACATCTTCAAAGGTGTTTGACCTTTCGGTGGTCTGCAGTGTTCATAGTTTCCCTGCATACTGAGTATTCCTTCTCAGCAAGCTTCCTCTGCACCAGGATCAATAAGGTCAGCTGATCTCAGAGGGCAGCCAGGCATTTTTCTAGGTGTGGCACAGAGCTAAGCTCAATCTCTTCTGAGAATACGGGAGGGAGGGAGTGGTAGAGGCCACTTGCAGAAAACCATGCCCGCCCACTCACAGGCCTGCCTTTAATGCCCTTACTCAAGACACAACCCACTCTTGAACTCTCTAAACCCAGGCTAGCATCAGCAAACACAATCTGGCTGCCCAGCTTCTTTGAAATGGCACTGTGCCAGTCCACATAATGCTTTGAATCTGCGCATTTCATTATTTGAGTTCATTCTCATAAAAATCCAGATATCTGGCCACACTGGGTCTGTACTCCCTCAGAGTAACAATCTGCCAGAGTGGAGAAGCAGCTGCCTCCCTAGATGTGGCACAAGGCTTCCACTTCGCACCTATTGTGCTCTTGGAAGAAGGGACATTTGGATTTTCTACCTGCCACATTTCTTTCATTTGTGTTTCTTCCTTGGTTGTACAGTCATGTAAGCTTACAAACCTGTAGACATTCTGCCTTAGGCTGTTTATAGCTGTTTCCTATCTGTATAACACTGGGATTGGCCTTCCAGTTCTGTGCTTACATGACTCAGTGGGCTGCTGGACACAAGTGGCACTGTGTTGTTCTTGATCCCAATTCCTCAGCAGTAAGGTTAAGGACACAGCATGGCTAATAAAAACTTCCCTCATATGCCTTTACTTGAACCCAGGGTCTCTTTCCTCTGCCATCAGCATTATAACAAGAGTAGCCAAGTAAAAGTTAAAGATGAAGTTCAGGTTTGAATGGGTGATGTCCACCAAAGTCCTAGCTGGAGATTTAGCTCAATGGTGCCATTGCCTGCCTCGCAAGAGCAGGGTCCTGAGTTCAATCCCCAGTATGAGAAAGAAAAAAAAAAAGTCCTGTTTGATTTTCCAGCTTCTATGTCAACCCATCCATCCGTACTATATTCCAACAACTGCTTGAGGGCCCTTTTTATCAAAGCAAAGAATATGTTAATGTAGCAGATAAGGCCTTTTCTCTTTATAATTTATCTCAGATATTTGTTACAGTGTTAGAAAGCTATATATTATTATTCCAATTTTTTTGTATAGGAAGTCATTCACAATAATAATAGCAACTGGTGTAAAATATGAAGATCACTACAGCTTCCGTCAAAAGAAAACATGTTTAAGCGGAACTATTTCCCTTAAGAGCTTCTTAGCATCTTGCAGTATTGAGCTTTGGGATTCATAAGCAACTTTAAAGGCATTAATACTCATCACTGGATAACATACCATTACATCTTCAAGTTGCCCCTATGAAATTTTATACACACTTCCTATATCGTGAACTTTATATTTCGTTTGGCTAAACAGAATAATTCTATACCTAATATCATTTAGTCAGAAATTTAACTAGAACACCCTACCTTGGGAGAAATAAATTACACAAGTAGCTATGCATAGATTTTGCTCCTTCTGACATAATATTCCTACCACATCTAGAAGGGAAAATTGCACTTCCTAAACAAAGATGAAGAAATCACCCAGGAGAGGATTTAGAATAGAGGAATAAAAACCTTTGGGGTTTATGACAGTAAGGAGGCAGAAGAGGGCAGAGTACATGGATCAGAAAGCACCGTGTGGAGTTAAATCTGTCCTGGAAGAAACTGCATCCACTGCTCCAAGACTATTCCAAGAAGGAAAATCTACCTTACTCAATACACTCTAGGGAAACAGAGCCCAAGGGCACTATGACCTTAGCTCCTTATCACTGGAGAGCAAACAGAGAAACACCAAGAATCTCGCTCTAAATACAGCCAGAAGATTTACTAGGCAAAAACTGGGAGTCTTCCTTCGTTTAGAATGCTACTGTGCTCCGTTAGCACCCAGAACATATTTCCGGGAATGACTTAATGTTACTGCCATTTCCTCTTTTGCTAAAGCCATTCAAAAACGAACTGTCTCTTGTCTGCCCCTGCACCTCTGCCATCAATCTAAGGGGGAAAAAAAAAAATCCAGCATTACCCATAAGAGATAATCAAAAGACCAGATCAATGGAATTCTACTGAGACCAATTCATCAAGCCCTGGGGGGAAAAATCCCTCCTACTCTCCAAATTAAATAATCAGAACAGTGCTCCAGAGTAAACTTGTTGGGGGTGGGGGGTGGGTTGTAAAGTCAACTGGTGTTGGGAAACTAAGTCAAAAAATGACTTTAAAAAAATCATCTTAAAGATCTAGAGACGTGATGTCACATTACTGTCATCCCAACACTATGGAGGCTGAGGCAGGAAGATCACCACACCTTTAAGGCCTGGGCTATACAGGCCAGCCTGAACTACAAAAGGGAGACCTTGTCTCAAAAAGCAAAACAAAAACAGGGCCAGGGATTTAGCTCAGTGGTGCCACAGCCTGCCTTGCAGGAGGCAAGGTTCTGAGTTTGATTCCCAGGACCAAAAAACAAACAAACAAAACCAATCTAGAGACAGATAGCAGCGATATTATACAACAGTATGAGTGTATATAATGCTACTAAATTGTATACTTTAAAATGGAAAATTCTATGTAATGTATATTGTACCGCAATTGTTTTAAATGAGGGGAAAATCACCTATAATTCTTCAATCAAGTCCCTTCTCCACCCTACCCACAGAGGAAAACTAACAGGTTAAGGTTGTTAAACCCCAAACAGTTTCTCATTTAGACAAGGCAAGGGCTACTGACAGGGAGAGAAGCAGCACCCCAGGCTGCCGTCTTCCAGGACTGGCAAGCTCGCCCGCTAGCAAGACACTGCTCGGGATGCCCCTGAGCACCTTTGACTCTGGGCCTCTCAGGCAGCAAGGTGGGAGACGAGCTAAGATGGGCCCCAGCGAGGGGCAAGCCCAGCCACCCCGCCCAAGTACCAACAGAACAGAAAGGTACCGGCCTGAGTGACAGAAGCAAAACAGGAGCGTTAGGGACGGTTTCCCAAGGGTTCGCTGCACTGGAAGGAACACACATAACAGGGTCATAGGAGTGTAGCAAGGAATGCGGCTATTTGGGGAGTATACAAAAGTAGATAGCATAAAGCGAGGAGACAGTTATCTGTGTCTGTGTGTCTATCTTTGATGTTTGATATCTTTATCTTCAAGTCAGGGAAAAAACAGTATTTTATTTATTTTTCTGTGCCGAAATAGTTTATTGTGCATATTCTCATATTACAAGTTGAATTATATTCCCGCTTTTACAAAGATGTAGTTTTACTGTGGTCAAAAAACATAAAATTTACCATTTTAAACCATCATCCCTACCTACTTCCAGAAATGTGTTTTTCAACTTTTAGGAAAGTTAATAATCACAAGAAAATAGGCTGGACTTAACTGATAGTGAGCTAGGATCTGAAATTACATCACTGAAAATTCTAATCGATGCTGAGCCCTAAAACCCCAAAGACAAAGTATTTTAAAGATGGCTAAAAACCATACTCAGAAGCTACTGCCACCTTTTAGATAATCCAAAATTATCAAAAAGCGAGCAGCTGTGGTTTTGCTAAACAAATACAGCCTCTCTGAAAAACGACGACATTTATCTCCTACCTTGACAGCACATCACTCACCAAGCCCAAAAAGTAAACACACTCTGGCATGCGGATGGCTGTCTGTGGCTGGAGAGCCACTGCACTGCGGTTAGGGTCTCGGGTTCGGGTTCTCCACCTAGGGGAGCCCGGCACTGGCTTGATCTCTCTCGCTTGACAGCTGATGATCGAGCAGCGTGCCCTTGAGATTACAGCCCCAGTGCCCTCTATAAAGGAAAGCGGAGTCCTGTCAACCCTTGCTGCAGAAAATGCTTCTTCCTTCTTGCTTCAGGAATTCAAAGCTCTCACCCTTCGCTGTCACAAAGCTACATAAAAGTATAGCAAAACTGGTACCAGATGGAAGAGGCTCCTGCAACAAGTTGGAAAATCAAAACTCAAGGGGAAATAGGATGATGATAGATAGTTAGCATTTACCAAAACAGTAAATGAATGCTAGCTCTCCTATTATTGATTCCAGTCAGAATGCACAGTAGAGGGAGCACCTGACAATCCTAGACTTTGTCTACGCCATAGGAAGCGCACAGCAGGCAGGAACGAGGACTGGTCTGTTCTGTTCTGACAGGCCAATGAAGGAAAGTAAGAGCTCACAGTATCGGGCTTTTGCACACTAAAAAGAAAAAAATATTGGGGCCAGGGATTTAGCTCAGTGGTTCTGCCGCCTGCCTCACAAGCACAAGGACCTGAGTTCAATTCCCGGCACCAAAAAGAAAAGACTAGGGTCCTAAAGAGAGACATGATCAGAAACAGACTCTAGAATGTTCTACCTGGATTCTGAGGTACTAAGAAGCTAGGGAAAAAAAATGGTGATCTGGCTTCACAGGACTGAACAACACATCCTCCAGAAGTCCTTATCTGCGTCACTCTCAGTGGTCACTACTGTTTCTCAGAATTGTGCAAACGTCAGTTCTACACAAAGGGATTATTAAAACCCAGATCACTGGGTCCATCCTTGAAGTTTCTTAAATTGTGGGAAAATATACATGAGATTTATCATCTTAACTTTTTTTTTTTAATGCTACAAATTGATTCCTATACCAATGAGCTACCTGACCGCCATCTTAACCATTGTTAAGACGGTAGTTCAAGGCAGTATGTTCACGCTGTAGCAAAACCATTCACTCAACTCTTTTCATCTTGTGAAAATGAAACTTTAGATTCCTTAAACAGTAATTCTCCATGTTCCCATTTTCTAGCTCCTGCAGTTGCCAGTCTACTTTCTGTTTCTCTGAATTTCACTACTTTGGGTGCCTCACATAAATGGAATCATACAGAATTTGAGGTTTTTGTTGTTATTATTTTTGAGACATGATTTCACTATGTAGTTAGGCTGGCCTTGAACTCTTGATCCTTCTGCCCCAGCCTCTCCAGTGATGGGATTATAGGTATACAGCACCACACCTGGCTTACCCGTTTTTAAAATAGAGTTTTCTTTTCACTGAGTCCTAGGAGTTTTATGGATTCTAGATATCCTCTCTCATCAGAAGTATGATTTACAAATATTTTCTCCTATACCCCTGACTTTTTCATTTAGGGTCTGAGAGATTGTGTTTCTAACAAGTTCCCAAGGGGTGGTACTTGTCAAGGACCTAAGATTAGAGAAAGACTGCTTTCCCTCCCCGAGGTGTGAAAGACTTTATTCATTTATTCATTTGTAGCACTGGGGATCAAACAGGACCTCCCACATGCAAGTCAAGTGCTCTACCCCTGAATACTCACATCATTATTCCTGTTCTACACAAGGAAATAGGTCCTGCAGGAGGTGAATTAACTTGCTCAAGGTTTTTCCACTACATGGTAGAGCAGGGGTCCTCCCAGCCCAGGCCTTCTGAGCCAGCACTGTCACACTACACCAGGATAGAAATCTAAGGACCAGCAAGCTTTGCTTTTTTTTTTTTTTTTTTTTTT
>NW_022900944.1:22438764-22533331 GCF_012274545.1 Fukomys damarensis
TTTTTTTTTTTTTTTTTTTCTTTTAATCAGAACTAAACTTCCAGACGCCTGTCCTCCAATGGTATACTCTGTCTTTATTAAGATGAGTCAGAGTGAAAGAAAGCTGCTCTAAGCCAAGAGAAGGATGGCAGTGAGAGGCCCTGAGGGGCCTGGACCGGAATGGACTGACCTAATGAGAAAGCTCAGTTTTTGCTTTGCCAGATGAGGCAACGCCCTCTCCCAAGGCCATCTGTGTCTGGACATCTCCTTGACCGTAGCTCTGTGCATCAGTTTCCACAGCTGGTCCACAGGGGTCTTTTCCGTGTGCAGGAAGAAAGGACTCTTCCCAGGCCAAGCAACCAGCGTGGGGTTCCTCGCCAGGCCACTGATGTGGACTCAGTCCTTGGGGGCTCCTTAAGAGGGCACTGCATAGAATGAGCATGGAAACTGCCCGTGATAGCATGGGGCAGGCATCACTACCATTGCTATCTTTCAACACAGACAAATGTTAGTGTTAGCCTGGCTAAACAGATCTGGGACTCTCGGTGGTCTCCTGAAAACTCATTTCCATGGATCACCAAGGATTGGTGCTAAACCAATAATCGCCAAGTATTTAAGGACTGAGGGTAAAAACAATTCCTAGCGAATTCCTCCACTTGAGTTCCTAACTCATGCCACTGATGCCCAAGCAGTGAACTTATTCTGATGTAAAGCGGGCTTTACATTATCCTTTGAAATTACTCTTCACAGGCATGAGAAACAAATCCACTCCCCTCAGAACCCAGGCCCAAGTGTGATCTTGCAGAACCTGGTGCTTTGTGTTGAACTTCACAGCTGCAAACTCAGAAATGGGGTGGTGATGGTTATAAACAGAAAAATGTGGAGGTCTCTGGGATGAAGACTTGGGCTTTATTTCTCTTCAGATTTTGACATTCCCCGGAGCCAACACAACAAAAACAGAATTAAGATGTAAAGGAATTCAGGCCCTTCCTTTGCTATCCCAAGCCTGGGAATCTTTTCAAATTTAAATGAATATCTGTCAAACTAATTAAGAGAAGATGCAGTGCTCTTGTTCCGTGCTCATTAGAGAACAACTTACTGGTCATAAATTCCTCAGGGAGTGGGAGGGAATGCTTTCTCCCCTCTTGCTTAAGATTCTTGCTTTGTTTATTTCCAGTTTGGCCTGTTCACCTCCTAAACCCAGAAAGACCACAAAACATGCGTTGGATCAAATTTTCATTCCATGAAACAGAAATGGATGAGATGTTGCAACTAATGCTTTTACACTGGGGGAAGTGACAATCAGTTGATGGTTTTTCCACCATTTTTGCAGATTTTGACTCTGAGACATGGGATTCTGTTTGGGCAGTAGATCTATGCAGCTTCTGTCAGTCAGAGTGGAATTTAACATACCAGAACCACTACCTGTGTGTTCCTACAGCACTTCCAAGCTCCCGCCAGCTACCTAGTATAATGCTCTGTATGTAATTTAATGTACTATGCATGCACTATAATTAGTATTCTCAAGGCAGGGTGCAGTGGCACACGCCTGTAATCACAGCACTCTGGGAGCTGAGGCAAGAGGATCTCCAAGTTCAAGCCCAGTGTGAGCAACTAGGACAGACCCTGTCTCAAAATGAAAAATTTTTAAAGTCTGAGGATGTAGCTGAATGGCAAAACCCTGGCTTCAATCCTGTTTAAAAAACAAACAAAAACTCCCAGTAACTTTAGGAAGAGTAAATGCAGAAATAGTCTTCATTTCCCAAATAAGAAAACCAGGCTTCAGGACAGTGAACCTGTACCACACTGGTAAGAAGCATGGTAGTAGGAGTAACACATAACAATTTGTTTCAAATATATAATATCGTGCATTCTACACATATTTTGGAAATCTGAAATAGTACAGCGATTCGGCGTCTGAAATTTTACCATCGGGAAGAAATTTAAGAAATGTAGTTATTAGAATTTCCACTAATTAGCACATTTAGGAAACAAGGCCCCCCACTCCCCCACTGTTTAAAAGCCCACAGCTTTTCCTGATTTCTTTTCTTTGCTATGGGACGTATGCCACTGAAAAAATATTCCCTCCCTCTTCAGAAACTCCCTTTGGCCTTCCCCATAGTTGCACAGTTCTCTCCACAACCTAAGTGATTCTTTTTGACCATTTCTTTGTTCTTCCTCCTTTTGCCACCTGTTTCTTAAATAAGACCATGGTGATTTCCGGGTGCCCAAGTTAGGGGAGTTGACTCTACCTATTTGTTCTGTGACAGCTGGGGTAGCACTGAATGTAAGGGAGCCACAAGGCCTGTCAAATTCAAATCAATTCAGGGTGTTATTTTCCTAACTTTTTTAGAATTCTTATAATGAATATTCCTTTCTCTCTCTCTATTTTTGGTACCAGTGATCAAACTCAGGTCCTTATGCTTGCAAGGCAGGCGGTGGAACCACTGAGCTAAATCCCCGGCCCCTCCTTTCTCTTGATATTGTAATAAAATGGTGCTTGAAGATGTCTCTTTTCTGGGCTGGATGTCTACCAACTGTTTCCTGAGTACATTTCGGCTCTTGATTTCTCCCCTCATGTTTTTCGTTGAAGTTTACTAGGAGGTTGCCCACAGACAAGGCCATTAATCCCACCGCTGCACCCACATCACTGAAGTCGTCATGAAATCAGGCCAACAGGTCCTCCTACAACAACTCTTTCTGCACGTCCCTCGTGCTGATGCTTTTATCGCCATGGGGACGTTACTTTGAAAGCCCACACTTGACTTGTGTAAAAGAGTATTCAAATCCCGATCAGTTTAATGTTTACCAGCGACACTTTGTTCAGCACTGTATCAAAAGGGCATCCACTCTGACCCTTGAGGAATCCAATTTAGAAAACACATTAAATTGATTTTGACATTTTAGAGATAAAATGTACCCTAGAAATCAACTGGTTCACATCTTTGGTTTTATAAATAAGTGAATCCTTGGTCTTTTATAACCTAGCAATTAGTTGTTTATTAGAAGCCAAGCCCCACACTCAGCAGAATATAATTCACAGACCTCTGATTTTGAGAGCATCATTACTTTTGTCTTATAAAATTTACAATTTCACTATTTCTGCACCCTTACTCCTCTCCTTTCCTATACTGCTTTGCGTGGTTAGATTTCAAATATTTCAGACTTTAGCAATTATCAGCACTGATGCTTGAGTGGCAGTGATTTCTAACACTTCTCGGGGCATTCTTTAGGCCGCTGGTTCTCATTTTAACAGGGAAATTCAGCCTGTCAAGAGAACATTTTGATCAAACACCTTTGTTTACTGAAATGACACATAAGCAATTTAGATACCAAGCTAAATGCAGATAAGGTCAAAAGCAATCATGTGTCTTTACTTAGGAGAGCAAGTGAGATATGTTTCTAGAAAATAAATTGAAAAGCCCAAGCTATAAAACCATCTCCACCTATTTGTGTACAGCATTTTGATTTTATCTTCTTTGGGAAGATAAATACAATAAATACCACATGTTGGCAACTTGGCCATAATACATCTGATAGCAGCACCCTGTGAAGCACAATTGTTCGAGACCCCCAAGTATTACTGACAAATGGCTAAACAAGCAGAGAGCAATTCTCTTCCTAGAGGCTGAAAGACTGAGCTCTAACGAAGGCCTGGGGAGTGCAACTGCTGGTCTTCATCCGGTATTTCATACGGTCTCACTGCACAGAAAGCCAGAGCGTTTGGCTATAAATCAATAAATCTCTTGTCCCATTCAAAAGCATGGATTTTTAAAAGATAACTGTTATCTAGTAGTGGTGGGGCACACCTGTAATTCCAGCACTCTGAGGTGGGAGGCTGAGGCAGGAGAATCACAAGTTCAAACTCAGCCTGGGCAATTTAGAGACTTAGTGGGGCCCTGTCTCAAAAATTTCAGAAGATGGGAATGTAGCTCAGATTAAAGGCCCTGGGTCCAGGTTGAATTCCCTGTACTGCTAAAACAATAAATTTAAAAATCACTGTCTTGGATGACATGAGGTAAAAAAATTAGGTACCTTTAAGCCACATTGGACTTGGGTGACCCATGATGGCCCAACCATCATTCCCAAAATTAGTATATGTAACAAAATACAATGCAACAGTGGTGATAACAAAAACCACTAACTAAAAATTGAGTGCTTCCTATATGCTAATTGCATGAATTGTAACTATTATCCTCAGTTTGAAGATAAGGAAACTGAGGCACTGGGAGGAAAATGATCTATCCTAGGTTGAGTAGTCATGGGGTGTTGGTAGCATGGCCAGAATCTGAACCCAGGACATCAAGTTCCAGGGCCCACCCTCCTGACTCTTACTGCCTGTTTTCACGGCACTTCCACAGAAGCATCTGAGGACGCACTAGCTTTGATCACAAGAAAGACAGCATGCTTTCCTGCGGCTGAGCAAGAAGAACTCAGCCATCTCACATAACTGATGAAGCATATTTACCATTCACCTGGTGCAAAAAGCTGCCTCGAGGTCAGTGTTGACGTTGGCGATAAACCTCCACGCGGAGTGAGTCCCATACTCATGTATTAGTAGTAAAATTGTTGGCTATCTGAGTGCCTGTTTTCATGCCCTTCCTGAGCTTCCCTCCAGGATGGAACAGGCTCCCCTAAAGGTGCTCCATGCACCTGAGGACTGAGTTGAGCTAAAGGCAGTGAAGCTCAGGTGAAGGAAGAGCTCTCTGCCTTTGCTTCAGCGGCCTAAATGCAAGCTGGTATTGCCCCAGCCTGACCCTGCGCCAGGGACAGAAGGGCTACGACTGTCACCAGACTCCAAGATGCATCTGTACCTCAGATCTTCCCAGCACAGCCTGTACTTCCGCTACTGCACCCAGGGATGGCCACACTTCCTTTTCACTTGAAGCCAGAAAAAAAGACAAAATTACAAGCTAGGGGGATAGCTCAGCAGTAGGATACTGTTTTCCTACCATGTGTGAGGCCCTAGGTTTAAGCCCCAGCACCACAAACATACACACTACCAAAAAAATTTATTTTAAAGATCTGACTGGCTTTTTCTACAGTCATTTCAAAGTCTTCTTGTAGCGTTTTACACAGCTCAGTAATAGGGCTCCTTCTATAACTGGTTGTTCTGCATCTATTTTGTGGAAAACTGGTCTGCTTCAAAATTTGACGACACAGCACCTAGCTTCAATCCCTCTGCTCTGCTGTGATCCATCCAAATCATGGCCTCCCATAAACCATTTAACAAGCTCAAGCTCTTTTTCCTCATTCCTTAAAGAGTAAACGAGCCCCTGAGTTTAACCTGTTTCATTCTAACTAACCTGTTCTCTGTGAGTCCGAACACATGTAAATATTAACAAAAGTAATGGGCTATTCCCCTTTAAAATTATTTACTGCAATTAATTTTGTTTTACATACTGTGTACCAATACACCTACACTAGTAAGCCCGGAGATCCAGGTAATTTTTCAGAGATAAAGCAAAACCTTCCCACAGGAAATAAAGTCATGAAAATAAACAGTTATTATAAATTTGTGTATTTTATATTTGTAATTTTTTGTTGGGCTTATTTTTTATTTTTGCTATACTATGGATTGAACGCAGGACTTTGCCCTGAGTTACAACCCCAGTCCTGTTTTAAAATTTTTTAATTTTTGAGACAGGGTCTTATTAAGTGATTAAGTAGCCCAGGATTGGTTCAAATGTGTCATCTTCCTGTCTCAGCCTCTCATAGTGCTGGGATCTCAGGTGTGTACCACCATGCCCAGTCGTTTATAGTTTTCAATAAAGACAATTAAGTGCATAAGAAAATGTAGGTTAATTTTCTACCTTGCAAATATAAATACATAAAATTTAAGGGAATTTTTTTTTTTTTTTTGGTACTGGGTATCAAACTTGGGCCCTTGAGCTTGCAAGCCAGGCAGTGGAACCACTGAGTTAAATCCCCAGCTCAAGGGAAAATTTTTTGGACATTATGCTTTTTAGAGTCAAGATCACTATGCATAGGACTGTGATTTTCCTTCAGCTGTACTTCAAATCCCTTGTTTTTAGTATCATGAGCAGTGGTATCACTGCTGGCTTTGGGATGGTAAATACTCACTAAGTGACTTGTGAATTCCATCACAGAAAAGAAGTGGAAAGAAGGGTCCTACAGTTGCTCCTGGACAGCCTCCCCCTGGGCAACTATTTGAGAAGCCAACCTTGCCCTTTCTTGAAGGAATGCATTGGAAGTTGGCAGCCTTCCCTCACCCAATCTCTCCCTCTGCTTACTGTATCACAGTGCAGCAGCTGTGTACTAAGTAAGACAGCTCCTGAAAGGTGAGGGCCAGAGAGTCAGTCTAGTGCTTGGTTTTTTTCCCACCGCAGCCTCCTAAGCACCTGGCATGATTTTATCTGATAATTTAACAAGTGTGTAAAAAGAAGACAGCACAGACTAAGCTATCAGAAGATAGCTTTTTTCCCCCTAAACAGCCTGGGGTAAATGATTTCAGTTCTCAGGAGGCAATGGGAAGGTTTGTTCCTAGCTGAGAGAGACTCCAGGGCTGGATAACAGCCACCTGGTGCTCCCAAAGACACCGGCCCCCCAGCACCACACAGTTCCCACCTTCCCACCCGTGCTGGGGATAGAACCTAGGGCCTCACGTGCCTTGGCCTCATCCCAGCCAGAATGCTATCATTTCATCAGTGTTCCTCAACCTTGTCACTGCTGGCACTGGGACCAGAAAGTCATTGCTGTGGAGGTGTCCTGTGCATTGTAGGGTGTTCAGCAGCACCCCCATCTCTACCATTAGACACCAGGAGCACGCTCCCCCACCAGTTGTGACATGGACCACAAATCGTCTCCAGACACTGTTTAATGGCCCCTCAAAAAAAAAAAAAAAAAAAAAAAAAAAAAAACAGCTCAACCTGAGGCCTGATTAAACGCTTAATTATCACTGAATTTTCCACTTTCTCTTTTAGAACAAACACATTATGGTTAGCTAGTTTTGGACATTTTTGAAAACTTGTTTTCTTCTTTCTCAAAGGCATAATAGACTCAGAGTAGTATAAAAATACAGACTTTCCACCTTTCCCAGTCACTGATAAGGTTGATTCTCGTAGTTGCTCTATGAAGATTCAGTGACAGTCAAACACAGTAACACTTCATGCTTAAACAAGCACTCTTATCACGGGTCTTCAACAATACCACCTCCTGGAACCTCACCCCTGCTCTTTCCACAAGTGAGACGGAAGTGTGCTGCTTCAGTTACAGTATAGCATAACAGCATTTTAAATTTGGGGGGGCATTTACAGAAATCCCCATGTCACACCTATGGCCAATGAAAACAGGCAGGGCCATCAGGGACATTCCAGAGCTATGACGGAAGTCACGGTCATCATGTGTGGTGTTTTTTTTTTTTTTTTTGGTACCAGGGATCAAGCTGAGGACTTTGCACTTGCAAGGCAGGCCTGGCACTACTGAGCTAAGTCCCTGACCCCTCAAGACCATTTTTTTTTTTTTTGAGACAGGGTCTCACTATGTAGTTGAGACTGACCTGGAACTCACTATGTAGCCCAGGCTGGTCTCAAACTCACAGCAATCCTCCTACCTCTGCCTCCCAAGTTCTGCGATTACCGGCATGCGCCACTACACCTGGCTAAGACCATTTCTTGATAAGAAACTTCATTTTCTTTGGGTGCTGCCAAAAGCCACAGGCTGATAGTTAACAATAAATATTCTTTAATGGATTATTAATGTAATAGCAAGCAAAGCTTCCATGGCCTCAGATCCTAGAAAAGCATCTTGGTCTCTTGAAATCCCAGAGCACCAGTTTCTTTTGCCAGTGGTTGTTGTCCAGTGTTGTGGTATCCAAGGGTGGGGTCTCGTGCTGACTCTCAGCATGGCACCCCTTCTCCTTAGGCCAGCCCATGAAGTTGTGGTATACACTTGCCTTCTAACAGATGCAGGCCCAAGGAATCGCTGAAGGCTGAAGATATAAACCCCATCCTTTGCTGATGTCTGAAACTGGCACGAGTAACAACAGCAACAGCGACTGCTTCTGCCACTACAGGCCCCACACCAAGCACTTTACTTTCTTATCCCTGATGTCCCACAGCTCTGTGACGTGTTCTCCCTCACTGATGAAGTTCTTAGAGACAAGTATTCTGCACAAAGGGGCAGAAGATGATGACCTTAGAACTCCAGACCTATGCACTAACCACCACGACAAGCAGAGGGTCACAAGAGGACTGCGGCTGGTGTGTCCACTGTCAACAACCAAGCCAAGCCAAACGCTGCTTTCTCCAAAGAATGGGACAGGGGGTCGGGGTTTATATTATTTCATTCCTGAAAGAAAGGAAAAGGGCAACGAGTGAGTCTTCTGGGGTTGAAGACTTCTTTCTATCCTCTCTTCAATGGCCTGGTTTTCTGCTGGGCTTTCCACTGTACTTAAAAACACCTAAGCCCAAAAGAAAGCTATGATTTCTTTCCTTAACCACCGGCCCTTTTCTGTAGGGACACAACTCGAGACCAGGGTGTTTTTCCTCAGGTTCAAAAGCCATTACTGAAGCCTTTCTTTTAATCTTTAACCACAATGCTTATATAAGGAACTTTTTTATTATTATTATTCAACAGCTAACACCTTACCACACTCTGTGTCAAAGTTCTGGGGTTTATCAGCTTTGGCTGGCTGGTGATAACCTTCCACTGAGCAGCTGAAGCCAGAAAGCTGGGAGCCACCATTCGCTCTCCTCATTCAAGGAGCTGGCTGGTCTCCAGGCCAGGCAGAGCCAGCTCTGTGACCCTGCCCAGCACCTCAGGGCAGGCCTGCTAATCCTTTGGGCTGCTCTTCCTTCTTTCTCCTTTCTTTTTCTCCAGACCACCATCTTCAAAACCACCCTCCAAAAGGCAGCCAAAAGCTAGAGTTCTGTCTTTCAAATCTGCCTGCCTAGGGAAGTCTAGCACAAGGCCCAGCAGGTGGCAGATAGCTGCTGAGTGCCAAATGAATGCTGCCCTTCTCTCCCTAGCCTCATCACTGTGTATGATGGAAGCTTTCCAGTGGCTCCAACTCCAGCAATTTGGAGATTAGGCCCCGAGAGAGATCGGCTTCCTCAAATTACATAATCCCTTCTCAAATAGCTAGAAGCCAGATCTGATTTACCAATTATTTCATTAACCTATGATTAAGGAGAACAAACATCTTGGATTTCAACTTCCTGTCCCCTCCTGACAAGTTCACTAATACACCTGTCATTGAATATTTTGTCCTTCAAGTCTTTCATCACCCCCTCCCCCACCCTGTTCCGCTTAACAAGAGGCACCCCTGGAAAAAGCGGAATCGAACCCTGGCGAGGAGTCTCCACTTTCACAAAAGTGTGAATGTTTTCATAATAAAAGTAAAGATGAATTTTTTAAAAAAGTAAAAAGAGCTATTTGTACCTCCCAAACTACAGCTTAGACATCTTACATTTCCACTTGCCCTGGCATTTTTTTTCTTCCTAGTCCGATCAGCCTGCTCCTGATGGCCGCAGATTTTGTTAACGACATCTCTTGTCACTCATCTCTCCTACTCCCTTCTCACATCCCCTGCTAATTCCCTACTGATGCAATGCCAGGCTTTTCTTCTACTTAATTCAGCCAAAGGGAGGAGAGGAGCTGGACCCTAAGTCCCTATCAAAGGCATTTGTCATCTGAAGTCCAGTCATTTTGCTTGTGAAAATATACTTTTCAATTGGGTGGCCTTTGATGTAGCCATTTGTCTCTCTGTTCACACCTGTTCAGTCCCAATGAAGACCCTGCTGAAGGGGTGAGGCAACCCCACTGCCTGTCTATGAGGAGAGCCACTGATGCTGCCAAGGCACCTGAAATAGGAGCCAGGCTGTGTTAGCCAGGGGACAAGTCTCTGGAGCTGGAGGATGCTGGGGCACATGGAGGAGAGTCCAGAAGAACCTCTGAAGTGAGCCAGACAGTGGGCATGGGAGAACGGAATTCCAGAAGCTTAGGAAAATGTATTGGTTATTATTTCAAGTGCCACAAGTGACACTGAGCCCATAAAGAACTTTAAGCAAAAAAGAGTATTTCTTATGAAAGCCAGGAATAGAAATGGCCTCAGGAAATGAAAAATATCATCAGTTCTCCCTCATTGCCACTGTATCAGGTGCCATCCATTGGTGGAGAGGACCTTTCTCAAAATGTCTTTTTTTTTTTTTGGTACCGGGGATTGAACTCGGGTCCTTGCGCTTGCAAGACAGGCCACCGAACCGCTGAGCTAAATCCCTGGCCCCTCTCAATGTCTCTTAATGACATCTAGATACCCTGTCTATTGATCTGTCTGTGAAAAACTACATCCCAATTCACTGCAGGGTAGGGCACACAGGAAACCAGCCAAAGTGAACTTCAGGCTCACCTCACCCCATGTTAAAGACTGAAAAACAAACTCTGCCTTCCTCTAGACTCTGAAGATAAAAATACAAAGTCCCAGAGAGGGATTCAGTTTGCCTGGCTTAGACATTTGCTCATCTAAGACAGGCCCTGTGAATGAGAAGTCAAGGTCTACTGTCTGCTTCCCTCTCCAGTACACCTCTAAGTCCACTGCAGTATCAGATGATCTTGTGCTTAGCAAAGCGCATCCTTCTGTGGCCCTACAGGATGAATGGTGCCTGATCTACCTGGTCACGGTAATCTGACTCCCAGGCAGCTCCTAGTGTAGGTGTGGGTATAGCACAATCCGAGGTAACAAGATCTAACCCAAAGCAAAACTCACAGAGGGGATTTTTGAAAAAAAATGTCCTTATTCTTTCCTACCTCTTCCCACCCCTTCATCTTTTGCAATGATGGAAATCAAACATAGGGCCTCCTTAGCAAGTGCTCTGCCACTGAGCTACACCCCTCCCTCCCTCATTCTCATTCTTGTTAAACTGGGACTCCTTTTCTTCCCTAGACAAGGTTGTGGGAGGATGTAATGCCTGCCGCTGTTGCAGCCGCACTGCACACAGGAACAAACTGAGGGTGAAAATCACCCTGGGAAGGACAGCAGAGGTAGCTGCTGTGATCACTCACTACTTTTTAGAGGGGTCACCGAGGTCCAGAAGCATTCATTTATCCAACACCGCAAATTCAGCCATGCCAACGTTAGGACTCAAACCCAGGTGCAGAGCTCTTAACCACTGGATTGCAGTTCCTAGCTTTCTATAGTTGGATTTCAAAAGGTTCTTCATCTCTTTTCAAAGAACCCTCTTTTTATTTGAGCCAGTCTGCATGGGTTTGCTTTCATTGCACTCAAATGTCCTTGCAAACATCGTGGCCAGACTCGGGCTTCCTTTCTACTCCCTTGCCAGACCCTCCAGTGTCGGTGTGTCTGTTAAGCGCACTGAATCCCAGTCACACACTAAAGCCGAGATTCAGTGGAATTCCGGCTCCCCTGTTTCATTCCTTCCCTAACTGTTTCATGGCAGGTGTGAGTTTGACATCAGTGGCATTTGGGGGCACTAGTCCCAGCGTGATGTAATTATTCATTAGAACATCAATGAGCAAGGAAAAGGAAACAAAATGTT
Source organism: Fukomys damarensis (assembly GCF_012274545.1). NCBI lineage: Eukaryota > Metazoa > Chordata > Mammalia > Rodentia > Bathyergidae > Fukomys > Fukomys damarensis. The sequence goes on from NW_022900944.1 coordinate 22,450,260, forward strand.
GACACTGCTTCTCACAACCATTCCACGACATCCTCACCTCTAATTTTATGTTTCTCAACTTTTCAAAGTGAAAGTTTTTGCATAAGTGGCATCCTGCAGTCACATGTCTCTGTACTCTGGGGCCAAGGAAGGCGTTTCTATGGCCTTCCTACTGTTTATTCACATCTCACCCTCACTCTTGCACTCATTCCACAAATATTTGAGTATCTGTGTGCACCAGGCACATCACTAGGCATTGGGTATCAACAGCTTGTATTCTCTGCCCTCAGGGGGCAATAAAATGTAATGATACACCCTGTGACTTCTTCCTCTAAATCCACAGGAGAGCTATAAGAAATGAAAAGGGAATGTGGGGGCTGGGGGTGCAGCTCAGGGCTAGAGTGCTTGCCTAGCACACGCAAGGCCCTGGGTTCAAATCCCAGCAGGGGTGAAAAAAAGAAGGAGAGTACGGGGTTGAACAAGAGTTTTGCGGGCAAATCTAACATAGCATTTAAGTGTGCAAATCCTGCTGGCAGACAGCCTGGTCACACCACAGCTTGGCCGCTGGAGGACCCTGGTGAGTTACTTACAGGTTTCTCCACCATTCAAGCTGTAAATGGGATGAGAATTATACCTTTGTCATAGGATTTGTATGAGAGTTAGAATCTTATGTAAGTCTCCTAGAACTAGTAAGTATCACACACATTCATTCAGGAAATAAAATGAACACCAGTCCCCTCTGCTGACTGAGCATAACTGAGTCACATGGCACAGGCAGAGATGTGACAACATGCTGACCTCAGAATCCCAGGCACATGGCATTGTCAGTGCTGGGAGTACCAGGGCTCCAGGCACTGGGACCTGGGGACCACCACAGGAGGATGATGCCCCAGGCTACCACCCTTTAAGTAAAAGAGGGCCTCTGCAGGGGATTACTTCTTGCTCTCAGAACTACCAAACTGGTGTGTCAGTTAAAGACACTTTTCTAGGAGACTTTTCTGGAAGGATTTGGCTTTTAATAAGATATTGGAAGAAGGCACAACCCCACATTTGGAAGGGCTGTTGGAGGTCAAGCTCTCATACAAAGGGGGCTCCTCTGACCACTGATAACCAGTCCCCCACCATGGGCATATTTCCTTCCAGTGATGAGGGTGCACACTTGAAGACATACTTGAGCATCTGTTGAGCTCTCATCCTGGTTCTGAAGCAGAGATAATCCTTAATGATGGCTGTTGCGGGTGTGTATTTCATGCCTATAATCCCAGCTACTCAAGAGGATCACAAGCTTCCAGGTCAGCCCAGGAAACTTAGCAAGACCCTATCTCAAAATATAAAATGAGCGGACTGGGGATTTAGCTCAGTGGTGCCACCACCAGCCTCGCAAGTGTAAGGTCCAGAATTTGAACCCCAGTACAAAAAAATCTACATATCTATCCATCTAGATAGATAATGAAGTGGGCTGAGGATGTAGCTCAAAGCAAAGCCCTGCATTCCATCCCCAGTACTAGCCAAAAACTAGTGACAGTTGTCACATGCTTGGAGATGTCTCTACTCTCAGTTTTCTGACCGTGAGTCAGGACCCAATTCTGCTTCACAAGTGGAAGTCAATAAAGTCTAGACATTCAAAAGTGTTGCCCAGAAGATCATTTTGAGAGCAGATCCTTAAAAGTGACCTTGCCTCTGAAGTCTGAGATGGAAAATATATGTATTACTTGTTTTCATTATATCTGCAACAGGCTCCTCCCAACCTCCAATAATGCAGCCTCCAGAAGGGAATGGACATCAAAATTCACTCAAGTACATTTCAAATCCATGTGAACTCAGTGGATTTCAACAGCACTTTTGCAGCTGAAATTGGAGCCAAATGTCTTAAAATACACCAGTCCTTGAAGAATAAGGACTTGGTACTTTCATAATAGAAACAATTGTTTGTTTAAACAAGGCTAGTTTTTAAAAAGTTAAGTTTTCCCTGTGTCTTTGCAAAGATATGGAGTCAGGATCGCATTAGTTGACAGAATTGAACTCTTAAGAGGCCAAAGTTAGAAGTTGAATTCTCATAGGTAACAATCAGAAGACGGCAGTGCCATAAACCTGGAAATCTTAGAAGCCAAAGTCTCATCCAAATGTCTGAACTTCCTGACCATGGACTCCCTGGCCTTTCCTGGGATACTTCCAACAGGGACAGTGCCCACCTTTAGACAAAACCTAGCCCTGTGCTGTGCACTCACATTCTTCTGTCTAAATCTACAGAGGTGGTGGTAATAAAGGAACAGACAATAGCCAACAAGTATGGGAGATTTTCCAAGGGCCAGGCCCTCTGCTGAAGACTTTACATTCATTACTTCATCAAGTCCTCATGAGCGGTCTGTGAGGCAGCTTCTCCTGGCTTCCCTCTGAGGAAAAGCCAAAGGTGACCAGCAGCTCAGAAGGCCCTGCATGGCCTGCTAGCTCTCGTTTCTCCTCCTCTCTGTGGACTTCACAGCTCTCCTGCAAACACATGGCCCCTCTGGGCCTTGGCAGGTGTTGTCCTCTTCCTGCAGCGGTCCCAAGGTACCCACTGCTCATTCTCTTGCTTCCTTCCAGCCTTCTTTCATACATCCTTCACCCACTGAGTCCTTCTTAGACTGTCCTTAAGGGAAACACAAGACCCTCTCTGCTACTACTTGACGTACATGATGTACTTCTGTGCTTGTTTTTCTGTAGATGTGATCGATGCCAAACTTAACAGACTGCCTGATTTTTGGCTCACTATCTGTCCCTTGCCTAGAATGCGTGCCAAGAATCTTGTCTACTTTTGTTCACAGCTCTAAACTCAGCACCTGGAGACACAGCTGGTACATGATGTGTATTCTGAAAGAACCTGGTTACATTTCACATGGGAGGTTCCAGGCACAGAGAGGGTAAGTGGCCATGCCTATCATAGAAAGCAAGAAAGGCTTCCTTAGGAACCCACATGTCAGAAAACAAGCTTGGGCGTGTCCTTTTCCTGAGGTTGGTGGCATTCCCTTGGACCACAAAGGCAGCACCCAAGAGCGGAATAACCCAAAAGCAGCAACAAACACTAGCAATCTAGGATATGCCGGAGGATTCCAAGTGTGTCCCGTGTTCAAAAACTATATACACCTAGGAAAAACAACTTGGAATATTTTCTCACTTTGAATTTATTTCAAAAACCTGAGGGAATATACCAAACTAAAGAATGAAGGAGATATGAAAGTTCTTGTGAAAGTGTTTTACCAGGGTTGTTCAGTGGCAAGAATGACAGCAAAGAACCCTCCTTTCTCACACCCAAGGGCTCCATGATCCTTTCATGTGACTGTATTTAACCTTGGCAATAATGGAGAGATCTAACTCTCAGATGAGGATTTACCCTCTGAGACTCAAGGGGCAGAATGAGGAATAGAATCTGATTCTCTAGTCTCTGTCTGGGGTGCCTAGCCTGGCCACCAGTGGTTTTCAAAAATTTATAATGTTTTTCTATCCTGAGAAATGATCTGTTTTTGTGAATGGCTAACTTAATGCCTCATCAATTAAAAATATAAAACTACAAATATCATTTCCTCTTCTCTTTTTCTGACATCTGCTACTGCCCAGATCCAAGAGATTCCTACTAGAGTACATAGGCTGTCACAGTAAAATTAGTGCCTTTGTCTGAAGTTCATTTCAGTAACTAAATACCCAGCCTTATAAAGCTTACATTATCACAGAGGGAAAAAAACATAGCTGCTGACAGGATGGCTAAGAACAACAAATACCAGGAAAATCTCAAACTTCTGACCACATTTCTCTTAACCACATTTTTGCCAATTATTTCGTCCACAGCATTGGAAACTTGTTTTTGCCTCCCTTCTTTTTTCCAAAAAGAAAAGAATTCTACCCCCGCCCCGAGGGGGGAGAAAAAAATTAAGACCTCAACACCAAGTACAAATTGCTCATTTAAAGAACAGGAATTAAGGACGTGGGTGGGGGCTTTTCATCCTTAAAAAACTCATCACTCTGTAGAAAGAATCTGAATCCTGTTCTGATTTTTCTTGGGCAGTGGAGCAATTTTTGGTTTTGTGTTAGTTAATTTTAATTTAAAAAAAAAAAGTGGGGCCAGAGTGCTCCATTCTTGAGTCCCTGTTGCTATGAGACTTCCTGGGCCACAACAGATGGCCACAGGAGCGGTTCTCAGGCTAGGCTGCAGCCCAGGAGCCCCGGCTCAGGCATACCATTAACATTCCTGGAATGCTTCACCTCCAGACCGGCTTAGGAGGCTCCTGGGCTGGCTTCCCCATCAGGGGCCAGGGTCGAAATTTGTCTTAATGAGCAAGGATCTCCAGGGAAAGGCACTGTCTCCCCCATCTGTCTTTCCCAATTAGGTTTCCCAGAAAACTTGACCCACCAACCCTGTGCTCTGGGCTGTTCAGGTGAGCACACGGCACGCATGTGTGTGCATTTATCCAATTGCACACAGACCACGCTTCCTGTCTGATACATTTGTCTGTAAGCTGCTGCCTCCCTCCTAGTGCAAAATGATCCAGTTAAGAGATCCAGCCAGCATCCTCGGCCAGGAGCAATTTCAGTACCCAGGCAGAATTGCCCGTGTGTGTGTGTGTGTGTGTGTGTGTGTGTGTGTTGTGTGTAAGGGATTCCTGATTTTCCCCTTGAGGAGACAGAAGCAGAAAGGGTACTGACTGGCATGAATTGCAACACCTCTCTAACTTCTTAGTGATGCCGGACAAATCAGTCTGCTCCATCCCTTTCCTCTTTCTTTCAGAGTAGAACAATGATACTGCTGTACATGTTGTCAGAAAGAGGAATAAGAGCCACAATTAATAAACAATTGTGAAACCTTAGCATAAAAATAAGGTCATTTAGACCCGACTCCCCCCACCCCCCACCCCTGCAAAGGGAAAGACAAGGGTGGGGTTGGAGCACTCATCGCCTTGCCTGGGTGTGTGACACCCCCTGCAGGCCTGGTCCCCAGTGATGAACTCAGGTTTTGGTGGTGAAGGGCTCCTAGTAGCTTTATTGCCCACTGAGGAGTTCTGTACTTGAAAAAAAAAAAAAAAAAAAAAAAAAAAAAACAACAACAACAACAAAAAAAACTTTAAACAAACATCACTGTTCAAGGAGAGGCTCATTTATAGTCCACCCCCACAGTTTCCACCCTAGTCCTGGGGTGCAGTAGCAAAGTCCTCCTTGTATGTCTGCTTCCCCTGGGGCTCAATGGGTCACCTGGGGACCAGCAGAGCCCTCCTGCCAGGAAGGCACACAAGTTCCTGGACCACTTTTCTCTGGATGAGATGAGAAGTTATGTCACGAATTCTGTGGTGCCACTTTTAGCTTTGAATCCAAACACTGTCCAGCTCAGAGACAAAATAACTCAAGACTGCTTGGGTTCCTGCTTTCCCAAACATCCCATCTGTCCTGAGGTATAGCTTCCCTCTTGTCTCCAAAAGGTGACCATTTAAATCACTATGGCTTTTGTCTCTTGCTTTAAAAACACACCTTTTAGAGCTCTGGCCTAACAAGAAGTGTCCACTTTTCACTAGCAAGCAGTGACACTTTCATGCTGCCCTGTATAGAGGCACTGGTGGTGCCTCCTTTCCCAGGTCCACGGCTACTTACCCCTTTCCCGCCCATGTCCATGGCACAGAGCACAGCAGGGAGGTCCTTGCCCCACTGGGCAGCTCAGAGCTCCCCAGCCTCCCTAGCTCAGGAAGGAGAGGAGGCTGCCATTGCCTCCCATTGCACAGCTGAGCCCACAGGGCACGCGGGGGCAGAGGGGCAGCTCTACAATCCCCACTGAACAGGAGTCCTGGGACCCTGTCACACAGCCCGCAGCCAGCAGAGTGAGCCTGGCAGGCATCCCACAGCTCTAGGAAGGAGGTTTCAAAAATGGTCATGGGGAAAGAGTAAATTTAAACACACTTAATGCCCTTGCCCTCCAGTCCAACTCTCTAATGACATTGTTCTTGGGATGAAATGCCTGTTATCTGTTTGGGGTACTAAGAACTGTGTGGAGTTACACCTTTGAGGTCTCCTGGTACCCCGCAGATACGCACATTCTATGCCCTTAATGTAAAATGGGGGGGTTATTAACATGACTTTCATTTTTTTTAGTAGAGATGTTTTCCAACTAGCTTTCCTATCTTCTCTGCACCTTTTAAAAACAGCTTTTTACAGACAATTTTTTATTTAAAAAAAATAGTGATTAGAGGGCTGGGGATTTAGCTCAGTGGCACTGCACCTGCCTCACAGGCACAAGGTCCTGAGTTCAATCCCTGCTACGGCCAAAAAAAAAAAAAAGTGACTAGAGATAAGATATTTATCCTGTGTCATAAAAAAATGACGCCTTTTTAACCCAGGAAATAATTTTTAAGTTTTATATTCTCTAGATTGTAATTCCTAATGGTAGAATTTGAAATACAAATCAATGCTAACATTAAATATCTACTTAGCTTTTAATATGCACTTCTCTTTAACTACATTAACATTTATAAATTCATTTAATTTTACCTACAAATCTACATATTTAAGTCATCATCAACCATATATGTAGTATTTGCAGTCTTATGACATTTAAAATGATTGCTGTAGACTCGTGTCACATTTCATTTCTGGCACTTTTATTTACTAAAGCAGTCGTTTTTAGTATTTGTATTTAGCACTACTAATATTTTGATATTATAGGAAAACGTTTTTATAAAGACATGTTAGCTGACAGCTGAGATGGAAAAATTCAAGTACAGTAGCTATAAACACGAAGAGAAAGACATACTTCAGAATGACTAATATAGATTTTTTTAACACTCCTTTATGAATGCTTATCACCTCTTTTTCACACCTTAACTGTCTTCCCTATTGGTGGTTTACTCCTTGACTAGAATCACCAAGACCTGGTAAACACATTCCTTTCATGAAAATGTTTAAACCCTTGAAATTAATAAGATGGAAAAATGTCCTCTTAGATCCTGTTTGTATTTATAAAGGGGCCTTTCCCCCATTTATAATTTATTTTTCATCTAAAATTAAAATCCAGTGGAAAATTACTCCCTCCCTATCATGACAAAACAGCCTGGGTAAAAACACTGATCCCAAACCATCTAACCTTTTTACAGATCTTTGATTACTAAATGCTCAAATAACAAGCAACCAGTAACCCAAGCCAGAAGATAGGATGGTCCTTAAAGTATTTGCTAGCTGATTTACAAGTACAGTGAAATCAGAGTAGAAAGTAAGCTTAATCAGAATCACAGATTCACATTCTTAAGCACCTCAACTGTTGCTTGAATCTAAGTGCTTGAACGCAAGTTCCGGCAAAGGGAGTGAACCAGAAGAATCAAAACCCCTTGGTAAAGTGGAATTCACTAATTCACCTAGGTTGGACAAATTTGAAAAAGAAAAGCTGCTTTCATATCACAAGAGAAAAAATAAGGTATCTTTAAAAGTAAGTTATAATGGGGGCGGGGTTTTAGCTCAGTGGTTCTGCCGCAAACGCAAGGACCCAAGTTCGATCCCTGGGACAAAAAAAAAAAAAAAAAAAAAAAAAAAAAAAAAGCTGTAATCAAAATTGGGCAATAAGTCATGGGGCTGAACAACTCGAGGGAGTCAAGATGTTCAGCCTGACTTTCTACCAGTGTGCAACTTAGCATATAGGTTTATTTCCTTAATGAAAAGTTACTTTATCATTGCCGGTGTCCTCATCCAACAGGAAAGAGCACGAGGAGGTGCAGAGTGTGCACAGGGGTTACAGGAATTTACGGAGTCGGTCTGCCTCTTTCACACCTGGGTTCACTCATTTTGCTGCACAGCCAACAGCTGGGTAACTTGGTAGCTTCATCATTAAACTCTAAGCTGAGTAAGTTCCTTCCTTACCTTTTTTCAATTTACCTTCCCAATGCTGGCCTTTCTTCAAGATAAAGGCAGAAATAAAATCACTGAGAAATAACTACTTTAAAATGAACTTACCTTGCAGAGGTCTAAGGCCCGGCTCTCGCTGTCCTCAGTTATGTTGGTCCTTTCTGCCCAGTGAGACACTGGGCCAAGCTGGCCCACGAGGGGGCTCAGTGGCTCGGGGGAGGTGGCCCAGAGGCACAAATCTGGCGCAGAAAGACTGTGAGGCCAGCCCCAGGAAGGCAAGAGCAAGGACACAGGTGTCTGTCGCCGCCCACGCACCTCTGATTAGCTAAGTCCAAAAGGCAGCTGCAGTTCCTGCCCTCCTGCCAGCCAATCACAGGCTGCCGGCCTGACGGGGAGCAGCCCCCCAGGTACTGGGAAGTCCACTCAGCCAGCGGAGGCTGAGAACCGGTTTCTGTCCCTCCACTGAGTGCCCTGGAGAGGCTGTTTGTCAGCTCTGGTAAGGAAAGCCTGTGGGACCATGTATGCTCTCTCTTGCGCTTCGCAACACAGGTGGCTCTGGGGTCTCCTGACTCACAAACAACCCATGTGCTGCAGTGACAGTTAAAGAGGAGGTAAAGGAGCGGCCACGCAGAGCCTGTTCATCTGCTCTTCCCCCTCCCTTGTGGTCTCTGCACAGGCGTCTCGGCAGCAGATTAAGTTCAATTGTGAATGAGCGATGGTTTTTGCAAGCAACAGTTTCTTATAAAAAGTGGGAGAAGGGGAGGGAGAAGCAAATAACAAGAAACATCTTCTTTACAGTGGTGGTTTCCAACAATGAAATTCAATATTGTAAAAATTGCCTTCGATGTAAAAATTTATGAAAATGCTGCTTAGAAAAATATAAGACAAAACCCTGCATTTTAAACTTCAGCAAAATGGAGTGCAAGGCACCTTTGTGGACAGAACCGTCGCTGGCTCCCAAAGAGCTAAAGGAACTTTACTTACATCTGTGGTCGGAGCCGCTGAAACAGCAATTTTCTGCAGCTGTATGAATGAGTAGTGCTTGATTCGAGCTTGGTATTTGCCCCGGACTGTAAGGGTCAGCTTAATAGTAACCACAGACACAAAGAGTAGGAAAAGGAACTGCACACGGAGAGAAAATGGGACTCCAAGTGTGTTGGAGTGTGTGGGATATGAATGCATTTTTACCACAAGGGCTGCTGCGGTGGGAAAAAATCCATGGGATCCCCAATCATTTCTAAATACCCTCGCAGAAGAACCTTAACAAGATTTGCACACTGTTTTTAGGCGTGGAAAGAAAGAAGCGGGAACATGCTCTTGGCGCACGCGCGCGCGCGCACACACACACACACACACACACACACACACACACACACATGCACGCGCGCGCACAACAATTCTGAAATCACGGGGTCAGGGGCAGCTTATACTCTATAGGCAGTAATCATCTCCATGCCAGGCACCAAGAAAGTCTAAAGCATTTTGAAAATGTTTTTACACTTCAGAGGTGGGACTAATTTTAAAGACTCTTTCTTTTTTTTTTTTTTTTGGTACCAGGGATTGAACTCGGGTCCTTGCGCTTAGCAAGACAGGCCACCAAACCGCTGAGCTAAATTCCCAGCCCTAAAGACTGTTTCTATGCCAACTAAAAAGGCTGTTTCCCCAGAATGGTCCACTTGAATCCCATAGCTATTTTTATCTCTATCATGTGAATTCTAAGGAAATTGGATGTACACACGTGGGCTGGGAGCAGTGGCTAGGGTGGGGTACAGCTTTGTCTATCAGAAGAGAATCTTCCATTAGATCTTGCACCACAAGATGTATGCTTTCCAAAGTAGCTTTCTTTCCTTTGAGGAAGGCAAAGTTCTTATCCCAGTCTTCTGTTTTCCTCCTCCTACCCTGCAACCTCCCCAAATGCCACAACTGAGTTGCATTTCCTTCCACCATACTGCTAGTCCTAGTAGGTCAGAGTTCAAGAGCAGCACAGATACACAGCTCATGTTGAATGTGTCAAATGTAACAGCTGCCTGCTGCCGACCAAGATTCCATCTCCTCTGTGCAGAATGACAAATGGTTATAACGCTTGACATGTGTTTATCCCAACCAGCCATTTAGTGTGGGAATGCCATTCCCTCAAACAGCAAAACATTCCCAGGAGTCTAAAGGAGCAGGAGTCAACTCCTTCACTTCACCAGGAAGTTCCTCAGAGTCCAGCCCTGTCTGACCTAAGCTCACTTGAAATCAACTCTTCAAATTCTCTAGAACAACATCCTAGACAGATTATTGGCTCCAGAATCTGGATATACTGCATGTGTCGGCATGGGTGCTATGTAACACTAAGGGAAATCTCCATGTGATTCTTCAGGGAAGCTGAAACAACCAGGCAAGCAAAAGAGAAATTAAAATTATACTGAAGCAATTAAATCACGTATCCTTGTACAAGTTATGAAGTGGATAAGAACCATTATGATATTCATGAAGAATGGGTGCCTATTGGTAGAATTTGATGGAACCATGTAAGATTGCTGATATTTGACAATTTTGGGGCCACTGCAATAGCAGTTTCATGTGGTTTAACTTATATTTCACCTCCGCACAATTAGGGGTTACTATATCTCTGTAGTTACATTATATTCTCTAATCATCACTACCGTTCCACCAAGTTAATACCATCATTATCACTCCAACTTCATAGATACGGAAACTGAGGCTTGAAGAGATTAAGACTAACTTGTCAAACACTCCATAGACAGCGCACCACAGAGCTGGAATGCATACCCAGGCCACTCTGAACCATCACCCTCTATGATGGAGGCTTTGACATACACTAGCTTTGTGATTCCACTCAACTGAGTGAAGTTTTCCAATCCTCGGTATTCTCTCCTGAGCAATGGGTGCCCAACAGATGGGAAACCAAAATCACTTAGCCTGGTGCCTGGGCCATGGGAACGGCTCTGATGTTATGGAGCAGTGTGGTATCAACATCCTTAGTGGCCAGACAGTTGCTCACAGGCAGAGGGGCAGTAAATTCTAAGGTCCTCAAGTCTGGAAGCACAACCATATGGTTTTGCTGTGGCTTGAATGAATCTCCCCATGGTCGTGTGCCTGGAAGTACGGCAACATTGAGAGATAGTAAAACCTTTACGAGGTGGAGCCTAGAGCAAGGTGATTGGACCACTGGGGCTGTTGCCCACGTAGCTCTCATGCGACCTTGGTTAGTTGGGGTTTTTTGTTTATTTGTTTCTGGTACTGGGACTCGAACTCAGGTCCTTACACTTGCCAGGCAGGTGTAGTGCCACTGAGCTAAATCCCCAGAAACCTCTGGTTAGTTCTTGAAAAGTTGTTATAAAAGGGCAAGCCTGGCCCCTTCCCATCCTCTGGTTTCCTGCCTCACCATGAGATCTCTCCTCCTCACACGCACTGCTGGCACGGTGCTATTGCTGTGGTGTGAGGTGGCCAGGGAGGCCCTCACTAGAGCTGGTACCACAGACTTTCCATCTCCAAAATTGCCAGCTAAATAAAGCCCTTTACTTTATAAAATACCAAGCCTTGGGTCTTTTGTTATAGAAATGGACAATTTCTCTGGAAGCAGCATTGTGGAACCCTCAGATCTGCCTCTCCTTTCTGGTTCTGCCACTAATTGACTTTGAGCAAGTGAAATATTGTGTGATACTCTACTCCTTATCCTTGGAGAAGGACCCCCATCCAGAATGTCACTAAGTTTCTTCCCATCCTAATAGGGGTGGGAGGATAAAAAGAAATAGACCAAATGCATTTTTAAGAGGTATGATATTTTTAATTTCTTTTTCCTCTAAAAGCTTGTAGCTCATCTACTCTGGCACATCCTATTTTCTTCTGATTGCCTGTTAAAAAACAAACCCACAGACAGGAGAGTTTTAGGTTACAGTGTTGATGGGCCACAGCCCCTGATGGACTGCCTGGACTTTGGAACACCAGATTTCCGCTGGTGTTTTTCCTTAATGATCTGCACATGCCCTACAGGATGCTTGTTCAGGATTAGAGAAGGGGGCGTCTTTGCTGGGAAAGCTGCACAAAAGCAGCAGCCCCATGCGGTTTCTGTACTTGCTTTCAATTCCTTTGTGTCCGCCTGTAGCAGCTACACTGTTCTCTAGGAGTTGTAAGGTGGGCTGATCTTCTGTGGGAGTAGATGTGGATGCTATGGGGCACTCATTTACCAGGGCTTGTGTTTTTATGGTACACGCTCAGACAGCAAAGAGCTTTCCTGGACTAGGTTTTTCAAATTAGAAGTTTATACTTACGACTCTTAGGAAGAACTTAAGGGCTTTTATGAATGGAAGGCCAGAAACAACCTTGTAACCTCTGGTCTGCTTCTATGACCCTAGAACACTGACCAACTCCCACCAGCCTGTACCACTGATATTTCTGTATGGTGGATATTGTTTACTGCCCCTGCTCATAGAAACAGCAGCTTCATGAGGACAAAAATGTTTGCTTTTGATGATGCCTAGTCCCTACAAGAGCTGACAAATATCAGGCGCTTAACAAATAAATTTATCTTTATAAAATCAGGCAAGTGATTCAAGTAGAACTGGTATTCCACACAGCTCACTTTCAGAAGTCTCACTGCATCTTCAGAGCGAAGAGGCACTGTAGATCACCACAGCAGGACGGTGACAGTGACTGGAGAGATGGCTATTGGTGAGGAGGGAAAAGGCTTTAAGCAGTAAACTTTTGCAGGGTTCAGGATTAGTTTAGCCCCACTCCACAAATGCCCACACCCAGGCTTCTTTTGTGCATGCTGCAAGCAAATTGAACAATGATCCAAGAGAGAAACGGCATCAACTCAGTTTCTACCTCGGGGTTCAATTTCATTTTCATTTCATTTTGGGGGAAACTGTGTTGGTTGAAGAACTCGAGTGTCTGAAGCAATCAGATTTTTCAGGCCACTCTAAGGGAAGCAGACACACGGCTGCTGAGGCCGGCCCACTTTCCACCTGGCTGAACATGTTTTATGCTAATCCAACAGCACCCTGACGTGAGCGAGGTTGAGGACATAAGCCTGGGAGGCCTCTTGGCGTCATAAAACATGTCAGGGAAGTCCAAAGCATCATTCTACAATACCTTTCCTGTTCCATAATTGCAGGACACAAGCCACATAGGATACGGAAATCAAAAGGCATGATGTTTTTCCACTGTTGACATTATTAATGACAGGTGACACACGTTTTGATTTAATTCTGCCTCCATTCCCCTGGCTGAAAGTAATCAGATCAACCTTGGTTTTTTGTTGTTGTTGTTTGTTTTGCTTTTTTCTGTTCTCTTTTTTCACATTCTCTCATCCTTTGGGAAAAACCAAAGTATCTCCTCATTACGACGTCAGAGGCCAGAAGGGAGTAGGTTACAGGCATGGAATTCAGTCAACTGAATTCCAGCTATCATTTAGTGCTGAGAATGAAGGTAAAGGAATTAACATTTTCTGTTCACAATTCAGCCTTTAGGATAAAAAGAAAATTCTGAAGAAAGGAAAAAATTTACAGCACTATGAATGGCTCATTTACTCTCTGGGGAAACCACACAGCCAATATAAAGAATGAATAGGGTATAAAAACAGCAGCATAGGCCAGGCGTGGTGATGCACACCTGTAATCCCAGCACTTGGGAGGCTGAGGCAGGAGGATTGCTGTGCGTTTGAGACCAGCCTGGACTACATAATGAGTTCCAGGTCAATCTCAACTACATAGTGAGACCCTGTCTCAAACCTCCCCCCCAAAAAAACCAAAACCAAAACCAAAAAAACAGCAGCATACATCACTTACCTTTACCTATGTATATATGTACCTACTTATTAGTGGGGTGCTCACTACTTACCAAGCAGAATACCAAGTACTTCTATATGTGTTGTTTGAACCCTTTCAGCAACCCTACTAAGGAGATGCTATTAATGTACCCATTTCACAGTTGACAAATGTTAGAGAGATGAAAAACTTCTCCCAAACCACAGAATTAACAAATGGTACTAAGTACTCAAAACCAGGCAGCCTGACTTCAGTTACATGCCCTTAAACATTACTGTCCATGTTGGATCAGTGGTACGATGCTCTGGGCATTCTCTGGGTAGCAGAATTCTCCATGGTAAGAACAGGCCCCACCTCCACCTCCCGCTATCAGCAGAGTGGATCAGCCAAATGGCGCCAGCCAGCTAACAGGAGAGGTTGTCAAGCAATTAGCCTGATGATACTTTGGTATAATAAAACCTGCTTCAAATCACAACTTGAGCAGGAAGAGAACAGCTTTCCTTTCTCTTTGCTAACCATGCATCTGTGCTGCAGCAGAAAGAGGCAGTTTAAGCACAGTGGAACCAGCAAGGCCATGTGACTTGAAAAGAAATGTGACATAAGCTACACACAGGCAGGGCCGGGATTTAGCTCAGTGGTTCCACTGCCTGCCTCGTAAGCGCAAGGTTCTGAGTTCGATCTCCGGTACCAAGAAAAGATATACACACAAGTAGCACAGGATGCGGGCCCTTCAGTCACCCAGTAAATGTGTCATGAGTATTCACTAAAATGGGCACCAAGGAAGTCAGAGAGGGCAAACGCACACAGCATTCCCTTCTCTGGTTTAGTATTAGAAACTGTCCACAGGTGGCCTCAGGATAAGGCAAGCTGGAGAGTTGGTTAGCGATGAGAAAGGGAACTGGCCAGCCTGTCTCTGGGCTACTAGGCTGGCAAGCTGCAGTGCCTGCTGGGCCAGGCAGTAGGTGTGAGACCACAGGAGGCAGAGGGCTTGGATAAGCCAGAGAGGGGAGGCCACTGCCCAGATGGGGGCCCACAGCTCCAACCACTGCTGCCACCTCAAGGGATTTCTCTACAGGCCAGATGTCCAGATGATATAAAACTTCCCAGTTTTCAATGTGGGTTAAACAAATGTCTGCTGGCCAAATGATTGTGTAAGAACATTATTAAATTCATTGAGTTGGCTTTTTAAAATCAAACTTGATTTCTTTTCCTTTTTCTTTTTGGTGCTACCAGGGAATGAACACAGGGGCCTTCACACTGAGCTATTATCTCAAGTGCTTTTTATTTTGAGATAGGGTCTCACTGAGTCACTAAGTTACCTGGGCTGGGCTCAAAATTGCAATCCTCCTGCCTCAGCCTCTCGGAGTGCTGGGATTACAGGGAAGAACCACCACTCCCATCTAAAACTGACTAATTTTAATAGTGGATTTGATGTGTGTAAAACTCAACCCTTCTGTACATCTTGCTTAAATCATTTTTAAAGGCTAGGGTATAGCTTGTCTAGCATGTGCAAGACCCTGACTTCAATCCTTAATTCCGGGGACAAAAATCATCAAGGTATAACATTCACAGGCCAGGTAAAGGCATTAACTGTGTAAGGAATGGAAATGACACTGGATGCTTCTAGTGCCCACCAAGCACTATTCCAGACTCGCCAGCCCCCACCTGGCACCTCCAATATTAATCAGTTTCTTGCTGCTCTTACTTGGTTCAAATCTTCACCATGAGAAACTGGTAACAGATTTTGCTTCTTTAGGTCGACAGAAATAAAAGCGCATTTCACTAAATGAAGGTTGAACTGGAAAGCGTGACAGCAAAGTCGAAGGCAACAAAGTCCACAGCCTCAGCCCAGAGCTCCTTCAGGCTCGCTGTCCGTCACCTTTGAGCACCTGTTCCTTCCGGTAGCTGCCATCCCCTGAGCAGTCACCACCCAGGGATTCCCTCCTCTGACTCTGCAGGCTCTGTCTCCAGGGATGCAAACAACCTTGGGTCAAAAACACTCAGAAAAATAAACTGCATCTGTACTGAGCATGAACAGACTTCCCCATTGTGATTACTCAATACAGCGTAACTGCACTGCACAGTACAGCAAACACGTTTACAAGGCATTTCCACTGTACTAGGTATTGAAAGTGATCTAGCGACGATGCTGAGTATAAGGGAGGCTGTGGGTTGATCATAAGCAAACACCACACCGTTTCACAGACAGGCTCGGAATATCTGCAGATTTCGATATTTGAAGGATTGGTTTCAGGGGGCCACTACCCTATGGGTGATAAGCAACAGCTATATCTCCGTCTCTCATTTCAGCCTCAGAGAAACTTGCTGAGACCCAACCGTGCATGGAACTGATTCTAACTATGCAGCGACAGGAAGTGGAGTCTGTGACAGGTTATGCAGCTAGAATTATACCACAAGTAGTGAAAAATCATTGGTTATTCTAAAGACCAAGTACTTTCCAGTTGCATCACACCGCTTTCCCATAAAATGAGTAAATGTATATTTTCTTAACTTTGCCATAACATGATAAACTTCATTTCTTTTTTTTTTTCTCATATCTCGGATCGAACTTGGGGCTTTTTGCATTTGTGAGGCAGGTGGCGGAACCACTGAGCTAAATCCCTGGCCCTAACCTTCATTTCTTAACCAGGAACAGAATGAACGTTGTTTCAATTAGAATCTGACTACAATTTCATGATTCACTGTATCAGGGTTGGTGGTAGTGGTATTGAAAGCTGGTGTTTATTATTTGATACTTTTGTTTTGGTACTAGGGATCGAACTCATGACCTTGTGCTTGCAGGTAGAGAAACCACTGAGCTAAATCCCCTCACCCTTGATTTTTTTAAAAAGCAATTTAATGAACCCTGAAAAGAAAACAAAGGTAACATTATCTTTAATTAGTATAGGTCTTATCTACCTTTCTTTATCTAAGCTAATTTCCTGGAGCTTATGAGAATATTGCCTTTTATGAAGATAGTTGTGACACAAGTTAGAATCATATGTTTAAAAACTTTTCTGCCTCTCTGGAAATTTGTGTTGTATGTAAATGGCATCAGAACAGTAGTGGCTAAAGAACTTCATAAAAGAGGGACCAACTGGTAGCAACTGGATTGTGAAAGAGCTGTAGGAACTCTTCTTGAAGCTGTGTTCTGCATGGCCAGTTCAGTTTTTACTTAGACTGAAGCAATTTTGTAAAGATGTTTCAATTCAAGGCTAGGGGTTTTAGTTCAATGGTGCCACCACCTGCCTCGCAAGTGCAAGGTCCTGAGTTTGATCCCAGGGATCGAAAGGAAAGAAAGAGCTTCAAGATGTTTCAATTCATCCTTTAACAAAATTGAGAAAGCACAAACTGATTATGCTGAAGAATACGATTTTAGGGGCTGAGGATTTAGCTCAGTGGCACTGCACCTGCCTCACAAGCTCAAGGTTCTGAGTTCTAAATTCGATTCCTAGTAGCAAAAAAAAAAAAAAAGAATATGATTTTATTGGAAAGGCAACTAATGCAGGAAGTAATGGGGGTCTAAAGCCCACCTCCCCAGCATCTGCCAATAGCACTGCCTCCTGTTGCTGCCACTGCAAAGGACAAGACCACCCACCTGATGGCACAGGACTAGAAGGGTAGAGCAAAAGGGACCTAGAAGACTTCCTGTCCAAACCATGAGACATGATGCACTGCCAGGTGCTTCTCAGGGGCTTAGGCACATGGGGAAAAGCTGAAGACTCACCAATACATTTTATGTAGAAGATGTAGGACGGAGACCATTAGAGGTTAATTTATACAAAGTTTTTTTTATTTTAGCCTAAAATATAAAAATATTCCATATATATATTACTCTGATCTTAATAGACCAGCTACCCTATTAGAATTCTAGACACAGATCTATTTGTCCAGCTCTTTCTTACACGTTAAGTAGCTTAGAAACTCAACTGAGATCTGATAAAAACACCCTGATTTGCCAGGTGCATCTGTTGCAATGCTGAGATCTGAACCCAAGCCTCTCATATTGTGTTTCGTGCATAAACAGCTGAGCCAGTCATGCAGCCTGTTCTCAAAGCAATTCTGATCATTGAGGACTTAAGCCATTTTAACACATACCTTTAATTCTTGCTTTACTTACCAAATTCCTCTTACTTTTTTAAAATTAAAAATATAATGGTGATATTACTATCTTACCCATTTTAGCATATAATTCAGTAGCATTATGTCCACTCACGATGTGTTGTCACCACCCCCGCTATTTATCTTCGGAGCTCTTTCCCACACCGAAACTCTGCTCTGTCCCTGCCAAACAACTCTCCCGTGCCTCCTCGGCAGTGCCTGGCTGACCACTGTCCCGTCGGTCTCTACGAATCTCACCACGCTGAGTGCCTCATCTACGCGGAATCATTTGTCTTTTATGTTTATTCCACAAGGTGTTCCCTGATTACAGTATATGTAACTTCCTTCCTAAAAGGTTGCAAATTTTATTTTATTTTTTTCCTTTGTCACGTTTCGGATTGCACCTGACCCCACCCCACCCCTGTACTGGGGATTGAACCCAAGGCCTTTGCACTGAGCTACCTCCCCTGCCCTTGATTATTTTTTTATTTTGAGACAGGCTTTAGCTGAGTTGCTAAGGAGCACAGGTAGCACTTGACCATACCATCCTCCTGCCCAACCTCCCAGAATGCAGGTGTGCACCACCATGCATGGCTGAAGCTCTTTTTTTTTTTTTTTTTTTTTCAACTGTGAGTTATTTTTGAGTTTATTTAGAAGTTAGTCAGATCAATCAGATTCAGATTAGGAAAGAATATCTGGTCTACTTAACAAGACTTCAGGCTTGAAAACTATAAGAAAGAAGGAGATAGAGGGAGAAAGTATTTGCTTCAATATGAATCCCAGGAAAGGCTTGTTGAACCACAGATTGTCGGCTCACATCCCAGTTTCTGATTCAGTAGGTTTAGGGGAAGGCCTGGGAGTTTGCATTTCTGGAAAACCGCTGCAACCTATACGGGATTAGGCTTGAAGGATTCCAATCACCAGGGTTTCCCTATCTTGAAAAGACGGACCCTGCCCACCCAAGACTGGAGGCTGGGATCAGGGAGGAAGGGAAGCTGAGGGCCATGCAGGTGGCGAGGCCCCGCCCTCTGGGTCCCAGGTACTGCAGAGTCTGGGGAGGGTGGTGGCAAGCCAAGCTGTGGGAAGTACGTTCCCCTTCACCTCTGGCCTCTGGAAAAGAGGACAGGAGTGGTGGCAAGGGAAGGAAAGCCGAGGGCCTGGCCCAGGTCCCTGGAAAGTCCCCATGGTGTAGTCAGAGAGGAGAATCTGTGATGTGGCTTCCAGCCAACAGTTTAGCTATGGGACTGCTCTGGGGGTCAGGATGGGGCCCATGAGCCTGCAGGGAGCCAAGGGCCAGGTGTCAGGTGCAGGGCCAGGAGCGACTGCAATGACTGAAGCTTCGGGTGACTGAAGTTATGAGGTGCTGAGCAGAGGCCAAGTCTGCAGGTGGGGGTAGCTGCTGACCCCAGGGGCCTCATCGCTTCAGTCTGGAGTCCAGGGAGGACAGGGAGGACAGCGATGAGAACCCAGGACCAGGCAACACTGTGTCAAAGACACAGTCATGTTTGAATTATCACAATGCTCTCATCAAGTGATTTCCAGAATTGGGAAATGAGCCTTTAACCACAGCACTGGGATATGTGTCCTGTCCTTAAGGGGGTCCCCTAAAGTTCCCTGCTGGCTACACCATGAGGAGCCCCACAGCAGGTAGTTGTTTGCTCCAGGAGGCTCAGGATATGGTCTTGCAGCTTGCATGTCACCCACTGTTTTTTTGTTGTTGTTGTTTTACGGTACCAGAGATCAGAATCCGGACCTTGCATTTACGAGGCAGGCTTGGCACCACTGAGCTAAATCTCCAGCCCTTGAGATTATAACATTGGAATCACTTCTTGGCCTTTTGGCTAAGATCAAGTGTAGATAATTATAACACTGGGAACATTCTCCTTTATGGTAAATACTGATGATCTGCAAAGCCACCTTTAAAAAATAAGAATACTAGCTGTATTGTCCCCATTTTATGTTAGTATGAGTGCACTGCTCTCAAAGGATTTTTGCTAATCTTAGTCAAGGTCTGGAGATGAGTGAGTCGCCTCCTTGCAAGGTTGGGAGGGGACATCAGGAATGGACAGGCAAGCTCCGATGGGGACCAGGAAAGGCAGGAAAGATCTGGGTGGGTAGCAGGGAACAGCAGAGGAAGCCGGGGGCTTTATCAGGACACTGGCACAAGGCACAGAGAACAAGGTGGGCTCCAGAAGCTGAGTGTGACATGGGCAGAGCCCATCCCACAGGGACAGAGACTTCCAGGGCTGTGTGGAGAAGCAGCAAGGCTCACTCTCAAGCCCTCCGTCATTTATCAAGCATCTTCCACCGTATTAGAGAGTGAAATGACAAATAGGCACTGGAACTCCACAGTGTCCCCTTACAAAAAAATGAACATTCCAACATTTTAATATCTGGTATTTCAATCACTTATAAAATTACAGAACAAGCTGTGACAGGACTCAGTGGTCAGGTTTGGTTCGGTTTGGTTCTGGGAAGGGTGGGGCAGAGGATGATGAGCCTGTGCTCATGTCCTGGTAAACCCTAGAGCCCTCTGTCACTCCCCATACCCCGACATGCTGTCTCCCCCATTTCTGTTTTCACTGGCGTATGGACTTGCTGGCAAGGTTAATTTATTAAAGGGAATGCCAATCAGTGCTACCAGGAGGACAATAGGTACCAGTGTGTGCTGTCCTAAGGCAAAACAAATGAGAGCCCAACTTTGGTCACCGGGAGGCCGAGAAACTCTGCTGGCTTGGTTCGAGGGATCAGAGAAAACCAGCTCAGCTGAGTACAGCCTGCAGAAGTCAGATACTAGGGGCTGGGGATTTAGCTCAGTGGTTCTGCCTCCTACCTCGCAAGGACCTGAGTTCAATCCCTGGTACAAAAATCAAATCAGAATTCAGACACTGGAGTTCAAAGCCACACCCCACAGATGTGTCACTTGGTCAGCCTGCCTTCTCAGTAGTCTATTTCTCATCTGTAAAGATGAATAATAATAATAGTACCTATCTCCAGGCTTGTTGTGAGATTAAATGAGGGGATGAAAGTACTTACGATCTCCAAAGCTCATATTTTTGAGAGTTTATTAGAATTATTTAAGATTGAAGGCTAATGAAAAAATCAAAACTGATTCCAGTAAGTAGCACTCTAAGTTTGATTCAAATGAATCCACTTCTTCAAAACCTACTATGACTTCTGTGGATGTGGATGCCCAGGGTCCAGCTCAATCACCCCATGTGTATTCATTGTCAAATGCCCCTGTCCTTTGATCTCATATCCTTAAATTTGGAATGTTAATCCCAAGAAATTATAATTCTAATATCTCCCACATAGTCTGTGCATTCAGGGCCCAGGACAGGGATACATACGAGTCACTACACAGAAAGAAAAGAACTCATCCTACTGCAAGGCTGTTTTGAAAGTAGCAAAAACAACACAGCCTTTTCTGGATGTTTTATTGGAAGATCCCCAAATTAAATTGGCAGCCAGATGGGGCCTTGTAAGCCCATAGGTTTGCAGAGGGGACAAATGCAAGATCTGTTCAACAAAGCAAATCAAACACTGTGTGTCTCTGATTCCTGAAAGTGAGTTTACTTTTCTGTCCATTAGTATCTCCTGGGTGATGCAGTTTCTGACTCCGGCCCCTGACTTGAGACAGAGCCGGAGGGTGAGGGTTGGTAAAGGAAAGGCTGGAGGCTTTGGGGCCATCCTGCAGCATGGTCACGAGCTGCCACTCCTGATGGCCTTCTACCAATGGTTCCCCTGGGCTGATGCTGATCCTCACACCACATTAGGTCAACACTAAAGGTATCAGATGTAAAATGCTGCAAACAGAGTGGCAAGGAGCTCATTCCTGCTTAGTGACCTGTATCAGAAGTTTCTATTTTTAGAAACTGCTGCAGCCTGCTATGCCCTTGGAAAGAAGGAAAGCTACAAACTATTGTTATTTCAAATAAAGCATTTCTAGCTGGGCCAGTCCTAGCACTCTGTGAGGCCCAGGCAGGAGCCTGGGCAACTTAGAAACTTAGTTAAAATAAAAAATAAAAAGGGACGGAGATGTAATTAAGTGCAAAGGCCCTGGGTTCAGTCCTTACTACTGAGAAAAACAATTCTGTATAATTGGGGTTTGTTCTCACATGGTGGTGAAGAAGTTCAGAGAAGATAAGAAAGACCCCCAAATTCTATCTGAATTTGAAAATTTGAATTTCGACCACTTGCACAGTAAGACTAAGAAGCAGCATGGTACCAGAGGCCACATTTTGAGAATTACAGTAGAGCTGGTCAAACTGACATTGATCTCGTCCTTCTGTGTCTTACATGGGCCCATGTGACAGAGGAGGATCCAGGGGTGGACGTCCCCCAGGTGGTGGTCACTCTCCATATCCTGTGTTGCAGGCTGCAAGCATCAGTGGGGTTGGAATCACAGGTACAATTTATTAAAAGCAGGCTCCTCCCCAGAGTGGGATTTAGGGAACGAGTAAGGGCTCTGCAGTGTTAAACAGGCATCAAACCTGATGTTGATGGAAGGTGTCTAAAGTCCACATTGAGGAAAAACTGTGGCAGGAAGATTGGAAAGAGGAAGGATGCTTCAGAGCCAGAGAGAGAATCATCATATAAAACATGAACATTCTTACCACATCAGAGTTCAAGGATTTAACTACAAGAATACTCCTTCTAGGGGGCCAGGGATTCAGCTCAGAGGTGCCGCTGCCTGCCTCATAAGTGCAAGGACCCGAGTTCGATCCCCAGTACCAAACAAAAAAGAAAAAGAAATACTCCTCCTGCTGTTATTTGGAGACAAAAAAAAAAAAAACATCTTTATGGTTCTGCCAATAAGGGAAAGTAAAAACAAGTTATGAACCAGTCATACTTTATAAGCTAAGCCAGAAACTAAAAATGATATAAAATTCTAGTAGAAACATGAAAAACGTCCATGATAATAAGTGAAAAAGGAAGCCCACAAAACAAAAGTAAATAAACCACATTTGTGATATGATCTCATCTTGTTGCTGTTGTTCTTGTTCTTGTTTTTTCTAAGACAGGGTCTCACAATATAAGTCAAGCTAGCCTTGAACTAGGCTGCTCTTGTATCCAAAGTGATTCTCCTGCCTCAGCTTCCCGAGGATTACAGTCATGTGCCATCACACCTGGTTAGATCTCAGTTTTGTAAAAACTACACCCAACTTTGAGGGGCTATACAAATAGGGATTTAACAAACATACAAGCTTAAATATTACATGGTTTCTCTGTGAGAAATCCAGAGACTAAATACACTAAAGAGAAAAGTAAAAGGTAGATAATAGGAATAGGGAGATAGGAAATCTTTTACATGGGAAGAGGATCAAAAGATGGAGGGAGGGAAGAACAAAAAAGAATGAAGATGCATTGCGCACATGTACCACTTCCTCACAGGGGATGTAATCATTGTACACTGTAAATATGTACTAATAAAATAAAAACTAAACCGAACAAACAAGGATTTAAAATAAGGGACAGAGAGTATAATTCCATGACAGAGCACTTGCCTAGCACAAGTGAGGCCCTGGGTTCTGTCTCCATGACTGTGATAGAGAGGCTGATACGTGGACAGACAGACAGACAGCACCATCTCAAATGATTAGTTTCCTGCCATCGGGGAAAAAGGAAAAGCCATGCGATTCAAGCCAAAAAGAGCTCTGGCCTGTGTGGCTTCCACATTTACAGATGCCGGAGTTAGTTGGCTTGGTGTTGAGGCTCCTGATCTCACTTCCTCATTCCGCATGTTTCTAGACCTGTGACCGTACTGCCAAGTCCTGCTGCTTTCACAGGGCAGACAGCTGCTCCTCTAAAAGGCGCCTTCCAGGGCCAGCAGAGGGGCTTTGCGGGGACCTCCCACCTACCCCTCAAGGCCCCCACTGACAGCCATTCCAAGTGGCCACTTTCCATGGCTTTTTTTTTCCTTATAGACTTGATTTTTTTCTATTTTTGGTTTAATTCTCACTGGCAAGAAACATAAGCCCCAATTCAGCTTGAATCACGCTCTCTTACCCACATCTTTTGGCCTTTGGTGCAGTAAAATGGGTGCCAGCAGGAAAGAGCCTGAGGCAGGAAGTCAAGGCCTGCAGAGCTGGTCGGGGGAGTAAGTGTGACCAGATCCCAGGACTCCTGCACCGAGTAATTCTCAGGACCACTTATGTGGACTTCTCAAGAGAGTGAGAGATGTGCGGAATGAATAAAAAGACAAGATGCCATTAAGTGCTGCTATGGTGCCTTATGCCCCTAGGGTGTACTTTTGTTTTATGTTTTTATTTTTCCTCTCTTTTATTGGCCCAAGTTTACTCTGCTCTCCCTCACTTTTAATTTTTCCTACCTCAAATAAATGTGAAAATTTGCCGTTTATGTTTTGTTCAATTCTTTTTTCCAGACGGAAAAACCCGGAAACCACCTTCAGAAGGAGACCCCAGCACCCCAAGCCCGGTAACAAGCCCACCCCTCTTAGTACTGGACAGGCCAGTCCCCTCCAACAGGCGTTTGCTGAGTACTTCTACCAGTACTCAGGAATAGGAATAGTTGCTTTCACCTCCCAGAAAAGAAAGGGGCAGATACATTTGCTGGCCAAGATCTCTGCCGGGAAGTTGCAAATCAAGTTCTTTCCAGGCCAACAACCAAGGTCCCAACCACTGTATAGCACCGCCCCCCAAGGGGGAGAAGGCAGGGTAGCTGGTAACCCACAAAGACAGGTGAAGCTGTGGACACACCGCAGGGCAGGTCCTGCCACAGGACGCTGTCCTAACTCCCGGGACCTCATTCCCAACCAAAGCTGGAGATGGGTTACCTGGCTGGGTGGGGAGGGTCACAGAGGGGAGGAACGAGCCTGCTCTCATTTCACAGAAGGGACAACTACCTTCAAATATGGTTCTTCTCCGGTAAGGCATGTAGGGGAAGTGTGGTCGGTTTAGAGATGAGATTACACACCACGTCCCACGGGGAACAGAGACACTGAGAGTGAGCCCAGCCTGCCTTCCCAGGGAGCTCCGGGTGCAGAGAAATGACTAACCCTGTTTAGTTACAGAGCTGCGAGCAGCAACGGGTACCGGTGTCACTTGGCCCAGGCTCTGGGGTAAATGTAAGCTGAGAGGTGAAATCAGGCAGCCCCCGGGACACACAGAGGCTAGGGGGTACACAGCCCTGTCACCCCGCGGGACTCAGCGGGCACACCGTGTCTAGGAACCGCTCCAAGTTCTGGGATCACCACACTGAACGCGACCTCCGTCATCAAAGAGCTTCTATTCTGAGGAGAGGAAAAGAGTGTGTGACTGGGAGAGAGAGAGAGACAGGTAGAAACAGAATAAGGAGCACTGGGGCCACAGAAGTAAGGCGGCTACCATTTGAGATTGTGCAGGGCGGACTAACATTTGGGCAAATGTTTTAATGAAGCGAAAGAACACATTGAAATCGTATAATAGATAACATTTATTTATTTATTTTTTAAAATTTTAGCAATACTTATACAGCCACCAGTGAAAAAATGATTCTCTTTCACTGTTCGCTCCTTTGAGGTATTGAGGGTAAAAGACCACAGGTTATGAAAATGTCCCCTGGGACAGCTCTGTGAAAGGCTGTTCTAGGTGTCCAGGGCGAGAAGGCCCCCACTTATTTACAGTCAATGAATAACAGTGGTTAATTCCTAAGAGACGGGGTTGAAGAAACCCCTTCTAGGATGTTCCTCAGAACCACAGCCTTCATAAGAACAGCTCAGCGACCTTCCTAGGTAAACAGTGAACACACTGACCCAGCAATGTTCCCCACACATCATTTTACACACCCTACCCACCCACCAAACACCACATGGGACTCAAGGGTGACAACAAACAAAGGGGGAGTGGGAAATCGTGTTTTTCAAATGTACCCTACGAGGCAAGGCAGCCACAAACATGTTAGTGACAGAGACAAAGGCACAGAGAGGCCAGTCTCAGAGGTGCAGTCTCACCAAGAACTAACCAGACCGCTCAAAGCTGCCACATGCTAAGAGGCCAACAGCAACAGGACCACGGGGAGCCTGGCAGGGACAAATACTGGCTTGAGGTGGCCGCTTGAGTAAGCAGCAGTCAGGGAACAAGACCCCCATAGTGCTTCTCCAGTCAGGCTTTTTGCCCGTTGAAGGCTAAGGGCTTGCTCGGGGCTCTCAGTCACCCCCAAATGCATACTGTACATTAAGCCTTTTCCCCGGGACCTTCAATAGGACACTTGTGATATTGAAGCCATTAGTAGTAAATGACACATAAAAACCTACAATCCTGACAGAAGGACAACAGTAAAACAATGGAATTGTCCAGAATAGGACAAAACCTGGGTTTCCATTGAGGAATGTGCAGTGGGTGGCATTTCCCAATCCTTCCCAGGAACCCTTTCCTTCCTCTTCCCTCCACCACCCCAAGAGAGGTGGAAACTCCACTAAAGCAACATAGAGTACGATTTGGAAGCCAGGCTCTGGGGAAGGAAGGGAACATTGCATAAGAACAGACCTGTGCTGGTACCTGTGGTACACAGCACGTAGGATGTGCTGTCAGACTGAGAACATACAGGGTGTCCAGCCATCTTCTCCCATGGTTTGTGTCACACGGGTACCACCCAGAAGTCACACTGGCATGTCGAGTGGACACAGCAGTCCAACACGAGGATGGTTTTTTATCCACCCCAAAGTGCTGGACCTACTGAGTCTAGGGAGCAATGGCATGTGTTCCCGGCCCTGGTAACAGATGTTTGTTGAAAACCCCCTTCCTTACCCATGCCCACTTAGTAGTGGGCATTCACTTTAGCAAAAACAACAACAAAGTTGGCCAAGCAAGGTGGCTTGTATCAGTAGCCCCAGCTACTAAGAAGGCTGAGGCAGGAGGATTGTCTGAGGATAGGAGTTGGGGGCTAGTCTGGGAAATACAGTGAGACTCTGTCTCTTACCACCGCCCCCCGCAAAATGAGCTTTGAAAACCAATGCACACCTCCACACAGCAGTAATGAAAGACAGAGTCCATAGCAAAGTAAAGCTGGAGGGCCTCGAGCAGCCTCCCTACTCCAAGACAGCACAGAGCGCCCAGCCCAGTAATGGGTCCGGTAATGGGATTCTGTGTATTTTGAGGCTGTCATCTCCCCCATCATTCCCCTGGCTGCCCTCCCTACAAACTCCTCTACTCCACCATCTTTGTCCACTCTATCCGCTCTCTTCTGATTTATTACTTGACTTACAGCTTTAACCAGTGGTTCTCGGACTCTGCCGCATACTAAAATCATCCAAGGAGCTCTTACAGCTTCTGGTGCCAGGCTCAGTCTCTGATGGTGGGAACAAGGCATGCCTGGGTTTTTGTTGTTTTTAAATCCCTAGGTCACTCTAATATGCAGCCAAGTGTACAGAGGAGTAGTTTTAAGCCATTTTGACTCAAGAGCACAGAATTCCCAGCATTTGGGTCACACTCTAACCCAGAACTACTCCCATGAACTAGTTCAGGCTGAGGTACCACACTTAAGAGTTGGGGAAAGGGATCCCCCAAAGCTTCTCTGTGAATTCGGAACTCAGATCTCAGATTCCAAAGGCTCACAAGGGTATTTGAGTGCCATTCCTTCATGGCAATGCCAGTTCAGCACACATTTGTCTGAAGCAGAGCCACGTTATCCCAGGAATGAAATCAGGTCGGTTATCATCAACCCCCTTTGCTGGGAAACCAACCCTAAGGCATTCCTGTGTGTGAGGCTGGGGTTCGGAACATAGCCAGTGAACATAGGTAATCCTCTGAGTAAAAATAGCAGTTATCATCATATCTCCAGGGGAAAATGTCCCTTTTCTCCTTACAGTAAGGGACTCTGATTGCATACCTTTCAGGAAACCCAATAACGTACATGAGTTTTCCATGGGAAGGAACAACTGGTTAGGAAATCAAATACTACCCTGCTATATGGAGACATTCGAGCCTGGAGCTCCAGGGAAGCCAAAAACTGCTGTGAGTCTGGTCCCAGCAGGATTGAAATACCTCCTCAAAGCGTACGCACAAATTCTCATGATGCCAGGGCTCTTGGAAAAGTTTCTGAGGGTCAAAGGCCTCCACAGCTGCCTCCTTCCCCTCTTCTCCACCACTTGCTCAAATGGAAAAAATGTCTAGAGGCCAAGTTATCCCAGTTCTCAGAGCTACCGACTTCCCGGGGGAGTCTGATCCCAGTCCCGAAGCAGGATGCAAACTGTGTCCCAGGTATGGCCAGCCCCTTTCCCAAAGGAAGAACTTGGAAGCCCAGAAGGGCACAGGAACTAAGGGTGGGGAGACAGAGGGGGCACAAGACACCATTACAGCCACCAGGGGTGTCTGTGTTGGGGAGAGGTATCCTTGGAAGTCATGAGCAGCTCTCAACAGGGTTGCGAGACTCCTGTTGCCAGCACTGTGGCTGTCCATACAGCTCCGGGGCTGTCTTCCAGGGCATCCATACAGCCCTCCCCGCACCTCCCTGGACTCTGCGACTTACCGCAGAGCAGGGGGCCCATTCTTGGAACTTCTATTCCTTACTGACCTCTGCACACAGGTGTGGTGAAGAGGCCACTCATTGGTGATCTCTGCACATACTATAGGTCAGAACCCTGAGCTTCAAAAATACTTAGCAGCGGGCTGGGGATTTAGCTCGAAGGCACTGTGCCTGCCTCATGAGCGCAAGGTACTGAGTTCGATCCCCAGTACAAAAAAAAAGCCAGCCGTGGTGGTGCATGCCTGTAATCTCAGCATTTAGGAGGTTGAGGCAGGAGAACAACTGTGAGAAGGAGACCAGCCTGAACTACACAGTGAGACCTCATCTCAAAAAATTGGTGGTCAGGTGCAGCTTGCAACAGTCATTACACCTTTACTATTTCTCTCAACTTCTACGGCCTGCCCGTTTGACACTCCACCCCCCCACCACATACTAGGAATCCAACTTGGGGCCACTCTACCACCCAGCTCTTTTTTAAATGTTTTTTTTTCAGTCAAGGTCTTGCTAAATTGCTCATTCTAGGCTGTAATTTACAATCCTCCTGCCTCAGCCTACAGAGAAGCTACAATTACAGTCACATCACTCGTATGTCACCACATCCAGCTCTTCTGACATCTTAATTTCACCAAAGGTAACATAGTGCGCTGTCCAAAGAGTGTCTTGAAACTAACCGCTCAACCCATGTCCTGCCCACCCATCGAACCTGACCAGTTAATTCCATCTGATGAACCCTTGGAATAAAGCTGCACCAGGAGGTACAAACCCTTGCCCGGGGGTCACTTTGCTGCAGAGTTAGTTGTGTCCTCTGGGGCTGAGCCTCTCACCCATAAGCCTTGATGGCTTCAGAATTGGAGCTCTCGCAGTGTCAGTTCTCTGAGAATATGGCCTTTCCCTCAAAATCCTCATTCTGAAATTGGAATCCTTTACGAACACATTTCCTCTTAGAACTGGGTGTGGTGACTCACACCTCTAATCCCAGCTACTCAGGAAGCTGAGTCAGGCGTACTGCACTTTTCAGGCCATCCTAGTGAGCAAACCCTCTCTCAATTTGGTAAGTGTGTATACACATGAGTACACAGGCAGTATCAGGGATCGAAACCAGGGCCTTCATACTCAGCTACAACCCCAGACTTTTAAAAAATGTTTTATTTTTGGGCTGGGGATTTAGCTCAGTGGTTCTGCTGCCTGCCTTGCAAGTACAAGGTCCTGAGTTCAAACCCCCATACCGGGAAAAAAAAAGACTTATCTTTTGGGCTGGGGATTTATCTCAGTGGTGCTGCCACCTGTCTCGCAAGCACAAGGTCCTGAGTTCTTTCCCTGGTACCAAAAAACCAAAACACAATGAAATGTTTTATTTTGGAGACAGGGTCTATCTAAGTTGCTGAGTTTCCCAAGCTAGGCTTGAGTTTTTTGTTTTGTTTTGTTTTGTTTTTTTACCAGTACCAGGGATTGGCTCTTCTATCTATCTATCTATCTATCTATCTATCTATCTATCTATCTAGATATTTAATTAATTTATTTATTTTTTCAGGGAATAGTCAGGCCACTGGGAGGTGGCAAAACTGTGAAAGATGTGGAGAAGGTGCTTCATTCTAGGAAATTATTTTCTACTGTCACCATGAGTTAGAAAAGGAACCAATCTACTCCACACTTTTTACTAACAGTCAATTTTGTATCCATTAAGAGGGACTTAAAAAGCATTCTGTTCATTACAAGATACTTCTTGAAAGATAACTGACTTGCAAATCCTGGGTATGTTGCAGTTTTGCTACTCAGTGTAGAAATACAGGGTCGGGGAGACCTGACCGAGGGAGCGGCCACACCGTTCCATTCCAATCCCGCCACCTGCCTCTTCGACAGAGCAACCACTGAGGGCAGTGCTGAACTCAGAGATTAAGGCAGGACTTCTCAAAGAGGTAATTTTCTTAACAAATGTGCAGTTCATTTTTACTTGGTTCATATTATAATCACCATAAATACTGTGCTCACAAATATCTTATATAAGCCTCACAAAGACTGAACGATTTGGCCAAGTGTGGTGGCACATGCCTGTAACCCAAGCATGGTGGGAGGATTATGAAAGAAAGAGACAGAGAGAGAAGGTAGGGAAAGAAAGAAAGAAAAGACTGCCCAAGATCACAGCACTAGTATCTACTGCCATCAGACCTCAAACTCAGGCAGTCTAACTCTTTACCACCATCTCCTACATCCTCTCTGATTTTCACAAGGCTTGCAGGAGAAGCCTCAGAAGCACAAAATGAGCCATGCGTGGTAGTGTCCGCCTGTAATCTCAGCACTCATCAGGAAAATCTAGAGTTCCAGCCAGCCTGAACTATATAGGGAAAACCTGTATCAAAACAAATAAACACAAAGTATAAAAGTTACCATGAAATATACCCCTCAATTTTTCTTCACCACCTACAAACAAAACCTCACTGATACCAAATTTAGGAGTAGGATGGCACTTGGCAAAAGCAGTACCTCGATGCAGAAGGCTGGGAGGTTGGATCTGCCAAAGAAAGTAGGAGAAAGAACAGAGTTGAGATCAGGGGTTCACTGGGTAAAATGCCTTTCTCATGAGCTGAACTCAAGGTGGAAATCTGTGTTTAGAACTGAGGATGTAGTTCAGTGGTAGAACACTTGTCTAGCACACTTAGAGCAATGGGTTCAATCCCTAGCTCCATTTAAAAAAAGTTTTAGATGAATAGACAGCATTAACCCCAACAGTTCATTCTGGAGGAGACAGGCAGCGTCCTAGTTCTCAAATTAAGTTATAGGTTATCTTCCAACAGCATGACAGTCCCTATGCTAAAGCCCCTTGTGCAACTCAGGGATATTAAACCAGGAAACCCTTTCTTTCATCTGCCAGTTTCCACTGTGAAGGTCACCTGACAAGCTTATACTCACCTCTGCCCATAAAGTCTCTGTGGATTTCAGAGGGAATGTGGAGTATTGGCTCTTAGCACGTGCGTCTGCTTTCCTAATTAACATCCTTTGTATTGTCCCTACCTACATTCCACAAAGGTTTTTCGCCAACCTGCAGCTGTTTATTTTTCTTTCCGAAAGTCTTTCTTTCTGCCCCACTCTCTTTACCATTTCTCCTTCAGCATCCACCAGCTGCAACCTTCCTTCCTGAGCCCCCAGAGGCAGCCACATCCCCTACCCTGCAACATCTCATGGTCCTGTGCTCCCTCCCCGCTCCCTAGGGGTCAGCAGATCTGGTAAGGTCTTTGACCCACAACTCTCTTGAGACTTTGCATTTCTCTGTCAATGTGGCCTTTTAAGAGGGCATCTCTACTTTTGTTTTTAGTCCCTGGCTAATATACCCCCAAAACTTATATAAACACCAGTAATGTGCTCTGCATTTTTGATATTTTAATGATGGTGTGAAGTCCTTCAGGAAGTACTGCCTTCACCTTTCAAAAATAACTTTAAATGAGGTAGATAGAGCCAGGATGCTAATACAGGAATTTTGGCTATACAACCGATTTTTCCAAGAAACAGGCTTCCTCCCCCATTGGGTTTCCAAGAATCATCCTGATCTTTTAAGTATGGAGCTCACTTAGGAAGAAAGGCTAACACATGAACTATCACAGGTCATTCTGTCATGAATTAAACCAAAGGAAATGAGAGCTCAGGCAAGGAGGTGTGCCAAAGTATAAAGGTGAGACTTCTCAGGCAAGTGACAGCTCAAATTAATCGGAGCAAAAAAAAAACGGCTTCGAGGAGAGGTAGGGGGAGGAATGTCTGTCCGTGCCTCTAGCAGCCTGTTAACACACAGTCCCTGTCGCTAAGTATGTGTGAGAAGTAAAGATAGGTTCCTTTTCCTCAGTCTCAAAGAGTTAAGCTATAAAAATCAATGCATAATAACTGAGATAAGGCAAACTCAAGTGGCATCTTCAAGACAAAATGTTTCCCACACCAGAAGCAGAGAGTGCAAGACTGCCCAGTAACCTTATTGATTTCATTAGCATGTCTAAAGGAAGAATGTGTCAATCAGAAAGGGGATTTGGTGTTGACACACAGAGAAGAGGTAATGCAGCAGGACTGCTTGGAGTCCAGAGGGGGAAAAGCCCTGACTCCAGGAGAGTCAGGAGCCCACGAGCTGCCCTGGCCCAGGAAGTGTCTAGTAGCCAAGTTCCTATCAGGTAGGCAATCCATCTGATAGTCCAACGGGTACTGGCACACACAGGCCTCCATGAGTCAGTTCTCTTCAGTCTTGAGTCTGAGATCACCATGGAAACTTCTGAACATAATTGGACTTACCATTCCTTTTCCTGTAGAGATGAACGATACCTATTTTTGGTCCATTCAGGATTATTTTTCCCACTTGTCCTTTTCAGAAGGAGTTAATGCAATGGCACTCTGGAGTATAGCCTTCAGTTCCCTGTGAGTTTTTATGTGACCTGATGCTCCTAAACTCTGAGTTCTGGGACAGTCGTGACCTCTAAACTAGGGAACCCTTAAACAGTGGTGAATTCGCCACAAGAATAAAGTGGGCTTTGGACAACTAGGTAACATGGCAATAATCCAACATATCACCACAAGTCTCTTCTAAACCAGTCTAGATATAATGAAATACCACTGCACATC
The DNA here is from genome assembly GCF_012274545.1 of Fukomys damarensis. NCBI lineage: Eukaryota > Metazoa > Chordata > Mammalia > Rodentia > Bathyergidae > Fukomys > Fukomys damarensis. Next base: position 22,483,022 of record NW_022900944.1, read on the forward strand.
CATCTATGCACTTAAATTTTACTCATAAAATCCTTATAATGCCCTTTTGAGGCAGGATTATTATTTCTATTTTAATAAACAAAGAAATCGAAGTTTAGTGAGGTCCAAGTTCACATAATTTGCAAATGACAAAACAAGATTTCAACTACAGGACCGTATTTCCAAGAGGCCTGCTAGCAGTAATTCAAATCTCATGCATTCACCAGCTACAGCCCATCTAGATAGCAGCACAACTACTCTTTAGAGCAGCAGACAGGGGACCTTTCCAGAGTTGATCCATCAGCAAGAGCCGCCAGGACACACCAGGAATGTGAATTCCACCAGCTGCCTTCAACAGATAAATGCCAGTGCTCTCAAACTGGGTATGGGTTCCAACGCTAAGGTGGGTTCAAACCTTCAACACTCTTCTGGACTCAAGGAACAGGCCTCAGAGTTCTGAGCCTCTCTACCTATCTCTTTGAAAAGACGGCCCCCATATTTGAAATGAGTGCTTGCTTTACTCAAATCCTGTCCTAGAGGAATGGGCCTATGTATATACATCCATCCAATACCAATATAAATAATGGCAGAAGATTTCTTGCTACTATGGAGAGTGTGGGTGCCCAACCTTTTGGCTTGCCTGGGCTTCACTGTGTGAAGAGGAACTAACTGCTTTGGGCCATATATAATGTATATAATATAGTTAATATATATAGGGAACCAAACTTCCTTTTTAAAGTGTATTTCAACTTGGTAAAATATTTTATAAAATCACAAACAAGCCCAAGTTCAATGATTACTTACATGCTTATCTGCTTAATAACAATCACCCTTGTCTTTTCAGGCACACACATGCATAGGTGGGTTGAAGTACTAGCACCGGGGTTAACTGCACTTGCTCGCCAAGTTGCACACGTACATGAAACATCTGATACACATGTGTTTCAATTGCACAGCCTGCACATGGGGGTGCAGGAGGCAGAGTTAGCCTTGTGCCTCTCTCTGGTCCCGGTAAGGAGTTCTGTTGTCACTTGCACAGTCTTTGTGCAAGCACTGTGCAACTGAGTCATGAAAACTTTACTAAAAATGACATTGTAATGTTAAAAGTACACCATTTGGTGGGCCCACATTGTATGTGTGGCCATAGACTGAAGGTTGAATGTGCCTGGTATAGAGAATTCCATTTAATCTGCCCAATCTTCTTGTAGGGAGGTTGGACTATACCCCAACCTTTTGTTTTTGTTTTTCCAGTACCAGGGACCAAACTCAGGACTTTCTGCTTGCCAGGCAGGTGCAGTGCCACTGAGCTAAATCCCTGGCCCTTTCCCCAACCCTTATTGAAGTATAAGTGACAAATAACCATTGTCCAGAGCCAGTGAGTCTGTCTCTGAGCTTGGAGGTAAAAGGTGTGTTTAGTGTAAGCCAGGCCCTGGGCTTGATGCTTACAACTCCTCCCCGTAAATTGTATATATTCAGAATGGATAATGTCAGGACTTGATATATGTATGCGTCATGTAATGATTGCCATAATCAAATTAATCACCACACAGTTATACTTGTCTATGTATATTTGTAGATACCTAAGATCTACTCTCAAAGAAGGTTCCGAGTTTATAACACTGTATTATTAACAGTATTATCAACTCCAGTCACTAGGCTGTGCATTTGACCCCCAGAACTTACTCACAACTATCCTTTGACCAGCTTGTCTCCGTTTCTCCCATGCCTACCCCTTGGCAACCATGCATTCCACTCCCAAATATGAGTGCAATAAGAGGACTTGTCTAATTTAATGTTCTTCTATTTCATCCACATTGGCAGATGGTATAATCTCCTTCCCTTTCATGGCTAACAGTATTCTGGTATGTGAGTATATGCAATGTATATATAACATAGTACTAGTATATAACACATATATTCAATATATTATATGCTACATATTATACACATTAGTATACATAGTATGTCAGTGTGTGTATAGATATGCATGTTAAATAATGATATATATATATATATACATCAATACTATCTGTTGTATATAGTTGTACAATACATAATACTCTATATTATGTACACATATTTACCATACATGTTTTCTCTACCTACTCATTATTTGATGGGTACTTAGGTTGTTTTCTTATCTTGGCATAAAGTATTTTAATCCTCACTTAAAGATGAAGAAACTGAATATTCAGTGAGGTTAAGAAATTGTCCCAAGACCCACAGCTGGGAGACTGCAGCCCTGAGATGCAGACCCAGGGCTGGTCTGACTCCTTGCATGGAGCCTCTACCCCACTGATAACCTGAGAAGCAGGATGAGACACAGCCAAGCACACTGAGGAGAGAATCGCCACAGCCTGGGGATGTAGTAGATCACACCCTTGGCTTTGACAAATTGGTTAGGAGGAGCTGCTGTTCCCTGAATCAGGGCTCATAATGAACACAGCAGTGAAGAGTGCCACAAGCAGCCATCTGCAGGGTGAGGGGGGACCCCCTTGGTTTGCACAGCTTGAAAATGGGGCCCAATCCATCTGAAATGAACACACATTTCTCAGACAAAGACGGAACAGCAGCAAATAAACATATGAAAAATGTTCCACATCACTGGTCATTCGAGAGATGCAGATGAAAACAACACTGAGATTCCACCTCACTCCACAAAGAATGGCTGCTATCAAGAAATCAACCAATAACAAATGCTGGTGGGGATGTGGGGAGAAAAGAACCCTTCTTCATTGTTGGTGGGAGTGTAGACTGCTGTAACCACTGTAGAAATCAATATGGAGATACCTCAACAAACTAGGACTAAAGGTCCCATTTGACCCAGCTATTCCTCTGCTGGGTATCTTTCCAAAAGAATTAAAAGAATCATACCACAGTGATATATGTGCACCCATGTTTATAGCGGCACAGTTTGTAATAGCTAAAACTCGGAAGTAGCCCAATTGCCCATCAACTAGAGACTGGATAATAAAGAAGATGCGGGTCTTTTTTATAAAATGGAGTACTACTCAGCAATAAAGAATGAGAAACTAAAGTCATTTATGTCTAAATGGATGCATATTGAGGCCATATTCTTTTCTTTTATTTTTTGGTTCTGGGGATTGAACGCAGGATCTTGTGCTTGTGAGGCAGGCGGTGGCACCACTGAGCTAAATCCCCAGCCCAAGGCCATATTCTTGAGTGAAATAAATAGGACACAATTATAAATACTGCATAGTTTCTCTGCTGTGAGAAACTGAAAATGTAAATAAGAATCAAAATGTATAATAGATAAATGTGAAACAGGAAGAAAAGGTCAAAAGGGGAGGAGTAAATGGGAGGAGTAGGGGAAAGAAAGGAAAGGAAAGGAAAAAAATATGAGAAAAGGAAAAAACAGAAACAAAGTCTTCGTAAATAGGGAAGGGTTGGAAGGAGGGCAGGGGAATGGGGAAAAAAACAAGAACCAAGATTACATTGTAAAGGCACAAATTGCCAATGATAAATGTCATCATATTGTACACCTAAAACGTATCAATAAACTTAATGAAAAAAAAAAAAAAAGAAAATGGGGCCAAATTGGGGACAAATCAGTAGCTCATAAGGCTCCAGTCAACCACAACATCCCCAAATGCCATAACATCAGTTGCCATATGAAGCAGATGAAACCTGATTGATGCAGAAATTGCCAAGATGTGTGGACCTGGGGCTTAGTAGGTCAAGTCAGTGACACTCAGGGGCACAATGGCGCAGGACTAGGTCATCTGGGCTGTTCTGCTTTTCCACTTAACAGCTCTGCTCCCTGCAACAACTTACTTGATCTCTTGGGGACAGTAGAGCTAGTGACATCTATCTCCAGGGGTTCTCAAGTAAATCACATGAGTTAACATATGTGAAAGTCTTTAGACAGTGCTTGCTTTGCAATAATAAAAATGTAAAAAAAAAAAAAGATTGATTTGATTCCCTTCTCCATACAGAATCTCTTCCACCAAGGACAGGTTCATAGGAGTGCAAGGCTTGTGACTTTAAGGCGTTAAAACCCATCATAACCGAGCCTTGGCCAACAGAAGACTAGCCACTATTGAAACGAGGAGACAGAGAGGAATCCGCCTGTTTTGATGAACTCTGTGGTGTAGCTGTGGCTAACAGAGTAAGACCTAAATCTCTATACCAGTTGCTTCTCTAGTCCCAGGACTAGAGATAACCACATTTGGGATGAGTGTCACTTTCCATCACCCAGAAGTTTGGGAGGTAATTTGAGGCCACTGTGTGACAAGCCAATGCCTTCTAGGAAAAGGAGTGCTTCCAAAGATGGGGATACGGTGTCTGCCATGTCTTTACCCCATTTCTTCCTCACATGCAACAAGTGGGCACAAAGAAGAGAAAGAAAAAAAGACACAGGACACCCCCCCACATGCATGCCTGAAGTCAAGCTACCAACCCTGCCCTCTTTCCCCAGGTCAGACAGGGTAGGAAGGCAGGTGAGGTGATAGGAGAAGGAATATGGAGGCGGGACACCTACCTGCGCACTACCAGCCTGAGCGTCTTGTACGATCCTTTTACCAGGGAGACAGCCTCCCTCCGGGAGCTGCTCAGAGCCACCTCATTGATGTGCACGACCTCGTCCCCAGCTTGCAGTTTGGAGCTCACCAAGTCAGCTTTGCCCCCTTCTTCAATCTGTGCAGAGAGAACCACAAGTAAGCTTCCATCTTGCCTGGGGTCAGCCGGGTGTCCTGAGCCCTACCTGGATTCCTGCAATACCCGCCAGGTGGGCTGTAGCTGTACCCCTTGTACCCCACCTGAGGGCAAGTATGGAGAAGATAGGGTCAGGCTCCTGTCTCCCATAGCTGCCAGTAACCAGCACCTGGCTGCCCCAGACAGGCACCTGGGCACACTAGGTAAATGGGCAAATGGATACAACTTCCATCCAGGGGCCACTTTCCCAGTCTTTATTCTCCAGTACCCAAAGTATACTTGGAGCAACTCTGTTATTAATTTAGAAGTCGAGTTCCATTTATCAGACCTTGTGGTCTAAAAATATAACTCCCTGGAGAAGTAAAATGATATAGATGTGGGCTATTATTCACCATTATAAAGAAATGAGTGCTGGGGTTTTAGCTCAGCGGTTCAGTGGCCTGCCTTGCAAGCGCAAGGACCCGAGTTCAATCCCCAGTACCAAAAAAAAAAAAAAAAAAAAAAAAAAGAAATGAGCTCCCCAGCCACTAAAAGACCGGAAAGAGTCAGGGATTTAGCTCAGTGATGCTGCTGCCTGCCTCATAAGTGCAAAGTTCCGAGTTCAATCCCTATTACCAAAACATTGAAACACAAAAGAACATTAGATGCCTTTTCCTAAATAAAAGAAGCACCCTGTGGCATTCTGTGTGATGCAAAACTACAGACAAAATATCCACGGTTACAAGAGGTGATGGAAGAGGGATGGAATGAGTAAGTAGAGCAGAGAAGATGTTTAAGTAAATGTATGTATTGTACATGGAACTATATGGTAGGTACATCGGGCACATGGCATTTGTTCATCTGTCAAAATCTATAGATTGTACAATGCTGAGTGAACCCTAAAGTAAACTACGGACTTCGGGTGATAATGACTTATCCAGGTAGCCTATGTAGCAAATGTACCACTCTGGGGAGAAATGTTGATGGTGGGGGAAGCTTGCATAGGTAGGGACAGAGGCAATCTCTGTGTCTTCTACTTAATTTTACTGTGAGCCTAAAGCTGTGTTCAAAAATGACCAAAGTATGTGCCATGGGTTATATCTAGATGTCCCCAAAGCCCCATGTGCTCATAGGTGGAGCTTTTCAGAGGTGGCTGGATCATGTGTGTGATACTGGATTATGGGCGTGATAACTGGATTCGTCCACCGATTGGTTCATCATGGTTCTGACTGTGGATCATGGGGAGGCCCACCCTGGGCGTGGATGGCACCAACCAACAGGCTTGTAGCTTGAATGGAGTAAAAAGGGAAAGGAAAGCTTATTGCTAGCTGCTTCTTGCCTGTTATGCCATTGACTGTTCTTCTCTGCCTAGCTGCTCTGCTTTGGAGCCCACCAACTATGGACTGAAACCTCTACAAACTGTGAGGTAAAGTAAACCTTTTCACCTTTAACTTGGGATTGTCAGGCATTTTATCCCAACACTGAGAAAGTAACTAAGACAGTAAGTTATATGCAAGTACAAATTTGCCAAAATGAAATCCCTTAATCTGTGTAACTAATGAGCACTAATAAAAAAGATGTGAAAAAGCAGCTATGGATTTTTTAAAGTCTATATTAAAATTATAATTCATTCAACAAAGATATTAAATTAAACATCTGCATTATTCCAGAAACTGTCCTACTGCTTGGGCTCTAACAGTGGACAAAACAGAAGGAAGAAAACTTTGTTCTTCTGGTGCCGATAGTGACAGGTGGAGGAGGGAAGCAAACGAGAAATGTCATAGGTGAGTGACGTATCATGGTAGTTAACCATAAGCCTTGGAAGCAAATAAAGGAAGCCCTGCTAACTCGGCAGCCACATTCCCAGGGCTCCCCATGGGACGTCAACAATGATGAGAGGGAAGAAATAGAACAAATAAAAACAACCAAAGAAGAGTAAACAAAACTTGACCTACAAGGAGTGGTAAAAATATACAGTAAATGTTTACATTTTTAAGGGCCGGGGATTTAGCTCAGTGGTTCCTCTGCCTGCTTTACAAGTGCAAGGACCTGAGTTCGATCCCCACTACCAAAAAAACCAAACAAACAAATATTTACATTTTAAAAAGAACATTACAGTAAAATACACATTGCCATTAATCCCCCTCAAAATAACTCCCTTCACTTCAAACACACTTATACCATCATCCCACTTTCTGAGCAAGTTCTTGAGTCTGCTTCCATCAGTGTCTTTACAAGGTGTGATTAAATGTTAAAAAAAAAAATCAAGGTGTGTTGTTATGTACATGTACCAACTCCTCATGATGAATGCAATCATTATGTGCTGTAAACATGTACTAATAAACATAAAAATTTTTAAAAAGTTGTAATTTAACATACAGTGAATGCTGCTGCCAAATGCCATCCAACAGAAAGGCAGGCTAGAAAATATTACAGTGTATTCTTGTCCACCTTATGCACTGGATCTGACACCCTGCAACTTCTGGCTCTTCCCCAAAGTCAAAACGACCATGAAAGGTAAATATTTTGAATGGATTCAGAACATCAAGGGAGCTACAAGAGTGCAAGTAAAGACGCTCACAAAAGAGGACTTTCAGAAGTGCTTTAGAAAGTGGCCAGGATAACGGAGATCTCAGCTGGAAGCAAGGGGGAGCATATTAAAGGGAATTACTGGTAATGTGTCTTTTACTGTAACGGTTAAGTTTTTTTTAAATTCAAACATTCACCTTGTTGTTTGATCACACCTTGTATATTCTTTTTCCATAATTATTCTCCAGAGCTGCCACACATTCAAAAATCTTCAACAGATCTTAAAATATACGAAACATTAAATAATGATATATATAGAAGAATATATTAAAATAGTCTAAGTTTCTAAATTTAGCTGTTTCCTCTCCTTTAACAAATTAATTCAAGCTAAAATTAATGCTTTAATTAATTTCATATATATGTGTATCAATTTACTACAAAGGATGGGAATAATACATCATCCATAGTCCAAAAGGGAACGGAGTCTTACCCCTGCTTTATCTGTTTTACTCCTGAAAGTTAACAACTGGTTGTGGTTCATTAAGGAATTTTTTCTTTTTCCTTTTTAGAGAAATGACAGCACACTTTACACATCTCCTCAAGTCTCTTTGGCACTAAACAGGTATCAGAGTGAGGTGGCTAGGAGCCAGGAAAGCCACATGGATACAAGGAGCGAGAGGACCCTATTTGCCCTTCCTGAGCCCCAAGCTGCTCCTCCATGAAGTGGGATTAAGGAGCCCCCGGCCCACAGAGCTGCCCCAGCAGTAAGGACAGCAGCCCAAAGGAGTGCCACCTGCACAGTGGCGCTATCATTTTCATACATTACACATCATGACGAAACTGCCCTTCATGACGTCACCTAAACATCTCGGTTACTTGCTGCATAATATTTACAGTGTAAATGTAACCGGGGGATGTAACCAACCTGGGGAGAGGCTTTCACCTGCTTTCTGCCCATTTTCATCCTCACCTGCTTCATAGCCGACCTTCTCCCAATTCACCGCCGCCCTCACACACCAAGCACACTCTTGCCTTCAGGCGTTCACCTCAGCAGCTATTCTTTCCTTTACCCAGGACCCCCTACTCCACCTCCACCGCCAGCCACCTGCAAGGCCCACAAGCCACGTGATGGTCAGTAGTGGGTGCTCTGGAGCCAGGTTACACAGCCCTCTAGGTTAGTACACAGCTGTGTGGCTCTGAGCAGGTTAATCTTGCTGTGCCTCAATTCCTGCTTCTGTAAAATGTACTTACCACATACATTGTGAGGATGAAATGAGTTCTGACAAACAAAGTGGTCTAACAGTACCTGGCATCTAGTATACATTCGGTAAAGCTAAGAATAATTACGACACAAACTTTGAGGTCAAGGTCAAGTTTCATCTCCTCAGAAGATTTCCAGGCATTTCATCAGTACTTACCAAACTCCCTTGCCCCTTCATTCTGTCCTTTAAGAAGTAATCCCTGAGGCTGAGAATGTAGCTCAGGAGTGGAGAACTTGCCCAGTACGCATGAGACCCAGAGTCTGATCCCCAGCACTGCATGCATAAATAAATATACACAAGTAAGCCCTCTTTCCCCCATTTGCAGAGAATCAAATGAATAAAATAACACATAAGCCAGACACAGTGGTGTATGTCTGTAATCCCAGGGACTCGGGAGGCTGAGCCAGGAGGAAGATGATTTCCAGCCTAGCCTGGTAATTTCTGAGACCCTGGCTCAAAATTTAAAATGGGGGGAGGCCTGAGGATGCAGCTCAGTGGAACCCCTGGGTCCTATCCCCTTTACTGGGAATAAAGAATAATACGTAAACTATAACATGTCACCTGAATAGTTATTATTTTATGCCACTGTAACGTTCTGCCATGGTTCCCATGCCGCCTTCCGGCAAAATCTTTTCTGCCTGTATCTCTCCTGCCCTCACGTATTCCTCCTGCCCTGCATGTTGAGCTCTGAAGATGAGAACATGGGGCCCCCTGACCCCCACCAGCACATCTTCCAGAGCCTCACACGAGGGAAGGCCTCCTTCTCCAGCGGTACTTCTCAGTCAAGAGTAGCGAGGAAAGTTGGCACTATGAGGGAAGTAACGGAGAGGCTGCTTGAGGGAGAGAATCTCCACTTATGGGTTCTTCAGCAAATGCAGTATAATGAGACCTGGGAAATGATCGACTTTTTACAGGAAAAGAGAAGCTAAGAAAGCTCGCTGTGTCACTTGTATCATGTCCTTCTCATAACTGATTTAATGTGAAAGCATTATTATCAAGAAGAACGCTAGAGTTTTGCTGTTATTCATCATTCTCACCAGCAGTTTCTACAACCTTCTGTATTTACAGAGTTTCTCTCAAAGTCTTTGCTTTGCATTAAACTTCTGAGTTTTAAATGCATGCTTTGATCAAGGCTTGGTAGCATGCCAGAAAGTTCCAGCCACTCTGGAGGCTCAGATGGGACATTATTCGAGCCCAGGAGTTCAAGACCAGCCTGAGCAACATGGCAAGACTCTATTTCAAAAACAAAATAAAAGCCTACTTTTAAAAAGTCCATTCATAAAATCACTTAGGAAATTGACAAGTGGGATGAGTTTCTGAAGTAGGTTTTTTGTTTTGACATTGTTTTGTGGTACTGGGGATGGAATGCAGGGATTCACACATGCTTGATAAGTGTGCTACTGCTAAGCTACATTCCCAGCCCCAAATGACATTTACTTATGAAACAGTAGTGGGGCATTTACCACAGGGCTTTTGGGGTGGTCTGTTGTGTGTATGTGCGCACTGCGAATTGAACCCAGAGCATCACAAATGCTAGGCAAGTGCTCTGCCACTGAGCTCCATCCCTCTTCTCCCTTTCTTTTCTTTTTTTGGTGCTGGACTTGGACCCAGGGCCTTCATACTGAGCTATTCTGGGTCCTTTTTATTTTTGAGAGACAAGGTCTTGCCGAGTTCCTAAGTTGCCTAGGCTGGGCTCAAACTTCAGTCCTTCTGCCTCAGCCTCCTAGAGTGCTAGGAGTATAGATGTGCACCACCCTGACCAGCTTCTCCACATTTTAATTCTCAAATTTCTCCACACTGTCTCTCAATGATTCATGCTATCTCGGGCTTCAATTATTCCTGGAGATGATTTTTAGATATTTTCTCCAACACTGATCTTTTGCACAAGCCCCTATCTGTATATTTTCTTCCTCTTTCCTTTTGTTATGAAAGTTCTCATCAGCCCAGTCAGAATCCATCTCCCTTTTCCTCCCTCTCCCTCTCCCCTTTGCCACTGGTACTTCGGATCATCTTTTATCTCCTCTTTCAGATTTTAAACTCCTGAGCCTAGAAAGTCTGGAAAATACCCATTCTTTCATTCTTCCACAGCCGTTTTTTGAGCATCCCATTGCCAGGTATTGCTCTAGGCCTGGGGAAAAGTCATGAAGAGAACAAGATTATATTCTCTTCTTTCCTGGAAGTTTACATATGAATTATGAGTATATTTCACATCTTTTTAAAAATGCATATTCTTAGGCATGTGAGAGAAGCTATAGTGATTAAAAAGAAGGCTGGATTCTTTCTTTGAAAGGGCACATTTATTGATCCATATCAACAACTCTCCCTGGGAGATCAGGCAATTTCTAGTGAACAAGAGCCCTAGAAGTCCCTTAGTACTAAGATTCATCCAGAGCAAGAACTCAATCAATTTCAATGGTTACCTTCAATGTTGACCTTTTGGGGAAATCTGATTCGGTTCTTGTCCAGTTCGGTTTGCAAGCAGAATTGTGGAGAGAATTGAGTTTGTGAACCGAGGTGCTATACTGGAGCTAATACCTTGCCAAACTTCTACTTTTATGTTGATTATTCACACGGTTTATCTAAAATTAATGTTATGACTTTGCTTTAAGAAGTATACTTACAAAACATTTAACAGTGATCTTTTTGAAATATTCATCAAAGAGAATTTTACTCCTTCTAACCCCCTGCCCTGCCAATGCTGCCAAGAGGATTCAGTGAAAAATGAAGCTTATTATTCTAAATCTTCAGACCAACACTTGAGAGGTCACTGGCACTGTTTGTTCAATTTCACCTGCACAGAATTTACTTATTCCAGGAATGTGACTGTCACTAGGTTAAATGACCTTAAGCTAACAAACCAAGCAGGAGTGTGTGCACACATTGGAGCCTGCGACACAAGCATGCTTTCCCCCTCAGGTCCTATGTTTACCCACACTCCTAGGGACAAGCTGGCTTTGTTTTGAGGACCAATTGTCCATTTTCTGACATGTGAGATGTTGGGTCTGAGTTGTTTAAAGTATTTTATACTTTGGTAATATTTGGCTCCTGCCATCATGCCTGCACATCAGGAGTGATTGATAAACATTTACTGGACGCATACTGGAGAAACTAAATCTAAAGAAATAAACATAGTCTTGAGTAAATACACGTGGTTGATAAGAGTACCTTAAGACGAGGTGTCGAGGAGAATGTGTGCGCCGATGGCAGCAACTGGATGTGGTATTTGGAGAGCAGGATGCCAGGCCCATCTCTTGACCTCTCTCATCCTTTTCATCCCATAGAAAGAGGTTCTGTGCTGCACCTCTGCCTCCCTAGCCCTGCCCCCCCACTCCTCCTAGCCTGCCATTAGCTATGGCTTCACCTCGATCCTCTGCACATCATTAGGAGCCACCTAACATGATTAGCTCAGGCCACTGAGCTAATTTCCTGAGTCTGCTGGTCACACTTTGGAGCAGGCATTTGCTAGGTACCGGTCTTCCCTGGGTGTCTCGGGACCTGCTGGCTGTCGCCCCCTAATCCCTCCACCTTTTACTGCTCATCCCCATGCCTACTCATCTGTATTGCTCCTACAGCCCGGAGCGTTTTATTAAACCCATCCAGGTCTTAACACAAATTCAAACAGAGAGAGGCTGGGAGATACCTTTCCTAAGATACCCCTCAACACACACATCGCTGGGTTATTAAAGTCACAGCCTCATGTATGCTAGACAAGTACTTCACCCCTGAGCCATACCCCAATCCTCCTCTAAACTGTCAACCTCCACTAATATTACTTATCTTCCTTCCTGTAGTAGTCAGGGTTTCCAATGAAATAGATTTAATACAGTACACATAATTTATAAGATTATTTTCTAATATTCACCCAAAAGGTCAAATGTGTAAGAGATCTGCAAACGCACTACAGATCTGAAGAATCCAGCCAAGGGCCTGGATCCCCCAGCAAAGTCCCACACAAGTCCAGCTAAAGGCCTAGAGCCCAAGGCAATGTCTCATGAAAGTCTGTATCAAGAATCTGCACCAGGAAGGCCCAAGGCCCAGTGGTGGAAGCTAGAAAGTCTGTGCCAGCAGAGTGAAGGGATCTGCATTGGAGCCACGAAGTAATACTCAAGGCAAAGACCACAGCTCCCCTGAAGAGAACAAAAAGCTATCCCTTGAGGATCTGGGCTCCTCTGACAACGAACAGCAGACTTCATATCAGGAAAAGCAGCCGCAGCAAGTTTCTCCAGGAAAATCAATAGCAACTGATCTTCCCCTCCAGTTCTCCTCTAAAGCTATTGCAACAACTCTCAGGCAGGTCTTCCACACCCAGAACCACGCTGACTCAGCTCAGCTGGGTGATCTAAGTTGACCATTAGTCAATCCCCCACACTTCCCAATCTTATTTTGCTTCAGCTCTTACTACATGGCCTGTCTTTACTTTACTTATGCATCTTTCTTAGTGTCTGTCTCCCCTGGAATATCAGCCACGCGAGGGCAGGGACTTGTGTCTGTCTCCCTCATTGCAGGGTCCTCAGTGCCCAGAACAGCACAGACTGCATAGCCGTAGGTGCTCAGTAGTAGCTGCGTGAATGAATGAAACCTCATCACCATCTCTATCACCACAAAGGCTCTTGGAGGTTAAATTGCCATTTCATAGAGATGAGAATACTAAGATTCTGAGGAATAAAGTGACTTGCACAGGGCTACACGGCTAGCTGGTCAAACAAGACAACTGAGAGCAAAATTCCACACCCTACCTCAAAGCCCATGCTCTCCAGCCTGCTGCATCAAAGAACCCCCAGATCCTTGTCCCTGGTTGACACTTCTTCACCTGTTTGCCTAATTCTTCCCCTCCTGAGGAATCCAGCAACCCACACCTCTTCAACCTGATCTTTCTCTTGCAGGGGCCCTACCACTCTAAGACCATCATCCATCTAAGGCTCACAGGTTCCATGGGCCCCCAGAGGGCCTTGCTCTCAGTACTGAGCACCAAAGGCTTTCCACTTACACACAGCTCTGTCTGGAGTTTCAGGTCATGCGCATCCTGTCGAGGTCACCCATAAGTGACTTTCAGGGATACATTAGAACTACACTCTGGACCAGTTCATTTTCCTTTCCTGACTGCCTGTGCTCTTGCATGGTGACAAGGTAGAAGGGAGACAGGGCAGGTATTCACTAACTCATGGTTAAGCCAACGTAATGGGCAACAAGCTTGCTGTTTTGTGGAATTGGTGATTTGAGGAGAAATTTGCTCTCTGATAAGTGCAATAATTGTATTAAAGCAACACATGAGATACAGAAATAGAAAAACATGAATAGATAATTAAGATTATCTCTCAAGAGACAACCTACAATGGGGGAAAAATTTTTTACCACCTGTTCCTCAGACCAAGGTCTACTACCTAAAATATACAAAGAACTCAAAAAATCAGACTCCCCAAATATAAAGATCCAATTCAAAAATGGGCATCTGAGCACCAGGGATTTAGCTCAGTGGTTCTGCGGCCTGCCTTGCAAGCACAAGTACCAGAGATTGTTGATCCCTGGTACCAAAAAAAAAAAAAAAAAAAAAAAAAAAAGAAAGAAAGGAAGAAAAATGGGCCTCTGAAATGAACAGATATTTCTCAGATAAAGAAGGAACAGCAGGAAATAAACATATGAAAAAATGTTCAACATCACTGGTCATTCGAAAGATGCAGATGACAACAACACTGAGATTCCACCTCACCCCACAAAGAATGGCTGCTGTCATGAAATCAACCAATAGCAAATGCTGGCTGGGTTTTGGGGAGAAAGGAACCCTTCTTTGTTGTTCGTGAGAGTGCAGACTGGTGCAACCACTGTGGAAATCAATATGGAGATACCTCAAACAACTAGGATTAGAAGTCCTCTTTGACCTAGCTATTCCTCTGCTGGTATCTTCTCAAAAGAATTAAAAGAATCACACCCCAGTGATATATGCACACCCGTGTTTATAGCAGCACAGTTTGTAATAGCTAAAACTTAGAAACAGGCCAACTGCCCATCAACTGGAGACTGGATAAAGAAGATGTGTGTGTGTGTGTGTGTGTGTGTGTGTGTATTTAATAAAATGGAGTACTACTCAGCCAAAAGAACAAGAAAAATGGAGATACTTATAGCTATGTGGATGCACATTGAGGCCATACTCTCAGTGAAATTAATAGAACACACATGTAAATATTGAATCATCTCTTTGGTGTGAAAAACTAAAAGTGTAAATAAGGATCAAAATGTATAATTGATACAATAGGAAGAAAAGATCTAAAGGAGTAGGGAAAGTGGGAGGGGTAGAGGAAAGGTAAGAAGGGAAAAGAAAAAATATGAGAAACTACACAGAACAAGGGGAAAAAATGAGAACCAAGACCTGTCATATAGAGGTACAAGATCCCAATAATGAATGTAACTGTACTTTATACCTAAAATGTAACAATAAACTCAATTTAAAAAAAAAAGAAAGAAAGAAACCACACAGAGGCAGTGTGAGGAGCGTGAACAAAAACACAGAAGGCTCCTCCGTGCAGCAAGGTGTGCGCCATGGTTTCATTCAGTAAGTTTAATACTTTCCTGCATTTGCACCATGAGAATACCTGTGCTGGCAACAGCAGAGGCCAAGGGAAGAAATTTATTAGTAGGAAGAGTGAGGTTATTTTCTTAAAGTTGAAGAACAAGTGTTAACTTGATTTATAAATGAAATAGGAGACAGTCCTTCCTTTGGAAGGAAGTTTTTGTTTCAGAGGGAGATCTAGGGCAGGAAGTCAGTCACCTGGTGACACCCTAAGCAACACCCACATGAGCTGCAGCCCAGGAAAGACCAAGACACATCGGAAGTTCTTGATTTACTGCTCCCTGGGAGGAAGGAACTGACTGCAAAGGTAGGATAACTGTCACGCTTCACAGAGGCTCCCTCAGTGACCTCAACCTTCCTCACCCTCTTTAAAAAAGTTCCCAGATTCATCCTCCCTAAAGTAGCTGGTGCTGAAAAAAACAAAACAAAACAAAAAAAAACAAGTTTGGGGGTAATTAAAATGTTGAGTAGTCAGTATTTATTTCCATTTGTTTATTACATCCTGCCTCATCTTACACAAGATCTGAGGTGACTCCTTAGAAATTCAAACGAATAAAGGAAACCATGGAGGGAGTCTGCACAAAAGGAAAACACCAGTGAAATAAAAGTCAAGGATGAGATTTACTGCAAGAAATACATTCTACGTGTGGAATTTTCTTCATTTGCCTGGGCATTCATTACTGTGTCTCCACAGTTAAAAGTTTCTGAAGGAGACAGGAGTCCAACTCAAAATTATTCGAGGATGAAGAGACCAACTGGGAACCAGGGCCACTCACACAGCTCTTAGGCACTAGCTCCTCTCTCCTGCCAGCTGCATGGATGTGGGGTGGTGAACAACTAATCCACGAAACAAATAAAATGTAAAGCAGTGGCATGGTTAACTTGAACATCTTCTGAACAGGCAAAATACAAAGAACTAAGCATGGATTGTTCTTCAACTTGTATGAAGAAAATAGGACCAAAACAGTCAACTTGTTTTGACAGGTTGCCATCATCCTACATTCTGCTTTGTTTTGTTTTTTTGAGACAGGGTCTCACTATGCAGTTGAGCCTGCCCTGGAACTTGCTATGTAGCCCAGGCTGGTCTCGAACTCACAGTGATCCTCCTGCCTCAGCCTCCCAAGTGCTGGGATTACAGGCGTGCGCCACCACACCCAGCTTACATTCTGAAGACTAACATGTGGTTGTGATTGCAATTTAAACTATTTTATTTATTTATTCATTCATTCATTCATTTTTGTAGTGCTAGGGATCTTGCACAGAACAGTAGCTTCATTTTGGTTAAAGTTAACATTAAATAAACTTATTTTCACAGTCATTTGTTTTGTACAACTTTGTATAATCTGAAATCATACTTTGGTTCTGGTTTTAAAATAAATTCCTTTAGACAAAACTTTTTTTGGTACCAACTCTTTGTAAACAATAAAGACTGCCTAGCATGTAGCAAAGGGCAAACTAGGCACTAAGCTTCTTAGAAGCAAAAGCAAAAAGGAAACATGCTTTGGTAGCAATGTCCTGGGTACATGATACGAGAACAGGAAGTCACCATCAAACCCTGGGTGTGATGGCACTGATACCCACTACTGGAGGCATAAGCCCCTAGTGGATACCAAAAGCCCAAGACCAGAGACCAGTCTTTCTAAATTGCTTTGTGCTTTGCATAACAGTGTCTCATGCTAAGCGCCTAGTGGACACAGTGACATTATTAATGCTACTCAACAACATTCCTGGCTTTCCACCTGGGCTGTGGAGGAAATGTTGAGTCTTGGGCTGGAACCCTTGAAGTTGGGTGGAGCCGTGAAACCATTTTTGGTCAATGTATTTTGAGCAGAAAAAAACCTGTGTCACCTCCGCCTCTCCAGTTTCCTTCCCTCATGGCATAGTGACTGATGATGTTTGAGATGCTGGTCAGCTGAAGCCTGAGTAATAAAATGGGCTGCTGCACCATGGACATATGAAATGAGCCAGAAATAAACTTTAAGCCACCTCAAGACCCTTTTCTACTCCATTCAGATCAAGACTAAGGCAGGCACTTTCCTTAAATTTAAAGGCATTTTTGCATATATGTATATATATGTACACATATATATATGTATATATATATAATGTATATCTTATACCATTCCTCAAATAATTTCAGGCATCTTAGTCTGTTTATTCTATGTTCCTAAGAAAGACACTCTGAATTGCCCTAATATGTTTACACTGCCATATTTTCAATCCTTAGACTGAAATTCTGCTGTATTTATTCAAGGATATATACTTCATGTATGCAATTTATGTAATATATGTATATATATGGAATTTGTTATAATATGCCTGTTATTACCAAATAGGAACAGGATTCATAGGATAATAGTTAAATTAACACAGGTGTACATGTAAACATCCTAGCTTATTTTGGCTAGCAATTTCCAACTCTTCTTTCATCAGATTTATATCAAAGTTAATGATTTATTAACATAATCCGGGTTTTGTTACCTCTACTTCTGGTTTGAGAGAAACTCTAGTGGTTTAAAACCATAATCAATAGCAGCAAGGAGAAAAATGACAAGGATTTGCTATTTTGAACATTTGATCATCTCCTCCCCAGAAAAATGCCTTAGCTATAAAATCCTCAGCCCTTAGGGAAATGGTTACAATGCAGAAAACTAGATAGTTCTGTTCTAAGTTCTTGGGTGCCTATCAGTCTTAGGCCAGATATTCTTTTGCTTCCTAAGGAAAAGTCCACCTGAGCCCGACAATCGTTCTGAGGCTGATTTTATCCCCCTGAACTATTTCCCAAAGTTTCCCCCATATTTCTAGATTTATGATATCAAGAAACTTTATGATTTGTATACTATTGGTTTTAACAACAATATTGGAACTTGGCTTGCAGCAAGCAGGACTGAAACACAGTGTGAGAAGGGTGGCTTATTCATGCTGTGATCTCAGAAGGACTGACTTCTTTGTGTCTGCAAAAGAATTTCTCAGGGGTGGCTGAGCTAGATGCAGTCAGGGTAATCCAACGCACACAAGTGTGGAAGGCTCCCCGCCTGTCAAAGACAGCACTCACCACAAGCTGCCTGAGATTCCAGAGGCCTCAAAGATACCTGAGCGGTAACTGGCAGCAGGAGTTCTTCACTCCCAGCAGGGCCATGTTTACTTTTCTTCTGTCTGAGGCCATGTGGTAGCTAAGCCTCCCCAACAGACAGCCAGGGTTCAAGTAGTGCCCCAAGCTTAGAAGTTATATGACCTTCAGCAAGATATTTGCTCAGTGTCTGTTTCCCTTCCTGTGTGATAAAGTTAATAGTGCTTCATAAGACTGTTAGGAGGATTAAATAAATTAATGCATGTAAAGCATTTAGAAAAATGTCACCTCATACATGCCCAAAGCATTCCAGTCTTTTATATTTGCCTCCATAAATTAGAAATGCTGAAGCCTCTTTTCTATACCTCACAGTGTTATTTTTAAAAGTTAGAAATATTTTATAAACACTTGAAGAAGTTCAAGGCACTTATACTAAAGTGTCTTGGTCACTTTCCTTGCTGATGGGACTCAATACCCAACACCAAAAATTTACAGGAGGAGAATGCAGGGCGTGGTGGCACATACCTGTAATCCCAGCACTTGGGAGGCTGAGGCAGGAGGATCGCTGTGAGTTCGAGACCAGCCTGGGCTACATAGTGAGTTCCAGGTCAGTCTCAACTACACAGTGAGACCCTGTCTCAAAAAACAACAAAAACAAAAACAACAACAACAAAAAAAATTACAGGAGGAGAGGTTTATTTTGGCTCACATTTCAGAAGTTTCAGTCCATGTTCATTAGGCTTAAACACAGAAAAGAAGCAGACAAAGGGCCTGGGTTGGGGGAAGCTGTTCACATTATGGTGCCCAGGAGCAGAGAGAGAAGGGAATACCAGCAAGGCAGATAAACACTTCCATGTGCCACCTCGGGTGACCCACCTCTTCTGACCAGGGCCCACCTCCTATCAAGTCAGCTACAGCACCCCCATGGTTAAATCCTCTTCAAACAGCCCCACCTATGCGTGCCTGGGGCTCTTAGGGACATCTGGACAGAAACCCTAACACAAAATGAGCAGAGTGACTCTATTTATCTGGAAGCCAATTTGATAATTTCCAACCATCCCTAAAAGGGTTTTAAGCAGATGCCAGTTCCTGGCAGAGCCGGGAGCTGGGACTACAACAGGAGAAGCATGCTCAGCACAAAGGCAAAGGAAGAGAAAGACTACAGAGGGGAGAGAGCTAACGCCTCCTGCTGCTCCTGCTGTCTGTTAGGAGCCAGACCCGCAGGGTCCTGCAGTTGGGTAGTTTGTCAATAACAAAACTAAGACCAGCCATGTTAAGCAAACTGTCCAAAGTTACACAGTTATAAATAGCAGAACCAAAACTCAGACACAGGTCTGTCAAAAGTCAAAGTCCATCATACATTGTCCCATCCAAATCTAAAACAGAAAGCACCCACCCCCTTACAAAAAAAGTCACTTGCAGATCAGCGTGGCCCTCCCCACTCCTGGAGGGCCACAGAGTCTGGGGAAACTGCTGGAAAGGAGATGAAGGTACAGTGCCAGACGATCAACCATCTGGAGTCAACTCCGCCCTGCCCAGCTGCACCCTTCAAGATGGGTTCTTCTGCCCCCCCCCACCCTTTTTGAGCTATGCTTCCTTGCAGTCATCTGCTAACCTCCAGGGCCCCGCTCCTGCTCCCTGGAGATTTCTCCCCTTCACTGTCAGACCTTCCCGGACTTTGCTTTCCTGTTCTTCTCATCACCACGTGGAGCTAGCTCTCGGGCCACATCTCCTACATCTCCTTCTGGCTGCTAGGCTTGTGCGAGCGACATTTCCCCTCCGTTTCCACCTGCCTGTCACCTAGTCGTGACCAAACAAATGTTCCAGTCCCAGGTCCCAGGACAGCCTGCTTCACACCTGAACCTCAGGCTTAACTCCCTACTCGTTTCAATGTTTATTTGGCACCTCAGACTTTACAAGGCTGTAATTCAGCGGCCTCGTGTTCCCTCTAGATCTGCTCCTTTATGACAAACAGCACTATCTTATCTCACTATCTTCCTCACTTCTCATTCCAAACATTTTGAGATGCTTCTCTTATATTACACTCTGGATCTGCCAGCAAAACCTAAATGGCTCAACTTCAAAATATGCCCCTAAGGCTGGGGACGTGGCTCGGCTGCCAAGCACCTCCCTGGCATGAGCAAGGTTCTAGGTTTGCTCCCTGAACCTTCTTACTATCTACGTCAGTGCTGCCCTGCTCTGACGACCCTCGTCTCCTGCCCAGGTTGCTCAGTGGGATCCTGCCTGGGGTCCAGCTGCTGTCTCTGTGCCCCTCTTCCTACTCACTCCACAAAATAGCCTTGATACAGCAGACAGAGCCAGCTCCAAACCAGCTCTGGGGCTCCCAACCCACTTCAAGTCAAAGCTCAAGGGTTTTAGTGGCCTGGGAGACCCTGCAGGATGGAGCAGTCTGCCCTTCCTTTCCCCCTTGACCTCTCAGTCCTCCTCCCCCAGAAGCTGCTCTACCCCAGCCCCAGTGGCTTCTCAGAGAGCCTCCGAATGCATCTCCTACGTGGTCTTGGCTCCTGGTGGGTTCTCTGTTCTGTGCACCTTCCCCTAACAGCCCTAATAGCTCCCTCTCCTCCTTCAGGCTGCCTGCATTTCGTACAAGTTTAGCAAAGGCTATTCTCAGTCCAACGCATGGAACAGTCACAGAAACTGTTGGAGGAGGGTTGGAGGGAGACTGGAATAAGAGAGAGAAGAGGAAAGAAAAGGGACATTTAAATGTTGAGGGTCACCTAAGGCCAGGGATTAGTTAGTTGCTTTATGATTTGGTTTAATTCTCACACTCTATGAGGTGAGTATGATTATACCCATTTTTCAGGTGAGATTATAGGGCCTCTGAGGGATTAAAGTGACAACCCCACAAAATCTCTAGTAAATGGTAGAGCTATGTGTCTAGTGAGAAAAATCTGTCCTCAAAACCTACCCTTCATCCACGAAGTCACAGACTTCCAGACTCCTGAGAAATGAATGTCTGTCTGTTACAGAGTTCAAATATTTGCAAAGGGGAAGAAATCAATACAGCCCCTTTGAAATGAGCTTTTTTACCTTGACTCTACTCTAAAATGAAACCTTCATGCACTGCGCTGAGAGTTAATTAGATTCCAGAGATTCCTGGCAGTCTTTCAACTCATCATCTGGAACCATTTCTGTACGATACAAATTCCATCTAGTGGTCCTGCACACAGATGCTTGTCAGCAAACTTACTGCTTCTATTTGCTACCCAGGAGGCTTGGAGACAAGATCCCACCCGGGAAGAAAATGAAGTGATCCGTCAGCGGCCTTACTCCACAGCCATCCCCCACCGCTCCATGCTTCGTGGCCCATATATCCTGAAACCTGTGCTCCGCAGATCTTCCTTCAAGACAAGCTGTCCCCGGGTCCTTGCTGTCCTGGGACCACACTTCTGCCCCTCACCCACCCCCCTTATCTTTCGAAGATTGGCGCGTCACCTCTTCCTCTCCCTCTGCCTTATTCTTCTCGCTTGACCTCCTGACATAAGTATTTGCTTTCCCCTCTCTGGAATTCTTGTCCAAACTAACTTCAATCACGGAAAACCTCAGTGGCGCTGTAAGACGGAGATGGGTCTGGGGAAGAAGAGATAGCCGAGTCCCTCCCTCAGCAGTGTTGCTAGATGGAGCCCACTTTACCACGACGGGTGACTGTTTGAATGCTATGAACAAGGCTAAGGGGCTGGCTTCTATGATGGGCTGGTTTTCTATAAACGAGTAAGTTCAATAAAATGGCTAAAATAGTAGATCAGGACGGGGGAGTTAGCTCAGTGGTGCTGCAAGCGCAAGGTCCAGAGTTCAATCCCAGGTACAAAAAAAAAAAATGTGCATCGGATCTTATTTCTACTTCTTACAGTTGAGTTTGAGGTGAAATGAGGGTCAGGATATTTACGGAACCCTAAATCTTATTAAATGTCATTAACAGCAAAGGGATCTGGGGAGGGGAGAGAAAGGAAGGTGGGGGAGGGGAGGAAAAATGATTGAGGTGTGCTATGTGTATGTTCAGTTCCCCAAGATGAAGGTAATCAGTATATATTGCAAACATACTTATTTGGGTTGTTTGCTTGTTTTTACCAGAAATTGAATTCAGGGCCTTGTGCTTCCTAGGCAGGAGCTGCACTGCTAAGCTCCGTCCCTGGCCCTGAGGTTTTTTTGTTATTTTCATTAGTGCCTGATTGCTGTACATAATCATTATCATATTCCCTGTTGGGGGCTGACGCAGGTACATAACACATCTCAATTCTTTTTTCATCCCTTTTCCTCCCCGCTGTATCTCTTGATCCGCTTCCCATTTGAGAAAGATCCATCTCTCTACTTCCTGTTATCTGTCTTTTATTTTGTTCTTTCTACTTGGTGCTTCTCATATAAGAGAAACCATGTGATACTTAAGTGTGTCTGATTTATTTCACCTAACATGATCTTAAGGTGCATCCATTTTCCTACAAATAACTCAATCTTATCCTTCTTTATGGCAGATAGTACTCCACTCTATATAAATACTAATTTTTAAAAAATTAATTGAGTTTATTGGTGCATTTAAGGTATATAGTACAATTACGTTCATTATTGGGGTCTTGTACCTTTACATGACAGGTCTTGGTTCTCATTTTTTTTCCCTTTGTCCCTGCCCTCCCTTCACCCCCTCTCTCCTTCCCATTTACAAACACTTTATTTCCATTCTTTTCATTTTGTCATATTTTTTTCTTTTTCCTTATTAACTTTCCCTTACCCTTCCCATTTTCCCTGCACTAATGTTTATAGCGGCACAGTTTGTAATAGCTAAAACTTGGAAACAGCCCATTTGCCCATCAGTTGGAAACTGGATAAAGAAGATGTAGTTTTCCTATAAAATAGAATATTACTCAGCCATAAAGAATGAGAAATTAGATTCATTCATAGGAAAATGGATACATATTGAGGATATACTCCTAAGTGAAATAAATAAGTCACACATGTGTAAATACCGAATAGTTTCTCTGGTGTGAAAAACTATAATAGTACATAAGATCCTAGTGATATAATTGACCATGTGAAATAGTAAATACTAATTTTTAAAAAGAAACTACAAAAAAACCATCATCAGTATAACTATAACTTCCAGTTGAAATTATTTCTCAGGTGCAAATCAGCCTGAAGTTAATACATTTAATCCAAATAACAATCCTAAGAGATCGCTGTTCCCATTTTACACACAATAAGCATGAATAACCTGACCCAAGGTAAATATGTAACACAGTGGGGGATGGAAACTCAGACACAGCAGGACTGAACGCAGCAGTCTACTAGGCAACACACCTCCCTGTCGCTGTAACACTCATTGGAAATGCCAATCTTTTCTTCGTCAGAACTGTCATATAAAAAAGCCCAATACTGTGCATACTTCCGTGTGATAAGCCTGGAAAATACAAAAATCCTTAGTTAGTGGATTCTGCCCTCTTGCTGTCTCCTTGAATAAAAGACCTCTAAAAATGAAAGATTAATCTCCACACAAGGTAGCGCATACCAAGTACGCAGCGTGAATTGGAGTCCAGTGCTGTGTAAGGGACACCAGCCTGGGTGGGACTAAGATGGTGTTTTGGAAAGAAAAGTACAGGACAGACCTGCAGCACTCCTAGGCCATGTCCTGTGAGAGCTTTTTAAGTATCATATTAAAATTGACCCACAGAAAAAAATCTTCTGTGGTCTCCCAATGGAAATCAAAACAGGGGTAATGGAAAACGGGTCATATCAAGGGCCAGTTTGTCCTTTTGGGACAATGCTGGTGGGCCATGGGCCGTGTGATCACGGCACAGACATCAAAGCAGCTCTCTGTGTCTAACATCATCATTTATCTGCAATTCATATTTAACTGGGAGTCTTGTATTCTTTATTTGTGAACCTGCCAGCCCTTATCTCTCCATACCATTCCCTTCAGGATTGCCTTCCTGGAATTCCTGGTGACTGTGAAAAGAACCAGTCAAAACAGGGAAGGAGATAGTCCAACTTTGAAATCCATGAGCTCGATTTGGTCATTTCAGCCAATGGTGAGCTTCAGGCAGAAAACTCAGGCAAACCAAACTCAGGAAGAAACTGCCCTTTATGTACCAACCAATCAGACTTGTAGTCCTTTGCCCAGCACCTAGAACACCTTCCTTCCTGTCTCAGCATTTGCTCGGTAAGCTCACACATTTACCTATTTAGCCAGCTGATTCATTCATTGTGCTCCTGACACCCGTCGGACACCTACTGTGCGCCTGGCAGCATCAGGAGCTAAACACCAGTGTTTCCCCCACTGTTCAGGTAAAAATAATTGTGACACGGCACACTTTGGGAGGCTTGCCATCAGTGGGGCGCCATTTAAGTATTTTACATCTGTCATCATTTAATCTTCTCACTCCATTAAGACATAGTTATTATTATTCATATTTGACAATAAGAATGAGGGAAAATGAGATTTAAAAACTAAGAAACCAACTCGACTTGTTTCTTGTAATACAGTTAATAAGCATAATAAGCATCAGAGGAAATTTTCTGTTGTTGTTGTTGTTTTTTGGTGACAGCTCAGGCTGACCTTGAACTCATTATGTACCCTATGCTGGCCTCGAACCCCTGGCAATTCTTCTGCTCCCAATCTCTGCTTAGTCAGCAGCTTGCTGGGCGTGTGCATATTCCTCTGAAACAATCAAGTGTGTGTAATATTTTGTTTTTTAAATATCCAATCAATTACTTTATCCTTATTACTTTGTTTTTTTGTTTATTTTTCTGATGAACCCAGGGATAAGAAACCAGGGCCTTGTGCATGCTAGGCAAGTGCTCTACCGCTGAGATTCACCCCTGGCCCCTCTAAATACAGAGCCTTTACAGGATGTGCTGCTTTCAAACATTCTGTACCCGTTGTGAGTTGACCCTCTGCTTTTCTACAGCTCTGCTCTCTAAGATGACATCTCACCGGCGCAGAGACTCCATCTACAGCAGCTGCCCCTTGACAAAAATGGGAGTCAGGAAA
The DNA here is from genome assembly GCF_012274545.1 of Fukomys damarensis. Lineage (NCBI taxonomy): Eukaryota > Metazoa > Chordata > Mammalia > Rodentia > Bathyergidae > Fukomys > Fukomys damarensis. The sequence continues at coordinate 22,508,080 of NW_022900944.1, forward strand.
CTGGAGTTTCTATGGGAAATCACTGATCCCTCCTTCCATATTTTAAGTGTTTGTTTCAATTTACTCTTGCTTCTCCCTTTTATGGACAGTCTTGCCACTTCTCTGACCCTAGCATATGTATCCCTAGCGGACACATAGGAGTAGGAAAGTATACTGTTATGAAAGTAAAACTAAGCAAACAATAGTTCATCGAGACTTGCTACATAAGGAAAAATAATAACTATGGCCCTGACTCTGCCTGGATTTTAGAAATGAAGTATAGGAAGCAATCAAATCTGAGACATTTATTCTACTCTGAAGGGAACAGGGGAATGAAGAGTTCTTACTTTTCCAGCTACTTTCTGCAGAAGAACCCTTCCGGAGCAAGTTGGCAGACGGAGCTGAGGTCGATCAACGGGCCAGCATAACATCCAATCTAGGACAGCCTGGCCTTCCAGAAAGGCGCTGCCTTGTTTGATGGCCTTGCTCATGGTTTTCAGTCTCCTCTTTGTGCAGTGGAGTGGGAGTATCCTTTAGACACTTTCCAAATGCTGGCTAAATTGGATGGCCGGCCAGGCATTGTAGGAAGACGACGTCCTGCCTCTTGGTGATCACTAAGTGCTGTAGGGAACACTTCCTAGCAATCTGCCCTTAGTCCTTACAGCCAAGACCATGAGGAAAACGCAACTAATGAGTGATCAAAGAGCAAGCTGAGAAGATGAAGCTTCTAGTCGTTTTCACATATGACATTTCCTTGGGGCCGTACCCATACAGAGGGAAAACTCAGGTTTGGACGGGGTTTGGCATCTTACCAGGGTTAAGAAAGTAGGTCACATGATGTTAAACTGAGGCTATGCCTCCAAAGACTGCTTCCTTAAAATTTTTATCTTAGCTGGGTGTGAGGTGCATGCCTGTAATCCCAGCACTCAGAAGGTTGAGGCAGGAGGATCGCTGTGAGTTCGAGGCCAGCCTGGGCTACATTGTGAGTTCAGGGCCAGCCTGAACTACAAAGGAAGACACTGCCTCAAAAAAAACAAAAATAAGTAAATTAAATTAAATTTTTATTTTGCAGTACTGGGAATTGAATCCAGGGCCTTCATTCTGAATTACATCCCCACCCCATTTTTTTGTTTGTTTGTTTTGTATAGGGGATCGAACTCAGGACTTTGCACTTGCAAGGCAGGCAGCAGAAACTCTGAGCTAAATCCCCAGCCCCCACCCCAGTTTTTATTTTGAGACAGAGTCTCCGTAAATTGCTAAGTTGCAGGATGTGGCTGAAACTCATGATCCTCTTGCCTCAGCTTCCCACAGCACTGGGATTATAGGCATGCATGACCACCATGTATGACTTGGATTTAATTTTGGAGGGGAGGGGTTTGCCAGGGATCAAAGTCATGACCTTGCAGATGCTAAGCACACAGCCTATATAGAACTATAGCCTGATCCCCGGATTGTGTTTTCAACATTGTGTTTTTAGGCTCACCATGTGACTAATGTCTTCATGGAAATTCTGTAGTCTTGTTGGCTATAGCACAACGCTGCACTAGAAGATAAGGGGTACTGTGCCATGATGACACCTTCCCCGGGCAATCTGAGAAAGCAAGTAATTAATTCCTCAGCAAAGGTTCCTCCTCTCGTGGAGTTACCGAGAGGCTGGGTATGAAGCTGTTCTTCCCAACTCCAGCTGCTCGGCGTCCAGCCTCCTGAGCACAATGGCCTTGGCTCTAGGGACACACGCAGACATGCAGCCTATCTCTTGATCGTCACTTTGTGAACTTGGGCCTTGTTCTCTGTGTCAGCTCACCAGAAGCCTGTACCAGGTGGGAATTACAGACCCCCTGTGCTCATCCCTCTACCCAGAAACAAACTCTTTTCCTGAGTTTTCTTCTTCCAAGTTGTTAGTTTTCATCTTTTGAGAGTTTATTGCTTCCTCACCTGGAATGGTAGATTCAGTGTCCAGCCAGAAAAGACAAAAAGCAACTAAAGTATACTAAAGATAGTACAATTATACACCTTTGTGTTTTTGCTTATTTTTGCAGCTGAGGATTGACCCAGAGCCTTCACACTGAGCTATATCCTCAGCCCTTTATAATATTTTCAATTTTAAGACAGGGTCTCACTAAGTCAATAAGCTACCTGGGCTAGGCACAAACTTGTGATCCTCCTTCTTCAGCCTCCCAAAGTGCTAGAGTTATAGACATGCACTTAAAATGCCTGACTACTGTTTTTAGTGTTTGTTTTTTTGTTTTATTTTTTGAGGTACTGGGGAGTGATCAAAGGGGCTCATGAATGCTAGGCATGGACCATACCACTGAGCTACATTCCCAACCCTTCTTTATTTTAAGTCAGGGTCTCACTAAGTTGCCCAGATTAGCCTAGAACTTGTGATTTTCCTGCCTCCACCTCCCAAGTAGTTCATATTACAATATGCACCACCATGCCCAGCTTATAGAAGTTTAAATGCTAAGGAAACTTCCACTCATTCCAGGGGAATTATTCTCTGTTAGGAGCTGAACTATGTACTATCTATCGACAAGACTCCAAAGGCTGCAGACTCCACAGATGACTCTCCCAGCAGCTGATCCTGGTACTGCTCTTCCGGCCTGAACTTGGAGCTGCCCCCTCTGAAGCAGGTCCCCAGAGAGAGAGGGCAAGCACATGAAGCAAGCATATCCTAGAGGCACATGCAACCAAGCCTTAACCCGTGCTTTTCACTGTGGCTTCCAGACTGCCCATGAAAGAGCTTAACACCTTCCCATTTACTCTGCAAGCCACAACTGTAAAAAATGAGCATCTGAAGAAATGTGAATATTAAGTCTCCATATATCACTATTGACATCAAGAGAACTAGACAAAGAGACTAGCCAAGGGTAAGTTGTGCCAAGTGGACCTCCAGGAAAGAAATTAGTAAGAGAAACAGCTTGGCTGTAGCATAGGATTCAAATGTGTGAAGACACTCTATCGTATTACTAAGGTTCAGGGAAATCCTTCCACATCACCGGGCTGCTGTCAAAGTGCAGAACTACTAAGAGCAAAACTAGTAAGTGGTAGGATTTAATAACACAATTCAGAAATTCAAAAGAATGCAAAATTATGTACTCCCAAACCAGACAGGGGAAATTTTCTTTTTTGAAATCTTTGCTGGACTGACATGAAAATAAGAGAGTTGGGAAGCAGAGCAAGAGAGTGAGTCAGGGTGGCGGCTGGAAAGTACAGGCCCAGAGGTAGGAGTGTAGGTCATGTGGGACTTTCAGAACAGGACCCATCAAGAATCCATCAAGGAGGGCCGGGGATTTAGCTCAGTGGCACAGCGCCTGCCTCGCAAGCACAAGGTCCTGAGTTCAATTCCCTGGTACCACAAAAAAAAAAAAAAAAAAAAAATAAAAAAAAAAAAAAAAAAAAAAAAATCCAGCAAGGAAATATTCCCCCAGAGAACCCGAACCCAACACAAGCAGCTACTAGAGGAGCGATGGGCATGAGGCAGGTCCAGCCAGAGAAAGCACCAGAGAGACAGCCAGCCTATCTCCAGGCCCCTCTTCTGCCATGTTTCTGTGAGGGAGCAGCAGAAGCTCCCTCCCTCACCCACCTGGCCCAGCACACAAGGTGGTTTATAAAGATGGTTTACGACCTGAGAACCCAGGCAGCGTTAGCCATGAGCTGTGGATGGCAGTGAAGACGGGATCCAGAAGGCAAGCCTTCTCAGGAGGCGTCCACGCAAGGACAGTCTTACAACTGCTCGTCCCTTAACGTCAACATTATACTTAACCCCTGGAGCTAAGATCATCCTTAAAAACAAGATTTGAAAAAGCATGAGGAGGAAGACAAAAATCTTAACTGGACTAAGATTTTACTCAAGAAACACTACGTTTGAAGTAAGACATAACTGAATTTATCTTCAATTAGAAAGACATAGTTTTCTATTACCAAGTAGAACTTGCGACTATTAAATTAATTCAATTATAGTGAATTGAAATTATTTCTTAACCCACCTGACATTTATGATTGCAAACTTTGTTCCTGCAACACATTTCAGTTTTTTTGTGTCTTGTTTGGTTTTGTGTTTTTGAGACAGAGTCTTGCTGTATAATTCACGCTAGCCTTCAATTCATTATGCAGCCCAGGCTGGCCTCTTGAATTCTCAGCAACCCTCCTGCTTCAGCCTCCTGAATAGTTGGATTATAGGTATACACCACTACACTTAACTCACTGTTTAGTTTTATTTCAAATTTCAGGGTGAGAGGCTTGGTGCTCATTTTAAAGGAGTTTTAATCAGTGCAGAAGTCAGAACGAAGCTTTCAGGAGAACGAAGCTTTCAGGAGTGTGCAGTGGTAAGTGCTGTGATTGGATCCAAGGATTCATTCACCCTCCCTTCACCATGAAGGGGCCATGGTGCCTCCACCAAGGGAGTGACTCTGCAGCTGCGCGGGGACTGGGTCCAGAGAACCAGCTTCAGCCATCAGAACTGGACACTTCTCGGCCAGAGGAGTTGGTTCAGGGAGATCCATGCAGCTCTGAGGACAGGTCTCCTCTTTGCGAGTGTGGGAAGGAAGTGATCTCTTTCTGGAGATGAACCCAGAGACATGGAGCCAGGCTTAGATGAAAAGTGACACCATACGAGGCCAAGGGAAGAATGTCTGGCCAGTTCCTACCTAAGTCAGCTCAGGTACTTCTGAACATCCCAGAGCTGACTTTAATCCATCTGTTGCACTGTCTTACCCAGTTGGAGTTCAGCTTTCTGTTACACACAATCAAAAAAAACCCTGAAATATTACATGAAAGAAGGCCACTTCCTCAGCTCCTCAGGCTGACTGGATGAGGCCAACAGCACCTTAACCGTGGTTACTGAGCCCTCCAATGATGCCTGCTGTGGGAGGGATTAACAAGAAAAGCCACACACGGATGAAAGTGATAGGAACCAAAGAGCACACACACCCCTTGTTTCCTGGATTTCATATTTATTGTTCCTCCAGTATACCTTTCCTTAGAAAGGTAGGGAGGGAGGAGGGAAGGAGGAAGGGAAAAAGAGGAGGAGAAGGAGGAGGAGAAAGAAGAGGAGGAAGAGGAGGAAGGCACAAAGGTAGCCTCCATGGTGCTCCCTGCTCCCCCCTGGGTGGACCACTCACTCTTACACAAAACTAAGAATGTGCGCTCCCATCATTCAGGGATGTTAGGTGGCTCCAAGAGAACACTCTATTCCGCACATTCCACTGCCAACTCACTCGTGAGCAACAGATGCAAACTGAATGAAGAATGAAACAGTGCACGTCGCTTGTCTGCTCTGTCTCAGGCATCAGGGCTAGCAACTAAGTGATGGCCAACCGTGCCTTGCCCGGGCTCTCTCTTGTGTAGCGGCAGCTCCCAGCTCTTCTGGTCATCTCCCAGACCAGAGTTTAGAAGGAGCTGGTGGACAGGGCCTGCCCTTATCAAAGTGCAAATATTTGCTTTATAATGTGGCAGTTAAAAATAGCCACCCAGAGACTGGGCCTCAGGAGCCTGTGGCCCCGTGAGGTGCTCCTGGGCCCAAGACTTTCTCCCAAGGCCCTCTCTTCTGCATGCTGTTCGTATTTCCTGCCTGGGGGGCAAAGCTGGCAATGTTCAAAGGGGCCACTGTTTTCAGAAGTCCCATTTACTCTTTGCCTCTGGAGACATGTGACATATCACACAGCGGCTGGTGCACAGGGGACAAATCCATAGGCACTCAGTAGCATTTTTTTTTTTTAATCACAAGACTTGTGGCTCTAAGAAAGGAGTTCTAATTCCCAACCTATGGGGTCACAAGAAAGACTAGAGGCCTAGCTCGGGCTGCTCTGGAGACTTCAGAACAGGGACAGGTACAGAAAGGAGGAAGCTGCGAAATTTTCAAGTGAGCTGTCGGGGGAGGCCCGTGCTGTCTCACGAGGACCGACTCCTTCGTCTACTTGAAGCAAAGATGGATTTAGAATCAACACCTTGCTACTGAAAGCTACACTAGAAGAGGACTTGGGCTTGGAAGAATGAGATCTAAGACTTTTCAAACTCTACTTTAAAAATTTCACAAAACCGACATGAAGAAAACAAGCAATCCCCTCCAAAAAATGGACAAGAGATGCAAGGAGACATTGGACCAAAGAGGATTTATCGTGGTAAATAAACACATAAAGATACTCAACATCACTAGCTGTTAGGTAAATGCAAACTGAGCCCACAGTGAGATGTCACTACATATGTGAGAGCAACTTAAAAAAAGGAACCAAATGCTAGCAAGGATCTCCTCCCATTTACTGCTCGTGGAAAGGTTAAAGGTCACAGCTACTCTGTGAAAATACTCTGGTAGTTTCTAGAAACGCTAACAATGTACTTTCCACGTGACCCAGCAAGCAACTGCCCCACTCCCACCTCCCAGGGAAATAAAAACTTACGCCCACACAATAACCTGAGTGTTTGTAACAGCCAAAAACTGGAAATGCCCAATGGGTTCCTCAAACTGGAGCTGGAGTGGCTCCATTGAAAATTTACATCCGGGTCAGGACAGTGGGAACAGTGACATCTCCGAGCCTGTCCCTGACTGGGCTTCTGCAGCAAGGCTGGGCAGAGATGACTGCTCCTTTGGTTCCACTCAAATCTGGAAGGTTGGAGGTCAGGAAGCCTGTGAAGGAAATGCAATAGCGCTCACCAGGAAGGAGAAGTAGGAAACAGAAAAGCAGACAGCAGTGCTGACCTTCAGACGGTTCTGTTGGGGAGCAATCTACTCAGTGAGGGTCGTGGAAGGCAGCCCTGGGTGGGTTGCTGAAACACAGCATGTTGAACAGTTCAATGATGGAGTCCACAGACAGACTGGCTTCTCTTCCACAGACAAAAAGGTTCTTAGAGGCTGCCCTCGAGCCCCACTCCCTGTGCCAGTGGGACTCAGAAATCCCCACCGCAGATCTATTGAAGAAGCCCTTGGAAGGGGTGCTGCTGAAACCTAACACCTGCCATCCAGGTGTGCCTGAAGGATGAGGCAGGGAGAAGTTGAATTTCATTAATTAAGGAAGGAGACTGATCCCCTGAGTCAACAACACCCAGACCCCCAGCTTTCCCTCCAAATCCACATTCCAACCATGCTGACTGTTGGTCAGCTGGCCTCCCAAGTCCCTTCTGAGTAGCCCTCTTTGCACCTCCTAATACCTAGCTCATCCTCCTTGCTCCTGTCTTCCCCACCAGTCTTCCCTAGATGGACCCTGCCTGGTCCCTGTCCTCTCTCTTGTCCCTCTTGAGGGCCGAGACGGTCTGTGTCCCCTACCTCACCATCTCAGTGAAAATGGAAAGTTTCCAGCTGTGCTCTGGGCCCTAAGCCCTCAGGACTTGCTTATCTTTGCACCCTCACTGCTTCCCCTTTCTCCTTGGTGCACACCCAAGCTTCTCTCCTCTTCAGCAAAACTTAGCCCCCACCTTTCTGCCACCTGCCCACAGTTACCCCCTTGTCCCACCAGCTTCCTACCCAGTTTGTCCCCAGGCTTCTCCACAGCCTTTGCCCTGAAATATGCTGCAGTTACCATTTCCTTCAAGTCTCACTATGGCTGCCCTTGGTCTGGCAGCAAAAGCCAATTCTCTCCAAGCCACTTCCCGCACGATGGGCCTCCTGCCTTTCTGCCACCTCCACACCCACCGTTTCCACACACATGCTCATTGCTCCCACCACCTAGGCCAGCTGGCAGCTCCCCACACTCCTTGCCATACAGCAGGCTCCTGCGAGGTCTTCAGAACTGGCTTCTACTGGGTGTCACTTCTGGAAACGCTAACTTTTGAAAGCTGAGTCACATGGCTTTCTTGTCCCTGCCCTGGCATGTTCACAATACACGTCTTGCTCTATATCACTGACAGCATGCAGAAAAAAAGGAGTACCTTTTTCTTTCTTTCCATAGCACTTCCTCCAATTTTTATTGTATTTTGAAAATTTCAAACATGTTAAAAATAGGAAAGAATGGTACAATGAACAGTGTGGATGGATGTTTCGCCAAAATTCACCACTTGGGACAGAGGACATAGCTGGGTGGTACAGTACTTGCTCAGCATGCATGAGGCCCTGGGTCCAACATCCAGCATCATCGAAAATAAACAGAAATAAAACACTATTAATTAAATCCTTGGCATATTGTGCACCTTCCCTTTTACAAACTCAATACAATATTTAGACATATGTTCCTTGACTTGGATGGGACTATAAAAACCTATTGTAAGTTGAAAATACTCTAAGTCAAAAATGCATTGCAAACACTGAACCTAGTGAACATCACAGCTTAGCAGCAGGTACACTATAGAGTGCTGGTCAACTACTCGCACAGTCAGCGGCTGATACAAGTGACAGTTCCCTGCTGTCACCTAGCATCTCGAGGGAGAGTCGCAGCATTCTTCATCGGTTCAGGAAAAGATCAAAATTCACATTTTGAAATACAGTTGTTACTGAATGTCTGCTTTGACACTATTGTAAAGTTGAAAAATCATAGGTCAAGGCCATCTACATACTGCACTGGGTTGAAGAATGTCTTCCCCAAACTCATGCCTGTCCAGCACATGTGACTATGACCTTATGTGGGAACAGGGTGTTTGAAGATCTAATGAAGTTATATGAAGTCATATTAAATGAGGGTGGGCCCTAGTTCAGTAGCTAGTACCCTTAATTACGAAAGAGAAATGTGGTCAGAGACACATGGCCCATGTCCTGTGAAGGTGGAGGCAAAGGCTGGAGCACCCTAGCCACAGCCAGGAATACAAAGAGGGCTGGCATCTACCAGAAACTGGAAGAGGAGAGGCAGGATCCTGTGTCAGTCTGCTTTCCATCACTATAACAAATATCTGACAAAATGAACTTACAAAGAGAAAAGGGCTATTTGGGTGCACAGTTTTGGAGGATTCAGCTCATGATGAATTGGCCCTGTTACCTTTAGGTTCCACCAAGGCAACACATCGTGGCAGGTGCCCATGGCAAAGCAAGCACCTCACCTCATGGCTGGGATGTGAAAGAGAGGAAAAGAAGGGGCCGTGGTCTTACTGTCCTCTCCAAGGTCACCCACTCCAGTGACCTGAAGACCTCCCACTGGGCCCCACCCCCTAAAGATTCTGCCCTTCCAAATAGCACCCCAGGCTGGACACCAAGCCTTCGACCATGGGCCTCTGCGAGAATGCAGAACCATGCCAGAGCACCTTCCTCAAGCTTCAGGGGACCAGGGCCCACTGCCACCTTGACTTCAGACTTTAGACTCCAGAACTATGAAAGAATAAACACCTCTGTTAGTTTGTGCAACTTCGCTGCAGCCCTAGGAAACTAATACAGAATCTTACATACATGTAGATACAATATATGTAATATATATAACAAATATATTCATATATGTTTTATTAAAAATATAAAATAAACGTTTAATGTGAAATATAAATGATATTAATGGAGCTACTAATACAGATACTTTTTTTTTTTTACTGAACAGTTTGAAAGCAAGCTTTTGTCATGGCATTTTACCTCATAATATTTTAGAATAAATCTACTAAGAAAAAAGACATTCACTTTTATAATTTATCATACTTTAAAAAAAAAATGGTATAAGCCAGGCATGGTGGCACACGCCTGTGATCCCATCACTCAAGAGGCTGAAATAGGAGGATTACTTTGAGTTTGAGGCCAGCCTAGGCTACACAGTGAGTTCAGAACTAGTCTGAACTATAAAGCAAAACCCTGTCTAAAATAAATAAATAAATAAATAGATAGACATAGATAGATAGGTAGGTAGATAGATAAATGTACCTTGACTTGAATGTAATGGCACAAGCCTTTAATCCAGGCCACTTATGAGGGGGCAGAAGGGAGGATGGTAAATCTGAGACCAGCCTTGGCAATCTTGGGAGACCCTGTCTCAAAATTTTAAAAGTAGTGGTGGTGGCTGGAGATGTAGCTTGGTGTTTCCTGGTTGCAGTTCTAGAACCAGGATAAAAAAGTTACGTTGATAGAATATTAATGGCCTTTACAGCTTTTTTTTTAAACTGAAAATCCAACCAAGTATCTTTTATTGTATTAAATAATCATGTTTCTATAATCTCCTTATTCTGCAATATTTCCCTGCCATTTTTGCCTTATTTTCCCTTTCTACACATAAGAATTTTTGAACAGTTCAGTCTTTTTAGATGTTGCTTCCAAATGTAGCTTTGCCCCATTGCTTCACGATTAGATGCAGGTTAAATACATTTGGCAAAGAGCTCCAAGGGTAATATCATGTCCTTCTAGTGTATCACATCAAGAGGTGGCCATGACATTTGATTTGATTACACCACTTACTGGTAATGTTAAATTTGGTCACGCTTAAAGTGGGGCATCATGTCTTATTGTACTCCCAGTACTTATAGGGCTTGTGTATCTTTAAAATGTTTATTGAATCTTTAAAATGTTTATTGAATGAATGAATGATTTATGAAGTACAGTGGTCTATATTGAATCTGAAAGTTTACAAATTTGACAATATCTGCAACCTACATCACCTCTGACTAAGCATGGACATCACAGGGTACAATGGCTTTGCCATGCCCACTTCTGTAATGTTAATATTATGCATGAAAATGTGAAGCTATTTTATAAGCAGAGAGGCATTGGCTTGTATAGTATTCAACTGTGAACTTAGATGCTTTGGAACAAAGTTATCAAGATGATTCTGCAGAATACTTTTTTTAAAAAAGCAAACTATATCTTACTGACTTTAATATATAATTTTCTTCAAGATTTTATAGTCCTCTTAAAACCACAGAGTGTATTGGTTTGTTGACTATAAATCAACTTCTGTCCATGATCAATGTCCCAGGCTGATACTTTTCAAAGGTATTCAACTTTAATCTAGCCCTTAAAGGAATTATTAAAAGATTAGATCATGAATAATTTTTAAATATCAAAGGCTTTTGTTACAGAACCAACAGTGAAGCCTTATGATTTAGGTAACTCTCTTGGACATTTAACTACCAGCGGCTGCAGATCCATCCATGGACGGAATAGCTCCCGATTACCATAGAGTTGGTTCTCACAGTGAGAATTCTCTTCTGTAATAAACACTTACAGTTTTAGCTGCCCACATATTGGGAGAGAGCTGTGATGACTGTATGAACTGACTTGGTCTGAGCCAACTCCACACATTTTTTTGTAAAGCAAGTGGATGAGCTCCCCTTGCCTTAGGAAGTGGCTGAGGGAGACTGAGCGGAGTTAATAGGAAGTTACTAAGTAGGAAAATGCAGCTCACAGGCAGACAGCACTTATAGGACTGCACCTATTTCTGAACTTCATTCTACGAGTTACAAGGACCACTTCGGTTACACTGAAAGGAGTGTCACCTAGCAATGGGATTAAGAGGGAAGGCTCAGGAGCCAATTTATCTGAGTTCAAGATTATGCTCTATTGTTCATTAGCTGTATAACTTCTGCCACATTACTTGACTTTTCTGGGTCTCAGTTTCCTCATCTATAAAATGGGGATAGTACCTTATAGGTTGTTGTGAGATTTATATGAATATACATACACATGCACAAAATAGCTCAGAATATATAAATATATATATATATATATATATATATATATATACATATACACACACATCTATGTATATGTGTGTGTTGTCCTAGCACATATTATGCATCCAGTAAATATTGGCTATTGCTAGTATTTTTATCATCAACACTTAGCAAAAATAAAGCAAGGAATGATAAAAAGAAGTATAGGGGCATGCCTGGTCTCTTCAAAGTCTTGAAATGCTGCCAAGAGGCAGAGAGATTAGATTAATACATATACACACACATCTATGTATATGTGTGTGTTGTCCTAGCACATATTATGCATCCAGTAAATATTGGCTATTGCTAGTATTTTTATCATCAACACTTAGCAAAAATAAAGCAAGGAATGATAAAAAGAAGTATAGGGGCATGCCTGGTCTCTTCAAAGTCTTGAAATGCTGCCAAGAGGCAGAGAGATTAGATTATTTCTTTTTGACACTGGAAGCAGATATAATATCAAGAAGTATAAATTACAGAAATTCAGATACGGGCCCCATATGTCAGGAACATCACCGTAATGGCCGGAATTATCTAAAGATCAAAGGCTTGCTCTGAATGGGAGGCACCCCACGTGACCAGAAATTCAATCCCATCCCCAGTGATCCTTTGGGATTTAAGAATTAGTTGTGTGGCTGGGGATTTAGCTCAGTGGTTTTGCTGCCTGACTTACAAGAATTAACTGTGTGATTGAGTTACAAGACTCAAAAGAATGTAGTCTATAATCAGATACATCAGTTAACCATCAAGAAGAAGTTTAAGAAATGATTAAAATACAAGAAGCCCAATGCAAATAAAAACACCTGTGTTGCAATACACATCTCACGGATCTATTCATTAGTCATCCTTCCCTTTCTACCCAGTCTTGTCCAGGACAGATTCAGTACAGAGATTGCATTTTGAATGCTATGCTCAGATGCACATATGAGAAGCATAAGACACCTTGTCTTGTGGGATTTAAAATTAGTCAGTGTGTATGGTAAAAACCACACATAATCAGAGCTGTCCTGAGAAATCTAGGAAGGCACCAGAAGGCTCTGGTCTCTTCCTAACCCAGCAGTTTGCCTGCAATGCAGGAACAGATGCTGCTTCCTCGGTTCAGGCCTAGACAAAGGAGCTGGCTCGAAGGTAGGTGCCATATTCTGCAAACTGTTTCAACAGTGAACTCCTCGATGGGAAAAGCTGTTGTTCTAGTGGGGATGAGACTTCACGAGTCTCCTAATTCTCACTCTAGGACATGTCCTCAGTGGGTAAAATGTTAGGCTGCATTGGCTGGACCACTTACATAGCTGTTTTGTCTATTTCCTCTCTTTTTCCTATTTCTCCCAGTCACTTCAGTAACTGAAGCCACCGATGTTAAATGTAGCCATGGAGGTAAAAAGCACAAACCAGGGATGGGTCAGCAAGTGGCCGAGTCCATGGTTTGTTTCTGTGACTCCTCCCCAGCCCCTAGAGATGGTCTTTGTTTATACCACACCTTGTTTCTTCTGAGAAAGGCACCCATTATTTGGGGGCACTGTCCCTCCCTCCTGCAGCCAGTGGGTCTGGGATGCCACCAACCATACTGTTTCACTGGCCACACGGGCAGGCATGTGACCTGAGCAGGGCCAACCCAAGGCTTCCTGTGGGATCCCTGTGCAGCTCTCAGTTCTGGAGGGTGGCCAGGCTGAAGGAAGACTGAACAGGGAGGCAGCACTGGGGGAAGACAGGGCTCTCACCTTCTTTTTGCTTGGGTGCCTTTATATCACTTGTAATAAAAGGAATTTTAGTATAGCCACCAAGAATTTGATTGCTGGACCTGCCCCAGCTTCAATGCTCTCTAGTGAAGGAGAAAACACACAGAAAAAGGCCTGGGGCCCTGTCTCACACTTGTCAGAGCACACGTCTAGAAACATATTCACTGTCAAGCAAGTGCCACTGAGCTCTGCCAAAGTTGAGCCATTTTTGATCTTTTCAAATTGTTTAGACTACTGCACTGGCACACGTGGCTCACCACCAATGGAATGTTGGAAGGAAGGAAGGAAGGAAGAGAGAAGGAGGGATGAGATCTCATTCTGCTTTTTGCCTCTGTCTTTCATAAGCACTGAGAAAGGCTTTATAAAACAGCAAACACGCATTGAGTGCATAGTTAATGTCAGATGCTGATACGGGATTGTGGTGGTTAAGCTTGATTATGTCAGCTTGGTTGGCTTGGGGGCCAGCTAGGAGATGAACAAAGCACACTTCTGGGTGTGTCTGGGCGGCTCGTGGATGTGTGACCTTGGATACTGTATCTGGTCCCTGGGCTCTTTCTCTCTGGCACTGCTCCCTGTTTTCCTCCCGGCCACCATGAACTAAGCATCTTTGCTCCACCATGGCCTTCTGCAATGATGTTCCTCTCTTGGAGCCAGCCAACCATGGACTGAATCTCTTGAAACCATGAGACAAATAAGCCTCTCCTCCTTTAAGTTATGGATGTTGGGTGTTGTGTCCCCTCACGGGAAATCTGATGAAGACAAGGATGGGGGACACCATACAAACGGGTAAATGTTCCTGATACCAGGGTGGGCTCACACCTTAAAAGATTCTTGAAGCCTATACCTCCCCAAAGTACCTTTTCCCTTTGTGTACCAGAAATTGGGGGAAAAAAAGAGAAAGAAATTGAAATAATTTGATATTTGATACGAATCTTAAGAGTCTATCTTCCACTCTTCTAATGATCATCTTTAGTTTCTTAGAATTAAGCAGACATTTCCTTATAATTTAAATAAATCTCTCAAAGCTGTCCCTCTTCTGTATTTAAAAAAATACAAATTAAGGATATTTAACACAATCAATTTGTAGCATTTGCTGTGGAAGGAAAAGGCTTCTTGCCTCATTCCTAATGCACTGAGTACTCCTGTGGCCACCCCCTCTCACACAGGGTATGGCTGGGAAGCTTTCTGTAAGTGAGTGGCCCAAGGTAACATGGAACAACTTCTGGCTTAATGTCCTATCCTCTATTAGTATGTATGTATTGGCCTTCACTGATCTGGGAATTAGCAAAGGAGAATCCACAGCATTTCAGCAATTTCCAAAATGACAAGCAGCCTTTGACTAAAACCTTAATTTCCAAAACACAAACCTCTACACGTTCCCTAATCAGTCAGCAAGTCAATCAGGAGAAACTTTATATTTCACTTGCATAGCTGAGAACCCTATGTTTCATCTGTCTAGCACATCATCTGAAAAAGTTACATGTCAGCCAGACAGGCGTGTGTGTGAGAAGCCACTCAGCCTGAGCTCTGTCAGCAGAGCTGAGAGGCAAGTGTGGGCTCCAGACTGGGAGTGTTCTGGACCTGGGGGTGCAGCCCCTCTCGGCGGGGAGTACTCTGGGGATGCGCTGTCTTTCATAGTCCAGGTAATCTGTGTACATGTGAGGCAAAACTGACACGGTCACCTGGAGTGACCTGTCACTTCCTGGATGCTGAGTGTGGTCCAGGACCAGCAAGTACATAGGCTCACAAGGACCATCCCCTGAGGCAGACAGTTCCCCTTTATCAAAGCTCAGCCTCCTTTTGCAACAGAGACAGCCAGGCAGTGGTCATCGCTTCCTCACAATGGTCCTTTGGGCACTAAACATCTAGTGCTGTTGTAAGACTGAGGGTGAGGGTCACTGGGCCTGTGGCACTGCAGCAGGAAGCCTACAGAAGATAGCTGTGATGACAATGAGGCATCCCAAAGCGTGACAAGGGGTTGTCTCAAGGGAGAACATAACTCGTCATCTAGTTCTGGATACAAGGAAAGTCTGGCTGCATACCAGGCTCTCTGCTTGGATAGCTTAGGGACTCCCAAACCCTCCTGCAAAAGTTTTTTCCACAGATTTTCTGTCCATGGGCCCGAGTCCCAGAAATAGAGGTAGCAGCTCTAATTCATGAAAGGACCCAGGACCAGAAACTTAGCACAACAGGACCAGAGACACAACTCAAGTGTTACTGACTGGACAGTCTCCTCCCCAGAGGCTGACATGGACAATGTGCACTGGGACTCTGGGTTTCTGGGATGTGCTCTCTGCATTATATGTGTATTACAGGGGAGTTTTGCTTTTTAAAATATACTCCTCTTTTTGATCTATTGTGACCAAAGTGCTATTACCTGAGTGTCAGCTGACTCAGCCACTCCATGCAGGGATGTCCCTGGGTTCCTGCATCAGAGGACCCTGCAAGAAAGCCCAGTCCTTTCAGCCATCAGCATTGTCTCTGCCTATAGCGCCACCTGCTCCTAACAGTGGGAACGACATGGTGTGACTCGGGCCTTAGAAACATCATTCTCCCAAGGTGACGTGTGGGTTTAGGGGAAGCAGCAAGATCAGAGACCAGAAAGCCCATCACAAAGATGTTGCAATTGACCAGGCTAGAAAGGAAGAGGGACGGACTTGGGAGAAAAGGTGGAAGAGAGGGCATACACTTGAGGCAAAATCAGAAGCCTGGGTGACTGACTGCCCAGAGAGGGTGAAGGGAGGAAAGGCTGTGGTCACTTCCAAGGAGGCCTAGAACCTCAAGACAGCGCTGCTCTGCCTGCTGCTCATTCGCACAGCTGCACAGTAACCGCTTTCACGCCTCTCTCCTTAGCTTTGTTTCAATAGGAAAGGTCACTTCTGATTATGAGAAGAGGCTTACCACGCACTCAGAGTCCGTGCCAGGCCCTGGCTCTACAGGCTGAGCTTCCTACCTGGCTGGAGTTTGAGAATAGGTCAGGGCCAATTCCTGCTCAAGCCCTCAAATTATTTGCCTATAAAATTGTACTGGGGGCGGGCGAGAGTGCTAAGTCTGTCCTAGAGAAGAAGAAAGAGCACCTACTGGGCTCCTTGAGGTGATCGTAAATGACGGAATTAATGCTGACAGTGGAGAGCCTGTGCCTCGCATTTACATAGTGCTGAGATGCAAAATCCAGCTCCAACCCCCGTCACTCACTGATACTGCAGCTTCTGTGTCCTCTGCACATTAATTTCACTGGCAAAAGCCCTAAGCCACCGAAGACTCCAAGAGCAACAGCAACTCAAAAATCTGGACCCAGGAGCCAGTTTGTTAATTAGAAGTTCAAAGGCAGCACTTCCCAGACAATCGCATTCCAAAGACCACCGCCTAAGGGAAGCTCAGAAAAATAATGAGAAATATTTTCTATTATGTCAAAAATCATGAAATTAAGCTTCCTTTTCTTTTGTCTCATTTTCTTTTTCGAACCAACTGTTCTTTTCTCCTATCTTCTCCATTATCTTTTTCTCCTTCACCATACTTGGTGTTTTAACTGGATTATATTTTAAATGTTTCCCATATGTGTATGTATATGTGTGTGTATTTACACATGTGTATACATACATGTATGTGGGCACTGGGAATTGACCCCAGGGCCTCGTACATGCTTTACTACTGAGCTTAATGTACGTCTTGAATAAAATTTCATGCTTCAAACTTTACTAAGATATAATTCACAAACCACAAAATTAAATTCAAACACAATAAAATTCACCTTTTAAAACTATGATTCAGTAGGTTTTAGTTTATTCACAGAGTTGTGCAACTACCACCAGCTAATTTCAGAATATTTTCACCTCCCCAAATGGGACTCCATACTCCTTATAGTCACTCCTCTCTCTCATCTAGCCCCTGGCAACCATTAATTGATTATCTATTATTTGCCTGTTCTACACATTTCATATAAATGACATAATACAACATGCAGCCTTTCATGTCTAGCTTTCCTTTTTTTTTTAGACAGAGTCTCACTATGTATTTCAGACTGACCTTAAACTTACTATGTAGCACAGGCTGGCCTTGAACTCATAGCAATCCTCCTGCCTCAGCCTCCGGAGTGCTGGGATTACAGTTCTGTACCACCATGACTGGCCTTGGCTTCTTTCCATTATAATGCTTTCAAGTTTCCTCACTCTTGTAGCCTATGCCAGTATTTCATTATTTTTTATGGCTAAGTAATATTCCATTGCACGGATATACTACATTTGGTTTATCCATCAACAGTTAATGTACATTTTAACTTCTCCACTTTTTGGCCACTTTGATTTATGCTGCTATGAACAGTCATACAAACACTTATTTAGATGTATGGTTTCGTTTCACTTGGATATATATCTAGAAGTAGAGTTCCTGGTAAATCTGTTAAAATTTCTGAGGAACTTTCAAACACAACTGTATAGCATTACTCTGCTTCAAATTTTCCACTTAACTACAGTACTGTGCTAGTAAAAGACTTTTGATTTTGTTTTGTTACCAGGGATGGAATCCAGGGGTACTCTACTACTGAGCTACACTCCAAGTGCTTTCTGTTTTTTATTTTGAAAAAGAGCTGCCCAGGATAGGTTCAAACTTTTGTCCTTCAGCCTCAGCCTCCCTAGTAGCTAAGATTGTAGATGTGTACCACCATGGCCGGGTGTCATTGATTTTTAGCAAACCCAAGGGTTCTATCTACTACAGGAAGGGTAAAAGCAGCAGATTTTAGGTGATCAGTGAATGACTGTACAGTGACATTAAAGCCAACATCTGACCACATAAGAAAAAATCAAAACCCCAAGTCCCTCCAAATGTGCCTTCATCAGCAATATTTTCCCAGTGCCTATCAGGTAGAGATTTCATCTCTGAGGGTGTCTGGTAGTGCCAGTGAAGTCATTTTTCTTTTCTTTCTTTCCTTTTCTGGTACTGGGAATCAAACTCAGGACCTTGCGCTTGCCAGGCAGGGCTATGCCGCTGAGCTAAATCCCTAGCCCTGAAGTCATTTTTCTTTTAAAACTTTAGCCAGCAATTACCTAGCTCCCCTCTCCCTTGAAGCTTCTTTCCCTAAACATGCAATCACCAGACAAGAATACTACTTGCCTCCAAACATCAGAATTTGAAGTAGCACCTAGCTGCTGTTTTGCCTAGGCATCTGCATAGCAGGTCCCGGTGTGGAGCTTCTCTGCCTTTCACAGTCTATGCATCCGTGGAGACCTCTGTGAGGCAATCCGCAAAGGCCCAGCACTGGGACAGCTCCAAGAACTCAAGGGACTCTGGGACAAGTCTAACACAAGGTCAGCACCTGCACTAGCCCAAGAAGGGAGCTGGGAGCCCCCAAGACCAAGTTGACTCAGTGCCGCTGCAGGCCTGGGGACGGGACGGGCAGCCCAAAGCCCTCATGAGGACTTGTGGACACAAATGTAGGCAAGCTCTGCATCTGGGTGTTTCTATGACATTGCCAAGTTAGTCCATTATGATCCAATCTGCCTTCTCTCTTCCTTGTATTTCAGCAAAATATTAACCATGTTCCACCCACGCTCCTCCACAATACTCTCTGTGTGGTCAATAATAATTCACGTCTGAGTGAGGCCTTTCCTGAGTTCCCCCAGCTCTCCTCCGTGAGAGTCTTACTAAGATGTAAGGTGCTTGCCATACCCCATTACCCACCACCCCAAGTCCTTTAGGACCAAGTTGGGCTTTCTTTCCCCTCCCCACAACACTAATTTTGTAGGTAATTTGGGTGGAAGCTACCAACAAGGCAACCAAATTCCAGGGTAAAGCATTTCCTTCTGTCCCTGTACCCCTACAGCCTGCAGAAGGGATAAACTCTAACAAAGACTTGTGAACGTGGAATCCTGGGAAGGTGAAGGAATTTTGAGAAAATGGCCCACATTCCAGATCTACCTGTTTCTGGCTGCTGCTTCCCTGAATGGTTTTCTGCACTTACCACTTAGGGGGAAGAAAGGGAAAGGAGGAAGAGGATCTCTGGAAATCAGGACTCAGTTCCTGGCCTGCTGCCTTTTCTCTTCTCTGCAGATCCTCTCCAATTTCAGGTGCAGGCTCAGGACATGAACTGAGTGCAGGCTGGCCTGGCTGGGTCACAGTGGCCCAAACTGAACAAGGGTCTGCCGCCTGATGGTGGTGGCTGGCTTCAGGAAGGGGACAGGATTCTCCAGACTGCACCTACACTACCAGTTCAAGTTGGAGGAGGAGAGCAGCAACAATCAGAGTAAGACCCTGGACGTGAGGCACCTAC
The DNA here is from genome assembly GCF_012274545.1 of Fukomys damarensis. NCBI lineage: Eukaryota > Metazoa > Chordata > Mammalia > Rodentia > Bathyergidae > Fukomys > Fukomys damarensis. The sequence continues at coordinate 22,527,601 of NW_022900944.1, forward strand.
AGAAATGGGTGCCAGAAGAAAACACTGGATGGAGAATATGTTTGCTCCTTTTTTTAATGCAAAGGATGTTCTGGAAGAGGCTTCCCAGACAGAATCCTCTTCTGAACAAATAGCTGTAGATAAAAAGCAAGAGAACCAGAGGAATTTATCATTTCTCCAGTAGAAAGTTTCGAGAAGAAAATAAATTTAGGAGGAAAGAATATATTTCCCAACTAAATGAACCAAATTTAAAAGGGAGGGGAACGAAGCTGATACAAATTCTTCCTCTTGTGAATCTTTTAATTTGGATGTTGTGAGTGAACAAAGCTTTAACAGAACAGAAGACCCCTCTGCCTGGCGCAGAAAGGAGTCACTAACTCTTCCACAGCGAGGCACGAGGAAAAACTTGACCAAAGGAATGTCCCCCAAACTTCGCCTGAACCTTTTGAATGAAGAACTGGAAGAACTCAATATAAAATGCAGAAAAATAGAAGAGGAATTTGAAAATGCTGAAAAAGAACTTTTGAACTCCATAAAAGAAGCCTCTACAAAATCCATACATTTTCAAGAAACAGGGACAGGTACTTTGAAGAAAGACCGGGAACTTCAAGCTTTAAAAAATGACCTATATGAGAAAGCAACAAATGTTAAAAACTTAACTGAAGAGCTCCAGCAAGCCAAAGATGTCATCCACAAGTTGAACCAAGAGAACAGAGCTTGAAAGGAAGCCATGAGGAAGCTAAAGCATCAGACTGCAGTAGGAAATGCACTCCTGAAGGTAGATGTGAAATCGTATTATGATTTAGAAATGGGAAAGATTCGCAGTGAGCTTGATGCCATCAAGAATGAACTTAGATCTGAGAAGAACCTGCAGGTGAGAAATACCAGAGCCCTGGAGTTGCTTCGGAAACACCTCTCTGCCGTGTGAAGGCAGTCCGCTTCCTCTGACTGCTTTTCTGGGGAATTCTTTCAAAGCTAAAAGAGCCTTTCATCAGGCAAGTCATTGAGTCAAATCAATGTTTATTGTGCTATCTTTGTGTGCTTCAAAACATGTATGTAATAAAATATAATTTTGACTTTTGGCAAAGCGGAGTATAAAATATACAGATCTTGGGGCCAGGGATTTAGCTCAGTAGTTCGGCTGCCTGCCTCGCAAGCAGAAGGTCCTGAGTTCGATCCACGGTGCCAAAAAATAAAATAAAATATACAGATATTAACCTTCAAAGCATTTGCTTTCTCTTTCCAATTAAGTTACTGTGAGATTCCAAATGCAAATGAAGTTTCAGAAATCACATATATATATATAACTCAAAAATACATAGTGATTTGCCAGAGCATTTATGAATACAAATCATTTTGTGTCCTTGTGAGCAATTTGTCCTTGGCCCATTCATATTTTTCTATCTGTCCATTGAGGTTAACAATTAAAAATCTTGTTTATGTGTAGAAGCATTGAAAAAAAAGAAAATGAGCTGAATGCCATAAGGAGATTAGATGGCTCGGGGATCCAGAGTCAGCTGGCATAATTTTAAATCATTAAACAACTTCTTCCTGCTATCTCTGTGTCAATTTCCTTCTGATCAATGTGCTGACCTTGTAACTTGACCTTGGCCTTATGTTTTTAGCCTTTCCATTGTACTTCTCCTACCCTGCTTAGGTCAGCTTTTGTCTGGAAGTCCCCCAAATTCCCTGAAGAAACATCCTCTTTTTATTTAGGCCTCAGGCCACCTCCCTTTGGCCACAGGCTGAAATTCTCCTCCTGGGGGTCGCCTGGGCTGCACCCCACCCTCCCCTCCCCGGGATCCCAGATCCAATTCCTCCAGATCCGCAGGACAGGCCCCATCTTGTTTCTATAGCTGGGTTTCTCCTCTCACTTCAGTCACCTTCCCTCTTCTCCCTACTCCTTCCCAGCCCATGAGAACAGGATCACCAGCCCCAGTCAAGGGTCAGAGTGTCCCCACCCACAGATCCCCAAGATTTCCTACCTGATGTGACCAGAACACTTCTGAATAGACTGGCAGCGGGTGGATGTTTTATTTGAAACTGTTTTCCCTGAGACAGGAGTACCAATCATCCAAGCCTCAAAATCCTCACAGAGTCTGGACGGGAGTTTTTTTTCCAGTTTGTAAAACACACAGCTGCCACTCTGCCATCCAGGCCCCCATCTTATTACAGGAGAGAACTTGGCAGACATTTTCCCCAGTAGGGAAACTGATGGAAAAGGCCTTGGGAAAGGGAAAGATGGGGAAGCGGGTGATGCTGAGAGGGTGCACAGGGAGAGCAGGAAAATCCTGGTGATAGTGACATCAGCACTATTCTAGGACTTAAACCCTGGCCTAGTGAAAATCACTAAGAGCAGGCAGAGATCTTGGGATCCTTCACTTTATAACGCAGTATGGGTCAGAGAGCACCAGCCCATCCCAGGAAATAGCAGAGGAGAGCCCAGTCTTCTGCTGCCCCCTGGCCGTGAGGAAGAGAAAGTCTAAACTCACAGAGTGGTATTGAGAAACTCACATTTAGAGCAGAAGAGATAGATCTAGAATCTCTTTCATCCACCTCTGTTCACAGGTTAGGAAATTGAGCCCCAGGCTTAATCTGAGGTCCTCTTCCTACTCCCTCAGTGCCACATGCCCTGTCCAGACAAGTACACTTGCATCATATGTACACATCAGTCCTCGCAGTTCAGGATATCAGTGCCCCCAACAGCAAAACTAAGTCCATCCAAACCCACGCATGTCTCATTTAGTGAAAACATCCCAAGGGACTTCAGTCACGTGTGACAGGCCAGATAACCAGTAACAATGAGAACTAACACTTAGCACTCACTGTGAATCAGGTACTGTGCTAAAGACATTATGTGTAACTCAATTTTCCTGTCACTCTATGAGGCCCTGTCATTAACCAAATCTTACAGAAACTAAGGCTTAGCGAGTTTAGGTAACTTAGTCACACGGGTATATATGGCACAACATGAATTCAAGATCCATAGTAGTATACCTAGTCTGGGCTATTAGCTCTGTCATTATTTACTGTACTACACTGAGTTTACCTCTGCAAGCTTCACTTCACAAGAAAGGACAGACATACACTGAGATCCCATAAGGGCCCATTTACTTACTACTTTCCTCCATCTATATTCTGTGATCTCCCTCCCTTCCCTTGCTCCCCAGAGCTGACTAAATGCACTCACTTCCTGTGGTTCCCAAAGTGTTGACTTTTTTTTTTTTTTTGTACCAGGGATCAAACTCGGGACCTGGTGCTTGCAAGGCAGGCACTGAGCTAAATCCCTGGCCCAGAAAGTATAGTCTTCAGACCAGCAGCTTTACCATGGCCCACAAGCTGGTTAGAAACGCACCATCTTGGAAGCAGATACCAGGCCCTTGAATCTACTGCTGCCTTGGTCCTGGTCTTTCCAACCTCCATAATTGTGAGCAACACATTTATTTTAATTTTTTATAAATTGCACAGTCTAAGCATTATGCTATAGTGCCAAGGACTGACTAGGACACATACATTCAGAAAACTATAAAACAGTATTGAAAGAAATTAAAGAAGGTCTAAATAAATGGAAAGACATACCATGTTCATGGGTTAGAAAAATCAGCATTGTTAAGATGACAATATTCCCCAGATTGACCTATAGATTGAATTCAATCTCTGTCAAAATCTCACTTGGCTTTTTTTGCAGAATCAAACATGCAGACTTTACATTCACACAAAAGTTCAAGGAGCCAGAATTTCTTGAAAAGTCTTGAAAAACAAACAAGAAAAAACTGGAAGACCCATACTTTCCAATCCAAAACTTCCTACAAAGTTAACAGTCACCAAGACAGTGTGGTACTGACAGAAGGTCAGACATGGACAGAATGGAACAGAATTGAGAGTGCAGAAATAAATCCACACATTTATGGTCAACTGATTTCCAACAAGGGCACAAAGCTAATTTAGTGGGTAAAAGAATGATCTTTTTAACCAATGGTGTGCTAAGACAATGGTCCACAGGCATCAGAAGTCAAACCCTATGGTGGTAATCTCCAAGAGTTCATGTGTTGAAATTTAATCCCTACTGTAAAGTATTTAAGAGGTGGAAACTTACTGTGATCATGGTGTTTAAGAAGTGGGGCCTTTGGTAGGTGATTAGGGTTAGAAAAGGTCATCAAGGTAGAGCCCAGGATTGAATCCTGCTGACTCTAGCAGAAGAGAAAGAGATGGGAGTACATTAGGGTTAGGGTTAGAGTTAGGGCCCTCTCGCCCACCCCACCTTGTCTCTCTCTCTCTCTCTCTCTCTCTCTCTCTCTCTCTCTCTCTCTCATTGCTTCTCACACCACATGATGCCCTGTACTACCTCAGGACTCTGCAGTAAGAAGGTCATCACCAAAAGTGAGCCTTGAACCACTATCACTGTGAGATAAATATATCTTTTTTTCCTGTAGAAAGTTATCCAGCCTCAGGTATGTTGGTACAGTAATACAAAACAACCTAACAGACCCCTACACCTCATGCCATATTTTAAAAATTAACTAAGATCTAAGCAAGATCTAAATGTAAGAGTTAAAACTATAAAACTTTTAGAAAAAATTATGCGTAAATCTTCATGACCTTAAATTACACATAATAATCTTAGATATGATTGTAAAAGCATGAGTAACAAAAGAAAAACTAGATAAATGGAACATCATCAAAATTTTAAATTTTGGCCAGGCGTGGTGGTGCGCACCTATAATCCCAGCACTAGTGAGGCTGAGGCAGGAGGATCTCTGTGAGTTTGAGACCAGCCTGGGCTACACAGTGAGTTCCAGGTCAGTCTCAACTACACAGTGAGACCCTGTCTCAAAAAAAACCCAAAAAAACAAAAACAAAAACAAAATTTTAAATTTCATGTTTCAAATAACAACTTCAAGGAAATGCAAAGACAGCCTGAAAATGGGTGAAAATTGTTATATATCATATATAATAAGGGACTTGTATCTAGAACACATAAAGGACACTGAAAATGAAAATAATTCAATTTTTAAAGCCCAAAGGATTTATAGACATTCCCTTGAAGACATACTAATGATCACAGAGCATGTGAAATAATATCTAGCATCACTTACCATAGAGAAATAGAAATCAAAACCAAAATGACTATACACCAACAATGAACTCACCAATTAAGAAATCAAGAAAATAACCCCATCCATGGTAACTAAAAAAACAATAACTAGGAATCATCCTAACCAAGAAAGTGAAAAGACCTCTGTAATAAAAACTCTGTTACTCTGAAAAACAGAGTTTGAAGAGAATATTAGAAAATGGCGTGGCTGGGGATTTAGCTCAGTGGTTCCACTGCCTGCCTTGCAAGCACAAGGACCTGAGTTAGATCCCCAGTATAAAAAAAAAAAAAAGGCAAGGCATCCCCTGTTTCTGAATAGGCAAAACCAACATTGTCTAAATGGCCATAACACCAAAAATGATGTATAGACTTAATGCAATCCCAATAGATTTTTTACAAAATAGAAAAATTCCTAAAATTTATATGGAACCAGAAGAAACCCAGAATAGACAAAGCAATCCTGGGTGACAAGAACAAACCAGAATACAACACAATCCCAGACATCGAGTTGCTACAAAGCTTCAGCGATAAACCAACATGGCACAAGCACAGAAACAAACAGGTGGTTCAAGGGAACAGAAGATGCAGAAATAACTCCAGGACCTTCAGCCAACTGATCTTCAACAAAGGGGCCAAAAAAAAAAAAAAAAAAAAAAA
>NW_022900944.1:22533416-22542191 GCF_012274545.1 Fukomys damarensis
ATTAAAAAAAGGGGCAAAAAAAAAAAAAAAAAAAAAGAAAACACTGGAGAAAAGAGGAAAGACAACCTCTTTGACAAATGGTACAAAACTGGCTATCTACATGCAGAAGAATGAATCTAAACCCATAGCACTCATTCCATACTAAAATCAAATAAAGACCTACCAAAGACCTAGACATAAGAACAGAAACACTGAATCTGCTAGAAGATAAAATAAGTAAAATCTTGAAGATATAGGAATAGGCAGGGAGTTTCTGGACAGAACTCCAAGTGCATAAAAAATAACACCAGTAGCCAACAAATGGGATTATAGCAAATTAAAAACCTTCTGCATAGCTAAGTAACTAACCAGAGTGAAGAAACAACCAAACGGGGGAAACAAATTTTTTTGGTCATCTACTACTCAGAAAGAGGACTAATATCTAGAATATATAAAGAAGGTCAAAAAAAATATTAGGCCTTCAAAATAGAAGATTCAATTTTAAAATGGGCAATTGAAACAGACCTTTCTCAAAAGAAGAGATACAAATGGCCAATAGCTATATGAAAAAATGTTCAGCATCTTTAGCCATTAGAGAAATGCAAAATGGTAGGAATGTAAACTAGTTCAGTCACTATGGAAATCATGATGGAGATTCCGCAAAACTAAAAGAAGAAATTCAGTCTGACTCAGATATACTTCTAGGTATCTTCCCCAAAGAGTTAAAGACACCATATTATAGTGACACATGCACACCCATGTTTACAGCAGCACAGCTCATAATAGCTAAACCTTGCAAGCGCTATATGCCCATCACCAAACGAGTAGATAAAGAAATGTGATATATGAGAAACCTAAAGAACAAATAATGTAAAGGGCAAAATAAAAGGTAGATGATAGGAAACAGAGAGGTAGACTTTGAGGAGATGGGAAAGGGAGCTGGGAATGGAGGTGGGGCAGGAGGGGAAAAGGGGGAAAAGCAAGTGAAAAAGGATCAAGTTGCAATATGTATATGTACCAAGTCCCCAAGTGAATGTGTTTATTATGTATTGCAAACATATACCAATAAATAGTGAGAAAACTACAGTAAAGACAACACATCACACCTACTAAGTAGCTGTAATACTAATTTAAAACTAGTAAGGTGCCCTGTGGAAAATGTGAACTAGTACCCCTATACCCTGGTGGTCAGGATGTAACATAATACAGTGTTTTTGGAAGATAGGTTTTTTGATAACTTACATCAGGGTCAATCTTGCCACTGTTACTTGGACTCAGGAGTCTATCTAGGGATGTATTTGACTATATCTTCATCACACAGATTCTCTGCATCATTTTTGTTTTTCTCTATTTGATCAAATATGGACAACTAATCTCATTCTTTCTGACCATGGTGGCATAAAGTTATATGAAAACTTCACTGTATTATTTAATGTAACAATTATTTCATTTTTAATTTATTTGCCTCATTTAAAACTTAGGTTTAAGATTATCTGACATTTATACTGTGAATCTAGATTTTTTTGTTAATAGTCAACTTTTATGCTTTTGTCCACACTTTGGTTATCATGGAGAGAACTAAATATGTAATTAGATTATTTTTACATAGATAGGATCATAAGTATGGGTAGAGGGTTATGGGGAGAATATTGTTAGAAATTTATATCCATTAGCAGCACCTATATCTAAAAGAAAATCCATAAGATATATTATTAAAAGTATGATGATAAATGTAAAAAGAAATGATTAAGAGTTAAGTGGTTGCCTTAAGGAATAAGAATGAGACAGGAAGAGACTGAGGGAGGAGAGGGTACTGGTACCTATAACCAGGCTGTCTGGGGAAGTGGGGGCCACATACCCTTGTTTCACTACTCAGATGACAATCACTGATCCCATTTACTGAGAACATGGTATGTGCTAGGCTAAATGTGTGTGTGTGTGTGTGTGTGTGTGTGTGTGTGTGCATGTGGGTGTGGGGAGGCATGTGTAATGGGGTACAACCAAGCCTGGAAAAAGGCTGTAATATCAGCTCCTGGAGCTGAGTCAAAACAGAAGTGGACATCTTAAACAATTTAGAAAAAGTATCTGATAAACTTCAATACAGTACCTATTTATGGTTTCAAACAAAATCTTGAGAAACTAGAAATGGAAGGTAACTTCCTTAAATGTTTAATCTTCTCCAAAAAGGTAGGTATTACTGTTTTGCCATTTGTCGAGGGTTTTATTTATTTTGTGGTACTTCTGATAAAAGCCAGGGCATTTGCACTGAGCTAGAGCTCCTGTCCTTCTGTTTTGGTTTTGTACAGGATCTAACTATGTTTGCTAAATTGTTTGGACTGGGGTCCAACTTGCAAATTCTCCCGCCTCAGCCTCCCAGATGCTGGAACACAGGAATATACCACCATTCCCAGCTTCAGATAAAGAATCTTAATTCACAGGGGTCAAAAGTAACAATGTTATGTCTGGTTGCATGACTTGAGGTCTTTCAATGGTTTGGGTCACCTTAGATTAATGGGACACAGCAACACAAAGTACTGTAGCTTTATGGAATAAAATACTATACTCTCTGCATACTCTCATGTCCACAAGAGGGCGCCAACTTGGTTCATTATATTCAAATCCAATGTTCGCAGGGTGATGTAATTGTGCTTAGCTGCTTAAATACACCCACAAAAGTTTACCAGAGTTCACCTGTAGTGGGGGTCAGAAATGACTAGCTCTGAACCTCTTCATGGCAAAATCTCATTTCCAGCTAGAGTCTTCATCAATTCTCACTGTTCCAACCTTCCACAAATGAGCACACACCCGAGCCACACTGAGGATAGATGGCCAGTGTGGAGGTGCCGTGTGGGTGTGATTTCAAAGGCTTTCAACTAGGGGAGAGGAATGAGATTAGGAATGATGCACCAGACTTTAGGAAAAGGGACTAGTGTGTGTACAATTGGGAAATACTTCTATATTAAATTTTACATTTGGAAAATAGCTTATTGTTGCTATTACCACAAATATTAAACAAAAGGGTGAGGTAGGTTTTTGTTTGTTGGTTTTTAACAGGGCTTGAACTCGGGACGACCTTGTGCTTGTAAGGCAGGCAGTGGAACCACTGAGCCATAAATCCCTGGCCTTGAGGTAGGTTTTTTTATGCTTATCAAAAGGAGGCAAGAGTTTAAAATTTCAACCCATTTGGGATGGAACAAATATGTATATCACAGAGCATCAAGGTCTCTGACATTTATTTCACCTTTCCATGTTTACTGCCACTTCCCTGATTAAGACCTTTGTTTGTCAATTTTTCTTGTAGATTTTTCGTGAATGTGGGGATGGAGCAAAGCCCAGGGAAAGGACTGTAGCATTAGGTCCTAGAGATGAATCAAACCAGAAATGGATATCTTCAGAGATTCAGAGGAGCGCCTGATGAGAGCCAGCACTCATTCATGCTTTTGAACAAAATCTTAAGAAACTAGAGGAAAAAAGAATTTTGTTAAACTAACAAAATATATCTACAAGAAGTTTTCCAAAATATTGTACTTTGGAATTTATAAAATCATGAGACATACAGTGGATATACAGAAATCAATTATATATAAATATAATGGCAACAAATATAGAATTTTTAAAAACAATGCTGCTCAGTAAATTAAACACCTAGGAATAAACCTAAAGAAATATACGTAAGAACTCTACAATGACAACTAGAATATATTGTTGGGTAAAATCAAAGAATATCTAAAAAATGGAGATATACCATATTCATGGATTGAAACACTCAGCATTGTTAAGATGATAGTTTTCCATGAATTAATCTATAGATTCATCACAATCTTAATAAAAAACATATTTTTTTAGGAAATCAATAAGTTGTTTCTAAAAATACATGTAACACTGCAGAGGACCAAAACTAGCAGCTAAGTCAATCTTAGAGAACAAACCTGGACACTTCTACTTTCAGACATAAGTACTTGTCAAGCTTTAGTAAATTCAGATAGTGCCACTGTGGCACAAGGGTAGATAGGCTAACCATGGAATAGAATATAGAATATAGAGTCCAAAAAGTACCACACATAAACAGCCATTTGCTTTATGAAAAGAGCCACATTGCAGTGCACGGATAGAAAGGATGATTTTTAAAATAAAGAGTCTAGGTCCATTGGATAGCCACATGAGAAAAAATATCCAGGCTATAATTTCACAATGCACACCAAAAATGAAGTGCCAACAGAAATATAAAAGATAAAATGATAAAATGTTTAGATTAAATCACAGTAAGACATCCTTGTGTTGTTGGTGTATGAAACATATATTTCTTTTTAAAATGAAGCATTGTTCAGGGGTATAGAGAAAAACAGTTTAGCTTTTCCTACTCCCTACTCTTGACTCTCACAGTCACTCTGCTCTCTGGCACCAGCAGACCTCTGGCAGATACTCCAGCAGACACCAGCTGGCTCTCACTGACCTGGAGACACCATCAGACCCCATAGACTGGGGCTCAGCCCCACAAGACTGTCGTCACCCAGTTCAGATGCTGGCTGTAAACACAGGCTAACACCAGATATAAAGTGGGGCTCCCACAGCCCCCTTCCTGGGTTTGTTTACTTTGCTTTGCTAAAGCAGCTTGCAGGATTCAGAGAACATTCGACTTGTGTTTACCACTTTATTAGTAAATGATTGGGACGAAGAAATAGGGTTTGGTGTGGTATGGAAGGGCTCTAAGTGCAAGAGTTTCTGCCCCAAGGAGTTGGGGTACACCACCTTCCTGGCACACAGGAAACCTGCTGAACTCCATAGTGAGGAATTTTTATATAGTCTTTATTGTATAAGCATGATCAACTGTTAGCTCTATCCCCCGCCCCCTTCCCCTCTGGAAATAGGGAAACCTTAAAATACAAGTCATTACCACTTGCAGAACAGGTCTCACGCTAAAAACTACTAGCATCTTTGTTTTTTTTTTGTTTGCTGTACATCTCTGTGAGGTACGTTATCATCATCTCCATCCTGTAGATGAGAAACTGAGGCAGGGGGAGATGAGGTGTACTGCCTCAAAGCCTCACAGCTCCTGGGTAACAAAGACAAGACTCTGAAGTCAGAGCCCATGCCCCGTCTTGACATTGTACTGTGTGTTTGACTTGAGCTGTTCTCTCCACCTCCTACTCTGGGTCCAAGAAAGCTTCCCCACCACATGGTCTATCCTCACTTCCATCAAGGAGTTGACTGGATGATTTCTAAGGTTGCTTCCAGTTCTGAAATATATAATTTTAAGGCTAGGGGTGTACAGCAGTTGCCTAGCATGTATGAAGCCCTGGGTTGGATTCCCAACACCTCAAACACAAAATAAAATACAAATAAAACATTTTATTTTATAGAGCAGCAGCTCTGTCTGCTCCCACTGCGCACCTGTGCTAATTAAACCTGGAATACTTCTTCCTCCATAGATCGGCTGGAAAGTGCACATACTCTCTGTTTCTGTTGCACCAATCTGAGACAGGGCTAGGGAAACTGCCTTCGATAAGACTCAAGTCAACAAAAGTATAATTTGTGTTTGCATAAAACCAGAATACAAAAGAAAGGGTTCAGGCTTTATGGAGCATTTAGGAAGAAATTGTCCCCTACCCAAAGGATAAAGTCCAGTTTTGTTGGCAACTCTGGTTATTCAGGAAATGCACCTCATAGCCACTGGACCTTGCCAGTGCCGGCACCCTTGGGCTCTTGGCAACCAGCTGAAACCCAATTTCCATTCTGTTACACTAGAATATGTTTGATGATTAAGGGGCTGGCAGTAAGGAGCTGGAAGTACCATGCAGCTTTTAAACTTGATGCTTGTGATTCACAGAGAAAGAAACACAGTCAGCCTCCTTATGCACTGCTGCAACAAGGAAGCTCATCTTCCTCTTCCTCTTCTCTCTCCCTGCCATCCATTCACCTGTCCACCGAATAACTATCTCTCTGTTCACTGTTTATCTCCCCTGAGTCACCTGTCCACCTGAGCCTCAGCCCAGCCTGAGCAGGTGGGCATGTGGCATGAACACTGCAGTTCGGAAAAGCCATCACCCCAACCTTTTGGAGGTCACAGAATGCAACAGACTCTGCACAGGAGAAGGCTGAAGACTTCTGACCATGCTACTGCCCTACTTAAACCTCCAGGGGTTGCACATCACATGCAGAGGAAGCCCAAATCCTTGAGTTGGTCCAGGGGCCTGGCAAGACCTGGCTGCCCACTATACTCTTGCCTAATCTGATCTAACCACAAATGGCCTCTTTCTGGATGTATGCATTTGCCAGGCCTGCCTGGCCACAGGACCCTTGCACGCATAGCACCCTCTACCTTGTACATTCCTGCTTCAAGCATCACGCCATTGCCTTTCCTATTTCATTACTTTCTACTTCCTTCTGTATTATTATCTTTTTCTGCTTGCTCTGAGATGATAAATTGTTTTCTTAAGCCACTATGGGAATTATTTGTTACTTAGCAATAGATTACCAAAACACAAAGGAAACTAGTTTCTCTAGAAATAAGCTACTTTAAGAGGTTTCAGGAGAACACGTAGAAGTGGGGTAAAAAAAAACTGTTAATGTGTTTGGTTAACATGCTGTAAAATCAGAAATCATGCAATGTTATAACAAGCAATTATTTTGCTCAAAGAGCTGAGCTGATTTACCTGTGATCACACAGCTCAATAGGAACAGATCTGGAAATAGAACTGGACTCTTGGTTCTGTGTACACTCATTTATTTGTTCTATAAATATTTATTGAGTACATTCTTTATAGAAGGCATGATGCCAGGAGCCAGAGGTACAAAGCCAGCCCTTGCCATTAGAGAGGTTACATTCTTTCAGGCAGGAGACTGCAAGCAGCAAATGACTTAATTTTTCTATTTGCTTAATTGCAACTGTGCCAAGTTACAACAGGATATATGGTACTTTGAGGGCATGTAATGGGGAGATGGGCTCTAAAATAATCTGAGGGAAACAAGACACTTCAGCTAAATCTAAGAATGAACTAAATGAGGGCTGGGGATTTACCTCAGTGGTTCTGGAGCCTGCCTTGCAAGCACAGGGACCTGAGTTCAATCCCCAGTACCAAAAAAAATAACAAACAAAGAATGAACTAAATGAGATCTGATCTGGGTGCCACGGCACACACCTGTAAGCCCAGCACTTTGGAGGGTGAGGCAGGAGGATCATAAATTCAACGGCAGCTGGGCTACATAGCAAGTTCAAGTCTAGCCAGGAAAACACAGCAAGATGCTATCTCAAAAAAAAGAAAAAGAAAAAGAAAAGAAAAGAAAGGGCAGGAAGGGCAGGAAGGCAGAGAGGAGAAGAGCGGAAGGGAGGGAGGGAGGGAGTGTCACAGACACTCACCCTCCCTGGACCCAGGCACATCTTAGCACCTCGCAGGCAGACCCGCTCTCCCCTCTGACCTGAAATTCTTCCCCACACACCTGAGCACCCTCGCCAGCTTCCGGTCTCATCGCATGTCCTCAGGGTCAGGTCCACCACGGTCTCCTTCTATCCTCTCCACAGCTTTGGTGGACTGACACCCATATTTCCTCCAAGACTAGTCCTTCCCTCCTGCGCGGAAGCCCTCTCTTGGCACACCGGGGTATATCATCCTTCATCAGCCCTACCCTGTGTTCACTTCTGTCTGTACCCACCACGCAGATGACGATACCGCAGTGCACACTGGTGCTCAAAATAAGTCTCCTAAGCTGACGGTTCAGCATCACTCTCACTTCAGATGTCCCCCAATCTTCTCATCCATCCCATCTGCTCTCTCTCAGAAAAACAAATTTCCCGCAGTGCCAGAGCTGTGCATTCCCTACTGCGGGGTGGGGGTGGGGGTTCCAGAGTCAGGGACGTCCTCTCAGGCAGCCTGGAAAGCATCAGGGACACTGGATGGCCCAGAGGTCATGCCGTGGCTCTGGCTGAAGTCTATCTCAGCCTGAGGATCTCTGGAGCATAAACAGCACACTGAGCTGCCTCCTCTGAGGCAGGAAGGCCACACCACTGTGCTGTCTTATCTTATCTATCTTACCTTATTATCGCTGGCTCTGGGCCACCCCTGGGGAAGTGGAGGGCAATTTTCCATGACAGAATGGCTGTGAGTATCCGCAGCCAATCCTACAGCAAGCAGCTCAGGGCTGGGCACCCAGGCCCAAGTAAGGGGGCCAGGCCCATCACCTGGACATACGTCACAGGTCACACATCGTCCAGGCCCACAGCCTTCTCTCCATCTAGCCCTGTCTCCTCCCCACCCTGCTCCTGGCCAGTGTGGCCCATGGCTGGGCCACACGAGCTCCGGACAGTGGTCCACCCTCTTCCCCATCACACTCCCAATGTGGTCTGCACACGCAGAAGCAGCTGTTCTGAAGGACTGCTCTGTGCTCACCAGTGTCCCCAATGAGGGGATTTCAAGTCAGGCGGATAAGCGCTTTTCACAGGAGAGCCATCCACCCTCTGAACTGGAGCACACAAACAGTGGACTTCAGCTCGCCGAAGCCCTGGCCTTGACCACCACTTCCATTTGCCAACACCCACATCTCCCGCTAGTGGATATCAAAGACCATGACACAGGGACGGGGAATGCACCACACAGCTACCACCAGAAAGAGACCCTCCTGCTTCTCGTCTCCGGATAAATAGCCAAAAAGCCAGGGTTGGTGGCTGCCCTGAAGCTGCCAGTGTTGTGGGACAGGAGACAGCATGGCCGCTGCCTCAGGGATTTCTTGGGCCACCTGTGTGTCGCTATCAGCATCTCATCTTTTTCCCACTCATTCTCCTGCTACTTTTTTTTTTTTTTT
>NW_022900944.1:22542270-22546588 GCF_012274545.1 Fukomys damarensis
TTTTTTTTTTTTTTTTGGACAGGGGATTGAACTCAGGACCTTGCATTTGCAAGGCAGGCATGGTGCCACTGAGCTAAACCCTGGCCCTCTCCTGCTACTTTTAACACAAGGCCCTTGGGCCCTTTGTGCTCACCGCATAGCAGAGGCCGCCTCCACCTCTCCAGCTCAGCGGGCTTCTCTCTACTGACAAGGTATGGTTTCCAACCCCCAGGTGTTACGTGGCTGTGTGTCACGAACAGGGACAAACCCCGCGGTGCACAATGTCAAATCTTCAGGGCTGCAGGCAGCTCAATGCCAGGCTGCAACCCCCGGGCAGCTTCGTCTCTGCGTCTATTATGAAGGTTCCTGCTTTTTCTGCCTCGGGCAAGTGATGTGTGGATGAAAGGTGTACAGGCAACGGAGCAATGAGCAGAAATAAAACCTGAAAGGGCCTGGAAATCTCGAGAAGAATTTGAGAAATTTGGCAATCACTTTTCCATTGAGAAACAACCAGTCTACCAAGGAGAAATATCAATCCTGGGGATCACACCAGCAGAAATCACTTTACTCAGGGAACAGGGAGATGAGAAAAACAAAGACAGGCAAGCCCCTCGTTTCAAATCCAGAACCAGGGATGTAAAAAGGATGCCAAGACCACAGCCCTGTGATAGAGAATTAATTTTTTCACTTGTATTAAAGCCAGTAAAGAGTGAAAGAGGCAGAGTAGCAGAGATAGTGAGGGATTAGTAAAAAACAGAAAAGGAAAGGGAGAGCCTTTTCTCGTCCTAGGTTTCAGAATCAGCCTCAGCCTCCTCGTGCCACACCATCGGCCCCCAGCCCCTACAGCTCAGGCTGGGCTGCACCCTGAGCACACAAACTCCTCCCTGAATTCAGGTTGCCAGATTTAGCAAATGCAAATACAGGTCCCCAGCTACGTGTGGGTTTCAGGTCTGCTGTTGCAGGGCGTCTAAAATCCCAGCTGCGTTGGAAGTGGAGACAGGGGAATTGTGAGCCTGAAATCAGCCTGGACAATTTAGCAAGACCCAGTCTCAGAAAGCAAAAAGAATTTCAGACGCAGTACATAATGAGTAATTTTCTAAAGTGTAAGTATTCTGTGCACAATGTTGAGACACAGTCAAACCAAAAATTCCCCTTCATCTGACATTCAAATTGAATTTCAAATTGAATGATACACACTGTCCTTCAGGCGGGACCCTCACCCAGAATCTCACCATCCAAGACAAATTAGTTGAGATTCCCCCTCTAGCAAGAGGACTGTTTGCCTGGCCTTCTGTCTCTGTGTTTGTTCTCCAAGGAAACCCAAGGCTGCTGCAGAGCATGGGAATATGCGTCTCAGTAGAGACCCCAAGTTCATGCCTACAGGATCTTGCACAGGATTTAGTCACTGACAAATATGGAATCCCAGAAACGGTTTCCCTGGGCAGCAGTTACCACAGTTGGGGCAAAAATCCACACAGCATGTTTTTGTTTTCCTTTTCTCTTTCACAAGAATTTCATCCCAAACTTTATATATGATACAGGAAGCTTCAGGAACTAGATGGTGAATTTGGGACTAAATTCTAGAATAATTTTGCAAACCTAAAAATCAAATGGATTTTTAAAAGAACATAATAAAAACAGGTTAGCTTTTGTGGAATCTAATTTGCACTGTATCTTTGGAATCCCATTTTGCAATTCTGTGATCAATTACTTTTCAGTCAGCCAGGCATTCGGCCCTTCCCAGAAGCATACTGTACTTGCTCGACTCCAAAGGTGCCCAAAGCCAGCTCATTCCCGTCAGTGCACCTGTCATCAGGCCAAACGTGCCTTCCAGCTGGCAGACCCCAGCACTGCCAGGAAGGTGGCAGGAAACTAGTGAAGAGAGCAGCAGCTCTGAGGGAGGAAGCTGCTTCCTGTGCATGGTTTGCACCTAGGGACTGTGGGAATGCTGCGATTTCCTAACAAGCCCTGTTAACCACTGGAGAAGCACACAGCAAGACAGACACCTACTGGCCTCAGCTCTGGGCCAGGCTATTTGACCCTTAGAATCTTTTGCTTAAAAGCCCTCACTTTTTAGAAACGGCATCCAAAGTGCATTCCCTCGCCTCCTTTTCCCCTTTTGGTAACTCCTATTATTTATGAGGCTTCTGTGAATATAACGCTATTATTCTTCTCGTGATGTTATTCCAGAATTACCATCCATGCTTTTTAGTTTATTATTGTGGTGATGGTTAGTGATGCTGGGGACGGAAATCGGCCCTTGAACAGGTAGGCAAGCTCTCTACCACTGTGCTAATTAAGGAAGGAAATGTCCACAAGAGGCAAGGCAATCTCGGATCTGCCTAGTGTCTGTGCCAGTGTAGAGGCTCTGGCTACAAATAACAGACTACCCACCTAAAAGACAGTTTGGATGAGGTTTTTTGGGTTTTGGTTTTTTTTTGTGAGACAGGGTCTCACTACATAGTTGAGACTGACCTGAAACTCACTATGTAGCCCAGGCTGGTCTCAAACTCACAGCAATCCTCCTGCCTCAGCCTCCCGAGTGCTGGGATTACATGCACCACACCCAGTTTGGGTTTTGGTTTTGCTTCTCATGATAAGTGGAAAACCAGACAGTTTCATTGCCCCTGGGTCTCCCCCACATTGGGGCTCTCAGTCGCCCTCTCACCTGTTTCCTTGCTCTGCCCCTCAAGACTGCAAGACAGCTCCACAGCTCCCTCCATCACATCCTGGCATATGAAACTCCCAGCAGAAAGAGGTTTTTATGACTAGGTTTTTTTATTGTCAGAGAGAAAAATTCTTCAAGAATCTCACAGTGGGACCCATTTGTGTCTCATGAGGTAGGAAAGTGTCCAGAGTTTTCAGCTTCTTTTGTGTGGAACAGCAAGGCTCCAACAGCAAGCAAAGAGCTTCTGCCCTTCCCACTGGATGGCACACATCACCTGTTGGTGCCGGCACAGTCCCACGGCATCAGCTCCTGACCTCCCCACTTCCCGTCATGGCGCCAGCCACGTGTACCACATATGCCACATCCTCTGCCTTCCTTTCCTTCATTCCCATACCCAGTCAGTGTCCATGTCTCCAAGGCCACCCACCTGTCCTTTGCAGGGAGACTCGCATCCCTCCTCTCCTTTGGATTCTAACCCCGCTTATTAATTCAGACTCTTATCACCTCAGTGGCAGACTAATGTGCAAAACTGCTAAACCAGCTAGGAGTGGTGGGGCATACTTGTAATCTCAGCACTCAGGAGGCTGAGGCAGAAGGATCACCACAAATTTGAGGCCAGACTGGGCTACATGGTGAGTTCAAGTTAAGCCTGAACTACATAGGAAAACCTTGTCTCAAGAAACCCCAAAACAACAAGAACAAAAGCCAAACCATTCTGCCTTCATCTCAGATTCCCGAATTCCACTGTTTCCTAGGTCTTCTGTTCGGAAAACATTGAAATATTGACCCCAGAACATTGCAAAACCTCATTTTATTCCTTCAGGGCAACTGCAATGGCCTGTGCAGTTAGAAAATGAACTTGGTAATAAGAGGACTTGTGTGATATTTAGTTTGTGACTTCACTTTCCATGATCAGGGTTTTTCACCCCTACAAAGCGGGGGATAAGACAGCACCCAGGATAAGTGTCCATAAATGGTAGTGTTTTGTTGTCCTCCTTACGTACCAGGCACTTTCCTCTGTATTAAGATGCAAAGGTGAGTAACACCTACTGGACGCCTGCCTTCAACAAGCTAGCTTCGACTGTCGAAATAAAATTCAACTTTGCTACTAGCCAATGCTACTTCCAATCTGCCTCTGGATCTCCAGTTCAGGAACTGGTCCTTTGGCTTTCCCTGTCCTACTAAGGGGAGCCCTGCTTCCAGCTGCACTCATCCCTCAGGAAAGCCTCCTTCCAAGCCCCAGCCTCACTGCATTATCAGGAGGCCTCGCGCTGCTCTGAGGCCCCTCCCTGTCCCTGTCCTGACTCACTTCTTCAAAGCACACTGTGCTCCCCGGAGCTGTGGGTAGTGCGTGTTTATCTCCATCTGGCATCTGTGCGACTTCAAAATGCAAAAATGAAAGGACCCGCTGGCTATCTGTTTCGTGATGCCACAGTTGGATTATTCCTGTAAATTTTAGGTCCCAGAGATGACAACAGGTCATGCCGGGGATTAATGGACACACAACTTACCTTCTTCTCGCTTTGCTATGGTCTTGTGACAGCTTTTTCATCTTCAAGATTTGTCTGCTTTTAATGTGGCTTCTTTGCCAGTTTCTACAAACCAGCCATTATCGAGGACAATACTGTACAGAAAAGCACTTGTGCTTTTTTTTTTTTTTTTTTTTTTTTT
>NW_022900944.1:22546634-22553638 GCF_012274545.1 Fukomys damarensis
TTTTTTTTTTTTTTTTTTTTTTTTTTTTAAGAATTTAGTATCTTAGAAGTTAGGGCAGGAGATTAAGCTCAGTGGTTCCACAGCCTGCCTCACAAGCGGAAGGGCCAGAGTTCAATCCCTGGTACCAAAATAAATAATAATAAAAAAAGAGAAGCTAGACCTGTGCCTACTGACGTTGTCTGGCCACAAAAGAATTCCACACAGCTAAGGCACCCTTTGTTTTCCAAAATTATCCAAGCAGTAAAGGGCGGGGCAAAGCCTCCACAGCCAGTGCCCTTAGGAGGGTGCTGGCTCCTCCAGAGCCCTGGCTGGGCACCCCGGGCAGACTGGGAACCCTGTTTAAGCTTCCAGTCTGCACACTCACCACGCAGACCTAGGTCACACCATGGCTGTGTGACCGTAAGCAAGTCCCACCTATCTGTGCCTTGGCCCCTTATCTAACTTGAGGATCAAGCTCACTGCCCTCCTGGACAGCACGGAGCTGTTGTTGTCACTAACACTCTCTTCCTGGCTTGGCCTCTTTCCACTGCCTGGATGGCTTACACTCCCGAAACAGCCCTGCGCTCTCTACTCAGGCCAACCTATGAATCAGCCCATTTCACTCTGGGGAAAGAGTCCAGGAAGAATTAAATGGGGAATGGTGATGGGATGGGGTAGTGCTTTATCAGGGTCTTGAGAGCTAGCTGGCCAACAGAAATGCAAACTGCTTTGCTAAAAGGGGAGTCGGTGTGTTATTCCTCTCCAGGGAAACAATGTTCTCCTTGAGAGTCAAAGAACGTCCTTCCTGCTGTGCACTCTTTACAATCTACAACCCAAATGTACATGCTACTAAGCAAATTGTTACTGTCTCCTTGGTTTAAATTGCTTCTTAAAACTCAGACTTCATGGTTTCTCAAATAAGAAAAATCTACATGTATTGCAAACATGTACAGATGAAAACAAAAAGAAGTTCAGACTTCTGCCAGTCCCATTCATCCTAGGATGTCAACCCCAAGATTATGTCCACTTCGCCAAGCCACTACACTTCAGCATCTGTGTATAAAGTTACTAGCATGGAAACATGGTATCTTTTTAAAAATCTTCCCGGTAGCCCTTATTCTCACTGAATGAATTCCTTTCTTAAACAAAACAAAACAAAACAAAACAGAATAGATATTAAATAATTTCCTACTGAGTGTATAAATTCTTTCTTTCATCCTTAAAAACAACTCTAATAACACACTACTAGGAAAGAAGGTTGGAAGCAGCCAACTGTAACCTCTTCATAGTGTTAGGGTAAACAACACAATTTACAAGGGACACAATAACCCAGATGACACACACTGAAAGTTCTTTTCACCCAAAGACTATAAAAATCCTTCAGCTGAGTTATCTCTGTTCTCTCAGCTCAGCAAGGGGCACTAATGGAAAGCAAAAGGATTGAAAGAAAGAAGGACGCAAAGATCTGAGACAGCAAGGGCCCTAGAATCATCTGCACTGGGCTCCATCCATCCATTGAGAGGTGACCGACGGAAACAGGGAACCTCTGTTTCCAGTCTATAGTTCCAATTCCCAGTGAATATTGTCTGCGTTCCAAGTGCAGTACAAACCAATAAATCAGGGCGAATTCAATGTAAGTATGACCTTGTCCAAAGAGACTAAATGTTTAGTACAATTCCATTTTCTGTGGTTCACCTACTAGTTCACAGCATGGGTTAGGAATGGGGAAGGGGGGTAGGTGAAGGTTGGTGCAGGGCCCAAAAGTCCAGGCCAAGCCAGACACATACCACTAAGAAGAGGACTTTAAATTCAAGAGTTACTAAGATAGAGATTTCTAAACTAGAAGTTGCCTTTTTCTCTAGCAATTCCATACCTAGATATATAACTAAGAGAACCAAAAACATAGCCACACAAATAATATGTACATGAAAGTTCATAGTATCATTATCCATAATAAACAAACAGTGGGAGCACTTCTTCAACTTGTTTTTTAACTGGTGATAACACAATGTGTTATATTCATATTTTGAAATATGATTTGGCAATAAAAAGAAATAAAGTACACATGCTAACCGAACATGGATAAACCTTGAAAGTACCATGGTAAGTGAAAGAAGTTGATCACAAAAGCCCACATATTGTACAATTCCATTTATATGAAATGTCCAAAATAGGAAAATCCATAGGCAGAAAGGTTAGTGGGTGCTAGGGGCTGTGGAAAAGGGAGACAGGGAGTGGCTGCTCGTGGGGATGGGTTTTAGGGAGATGAGACTGATGGAATGCTTTGCAGTTAACTGTACTGATAGTTGTACTATTCCATGAATAGATTTTTAAAAACTGACTTGTGTTCTTCAAACGACTGAATTTTATGATATGTGAACTCTACATCCATCAAGCTGGGTTTTTTAAAGTTGTTTTTCTGTCATTTCTTTTCTAAGTGGGTACTTAGTACAAGATATAGGATTAATAGCGAAGTAGGTAAGATACACAGTAGACCTTTGTTCTTCACAAGGCAACTTCTGGAAGCATTTCCTAATTGTCAAATAAACGATCACATCTAGGGCTGAGATGCTGCACAACTACGGGGGCATTGTTCCATCCAGAATCTATGTGAACAGCTCCCCCGGGAGTCACACACAACACAGTATACATGGCCCCTCGCGGTAGTGCTCGCTGCCACTAAGAAAGCAGCAGGTGCCTTTCCTTCCTGGACCTCTCCCTCCTCCCCTCACCAAAAACACCCCCCAACATACACACAAGCTTTGCAAGGATAATTAAGCTCTGTGTTGGTTGACTGGGATACACATAAACACAGTAAATCACTGCCAGGCTATGTGATTTATTCCCAACAGGTACTGTCAGCACTCATGAAGACCTACAAGGAAAAGCCCTACGATCGATCCTTCAGCCTCATTCCCTCTTCAAATATTTATGAAAGAGGTACAATCCATCATGTGGTTATAAACTGTCAATCTTGTTTATAAGAAAATACTCTCCCTGCATACGTTAAATGCCATTTTCAAAATTTACCAACTCCTACCCACTGTCTGTTCTGGTCTTTCTGAACTAACAACTAAACACGCAACTTTTTGTGCTTTTGAAATAAGTATATTCAGCAATGCAAATACTTACATATATCAATCAAACACATTTGTGTTTATTTCCATCCTGACCCACAGGGATAAGAGCTGCTGATCCTTAAGCAAAGGGCAGCACACACTTATTTTTCTTCTGTATCTCAGAGGAGTTGCAAGCAACTAGTCCTGCCTAAGATTTAACAATGCCATAAAGAAAACAGAAAAAAGGGGAAAAGTCCATTTGTGTTTAAGGAATAGAAAAAATAGAAAATTGAAAATGACCAAACTGTAACCCCATTAGGATTTATGCAAATATGACAATAAAGGGCTCACTCCCTGGAGTCATCGTCCTATTGTTTTCTTCGGTGCATTTTTTCTTAGTGGGGCTGGGGACAGAGCCCAAGAATCCTCACAGGCCAAGCACACACTCTACCACTGACCTACAGCCCTAATGATTTTTGTTTTCAATTATGAATTTATTTTAATTTTTTCAACTATCATGACACAATTTCAGACACATAAGACACACACATTATTTAGCATCTACTAAGCAGTAAACACAATTGGAGCTCTGGTCACATTATTCTCTCTCTTATTTATTTTCAAATGTCCTAGGAAAGAACACAAGGAGGATGCCTCAACCTTTCTGGGGACTGCAAAGCAAAACACGGATCACATCCATTCTCTAAACACGCTGCCTTTTATAGTCTAACATGAAGGGATTACCTGGCCCAAACCACCTCCACCCTCCAAATCCTTAATGCCAGCACATCTCAAAACTGACCACGCCTCAGAAGCTTCAAAGCCTCTAAAAAGGTGAACAGATATACTTCATCCGTTCATAGGTGGGGTTTGTGAAAACACTATGAACGGTCACATCCTCAAATATGTATTTCTGAGACAGTTTTCAAACACAAGACTCTTCTTTCTTAACCTTTTCATCAATTTTTGTACTCATAGTTATGGAAAACTGCTCAAGGAAGAATTTATTTTCCAATCTTTCTTAGCAATCTTTAGCCAAATTTGCTCCGAATCCCTTTTTTCCCAGGGAGCAAATATCCCGAACCCAGGCCTTCAGCAGGCAGCAGGGATGAGTGGGAATGGGAGGTAAGAATGTAGGGGGGTACAGGGATGATGACTCCTCATTTCCATCTCCTCCCCAAAGCCTGAGAACACACAGGGCATCGGAGCGATATGGAGAGGTGGCCACAACTGTGTCCTATGTGACCCAAGAGGAGAACCACTCTTGTATTGCTGTGAATGCTCACACTGGGCTCCTTCTCCTAGCTGACCTGGGTGGTTATGTTCTGGCAGACAGAGCAGAAAGGGTCGGCACTGCAGGCCTTTGCTGAAGGCCAGGCCTGATGGCTACAGAGGGCTCAGGTCCTTCACAGGAAAGTGGAGGGGAGGCAGGTGAGGGGGAAAGGCACAAAAGAGCTGGCTCTGGCCCTGTTCTCGGGCGTCAGGCCCAATCACCCACCTGCAACCCTAGATTGCCCTCAATGGCTTCCCACCTCCCACTAACAGATGGCGGATCCCTGGTTTTTCCATCTCAACCACAGTGTTGCAACCTGGGTAAAATCCCCAGTGTTAGAAGCGGAAGTCAAAGGCTGCTTCTGCTGAGCTGTGTTCCACTCTCCTGAAACTATTTTTATTTGCTTTTTGTTTTGTGTCATCTTCCTATAGTCCCTGTTCATAATGGCTTCAGTGTTCCCTTAACAAAGAGGGGAAAGCCCACTGAAGGTTATGGGTGGAAAGAGAGGCGGCGTACACACACAGGATCTATTCTTTACCATACACTTCCATCACACTTCTTTCCAAAATAAGCATAGATAACTTTATAGTAAAGAAAAATATGTCTACTACATACACTCGTGTGTGTAGTTATCTATTCATACATACACATCAATCATGCAAACCATGTATTATATATACGAGATAAGGTAGAAAAATCATAACATAAAAACTTAAAAATACAAAGTGTAATCAAAAATACAGTTAACACTTGAATTTTAAAGACATTTACTACATTAAAGGGCACTTTAGTACTAATCCCCTTCAACCCCTGCCACACACATACTTCAAACACTTATCCCATTGTTCTTGCCCCTTCCTGAAGTGGTTCTGGAAGTCTTCTGTGAGTCTTTAGTTGCACTGCAGAAGCTGCTTCAGTGTCCGGACTTAATTCAAAATATTTGCCTTTCATGGTCACTTTGACTTTAGGGAAGAGCCAGAGTCACACAGTGCCAGACCCAGTGCATAAGGTGGAGGGGGACACATCATATGTTTCTATTAGACAGAAACTGAAATGATTGATCAATGAGGGTTAAATAAAAATACACTGAATTTTTACAGTAGAAGACACACTGCCATTAATCTACCTCCAAATTCTCCCCTTTGTTTTGAACATATTTATCCCGTTAGTTCTTGGCAACGTGTCTTTCACCGTAATAAGGGTTTTTTTTTTTAATTTAACATTCACCATTTCTTTTAATCACCCCTCGTAGAGTCACTGTAACTGAGAATTAAGAATGGTTTTGACCACTATGTGTCTCTGGCAAAAACAGAAAGACAATCATACAATGTGAAACCCTGAACCACGAGGCAAGGGTCTGAATGTGTGTGTGGTACCAGAGGGGGCGTCCTTCCAAACACCACTTATCAAAAGACTCCAAATCCTATTTAGTTCAGGAAATGTTCTCAATATCTCTGTCTTACTTCAGCCATTAGAACCAGTTAAGATACATTTCATGAACATTCTCTTATGTCTTTAATCCTTACTTATCTCTCCAAACTCACAGGAACTTCAGACTTAAAGAAATTGTAGCCCAGCTCACCAGCAACCTCACACATCATTGAAATCTACAGCCCATTCCCCACAGCTTTACCTTAAAGCACAAGGTTACACAGTGGGGATTAAGAGATGAAAGGAGAGGCCACATACTCTGATTCTTAATCTTTCCCTACTCTACTTGAGAAAAAGGAAGATGTCTCAGCCGACAAACCAAAACCAAAAGACAAAGCAAATGTCCAAGAAAGGACAAAAGTTTTATGGTCAGACCTTGATGATAGGTAAAACTGAAGGAAAACTAAATCTGTCTGCAGAATTATTTGCAGGTCTTTTTTAAACCAAGCATCAGAAAAATAAAAAGACTCAGCTAAAGAAAAAAACAAATGTCTAGAGCTGAAGTGGATTGTGTTGCCACTAATCTGGTTTACAAGAAATGCAGTAATCTGATGCTCAGAGGCCAAGTCTAATAATGGGTGGATCTGCACTTGGAAGACTATAGAAAGCATATCCCAGGCTAGGCCTTGAGTCTTTAGTGGAGGACATAGGGTTGAAGCAAATGTCTCTGAGGGGAAAGCATAAGAGATTTTCTCTCTTTGTGTATGAAACACACAAGCTGCTCTAAACTAATTAGGTAATGGGCTCTTAAAACACAGAGCTTTCAAATTACCCTAAAAGAAAACTGCTGCCGCCGGATTCATATCCCACAGTCACCACCACAAGCTCACTTTCCCCACCTGTTGTACTCAGTGCCCAGCCAGATAAAAATACCTGCTGGCAGAGAGGCCCTAAGATTGCATAGCATGGCCCTGCGGCTCATCGGGATGAAACAAAAGGAAACAGAGCAAAATGAAATAAATAAATAATTTTAAAAATGAAATAGCAGCCAGGCATAGTGGCACACGCCTGTAATTCCAGCACTCCAGAGGCTGAGGCAGGAGGATCTCTGTGAGTTTGAGACCAGCCTGGGCTACATAGTGAGAACCTGCCTAAAAAATCCCTTCATGGGCAATGTGACCTCTCCTGTTATGCCCTGGTCCACTCACAGAAGGAGCAAGCGTTACTGACCCATGTGGTGCTTACTTTTGTGTCATCATTTTTTTGCCTTACTCTGATCAGCAAATAACTGTTGACTTTTCCTACTCTAACATTCACAATAA
>NW_022900944.1:22553699-22567891 GCF_012274545.1 Fukomys damarensis
TATATATATATACACACACACTATACTTATAGCAGACAAGACACAGTGATTTCTAGAATGAGAATTTAATGGTACTGTTTTACATTGATTAAACCACATGGATTCTATGTGATATTGTAGAAAACACCAGGAGAATTCTCGACTGAGTGCTTTCTCATTTGCTGTAACTTTTTTCTTCACAGTAGAATGTTAGATTAATAAAAGCTGATAAAAATTATGAACTTGTAATTAACACATTTTACTAACCCTGTCCTTCTGAAGAATTGTGTTGAGAAAGTTAAGTGCTATGACTAAATTCAAGTGATTTACTTTGGATTCCTTTATATTCTATTTCAGCTTCTAGTTTGCCATCCAAAAAGCTGGTATTTGCTTTACAAGCTTTCATCAAATGATCTATAAGGGTCTATTTAAAGAGCAATGTGGGAAACAGATTTTCTGCATTTAATATTTTACTGTACAATACATTTATTAGGGATTTCAAGTACTAACTTGATCCACTTCTAAAAATTCTATAACTAGTTAACTCTTCTGCCAACTAAGGTAGAAATTCACTATGGTAAGAGTTTTTTTAAATCCTCTGTCTCTGATCAAGAGTTTCGTGTCATTTATCTACATCCAAAAAGGTGTGGCAAGGGTCTATTTTGCATGATTAAAACAGAATCCTGCAGACTGGGTACTTCATAAAGAAAATATATTGGGCTGGGGATTTAGCTCAGTGGTACCACCACCTGCCTCGCAAGTCCAAGGTCCCCAGTACCAAAAAAAAAAAAAGTGCTGGGGGCTGGAAGCCCAAGATTGAGGGGTCCACATCTAGGAAGGGCCTTTGTGTGGTGCCATCCTGTGATAGAAGGAACGATAAGAGAGCAAGGAAAGTCCAACCTAGCTTTTAAAACAAGCCTGATCTCTCAAAAACTAATGCATTCACACAATAAAGACACAAATTCATTCATGATGGCAGAATTTTGGTGACCTAATCATTTCTCACTAGTCCCCTCCTGACGTTGTGGCCTTGGGGATTCAATCGTCAACATATGAACTTTGGGGGCCACAATCAAAAGATAACAGCAGGTTAACCTGTTAGCTTAGCAGTAGATTAAATTCTAAGGTCTTTTACAGTTCCTGAAAACCATCATTGAATTATGCAAATATAATGTCCTGCTGAAACTTGGGTGGATGTGGTAATACGTTTTCCCTTTTCTGTTCTCCAAATCAGGGATGTGTGCAACATGTTCAAAGTCTCACTTTCTTTTTCTAATTT
This sequence comes from Fukomys damarensis, assembly GCF_012274545.1. Taxonomy (NCBI): domain Eukaryota; kingdom Metazoa; phylum Chordata; class Mammalia; order Rodentia; family Bathyergidae; genus Fukomys; species Fukomys damarensis. The sequence continues at coordinate 22,554,958 of NW_022900944.1, forward strand.
TATCTATCACCTCTATGCAACAAGGAGACAGACAGACAGACAGACAGACAGACCGATATAAAATGTGTCTTATTAGTTCGAGACCAGCCTGGACTACATAGTGAGACCCTGTCTCAAAAAACAAACAAACAAAAACCAAACAAACAAAAATAAATAAAATGTGTCATATTCACTTGGCTTTGATGGAACAAAATACCTGATATCCATATAAAAGGGGACAAGTTTACTTTGGCTCATGTTTTAGAAGTTTCAGTTCTTGCATTGTCAATGTCAAAGTGGAAGGGACTGGCAAGAGGAAAGCTGCTCCCATCACAGCAGCCAGAATACAGAGCCAGGAAGGGTGCAGGGGAGAGCGACACACCCTTCCAGGTCACGGCCCCAGGGAGCCGCCTTTTCTGACAGGGCCCTGTTCAGATCCTAACATCAAGTTTAGCTTAACTATAGCAATGCCTCCTTTCAATCACCTACGGGCTGGAGAGGTGGCTCAGTGGCACCACACCTGCAAGGCAAGTACAAGGTGCTGAGTTGGCTCCCCAGTACCAAAAAGAGAAAACAAAACAAAACCAAAGCCCCACTTATGAGCATATGAGTGTTTTGGGGGACATCTAGATATAAACCATAACAATGCTTTGTATTATGAGAGCATATATAATTCAATTTACCAGGCCAAAATTATCAAGGTTCATTCAAGAATATATCCTGTACCTTTAAAAAATATTATAAATATAATTAAAGGTTTTTATTATAGATATAGCACATATGGAAAAAGTACATACAATATGAATGCAGAAGATAGGAACTGGAGGCCAGGTATGGTGATATACACGTGTAATCCCAGCACTCGGGGAGGCTGAGGTAGGAAAATCACAAGTTTGAGCCCCAACTGGGCAATTTAGTGACTTAGCAAGTCTTTACTATCTCAAAATAAATAAAAAATTTTAAAAGTGCTGGGGGTGTAGCTCAGTGCAAAGGCCCGAGGTTCAATGCCTAGTCCTGAAAAACAAAATAGGAACTGGATGTCCTTGACAAATTTTGGGGCCAGCTTTTACCAGGAGTATGATCAAGAACTCACCACGGACATCAGTCCCCCATTTATGGTCTTTGTGACAGCAGCCTTCTGATGGAAGTGTATTGGTCTCATTTGTGGAACACAGGAGTGAATATGTCGGGTGAATTAAATTCTGCCTGAAATGTGGCATGCTCAATCGCCCATGGTTGGTTTGATGGCTCTGAAAAAGTAATGAATCCAGTCTGCAACTAGAGAATGCATCCCTGGCAAAGGCTCCTGGGCATTTTCAGCACATTAGGTAAATGCAGATATGCTTTCCAAGGCCTTCGGTAGCAGTGCAAGTAGGAACAGTCTACTAGGCCATGTAATTATCCTTTCTTAGCCAGGTTAACCCCATTCCAGGGATTGTTCTATAAAATGTGGCAATGCAATCGCAGTGTTCAGCTGTACAAAAAAATAGCGCCCATCAAAAAGACCATTTCAGGGCTTGGGATTTAGCTCAATGGTTCCTCCACCTGCCTCCCAAGGACCCAAGTTCAATTCCTGGTACCAACAAAAGAATAATAATAACAATAATGATAAGGCCATTTAAAAAAAAACTTCATCATTGTATTTTGCTTAGTAATTATTTTGGCAACCAAAAGTATTCCTTTAATTTGATATTTTAGCTCCAACAGCATCCAGCTTCTAAGTGCTATATTTAAAAACTGTTTCACAGAGTAGAGCATACATTTTTTTTTGTTGGGGTTTTTTTTTTTTTTTTTGGTGGTACTGGGGCTTGAGCCTAGGGCTTCTGCACTGAGCCATGTCCCAGCCCTGCCCCCTTTTTTAAAACAATGTGAGACAGCTGGGGATTTAGCTCAGTTGCTCTACTGCCAGCTTTGCAAGTGCAAGGCCCTGAGCTTGATCCCTGGTACCACATTTTTAAAAGATAGTCTCACTAAGTCACCAAGTTGCCCTGGCTAGGCTCAAACTTGTGATCCTCTTGTCTTAGCCTCAGTGAGTGAATATTTTCCATCTTCTTTTAAAAAGTAATTTATATTGGCATGTTTGCCATGCATAATGATCACATTCATCATAAGGAATCTGTACCTGTACCTAACAAACTTAATTCTTTTTTTTTCCCATTCCTCTCCGTCATCTTCAATCCTTTCCACATTTGCAAAAGCTTGGTTTCCATTTTTTCTTCCATTCTTTTTTTTTTTTAATCCTATTCCCTCCTTTCCCTTCCCCCACCCCAACCCTCATTTTCTATCTCTTGAGAACCAGATTTCAAATATCTAGAGCTTTTTGTTTTTCAAAGTATTTTCACACAAAAACTCACCTGATGTCACAGAAACCCAATGAGGGGGACAGAGAGACACAGGGCAGAAGTAGTTCTGAGTACAAGATCAAATCACTTCCTCTTCAAGCCTCTTCCCTTCGGTATAAAACTGAGATTAGAATAGGAGCCATTTCATAGAGGTCTTGTGAGAAACAGTGAACTAAGGCATATAAAAATAAAGTTTGGGAACACAGTAAGAATGGATTATGAGTTAGCTATAATTTTTGCGAAAAAAAGTTTAAGTCTGTGTGTGTCAATGACGAAGCTCTTTAGATGAGATCTTGTCAAAACTTTACCAGATGAAACTTGACATATTTCATCTTCTTGATACATCTCATCCTAAACCTCAGTCCTTCCCCAAGCTATTGAACTGTTCATTACCTTGCCTATTCCATTAAACCCAGCTCCAGTCTTTGACATACTGGAAGTTATTCTGACCTCAATATAATGTTATAGGTGAGTGGAGGGATTAAGACATTGGGATTAAAAGGAAAGCATTTTCAGAGACACTCTGAAATTTAAACGGGGGACCATGCATAAAGCTTGTTATGCAGCTCACAATCAGAAGCCCCTCCCTCTCTCCCCATCTTCTAATGTCCACCTTCCTCAAAAGAGATTGGCTTTGTCAGCTCTGGAAGAGATGACCAGAACCTGTAGTCTAAAATGATGTCAATATCTATGTATAAATTATATATTTAATTATACATGATCTTTGCTTTATCATAGTAGTCGTGAGTTAATCAATTTTAAAATGAAAAAGTATACATATGTGATCACTATTAAAAGCCTGTGATTGCCCGCCTTGGAAACACAAGGTCCCAAGTTCTATCCCCAGTATCAAAAAAAAAAAAGCCTGTGGCAGTTAACTGATTGCATCAACTTGAGTAAGAAGTGCCCAACTAATTTGAATCAGCATAGCTCTAGGTATGGCTGAAGGGATTTACTGAGGACAGAAGACCCACCTCAATCAATAGGCTTTCCACTTGAATGGAATAAAAGGGAAATGAAGAAGGAAGGCTCACTTCTGTTTCTTTGGAGGCGCTCTCTCTGGTCTTCACCTTCACCTTGGCTGTTGTCTTCACCTTGGTGGTTATTCCACCACAGACTCTTTATCTCCCGATACAGACTCACACGGGACACTACACTGAGGTCCAGGCCGTCAGATCTCCAGCACAGCCCTTTTGCACCCTTCCACACCTGACTCTGTGGGCGGCCATTGTAAGCCAATCTTGTAAGTTCTTATATGTTTGGATATCTTGCATTAAATCTATTTCTCTAATAAGCACTGACTGATACAAAGCCCTAAGGGGAAAGTATATAAATCCTGCTCCAGAGAAGAAATTCTACAATTTGTTTGCTTTTTTCCAGAATGCTGCAATGGATATCTTTGTACATTCAGCACTGTGTACATGAGTACTTCTACAAGATCAAATCCTAGAACTGGCCATATTAAATTAGAGAATGTGAATCTGCAATTATAAGATGCCATCAAATACTCTCTCTGCAGATGTTGTACCAACTTATATTTTCACTATCGGTATGTAGGAATGTCCCCATGTATATAGAACATCTCCTCCCCCTTCACTCTTACCAAATCTTGGCCAATAAGATAAAATAAAAATTAATCTCAGCCTTTCTGATGAAACCCTCTTACTCTGCTTTGTAGTTGACAGCACACTTTTCTAGGCGTCTGTGTGTAGTCTTCTAAATGCTTAACTGGGTCTGGCTCTCAATAGATTGCTCACTACTCATACTCTTTTATGTGAATTCAAATACCATCTGCTGGTTGTTTTTCCTTACTGTACCACCTCCTCGAATAATGGAGTCAACCCAAGTGAAGCCCCAACTCCTCATTCTCATTTCCAATGTCAGATACTGAAAAATTGTATTCTCCCCTTGAAAGTCAGCCTTACAACCAGCTCATTTCTCAAAAGTCTAGTCTTAAAAATCCTCAAACCTAGTGTTGTAGTCAGCAGGATTTGGCAAGGGGATACATTAAATATGGATACATAATTCCTAAGATTCTTTTATGATAATTACCCAAAAAGTCAAATGCAAAGGAGTGCAAGAAATTAACTGCACACCAGAAGCCCAAAGGATTCAGCTGAGGGCCTAGATCCCAGCAGTTTTCCGCACAAGTCCAGCTAAAGGCTTAGAGTCCACAGCAGTGTCCTCCTCGAGTCCAGCCAGTGAACTAGAGCCCACAGCGATGTCTCATGCTTGTCTGTATTGAGGATCTGCACCTGGAAGGCCCAAAGGCCACTGGTGGAAGCCAGAAAATCTACAGAGTGAGATGAAGGATTTGTGCCACCAAGTAGAGGAATCCACATTGGAGCCAAGAAGTGAAGCTCATGGTGAAGATCAGATGAAAACAGCAGCCATTCCCAGTGACAGTGAGGTCCTGAGCTCCTCCTCGGACGAGAACAGCCTAGTTTGCATCAAGAAAACTATTCACACCGAGCTTCTCCTAGAAAATCAACAGGCCAAGCTCTTCCCTCCAGTTCTCTTTTTATGACTATTGGTAACAATCCTCAGGGGGATCCCCCACGCCCAGACCACACCGATTCAGTTCAGCTAGGGGTTACAAGTTGACCATTAGTCAATCCACTACACCCAGGCAATTAAAGGTTCAAAATGTCTCAAAGTCAATCAGTTACTCAAATTATGACCAGGCTTACGAACGGTGGGACAACATATCTTCATCTCAAATCTTCTCCTTTTCTTCACTGCCATTCCAGTGACTGCATTTGTTTTTCTCAATACCAGGGATCGAACTCAGGACCTCGTGCTTTCAAGACAGGTGCAGTGCCACTGAGCTAAATCCCCGGTCCCAATGACTGCATCTTGAAGGCCTCTCCAAGCCTAGTTAGGACCGACACATCCTGGTCAGTACATAGTGGGTGACTGCGAAGAGCCTGGTCACTTCTGGCTCTACATGGGACCTCGATACCTGGCTGTCTCAGGTGTTAGTTCCTCTTCCCAGTGTTTGCTTTATCCTTTATAGTACTATGATCATTCTTCCTCCACAAACTAAAGTCAGGCAGGCCAGAGTTTAGATCCCCCAGGGACCATGAACACATCAGGCAATCTCAAAGATCACAAGTTTTTCAACTACTTAATTTCTCAAAACTCTAGTTTACTCATTGATAAATTGAGATGACAGCCTTTCTGGGGTCAGGGAGGGCCAAGATAATACATATAAAAATACATACATATAAAAATGTGTCCAACAAAAGGATTGGTCAAATACAACAAATACTAGTGTCCTTTTCCTTGGCAGAGAAGCACGATACCATTCTATGAGTATCTTACTTTCTCTTAAGCTTATACCATCATTGAGTTCTCAGCTCTAAACTTAGGGCTGTTCCTTCTTTGTCTCTCATTATTACTATCATGTAAAATTAAATATATACAAGATTTCCTTTACTGGCTTTAAGATCTGGTTTTTGTCATTGTTTTGTTCAAGTTGAGTATATCTTGCGGGGTTTCTGCTGATTTAGCGCCTAGACTTGTTATATTACAAGGCGAATGTTTTAGATTCTTCTATGATTAAATGCATTATTATTATTATTGAATGAAAGGCTAAAGCATCGAGAAACAGCAAGATCTCTATTTCTGAATTAGGTTAAAAAAGAGAGAAAGAAAAAGAAGAGTTGGCAATGACTCTGGCTGAAGCTTACGTGGCTTTTAATCCCTGCTGTATCAAACCATCATACCCTAGTTTCTAAAACCCAAATCTCTCTCTAATAACCATCAATTACATCATCATAAAAAATTTACAGAGCAAGCTAGAACATAAAAAAAGAAGCAAATGCCGGAGCAGGTGCTGTGGGAGGAGAGAAACACAACTGCGCCTTTTGCTTATCTGCCTAAGCTGCGATAATGCCCTCTACAGAGCTGTCCATCACCGCATTGCTCAGTTCAGACAGGAGCCTGACCCCAACGCCTGGGTGAGAAAGGGCAAACAATGCCAAATTCAATTTTAACTGACACTCGAAAGGAGAAAAAATATTTTTCAAGAAGCCTGTTGAGAGCACCACACAAACCCCACATTTTTTATTTTTGACACATTAGCACCTTATTATATAAAGCAGGAAGCAAAACAAAAAGTAAGGTAAAGACCACAGAGACTGACAAATGGGTAAATGCGCCAGGGTTCTTGGTTTCTGCTCCCAGTCTAGGAATTTAAACTCTTTCCTGGATCTGCTTTAAAATTTTTATATTCAGGGGCTGGACTGTAGCTCAGGGACAAAGCATGTGCTTAGCATGTGTGAGGCCCTGGGCTCAGCCCTCAGCACCACCCCCCAAAAAAAACCCAAAAACAAAAAACAAAACTTGGCAACAAAAAATTTAGTATTAAAAAGTGATCCATGGGCTGGGGATTTAGCTCAATGGTGCTGTGCCTGTCTCAAAAGCACAAAGTCCTGACTTCGATCCCCAGTACCAGAAAATAAATAAATAAATAAATAAATACTTTAAAAAGCGATTCTTTCCCACTTGGAGCATAGACATTTTTATGAGGGGAGAAAAACCTCAACTCTAGTCAGGCCTTTTATGTATGACATATTTAATTAGTTTTTAAAAACACATTCTGTGGGCCAGGGATTTAGCTCAGCGGTTCGGTGGCCTGCCTTGCAAGTGCAAGGACCATCCCTGGTACCAAAAAAAAAACAAAAACAAAAAACATATTTTGTTACAAGGCAAAAGCAAAAATTACACCGCTCAAAGCCAATAAATCTTATATTTGTTAATATTCTGATAGTAAATGGATTTCTTTTGTACAACTAGTTGATTTCTGTGGTCATTTCAGGTCCACTAAGAAAACAGATGCCAGGGTGTGAGAAGTGAATTGGGAGAAACAGCCATGGAGGATAAAGGAGGGCAAGAGGGTCAAGCATAGGAGGACGGAGCCTGCTGACCTGACCCTGCAAGGAGGGAAAGGGGGAGGCAGAGGAAAGGGAGTGTCCATCTTCAGGGCAGCTCTGAGCAAAGCCCGGCAGGCTGATGGGGAGCCCCAGAGCCAAAACTATTGTAGCTGCATCGGAAGGACGGCCTGGCCTCCATGTCCCACCATAGTCAGCCACCAGCTAGCAACAGCCTGGGGCGACACTGCAGCAGATCCAAAGGTGCACCAGCTCGGCTGTCTGTCAGTCACCTTCTATCAGTCCAGCTGTCTGTCCAAGCAATTACTTTTGAAGACAGATCTAAGCGGTGTGTCTGTCAGACTGTAAGCCATTTTTTTTAATAAGAGGGGTATGCATATATTTATACTTGCTCTTTGGATAAACAAAGATGTGGGCACTTTGCTAGGAAGATTTGACTGAAGACTCGACCTTTTTATGTAGAAAAATTAAAGATGTTGTAAATCTTTGAGGAATTCTAGATATTAGCTCTGAATGAGTGCTAATTCTGGAGCCCAAACACCGCTGGAGATCAACAATCAGATGAAAATCTATAGCGCTTAATGATAAATGAAGTTTTGACCCTTATAAAATCATCCAGGCCCCACTCCATGGTTATTCTTTGGTTAATGTATTGATGACATAAACATGCTGGGAACCTGGTCTCATCTCCACACAGGCACATACAAAGCAAACTACTACTGTAGGAAGGCCAAATGGAAACCTTTGGAAGTCCCTTAACCACATTCTGGATTGGAAACTAAAAGTGATTCCCCACATCCCTGGGAGAATTGCCAAGAACAATGGCATACACTGAATCAGGCAATGTCAAGGATAGCTGCTGTTCCAGATGTGCTAACTTGAGTAAATCAGCACAAGTATCTGGCATCTAGTACACTATTGATTGAGCTTACAGTTTTGATCCCTTCAAACCATTCTCAAGGACACCATGACTCATTAAACCTCTTTAATAAGTGTGCCTCAATATCCTCTTCATTTTCTTAATTCATCCAGTTATGGTACTAGTTGAAAGAGGAGCAAGGGCCACCTTTTGAATTGTAGCTGCTGCTAAAAGCTCATGATAAATGTTCTTAGCAGCAGGCAGGACCAACTATTTGCCAATAGTAAAGGGCTTCTTAGCTTTAGCAATGCAGTTAGGCACTAAGAATGTTCTCAGTGCAGACACTTTGATGAAGCAGTGGTCTTCAGCAATTGCTTTTGTTCTACATGTTTACCCTTTTGCTCTTTTGAAAGACTCCGAAGACTTATCTTTTAATTCAGGGGCTGAATCTCCTCTTGGCCATACAGTTTTGAAGGCATCATAGCTTCAGTGGATAGCCAGTTGCCATATGTTACACAAAATGGGCTTGGAAAATGTGAATCACCTGAAGCAATGAACCCATAATTTAAGTAGGACTCGGTATTTTATTTTAAATGCAGCTTTCTTTTGCTGGCAGTCTTAAGAGTTTTCTACTGCATCATCATCTGCTTTCTCCTATTCCAAAGATTTCCAATGACATGTTTTTTATTCACTTTGGCTAGGATTAGCTGTGGATTTACTGTATCAGAAAAAGTGTGCAGTGGCAGGGAGAAAGATTCTGATAGAAATGGTAAATGAAATAATGAGCAGGCCATATGCAGAATAAAATAAGTACTGGATTCTAACATAAAGCCGGCCACCAGATGCAATTTAACGGTCCCTTGCTACTCACTGATTAGATTTTTATATGAATCTGCAAAAAAGTGACTTATTACAGTCTGTGTGCTGTCAAACGCTCTGCTAATATAAATCTGTTTCATCCACTCCCCAATGCTAGCATCACTACTCATATCCAGCTCAGATAAACAGGCATTATACTCTCACAAAGAGTGTGCAGCCCAGACCCTTCACATGCCAACTTCACAGTACAATTCACATTCCTAAGAGAATCAAATGATGCTCATCTGACAGGTGGCAGAACTCAGAGGGTAATGCAAGTGATGGGGAATGGTTGTAAATACAGATGAAGCTTCACACTCCCCCACTGCTCACCTCCTGCCATGTCCAGTTCCTAACTGGCCATGAATTTGTGCCAGTTCCAGAGGTTGAGGAGCCTTGCCTTAGTGGATTGTACATCTTTGTCCATCTAGACCTCTGTCTTCCCTACTCTCTTGCCACCTTTGATGATGCTCCTGATTTGTTTTTGTTGTTGTTGTTGTTTTGACTCTCCTTTTTTTCCCAGTTAACTACTGTCCTGGGTGACTTACTTGCATGAACTCATTTAAAGTCCTAACAACAATCTCATGAGGTAGTTACCACTTCTAATCCCATTTTTCTAAATAAGGAAGTAGAAGGTCAGAAAGTTTAAAGAACTTGCCACAGGAATGTTGTTAGGAAGTCACAGAGGTCAGACATAAGCCCCAAAATTCTAGGTTTACAACTTGTGCTCTTAATCACTGTTTTATTCTAATTTTATATAAAAGGGATGGCTGTGTATATCTATTTCCACCCATTTATGCTACTATCACAAAATACCTCCAGCTGGATAGTGCATATATGATAGGAATTTATCTCTTACAGTTTGGAAGGCTGGGATGTCCAAGATCAAGTTGCTAGTGGGTTCAGTATCTGGTAAAAGGCCATTTCCCATGGATGACACCTAATAAGTGTCCATATATGGCAGAAGGGCAGAAAAGCCTGGCTAGCTCCCTTGAGCTCTTTCCTAACAGCACTGATCCCATTCATGTGGGCATAACCCTGGTTACCCAATCACCTCCTAAAGGATCCATCTCACTATCACATTGTCATAGGTAACACTATATGAATGGGGGAGGACACAGTAATATCCACTCACAAATATTGTCTTTTTACTGAACTGTATGACATAGAACACATTGTATTTTATACCTAAGTTAAAGTCATTATGTTGTATCTTATCTAGCTAGCCCTCAACTTTTTCTTGAATAAATAATATTAAAAAGTCATTTCTTGGCTGGGGATTTAGCTCAGTGGTTCCCCCACCAGCCTTGCAAGCGCAAGGTCCCAAATTCACTCCCCAGTACACACACACACAGTTATTTGTGTAATAGCTGAAACCCATACATATATTGCTTACACCTTCTAAATTCAAATTTAAAATTCTAATGATAATGAATAAGAAGTCAGCTTTAAAAGACTTCCAGGAAGATGGTAGAGTGGTGAATATCAGAGAAACAACCCCTCTGAGATTTGGTGTCCAGATGCTGGAACATAGCATCACAAAGGAAAAGAAGGAAAGAAGTAGATCCCCAGGACTCAGCAATCTAAAACAAGAATTGACTCCCACGCAGAGAGTGAAAAGAGAGATTTAAATGCAGTAGATGGAGGTGGCAAGTGGTGCTTTTTCTTTGAGCCCTTACTCATTGTGTTGAAGGGGCAGCTCAAACATGCAGATGCACAGTGACTGTGGGCAACCCACTAAGAGAAATGCACCAGGAGCAACCCTCCAGAGAAATGCAACAGTGGAACAGAGATGTAGCCGACTTGAGTGGCTGGTGAGTTATTCAGGTTTAGACATCCTCCAGGAGAGGGTCATTGGCCAATAGCCATCTTGGAGAAAAGCCAACTGAGAGAACTCAGAGCAGCTGTGGGCTGGCTCCATCTAGAGGAGCCCAGTGACAGGATCAGGTGCAACTGAGTTCAAGTCAGCAAGAGGTCAAGGAGCCAAGTTCAAACCTACAGGAGGCACACAGTGTTGTAGGTTAAACAAATTGAGTTCCAGACTCACAGTCAGAAATCAGCTTGAACATCAGTGGAACTAAAGTGCAGATTTGCTAGTATCATCCACTACCTTGCCAAGAACCTACAGGTAGCTTGCTGGGATTAATCAACATGGATCTGGGCTCTGTCTGCCCACTCTGTCTACCAGCAGAGATATGTCCTGAAGTAGACATATTTTTCTAATATTCTTTTATTTTTGTTTTTTTCTTTTCTTGGTTTGTTTTTGTTTGCTTTTTTCTTGACTATCTGTTCTTTTTACATGAGTGTGAATATTGTTCCTACTTTGTTGGTATTGTTCTGTCGTTTTTATGTCTTTCTTCTCTCTTTCCCTTCTTCCTTCACCAGTTTCCCAAAGTGCACATAAACTTCCTTTATCCTCAGCCTCGCTTCTAATCGCTTCCTCTTCTATTTCTCTATTTCCCCCAGTAACTCTTTTTAAATTGTCTCCTCTGTAGGTAAAATTGTCTTATTGAGGGCATATTTAGCATATACAATTTTCTGGTTTGTTTTAGATTTTGTTATGTTACCATAAATATACTTTATATGGTTAAATATGGCAAATAGATAATTACCACAGTTTGTCATTTTCTAAGCTGTATTTGATACTATTATTATTGCTGATTGTATTGCTTATCCAAGGTGACATAACTGTTCTAATCAGTTGTTCTTCCTGGTATACCAAGACTGGGGTTGCCTTAGGGTTATAAATAATACTATAGGCCAATGGCAAAAAAACAGGGGCTCATACTTGCTTCAGCAGCACATATACACAAAACCAGGGGCTAGGTCAAGTAGACAGCAACTCTTGTCCACAATAAATTGAAGGGGTAGGATCTTGCAACAAACTCAAAATCCATAAACCAGATACACATAGAAGACATCTCTGAGGAGCAGATATTTCCTAAGGGTTCTAAATAATAGGAATAAAGTTATCTGTCATAAGCAACTTACAAGCATCAATCCAAGAATTAAACTTAAAAGAGAGAGAGAGAAAGATAGAGAAGAAAATGAGAAGACACTTAAGCAAGATGCAAACTCAGACTCCCTGCTCACCAAAGGCAAACCCAGGGGGCAATGAGTTATAACAATTCAAAAGCCACTCACCTGGACAGTCTGAAGTGCTAGCAGCAAAAGTAACAAAGCAGATGAAAAAAAATCAAATCAGAAATAATTTCTCAGATAACTACATAGATGATGACCGTAATGAAAGACATCTAGAGCAGATACAGGTAAAATATACAATATACATATTTTAACCTGTTTCTGTGTTCTGTGTTGTTGCCGGAAGTAGGAAGAGGGGTTTGTATACTGGAGGCTGTGACTAAAGTCAAGACGGCTCGAGTGGACATTGCAGAGGAGGGGTCTTGCACAGCGGCAGTGAAGCTGGCCGCCCAGAAGCACGAACAGAGGCTGAAAAAATTCCAGGAGCTGCATCTGAAGCAGAACAAAGCTCATAAATTAAATCACCAGGAAGCTGTGGAAGAAGATAAAAGACTTAAATTATTTGCAAATTGGGAAGCCAAAAAAGCCCATTTAGAATGGGAACTACAAGAAGGAAAGAAAAAGGAATGTGCAGCAAGAGGGGAAGACTATGAGAAGGTGAAGTTGCTGGAGATAAGTGCAGAAGATGCAGAAAGCGGGGAGAGGAAAAAGAAGTGAAAAAAACCCTAATCTTGTATTTTCAGATTATGCTGCTGCCCAGTTACACCAGTATCACCAGTATCACCAGTATCACCGTCAGACCAAACTTGACATGGAAACACACAAAAGACAGAGAAAAATATAGAGAAGAGATTTTCCCAACATCCAACAGTCTTCTTCATGGGACACATGTGCCTTCCACAGAAGAAATTGATAGAATGGTCATAGATCTGGGAAAACAAATTGAAGTATGAGACAAATATAGTCAAAGACATCCTTACAATGATGATGCAGACATTTACTACATTAATGAAAGGAAT
>NW_022900944.1:22568009-22576201 GCF_012274545.1 Fukomys damarensis
CAAATTCAATAAGAAAGCTGAAAGGTTCTATGGGAAGTATACGGCTGAAATTAAACAGAATTTGGAAAGAGGAACAGCTGTTTAATCCCAGAACTGTTTTTAGAAGCTTAAGAATGGAGTGAAAATTTCTGCTAGCAAATTGAAGTTCTCTTTAATATTTTATCAATAAATCAAAACATAGTCTATGCCTTCCCACTCAAAATATTAAAATAATGTTTTTTTCTTAAATGTAAATATATTTATATAATATATATGGGAGGGGCGGCTTAGGAAAATGGTGGAAACTCTGAATGCCCAACATAGGGAAGAAATGCAATCTATGAAACAGATTCAAACAGATATCCAGGAGATTAAAAATTCCATTGACAGTATACACAGCAGAATGAGCCAATATAAGGACAGAATATTAGATATAGAAGACAAGATTGTGGTTACCAATCATGAAAAGAAAAATTTCTTTAAAACAGCAAAAGACCATGAAAATTCAATCCATCAGTTGCTATATGATGCAAAGAATAACACAGAATTGATCAAGAGTCAATGAAAAAGCAGGAAATAGCAAAACTGGCATAAAAGCCTGTTTACAGAAGTAATGGCAGATAATTTCCGAAGCACAGAAAACAAATTTGAAAGCTGGGTGTGGTGGCGTACACCTGTAATCCCAGCACTTGGGAGGCTGAGGCAGGAGGATCTCTGTGAGTTCGAGACCACCATGGGCTATATAGTGAGTTCCAGGTCAGTCTCAAGTACATAGTGAGACCCTGTCTCAAGAAACAAACAAACAAAAGAAAACAAATTTGACATAAAGATAAGTAAGGCATGTAGAATTCCAATTGGCCATGATTTTAAAAAACAATCTACCCCAAGGCATATAACAGTCAAGATTCCACAAATTTAATACAAGAACAGAATATTAAAAGCTGTTAGAGAAAAGAAACAAATCTCCTATAAAGGAAAGTCCATCCGAATCACAGATTTCTCAGCTCAAACCCTCAAGTCAAGGAGAGATTGCACTAAAGTATTTCAAGCCCTAAAACAACCTCTAACCCAGACTGATGTACCCCACAAAACTATCTTTCAAAACTGATGGAGAAATAAGGTATTTCCATGACAAAGGACACCTGAAGAAATTCATGACCACCAAACCAGCACTCCAAAATGTTCTGAAAGACATTTTAGAAAGAGACAATGAGGACTACAACTCCATAAATCCCAACAGAATGAATCCACCAGGCAAGGAAAGTAAATAAACAGAAAGTGGGAGGGACCAATAATAGGAAAATAACATGACAAGGATAAATCAATATGTATCAGTTATAACCAACAATGCAAATGGTTTCAATTCACCAATCAAAAGAAACAGACTGGGACCAGGGATTTAGCTCAGTGGTTCTGCCACCTACCCTACAAGCGTAAGGTTCTGAATTCAATCCCTGGTACCAAAAAAGAAAAAGAAACAGACTGGCAGAATGGATCAAGAAGCAAGATCCTACAATACACTTTATACAAGAAATACATTTAATTCAAAAAGGTATTCATAGATAGAAACTCAAAGGATGGAAAACAATACTCCATGGGACAGAAACCCAGAAAAAAGCAGGAATAGCCATTTTATTTACAAAGTGAACTTCAATCCAAAACTGATCAAGAGAGACAAAGAAGGTCACTACATCCTGGTAAAAGGGAACAATCCAAGAGGAAGAGATAACAATCATAAATATATATGCACCAAATATCAGTGCACTCAACTATATAAAAAATATTAACGGACTTGAAAAGTCAAATAAGCACTAATTGTAATGGGAAACCTCAATACACCAGTGTCACAAATAGATCAACCAACTAGACCAAAAAAAAAAAAAAAAAGTCAAGAATATCAGAACCGAACCAAACTTTGGAACAAATTAACTTAGCTGTCTATAGAGTGTTCTACCCTACAACATCAGAATAAACATTCTTCTCAGCTGCACACAGGATGTTCTCCAAAATATACCATATATTAGCTCACAGAACATGCTTAAGTACAAAGGAATTGAAATTAAACCATGCATATTATCAGACCATAGTGCAATGAAATTGGAAATTAATGGCAAAAGAAACCACAAAGACTTCATAAACATATGAAAATTAAATAACACTCCTGAACAACCAGTAGGTCCCAGATGAAATTAAAGAAGAAATTAATTTCTATAATTAAATGATAATGCCATTAGAGAATATCAGAATTTATGGGACTGAAAGCAGTCCTACGAGGAAAATTTATTGTGGTGAATTTCCATATAGAAAAAACAGAGTAAACTCATATAAACAGCCTAATTTGGAAACTCAAGTTTCTAGAAAAAGAAGAGCATGTCAAGCCCAAAGTTCATATAGGGAAGAAATTATAAAGATCAGAGCAGAAAGTAATGAACGGAGATTAAGAAAACAATACAAAAAAATCAATGAATTGAAGAGTTGGTTCTTTGAAAGATTAAATAAAATTGACAAACCCTTAGCCAATGTTATTTTTTTTAAAAAGGCAAGACTTAAATCCCCACAATTAGGAATGAAAGCAGTGAAATAACAACAGATTCTGCAGAAATTCAGAAGGTCATCAATACCTAGTTTGAGAATCTGTATTCTAATAAGATGAAAAACACAAAAGAAATGCACAGATTCCTAGATACATATGAATTATCAAAGCTGAATAAAGAAGATATAAAAATTTGAAATAAACCAATACCAGTCAATGAAATTGAAGATATAATTAAAAACCTTTACCAATAGAACTATGGACTGAAACTTACAAACAGTGAGTCAAAATAAACCTTTCCTCCTTGGAAAAAAAAAACAAAAACAAAAAACCCATCAATAAAAAAATCCCAGGCCCTGACGGATTCTACAAGAAGACCTTATAACGCCATTTCTCAAACTCTTTAATGAAATTGAAAGAGAAGCAATACTCCAAAATTCATTCTAGAAGCATGCATTACCCTGATACCAAAACCAGAGAAGGATCCAACTAAGAAAAAGAACTACAGACCAATCTCCCTAATACACATAGATGCAAAAATCCTCAATAAGATATTGGCAAACAGGGCTGGAGATTTAGTTCAGTGGTTCCACCATCTGCCTCAAGCACAAGGTCCCAAGTTAAAGCCCCAGTACCAAATAAATAAATACAATAATTTTTAAAATCTATTAAAAGATACTGGCAAACAGAAATCAGCAAATTATCAAGAAGATTATAAACCATAACCAAGTAGGATTCTTCCCAGGGATGCAGGCATGGTGCAACATATACAAATCTATAAATGTTAAACATATTAACAGAGCCAGGCCAGGGGTGTAGCTCAGCACTGCCCTGCATGTGTGGCAAGCTCAAGGCCCTGAGTTCAATTCCCAGTGCAAAACAAAACATATTAACAGAATCAAAGACAGAAATCACATGATCATTTTAACAGATGCAGAAAAAGTGTTTGACAAAGTCCAACATTCATTCATGATAAAACACCCTACAGAAAATTGGTATAGATGGTCTTTATCTCAATCTGATAAAAAGTCATCTAAGACAAACAAACATCCAAAATCATAATAAATGGACAAAAACTGAAAGCTTTCACTCTAAAATCAGGAACAAGACAAAGATGTCCACTGTCACCACTCCTATTTAATATATTTTCAGAAACATTAGCCCGAGCAGTTAGACAACAGAAAGAACTAGAAGGAATAAGGATAGGAAAGGTAGTTGAATTATCATTATTTGCAGATGACACGATACTCTACATAGAAGACGCCCAAAACTCCATCAAAAGACTTCTAGATTTAAAAATCAAATTGAGTAGTGTGGCTGGATACAAAATCGACACTGAAAAATCAATAACATTCCTGTACACAAATAACAAACTCACTGAGAAAGAAATTAGGAAAAGGACACCTTGTACAATAGCATCAAAAAAAAAAAAAAAAAAGAAAGAAAGAAAGAAAGAGAAATAAATACCTAGGAATCAATCTAACAAAGGAAGTAAAAAATCTTTACACTGAAAACTACAGAACTCTGAAAAAAGAGATGGAAGAGAATATCAGAAAATGGAAGGATATCCCTTGCTCTTGGGTAGGAAGAACCAATATAGTGAAAATGACCATACTTCCAAATTTTCATACAAATTTAATGCAATCCTAATCAAAATAAAAATCATATATCTCACAGAATTAAAGAAAATAATCCTAAAATTTATTTGGAACCAGAAGAGACCTAGAGTAGCAAAGGCAATTTTGGGCAACAAAGGAAAGGCAGAGAGCATCACAATCCCTAACTTGAAATTATACTACAAAGCTACTGTGATAAAAACAGCATGGTACTGGCAAAAAAGACACAGACCCAAAGAACAATGGAACACAGTAGAAGGTGCAGAAACAACCCCAAACACACTCTGCCACTATTCTAGACACAGTCAGTCTTCCTGATCTTTGACAAAGGAGCTAAACACCTTCACTGGAAGAAAGTTTAATAAATAGTGCTAGAATAACTGGCTTTCCATGTGCTGAAGATTAAAACTAGACCCATATCTTTCACCATGCACTAAACTAAAATCAAAATTGATGAAAGATCTAAATACAAAGAAATCAACACTAAATCTGCTGGAAGAGAGAATAGGTAGAACTCTTGAAGACATTGGTTTAGGCAAATCTTTATGAACAAAATCCTGACTGAACAGGAAATATCACAAAGAATCAACAACTGAGGTCTCCTCTTATTACAAAGCTTTTGCATACCATAAGAAACCACCAAAAGAGTGAACAGACAACCAACAGTGTGGGAAAAAATTTTTGCCAATTTTTCTCAGACATCAGACCTAGGAAGACAAAAACAAAACAGACTCCAGGGCCAGGGATTTAGCTCAGTGGCACCACGCCTGCCTTGCGAGCACAAGGTCCTGAGTTCAATCCTGGTATGGGGCTGGGGGAGGGGGGTAATCAGACTCCCAAGTTTGAAGACCCAATCCAAAAAATGGGCATCTGAAATGAACAGATAGGTCTCAGATTAAAGAGTAGAAACACCAAATACATGAAAAAAATGTTGAATATCACTGGTCATCCGAGAAACGCAAATTAAAACACTTGTGATTCCATCTCACTCCGGAAAGAATAGCTATTATTAAGAAGTGAACCAGTAACAAATGCTGGTGGGGCTGTGGGGAACCAGAAAGCTTTCTTCACCATTGGTGGGAGCACAGAGTTGTGCAACCACTATAGAGATTCCTCAAAACCCTAAAACTAGAGGTTCGACCCCGTTAATCTCCTTCTTGGTATCTTCCTGAAAGAATTAAAAGCATCACACAACAGTGATGTATGCACACTCATGTTTATAGCGGCACAGTTTATAATAGCTAAATCTTGAAAACAGCCCAAATGCCCATCAACATAGGAATGGCTAAAGACAGTGTGGTTTTTATACAACAAAATACTACTCTGCTTTAAAGGATAAGCTGTAGGGGCTGGGGATTTAGCTCAGTGGTTCTGCCACCTGCCTTGTAAGCACAAGGACCTGAGTTCGATCCCCGGTGCCAAAAAGAAAAAAAAAATAAGTTTGAAAGAAAAAAAATTTTTTTGAGACAAGTTCTCACTATGTAGTTCAGGCTGACCTAGAATACAGGCACGCACCACCGCATATGGCAAACCTTGGGACACTTCTAGCTGAATGGGTGCACCCTGAGACCATACACTTAACTGAAATAAAT
Organism: Fukomys damarensis; assembly: GCF_012274545.1. Taxonomy (NCBI): domain Eukaryota; kingdom Metazoa; phylum Chordata; class Mammalia; order Rodentia; family Bathyergidae; genus Fukomys; species Fukomys damarensis. Next base: position 22,573,730 of record NW_022900944.1, read on the forward strand.
CGGACACACGTGTAAATACATTGTTTCTGTGATGTGAGAAAACAAAAATGTAAATAAGGACCAAAATGTATAATAGATATTGTGAAATAGGAAGAAAATGTTGAAATGAGAAGGGGAACAAGGGGGGATGGAGGAAAGGATAAGAAAAAGAGAATATAATGAGAAAAATGGAAACACAGCTTTTGCAAATAAGGAGGGTAAGATGGGTTGGGGGAGGGAACGGGAAAAAAGAATCAAGATACATCATATATCATGCACAGGTACAAATTATCTATGATGAATGTGATCATTATCTAAAATGTACCAATAAAAAAAAAAAAGCCAGCCTTGTCTTAGGGTTTCTATCTAGAACATCCCCCAAAAGCCGTGAGTGTTCAGGGGTGGGGCTGTAGGAAGGTGATTGGACGGTGGAGGGTGGGTGCCTCGGAGAGGAGTTCAGGGCTAATAGGTGGAGTCATGGCTCTTTGCGGGTGTGACCCGGAAGGGTTTATCTCCCTTCTCCTGCTTCCTGACCTCCTGGGCTGCACTCCTGTCCTCAGCTCAGGCCCTTCCACTATCCAGTTCCAGGGAACTGGAATCCTAAATAAACCCCTCTTCCTTTTACTTGGGGGTGTGCTGTCCCGGCGGCGAATAAGTGACGAAGACATCCTCATGGTGTAACTAACCCTGTTTGAAACTCACAAGAACGCATCAGGTCCCTCCATCCATGCTTCACAGAAGGGACAGAGTCTAGGGGACACCGGTGACCAGCGAGATGGTAAGGCCACCACTGAGGACAGGACTCGCAGCTCCTTTACTCACTCCTGCTGCGTCCGGAGAATACTGGCCTCATTGCGCGCTGCAGTAAGATGACCTTACCAAAAGTGGGAAATGCGATCAGAATGGAGAGATTTCAGTTTCCGGTTCCTCAGGGCAGGCTGCAGCATGACTCGGTACTCATGAGAAGAGAGAAGTCGCGGGGCACTGTAAATGCCTGGTGTGATTTCCCTCCGTTGTTTTTTGCCCCAGCCCGGTGGGGCTGAGTGAATGAGGCCTGGCCGCCCCGCGAAGCCAGGATGAAAAGCTCCCTTCCAGGCGCTGTCAGGGCGGCTCAACCTGGGCGCCCCGCGCTCGGGCAGGCTGAAGAATCCTTTGTCTTCAGACGGTGACAAGAGGGCGAAAAAATCCCAACTATTCGGCTGTGTGGCATCGCTCAAGCATGCCTTAATGGGGAAGGGCTAATGAGGAATGTAGGCTTTCAAAAGTCCAGCATTAAAAACCCCCAAAGCGTCTCACTGTACGATTCCTCACAATTATAATTAAGAAGATTCAAGCAACAAATCAGAGATTATGTTACCATTTTACCCAGTGCGATGGCTGTGGACCCTGCTTTCCTTTACTGGTTACATTCAAAGAGAACTTGGCCTGTTATAATCAAGTGTGCAGAAGAAAACATCCCTATTCTTGGGGATTCTATGGGGGTAGCAGGAATAAGAGAATAAAAGAAAAGGCAATTTTAAACCACCAAATGAACCGCAGCTGCAGGGGCCTCTCCACCCCTCTCCTGTGCTGACCTATTCATGGACCCCGGCTCCTGAGATTAGCTGGGGGTTTCCAGGGATCTCGACCCCAAACCACTTTTTAACGTTTTCCAAATTCCTAGTGGGGAAAATTCGCTTATGTATTTCCTTATAGCTTCTTCCCCAGTAATTTTATTTTATTTTTCTTCCCAGTGATTTAAAAAAGCACTTACCTTGCAACATTGTGCTTCAAGTTAGATAAAAATGCTTCTAATTAAAAGAATAGGGCTACAGTACCTCAACACTGCCTGTGTGATGGGAGGAGATTCTATCTCAATGAAACATTTTTTTCTTCTTCTTTTTTTTTTTAATATATGTGTAGTTGGGAAGGGAAAATAATGGATACCCATAATTGTTCTTTTGTTTGTTTGGGTGTTTTTTGTTATTGTTGTTTAGTAGGATGAAGCTCAGGGCCTCAACTGCTGGGATCCACAGGATAGAATGTGAAGTTTTCCTAATTTCAAAGTCATCCTTTGGAGAGGGGCAATGGGAAATTATTGCAGACTGAGTAGGAGCGGAGACTTTCAGTTTGGGAACACGAAAAAGTTGTGGAGAAGGGAGCATACACTTTACTGCAGTGAAAAAGTCCTCACTTTTTAAAATTAATAAACACCATTACGACAACAAGATTACAAATTCCTGGTATAAACTCGAAGAATAAAAAAGAGGAAAATATAAATAATTTAAAAATCTCACTACTCAGACACACTTTTAATATTTTTGTATATATTCCCTCACAAATTTCATCAAAAATATATTCAGTATGTAAAAATGTGAGTAAATAAAACTAGGATTGTATATTAGGCATATTATTTAGCAGCCTCTCACTCATGTGTGAATACAAATATATTACATATATTTTTATCATCTGCATCATCATTTTCACTGGCCTCATAAGTGATGGATATAAGTG
>NW_022900944.1:22576345-22591684 GCF_012274545.1 Fukomys damarensis
GTTCACATTCTTGTACCTACATCTTACATGATTGCTTTTTCAGAATAAACAAGGGGTAAATAATTGCTCAGTATGCACATTAAGAGTTAAGCACCAGGCATGGTGGTGCATACCTGTAATCCCAGAACTCAGGAGGCTGAGGCAGGAGGATCTCACAAGGAGTCCAAGGCCAGCCTGGGATACATAGTGAGTTCAAGGCCAGACTGAATTACATAGCAAAACTATGTCTCAGAAAAAAAAAAAGTTAAAGCCAAGCATAGTAATTGACCCATGTGTGTAATCCCAGCACTCTGGAAAGCTGAGGTAGGAGGACAGCAAGTTCAAGAAATTTAGTGATTTAGGGAGACCCATCTCAGAAAAAGAAAGGCGGGGGTCGGGTTAGTGGTTCTACCACTTGCCTAGAAAGCCCTAGGTCCAGAGTTCAATTTCCAGTATAAAAAACAGAGAGAGAGAGAAAGGGCTGGGATGTACTGGGATGTGCATGCAGTATTTAAGTATGAAAGCCCCAGGTTCAATCCCCAGTACCTTCCCACACATGTACACACACACACACACACACACACACACACACACACACACAAATGTGTGTCCTTTGCCATTTAACTTTTGTTTTTGAGACAATCTTACCTTGTAATTCAGTCTGGCCTTGAACTCCTCCTGCCTTAGCCTCCCAAGTGCTGGGATTACAAGTGCATGCCACCATGCCTAGCACCAATTTAGCTTTTGTGTGTATGTCTTCCCTTCTTTATATATGAGATCTCTTTATAGTAAGAATCTTATTGGCATTTATCATACAATTTTAGTTTATGGAACTTTTGCCATGTAGATGTTCTCAGTTTTTCACTCAGTTAAATCTTTTTGTTTCCTTTATACTTTTTGGCTTTGGTTATCATGCTTTCCTTCACTCAAATGACATAAATATTTATCTGCATTTTCTTTTGATACTTTTGTAGATTTCTTCAAAGTATGACATAATGAAAGCCACATATGAAAAACCCAGAGCTACCATCATATACAATGGCTAAAGACTGAAACCTTTTCCGCTAAGAGTAGGAATAAGATGAGAACACCAGCTTTAACCACTTCTTTCCAACACAGAATAGTAAGTTCTCTCATGCATTTGGCAAGAAAAAGAAATAAAAAACATCCAAAAACTGGAAAGGAAGGAGTAAAATGATCTGTTTGCAGGTGACAATATTGTAGATGGGTCAGTTAATTAGATATCTTATAGGCAGTTGGACAGGGCCAGCCCTCAAGGAGCCAACACGGAGGACAATCAACACACACTCACTGAAGGCCCGACTTGAGAAACTACCATATCCATGTACTTTCCCTAAGGACGAAAGCAGTGATTGATATTCTAAATAGGTATCTATCACCTGGGTGGGGGACCAAACTCTTACCTACCCCTTCCAGGAAAGGGTCCCTGATGGATAATCCTTGTAAGCTGGCTAGGTGACTCGCTTCCCCATTGGATCCCCATATAATCAGTATTACCTAAGTGACTATACTTGTCATAACCTTATGAGTTGATCATAGTTTTGTCCAATGTGTGATTCTCCCTGGACCAATATTACCTAAGTGACTGTATTTGCAAGCTTACTAGTTGCCTATAGTTTTGTTCCACCTTGAACCTGCCTCACCTCTTGACTTTGTCCCATAAAACACCTTTGAGAAGCAGGGTGGGTGGGCCACCCATTTTCCGGTCCCCCTTCTGTCTCTCTTAGACAGAAGTTTCTTTCTCTCAATAAATTCTTCCTACTCTTAACCTCCATTGTTCCCAGAAGTCATTTGATTTTAGAGAACACAAACTCATATTTCAGGTTTAGGAGTTACACCCATTTCCCCTATATCAACATGATCTTATATATGTAAGAAACTCCAGGCTGGGGATTTAGCTCAGCGGTTCAGTGGCCTGCCTTGCAAGCACAAGGACCCGAGTTCAATCCCTGGTACCAAAAAAAAAAAAAAAAGAAACTCCAAAGATTCCAACACACACACACACACACACACACACACACATACACTATTAGTACTAATAAACACATTTAGCAAAGTTGTGGATCAAAATTACAAAAATTAGTTGTTTTTATGCACTAATAACACTCTGAAAAGAAAATTAGGAAGACAATTCCATTCACAATACTGTAGTATCAAAAAGAACTCAAAACTTAGTAACAGACTTAACCAAGGAAACAAAAGATCTGTATACTGAAAACCATAAAACATTGATGAAAGTAAATAAGGCACAGATACCAAATGGAAAAAATTTCAATTTTCGTGGATTGAAGGACCTAGCATTGCTGTCAGTACCACCCTAAACTATCTACAGATTGAATGCAGGCTCTGTTAAAATCACAGTAACATTTATTGCAGAAGAAGAAAAATCACCCTAAAATTTTTGTAGAATCTCAAGGGACCTCAAGTAGAAAGGAGGGTGGGAAAGGGAGAGGGAGGGGAGGAGAGAAATGTATTACAAAGCTACAGTAATCAAAAGAGCATCATATTATCATAAAGACAGACATATTGAAGGACCAGGCTGAAAAAAAAGAAGACAGACATATTGACGAATGAAATAGAATCCAAAAATTGCATATGTAATCATTGGGTTTTCTACTGTTCACTAGGGAAAAGAGATTATTTTTCCCAACATGTGGTCATAGGAAAACTGAATATTCACATGCAAGATAACACACTGGATCCTCACATCATATACAATATTAACCCTAAATCAGGACGGGAATGTAGCTCAGGGGCGGTGAGAGGCCCCAAGTTCGTTGGTTCCGAGTACTGGAAAAAAGTAACCCAAAATAGATCAAGGGACTAAATATAAGAGCTAAAGCTATAAAACTCTTAGGAAGAAAAAGAAAAGGAACAAATTTCATAGCAATTGGATTTGGCAATGATGTCTTTGATCTGACACCAAAACCAGGCAACAAGAAAAAATAAAAGCATGGTGTACTGGAGCGAAATTAAAAACTGTCCATCAAAGGGCACAATCAACAGATAACAGGGGCAATCTACAGAATGGGGAAATATTTGCAAATCACATATCTGATAAGGAACTTTGTATATCCAGAAGGCATAAAGGATTACAACTCAACAACAAAAAAGCAAACATTCCAATTTTTTTTGTTTTGTTTTTGTTACCAGAGATTGAACTCTGGACCCTGTGCTTGCGAGGCAGGTGGCAACACCACTGAGCTAAATCCCTGGTCAAACACTCCAATTTTTCATAAGCAAAGGACTGAAACAGACATTTATCTAAAAAAAATACAGACATTTCTCTAAAAAAATAAAATATGCCAGTATGCACATGAAAACACCACTAATCATCAGGGAAATGCACACCAAAATTACAATGATCAGCACCTGGGGAGGCTGGGGCAGGAGGATTGCAAATTCAATTCCAGCCTGGGCAATGTAACAACTTAGCAAAACCCTATCTCAAAATTTAAAACTTTAAACAAAAGGGAGGTGGGGTGGGAATGTGGCACAGTGTAAAGACCCTGGGTTCAATCCCCAGTACCACACAAAAACAAACAACACCTCACTAAAAAAAAAAAAAAAAAAAAAAACAAAAAGGGGGCTACTTCTTAAAAAAAAAAAAAAAAAAAAAAAAAGCTACAGTGAGATGATACTTCATACATACCCATTAAGAATGCTATTAAAGGCAGGGGATTTGGCTCAGTGGTTCCACTGCCTGCCTCACAAGTGCAAGGATCCAAGTTCGATCCCTGGTACAAAAAAAAAAGAATGCTATCAAAGCCATGTATGATGGTACAGGCCAGCCTGAACTACACAATGAGACCCTGTTAAAAATAAATAATTAATTTTTAAAAATTATTAAAAAGCCAGGCATAGTGGTACACATTGGTGCTCCCAGAACTCAGGAGACTGAGGCAGAAGGACTGCCTTGAGTTCAAGGCCAGCCTGGGCTGCATATTGAGCTCAAGGCCAGGATGAACTACACAGCAAGACCCTGTCTCAAAAAATTTTTAAAAATTACTATTAGAGAAAAATAAAAATAGGAAATAAAAAGTCCCAGAAATGATACAGTAAATGGAACCCTTGTCCACTGCCAGTAGTTTTGTAAAATGATACAGCTGCTATGGAAAACAGTATAATGGTTTCTCCAAAAACTAAACACAGAATTACCACCACATGCTCCAGCAGTTCTACTCCTAAGTATTGAAAGAAGGGACTCAAATAGACATCTACTCATGGTCACAGTAACATCATTCACAATGACCAAAAGGTGGAAACAACCTACGCTTTCATCAAATGATAAGAGTGTGGTCTACACACATACGGACATATGATTCGGGGCCAGAGTGGTACCGTGCCTGCCTCTCAGGTCCTGAGTTCGATCCCTGGCACAAAAAACAAAACAAACAGACGAAAAACAAGACAGATGATTCAGCTCCAAAACAGAATGAACTTCCAGCAGGCTGTGGTGGCACATACCTGGAGTAACAGCACTCAGGAGACTGAGGCAGGAGGATCACCAGAGTTTGAAGCCAGCCTGGAGTTCAAGGCCTGCCTGAGATACACAGCAAGCCCCTGTCTCAAAAAAAAAAAAAGAGCTTTGACACAGGCTTCAATATGGAGGAACCATGAGATAAGCCAGCCACAAAAGGACAAATACTGTGTGACTCCACTCTTAGGAGGCACATGGAGCAGTCAAATTCCTAGAGATGGAAAGTAGAGCAGTAGCTGCAGGCACTGCGGGCTGGGGGAGTAAAGGGCTGCGATTGAACAGGACACAGCTTCAGAGTAGGAAGATGACGATGATGGCTACGTGACTGTGCCACTGAACTGTACCCTTAAAAGTAAACTGGTGAATTTTCTGTCATGTATATTTTATCCCCTGCCAAAGAATGTAAAGCATGCTTGCTGTGAAAGAATTCAAATGGGCCAGGCACTGGGGCCCAGGCCTGTAATCCCAGCACACAGGAGGCAGCAGCAGGATCATTGTGAGTTTGAGGCCAGCCTGGGCTACACAGTGAGTTCAAGACCAGCCTGAACTACATAGTGAGACCCTGTCTCAAAGCAGAAACAATCAAAACTTGTAAGTTTTTGAGGACTAGGGCTGAAGCTCAGGGAGAAAGCCCTTGTCTAGCACGCACAAGGCACTGTGTTCAATCCCCAACACCACAAAACACTTTTAAAAGTTCCTCTTTCATCAGGTACTGAATTCTTATCTACATAGTAAGTCCACTTCGAAATTTTGATTTTGTTTCATTCTTTCACTGGCTAGCTAATTTCTTTTTTCCACACAAATCTAAGGGTACACTCAGTGCGCAGTGCGGAGAGCCTGTACCTCACTGCAGGAGATGCCTGAGGCCCAGGCAGTTCCCAGCCAGAGGCAACCAGATTCGGATTTCTCTCACCAATGACCAGGTTTACTTATTCGAAAATTCATATAAATGGACTGGTTAAGTATGCATTCTGTTTTGTCTGCTTTTCTTCAGTCGGTGCAAAGTTTCCAAGTTATGTATTAGAATGTACTGATGAAACACTATAAATTACATTTACATGATTCTTTGTATATTAGAACTCTATGATGTTTTGTTTTGTTTTTTGAGGTACAGGGGATTGAACTCAGGCAGTGCTGAGCTACATCCCTAACTTTCTTTTTTTCTTTCTTTTTGTCTTGGAACAAAATCTCCTTCAGTTGCTTCGGCTGGCCTCAAATTTGTGATTCTCCTGCTTCACCAACTGAAATACCTGGGATTATAGGCTTATATTGCTATACCTGGATCCACAGTGTTTTTATATCTTCATTTTGGTCATCTTTCTCCATGTTAAATTCCAGTTAATTAAATCAATACTAAATGCTCAATATAGTGAATAACCATTAAATTTATGGTACTGGGGATTGACCCAGGGCCTTCACACTGAGATACAACCCCAGCCCCTTTTATTTTTATTAAGACAAGTCCTCACTAAGTTGCTAACTTGCTCAGACTAACATTTAACTTCTGATCCTCCTTTCTCAGCCTCCCAGAATGCTGGGATTACAGGTGTGCACCACCACGCCCAGCTATGTATGTTATGATACTTAAATATTTTCTTTCTTCTTTTCTTTTTTTTTTGCTACCAGAGATAGAACTTGGGACCTTGTGCTTGTGAGGCAAGCGATGACCCCACTGAGCTACATCCCTGGCCCTTCTTCTAGTATTTATCACCAGTATAAAACAATGATGGGTTTTTTCTGGACAATTCACTGATTTTTTTTTTTTTTTTTTTTTTTTTTTTTTTTGGTACCAGGAATTGAACTCAGGACCTTGTGCTTTTGAGGCAGGCCCTGTGCTGCTAAGCTACATCCTCAGCCCCAATTCACTGATTTTTAAAAATATGTCTACTGAGGGCCCGGGATTTAGCTCAGTGGTTCCGCCACCTGCCTTGCAAGTGCAAGGACCTGAGTTCAATCCCTGATAGCAAGAAAATAAGTCTGCAGAGCTATACTGCCATCCTCACAATCTTCTTTGAGAACATAAAATGGTAAATTTTCATTACCTCAAAAAGAAACACTGGGGCTGAGGTATAGCCCTGTGATAGAGCTCATGCTAGCATGTGTGAGGCCCTGGGTTCAATCCTCAGTACAAAAAAGAAAAAAAGGGAAGGAGAGAGGTAAGAAAAAGAAAAAAACCTTGAACCTATTTATAGTTACTCTCCATTCCTATCCCTAGTCTAAGGTGACCATTAATCTACCTTGTCTCTTCCTATTTGCCTTTTCTGAACATCTCATGTGAAGGGAATTATATAATATGTGTCCTTTTGTGTCTATTTTTTTTCACTGAACACATTTTCAAGGTGCATCCATCTTATAACACATATTACTACTCAGTTCCTTTTCATTGCCAAAGGGTGTCCCATTATATGCCAAACCACATTTTAATTATCAAGTGGATGACCTTTGGATTTGTTCTACTTTTTGGCTACTGTGAATAAGGCCATGGACAGCTGAGTGTTTGACTTTGTACAGACATGTTCTTATTTCTCCTGGCTACATTCTTAGGAGTGGAACTGATAAACGATAATGGTATTCTCATAACTTCCTGTTTAACATTTGAAGAAAATGTCAGCTGATTTTCCAAAGTGACTGTAATATTTCACATTCACACCTACGGTGTACAGAAAGGCTTATTTTAATCTCCATGAAGGGAGATGAAACATAAATAGAATAACCGAAGAAATTCTGACTAAGAAGAATTCATCTTTCCTCCTGCTTGAGAGATGGGAGATGATTTTCATCTGTTCTACTTTCTGGATCTCTTCATTTCTTTTCCACAGCCTCCCTGGAGCTAGAGAAGTCATGACTGTCTTTGGTAACCAAGATCCTGAGTTAAATTGAACAGCAGCTTGCCAAGACCTCCCTTGTGATGAAATACCCCTTTCTGTTCACATACACACAAACCCAATTTTTAAAAACCCTTGTTAAATCTCCTTAATACAAAGAATCAGTTACCTTCCTCACCTTCTATTAATAGAACATATGTTTATCTCTAGTATTCAGAGTGTAGACAGGTATGAAAGTGCTTTAACTTTTTGAAAAGACGAACAATGTCATTTGCATTGTTTTATTCAAATACGAAGGTACAAAACAGAGGACTAGGATTGCATTTAGTTTCCCTTAAACTGCCAATTTCATGTAACTGACAATATGAACTCAATGACACCAAATCTACTCATTGGGCCGTGACTGCCCCTATAGAACAAGGTCCCGAGTTCATTGCCCAGTACCAAAGGGGGGAAAAAAGTCTACTCATCATTCATCCATTCAAGATCAAGTTGAGCTTGGGGATTGAGCTCAGTGGTTCTGGCGCCTGCCTGGCAAGTGCAAGGACCTGAGTTCAATCCCTGGTACCAAAAATAAAAAAAAAAAAAGAAAAGAAAAGAAAAAATCAAGTTGAGGTTTTGTTTTTTTGGTTGGGGGGGTAAGAGGGATTGAACTCGGGCGCTTGCACTTGCGAGGCAGGCGATGGAACCACTGAGCTAAGTCCCCAGCAATCAAGTTGAGGTTGTTTGGTTTGGTTTGGTTTTTTGAGACAGTGTCTCACTATGTAGTTGAGAATGACCTGGAACTCACTATGTAGCCCAGGCTGCTCTTGAACTCACAGAGATCCTCCTGCCTCAGCCTCCTGTGTGCTGGAATTACAGGCATGTGCCACCACGCCCGGCCTCAAGTTGAGGATTAAAGCAGACCACTGGCTGTCATGTGAAGCTACTGCTTGTAAGTCTGCAATAAATTCAAGCAAAAAAAAAAAAAAAAAAAAAAAAAAAAAAAAAAAAAAAGAAAAAGAAAGAAAGAAAGAAAAAGAAAATTGGAAACAGAAAACATAGGGAGTCAATGAATATTCATACCTCTAAAAAGAAACATTAAGAGCCCGGTGTGGTGGCCCACGCCTGTAATCTCAGCATGGGGGGGCTGCTGAGGCAAGAGGATCGCTGTGAGTTTGAGACAGCTTGGGCTACATAGTGAGTTCCAGGTCAGTCTCAACTACATAGTGAGACCCTGTCTCAAAGGACAAAAAACAAAACAAACATTAAGATATTTCTTGTATTGAATTTGGCAGTGGTACAAAATAGGCAAAGAAACTACGTTTTAGGGTTAAGAGTTATTCTGTCTCACCAGGGTTAAGGTGGGTCCGAAATGGCGTTATACTCTACCACCTGCTTAGGGGGATACTTCTCAGTCGTCTTGATACACTGTCAAATGCTCCAAAAACCGTAGGTAGTCCACTTTTCCTTCTGTGCTGTTTGTAGTATGAAAGGAAGCAAGGTAAATAAAATTCTGAAAAAGAAACTATCCTCAGAGAAACCCAAATGAATAATTTTCTGTCTATTCTGCTTAAGGAGCCACGTTTTCCTTAACAATTAATTTATGACCACCGGGGATGTAGTTCAGTGGTACCGTGCCTGCCTGGCAATTGCAAGGTCCTGAGTTTGATCTCCGGTACTGCAAAAATAATAGTAATAATAATTTAAAAGAAAAAACCTACAATGAAAAGAGAGACTGGATCCTTCTCCCGGATGAGAGGGAGAAGTGCGTGACCCATGCAGGGGAAGGATGGCAAAAGCTAAATGGGGCTATCAACCAAGTCAGTGGAGGAGGAGAGACAAACAGGCCCATCCTGTGGGAGGTGGACGGTGAAGAGCTGCAAAATCACTCACGGGACGTAGTTGTACTTTTCCTAATACCCAAGAAAACCTGTGTTCAACACACTCCCTGGTTCGGTTCCTTCTGCTTGAACTCCATTGGCAATCGGAGGCCACAGACCGGAGGGAGACACCTCCTTCTCCCTCACACTTCACCTTCTGGCTTTCACTCAGAAAGCCCTCTCTGAACGGTGCTGGTCTCTTTGTCTGGGTCCCCTCCGAGGTAGAGCCTGAGACAGGCTTCCAACGCAAGTAGTTTATCTGGGACATAAAAAAAACACACAAAGAAGGAAGTGGGCAAATGAGGTTGGGAAGGGAAGGCGGTGGGCACTATTCTATCAACAAACCAGCCACAACAGGGGCCAGCTGACAGCAGATTCTGCAGAAGAAAGCCTAGGACCTAATGGAAAGTGTGGACCCCAGAGCCTTTGCAAGAGAGGGATGGGAGGATGGGGCTGTTTCTATAGCACTCCAGTCAGCTGTGGGAGGGTGGCTCTTGGTGACACTCATTCTGGAACCAAAGGGAGGCAAAATAAAGCCCTAAGCAATGCTGACAGGTGCTGACAACTGGAGATGTAGGCTGAGCAAGGGCACAGCACTTCCTGGTTCCATCATGCATAGCAAACCTCTTTCTTCATGTATAGAAACAAATCTCATTCTTAGAAAACAATAAATGAAAGAACCTAACATAATACCTGCCGCACAGTACAGAGTAAATGTAAATAACATCACTGTGTATTTATGTCCTCCTTTCTACCACAAAGTCCTCTCTTCTTTATTTTGCCTTCTCTGTTAGAGAAGCAAGGTAGTCATACTATGTCCTACTGCCTGAGTTCAGAAATGTGCAACACATCTTGGCCCAGTGGGAGGAGCCTATACCGACTGTTCTTCAAGGCCAAATTCATTGACTTATGTGTGTAGGGGAAACTATGACAGCAATTCTTTCAAAAGAGTGCCAACAACTCATTGAACTGTAGACTTTGGGCCCAAAGCACCACTATCTAAAGTACAAATGGAACCCTGAAGCATAGGACTAATTCCTTTAACCTTCCTCCTGTTGTCTTATATTTAGGTCACCGGCTGCCTTGCTTTTGACTTCCTGCTGATTAGTAAACACCCAAAAGTGAGAAGTGTGAAAAGCAAACAAAACACACAACAAATAAGGTACAAGAGGAAAGTACCCGCCATGTTCTGCCTCCCCCCCAGATCTACTCATTCCCCTATTCTTTCAGTTATCTATCTCAAAACCCAACATGTGTATTTACTTCTGGAGCCCAGCCAGATCCTGGGTCTGAATTCCAGTAGCTCATTTCCCAGTTTCCATGAGACAAGTCTTAAAAAAATGCAAATTTCTCTGAAAATACACACATGTGTGCACACACACACACACACACACACGATGAAAGCTCACATTATACCCATATAACTTTTTCTATTAAAACTCTTAACTTTTCAAAGGAAAAGAGAACAATTAGTTCCACAAGTCCAATCTGTCTTCCTATCTTCCAGTAAATGTATGGCTCAGGACAAAATTTAATATCCAAAATGCCAAGCATGTAGGTCTAACCAACTGGGAGTGCTGACTCCCACTTAAATTGTGTGTGTTCTGTTCCAAAGTCATGTAGTAGTCATGTTTAAATTTTGAGTTCCTGAGAATGCTAGGGTCTTTCTGAACCAGGATTCCAGAAACCAAGAATGGGTGAGGAATGAACCAGCTGAGCTCAAACCAAGGCAGGCAGCAATGGCTCGGAGGCTGACAGTTGTACGTGGAATCGCTGGGATTATGCAAAGTGCGTTGGCCTTACAGGAAAGGTTATGGGAATGGAACCACAGCAGCCAGGATGGGCATGGAGAGTCAACCACGCAGTAGTGCAAGTTAGAAGAACAAAGCAGCTACGCTACATTGTGAACTAAGCAAGAGCTAGAAAGTGACAGGAAAATGAGACAAGGTTTAGTACAATGGACATCCTGCATGAAAGACCATGTGTTGTGGTGTCCAGCTCATAACTGGACTCCTCACCAAGTTGGGTGGCGTGATCTCAAGGAGCTCCAACAGTCTGCAGCTCGAGTTTGCTTCCTTCTGCAGCCAGAGTTCACCCGTGTTAGCTTGGAACTGTTTAATGTTCCTTTAGTATTTCTCCTTGGGGTCAGGAAGGATTTGGGGAATGAAGTTTTATCACAGCCTATCCACAGGATAGACTTGTTCAGCTCAAACAACCAAAGTGGTGAACTGAGACCAAGGGTAGAACCTGACTGGAGGGACAGGTAGCAGGAAGCAGGGTCTGGGAGGATGTGGAGGGTCTGACTTGATTCCCAGTGGTGACCCCCTCCCCCGCTCCCTGAAAGATGTCACCAAGCTGCCCTTTCACACAGGTCATACTCCCATTTCTCCCAGCACTTCTGTGCAACGGGGTAACATAGACAAAATGTTATTTGGAACTACAAGATGACACGCAGTTTTTACTTTGAAAAGTTTTTCAGGCTGAACATTGAAAGGGTCTTAGATCTTACACTACCTAGCTTCACGATTGTCAGCAACTTCACAGTTTCTTCACCTCTTAAGTGGAAGCTGCCCCTCATAGGGTGTGAAGCCCGGGTAAGCCAGGACGCCAGCCACACAGCAGGACCTCAGTAGAGTTAGACACTCTCTTTTAACACTTGTCTTTCAGAAGGCCCTGGCCTGATGTACACCTAGGAAGTGCCTGTGGAGAAACCTATCTGAGGAAAGGAAGGGAAGGAAGCTTTATGAGCCACCAAACATCTACCAAGCTCCAGTATATGCAGTCAGTCCCCCATCACAAGAAGGGAGAGACCCACGGTGTGACATCCCTTCATCCTCTTCATTTAAATCCAATTCCCGGCCGGGGATTTAGCTCAGTGGTTCTGCCGCCTGCCTCCTAAGAGCAAGGTTGTAAGTTCGATCCCCGGTACAAAAAAAAAAATTTAATTAATTAATTAATTAAATCCAGTTCCCGTATAGGCCACCAAAAAAAATTTTTTTAAATATCCAGGTCTTTTCTACCACCTACAATGCTCTGTGTGATCCAGATCCTATTTACCTTTCCATCTTGCTCTCAGACTGCTTTCTCCCTTGCTTACCATCCTGCAATAACCCTGACTTTCTTTTTGTTTCTGAAACATGACAAGACTTTTGTGACTCAGTTCAACTCTTTCATATCTGATTTCTTTTCATCCATCAAGTGTAAGATCAGGTATCATCTTGTATGAAAACTTGCCTCTAATAACCCTATTTAATGTAAAACCTGCTCCCTATACCTCTAACCCTATGGACACTACCACTCTGGAAACTTTCATGTTAGTTTAGTTTTCTTTTCTGTTTCACTATACCTCGAAATTACCCTGTGCATACATAGTTGTTGCTCGTCTTTCTGCTGTATGCAAAGCTCAACAGAGACAGGAAATTTGTCTGTTCAGTGTGATGTAGTACCTGTGGCCACCAAAACAGAAAACTGACCAGGTATCATCTTTGTTATTGGAGTTGCCGACTTTGACTAGATTCCTACCATCCTGACACAGCCCCATACTCTCATAGCTTACTAACATTGCTGTCTTGTTTTGTCAAAGCACGACAGCATAACTTACTCCACTGGACACCTGCAACAAGTCCACTGGGGAAGAAGGTTCCATTTGTAAAGAGGAATCAGGCTCAGGATAGCTAAGACACTTCACCACGGTTCCACAGCCAATAAAGACCATGGTAGAAATAAAACTTGTTTATTTTATCCCAAGCCCTCTACTGTTCGGAATATGTACTTTGCTATACTGGACACCCTTGCCCAAAGTGAGAAAATAAAATAACAGAGAATTACAACCATACCAAAGAGCATTTAAAAGTAAAGATTTAGATAAAATCCCGAAGAAGAAAAATGCCATTCAAATGCAGAAGGGTATAACAAAAGGTGCAAAGGAATGAAAAAATGCAACTGACAATGGGCGTAAACTCAGTCTCGGCCACCCAGGGAGAAGGGTTCAGCATATCTGTCTGCCAAATTAGGGACACATCGTGGGAAGGCAGGAAGGAAGTGTGGCTTCCATTTTGCAGATCAGATACACCAACATAGCTATTCCCAACGTAGCTTTCGTGGGGAAGTCACTAGAACAGGAAAGGGATCAGTCCTTGGGGTTCAGCGGCAAGTTCCTGCCTCACTGTTTCACCGAGAAGCCCTCAGGAGGTCAAGCGGGGAGAGGCAGACAACCCTTGGGATGCACAGAGCAACTCGGGGCAAGATGCTCACTATTTGGAGCCACATCAAAGGCCGAGATGTAGGAGAATCTGTCTGTGGCTCAGTTCAGATCCAAAATGTCCTTTGAGGTTGTTTTTGTAAGATTGAGAGAAAGTCTCTCATGTGTCTCCAATCACTATGGGCTCACTAAAAGGAGTCTTCACTAAAATACGTCTTCAATTAAATTGTGTCCTCTGCACAGGAGACAAAGCCTTGGGAATTCACTGGCTTCAAAATAAGGCCCGAATCCCTAGTGACATTAAGATCCATTTGGCACTTTGAAGTGCTACTACTTGAATAAAAGCTATTCCTAACAACATTGAAAGGCTTACCAAGTCTAGTTTGTGTCTCTAAATACAAAGCCTAGGTAACTTTTTAAATGTTAAACACTGGTGGAGGGGAATTCTCCCCAATCTAATGCAAGTCAAGAGCTATTTACCAAACATTATATATGTAGAAAGCAACCCACTTGCTTTTTTGGGGTGGGGGTACCCAGGATCAAACTCTGGACCTTGCAGCTGCGGCACCACTGAGCTAAATCCCTGGCCCTGTCCTCCTGCCTTAGTTTTTAAAAACAGGCTTTTCTAGTGTCCTGTGTACACACTGCTCTCTAGATAGCTTTCTGATGGTTTTCTTTCTTTTTTTGTAGCAGAGATCGAATCAGGGCCTTGCGCTTCTGAGGAAGGCACCAGAACCACTGAGCTAAATCCCCGGCTAGACAGCTTTGTAACAAAAGATTTTAAAGATCCTCTTTATTCACTTATGCAATTTTGTTTTTATAAAACTGTTATGCATAATACAATCGCTGTGGATAACAGAAGTTAAGGAAGAGAAGAAAAGGGAGCGGAAGAGAAGAGAGAAGGGACAAAGGGACAGAAAAAAAGGAAGCAAAAATGTGTTTTTAAATTCTGGAAGTTAACAGTCTAACAGAGGAACTGGATGACACAATCAGAAAGTAATAACTCCTTTGCCAGCTGGGACACAGACACACAGACACACAGACACACAGACACACACACAGCTTGTTTGCTAAAACAGAAACACTGGCAAAGAAATGAACTTTTGTGCCTCAGTTTTCTGCCTGTATAATAAGGAACTGAATTACATGATTGTTGAGATGCCTTACAGCTCTAAAATTCCGTAAGGCATTTAACAGTTTTGAGAATTTACTGTGTGAAACGAGAAGCATTGTGTCAGGAGAAGCAGAATATACAGCGTGAGTAAAATCTGTGGGGCCTTGACGAGCCTGCAGTGTGTTCACAGGATATAGACCCTGAGAGGGAAGGTTCAGAGAGTGGGAAAAAGGAGGGACAGAGGTAGTTGGAAGAACAGGAAAGAAACAGTGTCTTAAGAGCAGCAGATAAATAAGCCTACCTGGTATAAAGCACAAAGGATGTTAAAGGAAGAATCAAGAAAGATAAAGACAAAAACTCAGAGATTAGTTATATTAAAATTTAAAATAGGGCTGGGGATTTAGCTCAGTGGTTTTGCTGCCTGCTTTGTAAACCCAAGAGCCTGAGTTCGCTCCCTGGTACCAAAACAAAAAATGGGGAAACAAAAGAGGGGATGGGACTAGTGACTGCTCCTTGGGGGACAAGGCTGGGAGGAGGAGAGGAGAAAGAGGGACTGGGTGGCAGGTGGGAAAAGGAGATTCCCAAGGACCCAAAGCCTTCCCTAGAAGATTGAGGGGTCGCACCTGAGGCAGGCACACCAAAGGAGAGCTCTGACCAGCACATCGCTGAGTGCGGATGACATGAGAGACAAAAAAGCCTAGGATAGGCACTTTTCCTTCAGTTCTGAAGCTCCAGAAATATTTCTTCATGTGGAGACACCCATAAAGATAGGGTAATTGCTGGGCCCAGCCATTTAGCTCAGTGGTGCTACCACCTGCATAAGAACAAAGACCTGAGTTTGATCCCCCGTACCAAAA
>NW_022900944.1:22592351-22605145 GCF_012274545.1 Fukomys damarensis
ACAAAAAAAAAAAAAAAAGATACCGTAATTTCCAAGACCAGAGTGGCCCTCTTTTTATGGGTCTTGAATATCTAAAGGAGTTGCTTGAGCAGTGATCATGAGTTTGGTTTGGTTTGGTTTTTTGAGACAGGGTCTCTCTCTCTCTCTGTAGCCCAGACTGGCCTCAAACTCTAAGTGATCTTCCTGCCTCAGCCTCCTGAGTACTCAGATTATTGGGGTGTGCCACCATGCCCAGATGGTCAGAAAGTGTTTTATGGGACTTTACAGGACTAAATATCTTAATTGGTTCATTCCTCTAACAGATTTGAAAACATATAAAATAATTCTATATTTCAAGCAGATAATAGCTCTAGAGTCAAGACAGAGCCAACTGTGTGTGAGGCAGGCACCGGTGACTGAATAGCAGGTCAGTTCAGGGACTAAAGTATGGAACACCAGGGTTCAAGTCCCAGCTTTACCACTTGCTAGGTGGGAAAGCTTCAGAGGGTTAGCGTCCTGTTGCTCACGGACATCTCTGGGGCACGCTCGCCTTCCTGGAGTTGTGGAAATCAGGGGAATTGACATGCTTGGATCTCCTGGGATGTGCAGACACAGGAAGCACTCAGTGAGTGGCGGCTGGTGTTGTTGGTTGCTGCCATTGTTATTACTTAATTGACCAGCCCTGGGGGCAGGTGCGGCCCCATTGCAGGTGCCACTGCTTTCCCCCTGCTGCAATACAGAGAGAATGAGTCATCATCACACCCCGCTGCCAACTTCCTGAACTATTGAATTGCCAGAGGACTCACTTAGGGTCATTATTTTTCTTTAAAGTCAGCCTTTCTTTTTGAAATTCACAGATGAGAGGCTTTCTCTCCTCAACCCCACCTTTCCTTTTCAAGGCCATTAAACCCGAAAGAAACCAATTAGAAAATGATTTCTTTTATTGCCTTCCCCTTGTGGTTCCTTTTCCTCCATTCATTGTCCTGCCTCATTTATACCAAAAGAAAAATGATACTTCATGCACTATACTGCTTGTCACCTATGCCCTGGCAGTCACAACTGTGCCTCTCATGTACGTGACTCGGTGTGTGCTGTCCCTTCCTTTCCCCTGCAGAGGGGGCTCAGCCTGCCTCAGAAGAGGGGACACTTGATAGCAGTGTGTGAGCTAATGGGCGCCTTTGTCATTGCCTCAAATGTTCAAACCTCCTGGCGCAGCAAAATAAGGCCCTGGGTTTCCCAAAATATCCATGTTCTAATTTTTGGAACCTGTGAATATATTTGTTGTATGGCAAAGGGGAACTAAGGTAGCTAATGGAATTAAGGTTATTAATCAGCTGATTTTAAAATAGGAAGACTATGCTGGATTATGGTGGCAGGCCCAATAAAATCACAAGGGTCTTTAAAGATGGAAGAGGGGGGCAGAAGTAGAGGTCAGTGATGCAACGTAAGAAGGACCCAACCAGCTGGGGCTGGTTCTGAAGATGGGAGAAGGGAGGCTGTGTGCCAGGGAAAGTGGATTCCATAACTTCCAGCATCCAGAAGCAGGACAGGATAAGAAAAGCCTCTCACCTGGTGCCTCAGAAAGGAGCACAGCTCTGTTGACAGTTGGAGCTTAAGCCAGTGAGACCTGGGTCCAGCTTCTGATCAGCAAAACTGCGAAATCGTAACCTTGTATTGCTGTAAGGCACTAAATTTGTGGTAATTTGTTACAACAGCTAGAGGCAACTAATACCTACTCCATGTCAGATCTGCCTGGCACCCTCCTGAGACTCTGCCTCCCAGCTTAAAAAGCCCACTGCTCTATTTTATTTTATTTTTAACCGGAGATCGAACTCAGGTCCTTGTGCTTACGCCGGAACCACTGAGCTAAATCCTCGGCCCCCCCACTGCTCTATTTTAGTTTTGCTAGTAAATTCAATAAAATTAATGGTACCTATTTTATGAAAGGCACCATGCTAGGTTCTAGAAATGCACAGTGAATAAGAAAGAACCAGGTCCTTTCATTTCCTCAACAAATACATGCACACTCAGACCCTGGACTAGATGTGGCAGAGAGGGAAAGAAAATAGCCCTGACTGAAGGGAGGGCAGGGGGATGGGGAAAAATGAGAACCAAGATCTGTCATGTAAAGGTACAAGATCCCAATCATTGATGTAACTGTACTGTATACCTAAAATGTACCAATAAACTCAATAAGATTTTTTTAAAAAAAGAAAATAGCCTTGACTAAAATGGCTCACAGACTTCGCAGAAGTCAATCAACATAAATAAAATATGATTTGACATAGTAGGTAGGTACATGACACAGGAATTTTTAGTTTATATCTAGATGTCCCCCAAGAACTTCACACACTCTTAGCTAGGACTTCTGGAGGAAGATTGGACTGTGGGAGACTAGCTGACTTGCTTTTGCTGGGGAGGGGTCTTGTTGGAAGAGGATAGTAACTGTGGGTATGAGTTAGAAGGGTTTATCTCTCTCCTTGGCTCCTTCCTTTACTCTGCTTCCTGACTGCCATGAGGTAAGCAGTTTAAATCCACCAGACCCTCCCACCATGCCTTCCTGGCTGGAGCCTGGGGACTAAAACCATAAGCCAAACTATGTCTCTCCTTTAAATTGAGGATGTTAGGTATTTCGATGAGGAAAGTGACTAAAATGGGAGTATAGAAGAGAGATCGCCAGACTCAGCCAGATGACACCAGGAAAACTTCAGACAGAAGTAGCAGAGCTCAGAGGAAGAAGGGTTTGCTAGCCAGAGCAGATGTGAGACACTCAGGAGCTCCAGAGGCATGTGACACTGGAAATGCAGCCCGTGCAAATAAGGATCTGAATTTTAAAATTTTATTTCATTTTTATTGCCTTTAATTGAAATGGAAATAGTCACAGTTGGACTCCAAACTGAACAGAGCAGGCTGCACTACATAATATCCTTGCAGAGACTGCCCTCTCTCTCCCCTCCTCTGGCTTCTTATCGGCTAGAAAGCAGATGTTACCAAAAGCCACCCTGGACCATGCCAACGGGACATGTGTAGGGAGGGAGGTAAGGATGCGGAAGGCATTTGGATCCCTGACAATGTAAGAAGCCATCTTTCAATCTGCTTCTGCCCAGACTGTTACGTGGGAGGGATAGAAACTCTGTTTTTGTTTTCATTTTGCAGTACTGAGGATCGAACTCAGGATCTTGTGCTTGCCAGGCAGGCGCTGTACAGTCAAATCTGTCTCTTAAAATAATGAAAAACAACTGTAATCTTGGCTGAGACGTTTTTAAGTTCCTTCTGTGGGGCAGTCACTACGCCAAGTGCACTGAACACTTTAATGCTTGCTACACAGACCAGCAAAGCAGGCGGGCACACACCCGTTCTGCAGGTGCTGAGGAGGTTGAGACATGCGGCTCAGGAGAGCCAACACTGGGTCTTTCTAACAGCAAATGGCAGTCTAGTGAACAGATGCTGCCTTAGTCACTTTCTTGCTGCTAGGGTACCTTACTGGACACCCACAACTTGAAGGTGGAGAGGATTATTTTTGGCTCATGTTTTCAATCCGTGGTCAGCGGGCTCAGGGCAGAAGCAGCAATGGTAGAAAGGCCTGCCGTAGAAGAAAGCTGTTCACATCAGAGTGCCTGGGAAGTAAGAGAAGGGAGGAGTCGGAGAGGGAGAGATGCCATTCCAGTGCCCATCTCTTCTAACCAGACAGCACCTCCTGATGTCACACTTAGCCACACAGCCGCTTTACCCACACAGTCACCTTTCAAAAGTGCCACGTATGAATGATGCGTGGGCTTTGGAGGACCTGCAACGTAATCCGTACCAGATATAGAATAGGCTATCATGAAAGGTCAAATGTGTGTGCAGTTTTAAAATGTAGAAAAGCTGGGCACGATGGCACACACTTGCAATCCTAGGACTCTGGGAGGCTGAGACAGGAAGATCACAAATTTGAGCCCAACAAGGACAGCTTTGAGACATAGTGAAACTGTCTCAAAAATATAAACCTGGGCATGGTGGTGCACCCCTGTAATCGCAGCACTTGGGAGGCTAAGGCAGGAGGATCGCGGTGAGTTTGAGGCCAGCCTTAACTACATAATAAGACTCTGTCTCAAAGAAACAAAAATTATAACAATTAATTAATTATATATGAAAATATTAAAAAGGACTGGAGATGTAGCTCATTGTAAAGACCCTAGTTCAATTCTCTGTGCTACAAATAAATTTTAAAATAAAATGCAGAGATATCTTTTCCATAGACATTCTCCAGCTGTCCATTCCCCCTTCTTCCTATAAAAAGAACCCCAAATTGTTCAAACAGCAGGCATTGATTCCTTGACTCTGTGAAGGATGGGCCTCTATTGTAAAACCCATGAGAGAAATCCTAACTGGTCTAAACTAGTCGTGCCTTTTGCC
Organism: Fukomys damarensis; assembly: GCF_012274545.1. Taxonomy (NCBI): domain Eukaryota; kingdom Metazoa; phylum Chordata; class Mammalia; order Rodentia; family Bathyergidae; genus Fukomys; species Fukomys damarensis. The sequence continues at coordinate 22,596,729 of NW_022900944.1, forward strand.
AGTAATTGGTCTAAGGGTAGGCGTATGGCATAGTTCTGATCAATGAGATGTAAGCAAAAGTCTGAGAGAAATAAAACACTCTAAACAAAAAGTCAAAACCTGCCTGGAATGAAGATGCAATGCTGGAAGCACAGCATCCATAATGCAACCATGAAGTACAAAAGCCCACATCACCAGAATGCAGAGGAAAAAACCAAGCGGGGTCCCTGATGGGGTCCCTGAGCTGTTGTTCCTTGTCTGGACATCCTACTTCTAGGTTTCTTGTAGTGTAGGAAAAATAAGCCTCAATTTACTTAGGGCCTCTATAAATTAGGTTTTTAGTTTTTTACAGCTGAAATCCATCCTCACTGATGTACATACACACGTTAACTTCTGTTTTTTCTTAGGAAACTTGAGGGGAAAAAAATCAGAGCTCAGGGCACGTCCTGAACCTAGCAGTTCATCCCAGTCAGAATCACTAGTCTCCCCACAAACAAGTGCATGCTTTGGTGGGCTCTGAACACCCTCACCAGGCAACAGAGCGCAAAGGAAAATCACATTATCTTCTGTCCATCCTCGGAAGTAAAAAGGAATGTTCTCCCTCAGTGACAAATGCTCTGTGGGGAGTGCACATGTCTGAAAGGCCCTAAAGTTCTGTTGTACCAGACTGTTGACACCCTGATATTTTAAAATAAATATTTGAACATGCAGTGTTAGTCTCTGTAGTTGAAGAGAAACACTAGCCCCGCTGTGTAAGGATTCCTTCCAGGGTTATAACTTAATGTAATCACACCAAAAGATAAATGAAGACAGGCACGTTGCAGGATGACTAAGATCTAAACCATTTCATGCACAGAAAAATACTAAGGCAGTGATGTTCTGTTCTTGAGTTCCCGTGAAAGCCAACTTAACTCTCCTCCTCCCTGTGTGCATAAAAGGCAACAAGTGATATTTATGCAATCAACTACTGGAATTACAAACAAATTTAAAACAAAAGCTAGATATTTGCAGTGGAAGGAAGAAAGTTCAGATGTTTCTCTGTTCATAACCATTTACTGAGTCACCACCTTACCATGCTGCTGACAGAAAAGCCCATGGGGCAACAGATTTTATACTATCCCATTCACAAAAAGAGATTATCCATCAAAGGAGCACATTTAGCCTGGATTTCACCGAATAAACGAGCTGAAACATCTTTCTCTTTCAAATACCAAGCTATCCAAAATATTTCCGTTTAATCAAAAAGGTTTGAAACAGCAAATTATGATTCACGCAGTCCTTAGAGATACCTTGAATTTTGGGGGCAAATACGGCAAAAGTTTAAAAACTGGACGAGAGGAAGGGAGGAAGAGAGAAAGAAAGGGCCCTCAACTTGAGTAAGGATCACCTGGAAACGAGGAACCCACCTTGGAGATGATTAACGGTTCTCCGTGCTCCAGGCCACCTTTCAAGGTAAAGCCCCAGGGAGCGCCTCCCTCCAGCAAGGCCTCCAGGTACAGGTACCTGGCCCCGGGGGGCGCGCGGGGCTCGGGGCGCTCGGGTGTCCTCATCTCTCCAGGTCCATGGCGGGCGGGCGCTGGCGATGCTCGGGACCAGGCGACAGCGCGGGGACACGAGTGCAGACTGAGGTGCAGCCTCCTTCCTAGCTTCTCCCCGGGACGCTGGGACGGAGGGGGCCTCCACTGAGACCTTTCCCAGCCCGAATCGTCCCCGGGGACTCTGGGTTCCCCCGGGAGCCCCTCCGGCGGTGCATTTCCCCTATGCCTCGGTAAAATCCCTCCAACGTCACTCCGAAGATCGCTTTGACCTCACCCATACACACATCAGAACTTTCTCTGTGATTTTAGAGAAAAGTAAAAGTCTCGCAATCTAGGAAGAAAACGGCCCACACTGAAAAAAACACCACCACCTCGTTTTTGATTGATGATCGATCCTTTCTTCCGCGCAAGTGAATTTACCATCACAATAGCCTCCCCGCCCGGCGGGCGCGGGGAAGAAAGCCCGCACTTGGCTCCAGCTGGCTCCGGAATTCTCCGGCGTCCCCCGGCACCCAGCGCTCTGCCGTTTACTTTCTTCTGCAGTTAAGTACTTCGTTTGCTTCTTGAAAAATAAAAAGTTGCTTTTTTTTTTTTTTTACAAGATGTAGAGAAAATGAAAACATAAAGCATAAATTCTCAATGGAAGAAGGCGGGAGCCGCAGTCTCTGCTCGGGCGTTCCCAGCAGTGCTAAACCCGGGGGAGAAGGGAGGGAGAAGCAAGCAAGTGGATTAGGCGCCGCGGGCTGGGAAACTGCGGTGCGGAACCAGCTCGCCACAAAGACCTGACAATCAACACAGCCTCGCGGCCGCGGGTGATGAAGCCGAGAAAGCTGAAAATAGCACACGGATTGGCTGATTACCTAGAAAGTACTTGCTAGAAGAGCTCCGCCTCGCACCAATTAAGCAGAACTTCAACGAGAGAGGCCGGGCGTTGGTATTTTTTGCAAACTCTAGGCGAGGAAAGGCAGCGCCTGAGCGGTTTGGGGAAACGTGTAAGGAAAGGTCAAGGTGGTGGCCCAAGGGCTGTGTTGACTTTGGCAGAAGAAAATTCGGTTTATAATCGAAGAGCAGCAGCTCACCTGGACGTGGAACTCCCAGCCACATTTCCGCTTGCTGGGCTTAATGCTAACGCAAGGCAGGCTTTCTTTTTGCTTTGTTACCTACGCCAAGATGTTCTGTTAGCCATTCTTTGGGGGGGGGAGGTGTGCTTCGTATGTTGCACTGATTTCAGGCCACCCATGTAATTTGGTAATAATAATTATATAATATTTAACAAGACTTTGTATTCAAAATTTAAACAGTCCAGGGCCGGGGATTAAAGCTCAGTGGTTCTGCCACCTGCCTTGCAAGCGGAAGGTTCCAAGTTTGATCCCTGCTACCAAAAAAAATTTTCTTTTGTTTTAAACAGTCCGAGAGACTTGTAGCTTTTACCCAGAAGCTTCAGCCAGTGTTATCAGAACAAATTAGAATTATCTCCAAGGAATACTTTCACTAACGCTTTTGGGGGGTGGTTTAAAAATATGTATTATCTGGATACGATGACACATGACTGTAATCTCGGCTACTCAGGAGTCTAAGGGCAGGCGGTTCACAACTTTAAACCCAGCCTGGGAAACTTAAGTGAGACCCTGTCACAAAATAAAAAGTTTTAAAACGGGGGAGCAGGGATTTAGCTCAGTGGCACCGCACCTGCCTGGCAAGCGCAAAGTCCTGAGTTCGATCCCCAGTACCAAAAAAAAAAAAAAGTTAAAAAGTGGGGGGCCTTTGAAACAAGTTAAAAGCTACTGTGGGGTATGATAATAATTTGATTTTGTTTGTGCTTGAAGGAATCTGACCGCCACCATCCTGATCAGAGACCCCTCAGCACGGCTGAGACTGAGGATCCAGAACATTATCAGCCCTGCATTGAGAGCAGCCTTGCTCCTGCGCTTTCCCCAGCCTGCCCTTGAGCGACCATTGCCTTGTTCTCGGCAGGGAGCCTCGACCCCTCTCACTGAGCCTCCCCCTCCCCGTGACCCTACCCAGGGCCTTCACAGAGCTGCTGGTCTGATCTCTGGGGCCAACACAGTCCCTCTCGGGTTTGTTGTGAAATAAACCGGTCCTGCTGAGCTCCTACCAGCCTCTCCTTTTCCTTTTTCCTAACAGTGCTTATCCTTAATGAAAAGTTGGTCTTAGAGAAGACTGATTTTTTTTAAGACTGTGATATTTAATGTCCAATACATAGCAGGTGTTATTTGATTTTTACTAGTAACATCACCTGAAGGGCTCAAAGCCAAAAAAAAGTAAATTCTCATTTTTGTGTAATGGTAATATTAATGGAAACGTAAGATGAGACGAATGAAAGCATGTGGTGGGCTGGGGATTTAGCTCAGAGGTTCTGCCATCTGCCTCCCAAGTGAAAGATCCTGAGTTCATATTCCTGGTACCAGAAAAAAAGAATAAAAGGATAAACATTGGCTTTTCTTCACTCCATCATACAAAGTAATGGAGGGCCAGGGATGTAGCTAGTGGGGCCCTGCTTGCCTAGAGAGTGCAAGATCTAGAGTTTGATCCCCCATACCAAATAAATAAATAAATGTAATGGATAGTGTTTTTCAAAAAATAATTTAAAATATATGTATCATTTTTCTGAAAAATTATTTATGTGGTGCTGATGGCCTTGCTTCAAATGTATTTTGTAAAATTGAGATTTTAATAATTAGTGCTTAAGTTCTGTCGCCTACCTTGCAAGCGCAAGGACCCAAGTTTGAATCCCAGTACCAAAAAAAATTAATGCTTAATATTAAATATAACAAAGCTAATCAAAATTTCATTTAAATAGAAGGAATAAATTTGAGATATCTATTATAACCATAGCTATAGTATAAAAAAAACTAATGTATTAGGACCAGGGATGTAGCTCAGTGGTGCTGTGCCTGCCTGGTAAGTACAAGATCCCTAAGTTCGATTCCTGGTACCAGAAAAAAAATTATATATATATATTATTGTAGAGTTAAAAACTTCTGAGAGTAGATTTTAAGGGTCCTCACTACCAACAACAGAACAGTACATGAGGTAATAAATGCTAACTAAATTGATTTAGCCATACCACATTGTATACATATGTGAAGACATCATGTTTGAATACCATAGATATATATGATTTTGTCAATAAATACAAATAAACGCAATGAAAACAAAAGGCAAAGAAAAGAAAAAGAATCAGAGAGAAATATGAACTCTGCTAGGAGATTGATGAAACTTGTTTCTATTATTAGTAAAGTTGTCATGCCCTTCCCCCCGTATTAGGAATTTGAACCCAGGGCTTTCTTTGGACTGAGCTAAATCCCCAAACCTTTTTGTAAAATCATTTGGAGCCAGGCGAGGTGGCAAGTGCACACCTGTAATCCTAGCACTAGGGAGGGCAAAGCAGGAAGATGGAATTCAAGGTCAGCCTGGGCTATCTAGGAGATTAAGGCCAGCCTGGACTAAATAGCAAGACCCTGTCTCAGAAAAAAGAAAAACAAGATTTTTTTGGTACCAGGGATCAAACTTGGGTCCTTATCCTAACCCAAAATTCTCTCTCTCTCTTTTTTTTTTTTTTTTGGTATCAGGGATTGAAATCAGGACCTTACCCTTGCAAGGTAGTCAGCAGAACCACTGAGCTAAATCCCCAGCCCCCAAAACAAGTTTTGAGACAGGTTTTTAAATTTCCCAGGCTGGCCTTAAACTTGTGATCTTCCTGGGTGGTGGTCCAAAATAGCTGGGATTGCAGGTGTGTGACACGTGCCTGATTTTATCAAAATATTTAAGAAACAAATAATTAATGAAAATTGATATGTGATCTGAAAACACAATTAGATAAACTTCATTTTGTAGATACTCAGTACAACTGACAGACGAGGGTTGGGATACCTTTCCCCCATCTTCTGGGTTTACACTGGAAGAACATCACAGGTGTTGGGGACAGCACCCCACACCTGCTTTCAGAGGTGAGGACCCAGAGGCACCAGAGGAGCAATGACCTGGCCAGAGGCACTCTGCAGGAGGCATAGGATGTGAAGTTGAAATCTCCAGACTTAGAGATGGGATTACTGGTTAAGGTGAATCTGTCGCATCATTTGGAGCAAAAAGCTGACTTTCTTCTGGGCCAGCATGGTCGACTCAGAACATCTGTTAGGACCTGTAACTAGAATTTAAAGCCCTTCTCATTCTTAAAATTATCAAGATTCCAAAAGTCTTTATTATATGCATTAAATTTATTATAATCCCATTAGAAAATTAAAACAAAAATTTTTAATACATTTTTGTTAATTCAATATAGTGATATATCCATCACTTTATTTTTTGAGACAGGGTCTGGATATGTAGCCCAGGCTGGCCTCAAACTCAAGGCAATCCTCCTGCCTCAGCCTCCCAAGTGCTGGGAGGCCTCCACTACATTTTAAAATAACGATGTAAGCCACACATGACAGCACTTGGGAGGCTGAGGCAGGAAGATCTTCTCGAGTTCAAGGCCAGCCTGGGCTACATAGTAAGACCTTGTCTCAACCTCCCAATAAATAAAATAACTAATACATACATATGCACATACTCTACCACCAGTTGCAAATAATACATATTTTATGAAAAGGCATGTTTTCTGCAACAAAAGATACTGGGAAGAGTGAGCTTGTTTATCATATTAGGAGAAGACAATGGGATTCTACTATCTGCTTCTGTAATCTGCTCAGCATCACAGATCAGAAAGCCACTTGGACACTCCTCTATACATTATGAAAAAACAAATGGAGTCATGGAACAATGTCTAAGTACTACGAAGAAAATCGTTTGACCCAAGAGGGAGTCTCGGGCAGCTCTGAAAATAGATGCAGCCAGGCCAGAAGCCAGCCCACTCCTGCAAATACCAGTTCTGTAAATCCATAAATACCTATTTCTTTTTTCCCTTAAGGCAGCTGGAGTTGGGATTCTGCCCTGAGCAACACAAAACAAAAACCCCCAGTTCCTCCCTGCTTGAGAGAAAGGCAAGGTGGCTTAGCTCAGTTTTGGAATGCAGCACCTGGTCCTGTTTTTTCTCTCTGCCGCTGCTTCCCTCCTTCCTTCCCCTCCACTTAGAGTTACTTCTACTCTACTACTCAGATTCTTCCCTTCATGATAATACCCAGTGCAGGTCTCAGCTGTGCTTTCTGTCACTGTAAGGAAAATTCCTGCTGTTACTGAGCTCCCATGGCTCTGCTGCTGTGAACACAGCTCCAGAACACAAGACGGTGTCCATCCTGGTGCTCCTCATACCAAGCAGCCCCTGCGGTCTCCTCTGCCTGGTCACTGCTCCGACTTCTTTAGAAATCACACGTCATGCTCTTGGTTAACATAAGGAGGAAAAACTAATTTGCTGTTTTCAGAATTCACATTTATGGGTTTTGATTTTACATATTTCCCAATCTTTTGCTTTTGCTAACCTTTTTTCCCCTTTTCTGAGCGGGTGGACCGTACCAGGGATGGAACTCAGGGCCCTGTACATTCCTAAGCACACCCCACACCCTCATCTTCTATTTTTGCTCAATTTTTTTTTTTTTTTTTTTTTTTTTTTTTTTTTTTTTTTTTTTTTTGTACCAGTGATTGAACTCAGGGCCTAGCACTTCCAAGGCAGGCGTGGTCCCACTGCACTCGATGCCTGGCCTTTCGCTAACTTTTTATATGTGGTTTTCAACTTACTGTTTTTTAAAAAACAATACTTCTAAACTTAATATTTAAGAGATTGAAAAATGTCACTAGAGTATCTCTGAAAATAAAGTCAAAGTGACATCTAGTGGTTCCTCTAGCTCAATAAGTATTCGTTAAAATGAAATCAGAACCAGGTGTGCTGGTGGTGCACCCCTGTAATCCCAGCACTCGGGAGGCAGAGGCAGGAGGATTGCCTCGAATTTGAGGCTAGCCTATGCTACATAGTGCGTGAACTACATAGCAAGACCCTGCCCTCCCCGAAGATGAACTCATCATAGACAAGAAATAGGGCCAGCGATTTAGCTAGGTGGTTCTGGTGCCTGCCTCAGAAGTGCGGGGACAGGGATTCAACGCCTGGTACCAAAAAAAAAAAAAAGGGGAAAGTATACCTTTGGAAGGTTGTTTTGTCTATTTAGAAAGAATAGCTGAGAACAATCCAAGGCTAACAAAAATCAACCCTATTTCAAAGTCTGTGCCATCTCTACAGGCAATCTCCTGAGGCAGAAAGAGTTATGTCCCCTGCATCGCCTTAAGACTGAGAACTTACCCAGTGCCTTGCCTTACTTCTGAATGCCAAGAGAGGAACCAAATGCCCTCTGGGAAAAGGCATAAAAGTGCAAAGATTGCGACTAATCAGGACAGGCCTGTCAGAACTCCCCGGGAGCACAATGCTCTGCAGAATGTGGCCATTGCTGCAACATACCAAGGTACTGACTCCCCCTCGCCTTTAGAGATGGGTTCTTGGTGTGTAGCTCAGGCTGGCCTTGAACTTGTGTCCATCCTCCTGCCTCAGCCCCTTGAGTGCTGGGATTACAGGTGTTTCCCACCATGCTTGAACATTACCAACTATCCTAAGGGCCATCACAAAATGACTGCGGCACACCAATTCAAAAGTCAAATCTCTAATCATTCCCCAAGATGACTAACTTACATGAACTGCAGACACATATTAATAAAATAAAATAAAAAGTCACATCTCTTGGGAAGAATGAAAATATTCTTCCTTTCCTCCTGGGCTCAAAAGTGAGGGTTGGAAGGCTGGGGATTTAGCTCAGTTGTTCCAGCTCTTCCTGCCTCAAAGGGCAAGGGCCCAAGTTTGATCCCTGGTACCCACCCCCAAAAAGTGAGGGTTGGACCCAGGGATGATTTCTTTGTTTTTCTTTATATTTTACTTTGATTTTTTTTTTTTTTTTTTTT
>NW_022900944.1:22605265-22606838 GCF_012274545.1 Fukomys damarensis
ATTTCCTTTTTTTTTTTTTTTGGTACTGGGGATTGAACTAGGGACCTTGCACTTGAAAGGTAGGTGGCAGCACCACTGAGCTAAATCCTTGGCCCCTAACTAGCATGATTTCTAAAATTGAGTGAGCCAAGAGTTTTTGAACTAAACAAATTGCAAAATAAATTTTAAGTGATTCTACATTTACATGTAATTGTTTTTGTTTTTGCGGGGGAGTTTTGAGACAGGGTCTCACTATATAGTTCAGACAGGCCTTGAACTCTGTGTGTAGCCCACGTAGCTTCAACCTCTCAGACATCCCCCTGCCTCAGCCTCCCAATGCTGGGATTACAGGCATGTGCCATCACACCCCATGGATCAACCCTCCTGCCACCACTTGGACTAACATTAGAAAGGACTCCAGTTCCTGGAGGGCATACCTGGAGCTTCTTGCTATCTCTCCTAATGTCCAGAATAGTGCCTGGCCCAGAGCTGAACCAATGAAGGGAGAGGTACAATAGTCCCAGACTTAGGCACGTACTTACCACGAGTTCTGGGTGACTTGGACCCTTTATGACCAGACAGCCCCTCTCCCTATTCTCTGTGTGGGAACACACTGACCAGGCTGCACTAGCCTCTTGGCTGATTCTCTAGCACACCAAGCACCTGCCTGCAGCGCTCTGCCCCACTTGGTCTGATGGCTCACTCCTGACTACTGCAGGGTCTGCTCCCAGACCACGCTGAACCAGCTGGGTTTTAACTCACCTGTTTGCACACGGCTCTTCTTCCTCTGAGAGAAAGAGAGAATGTGAGCTTGGCTAGGATGGAATGAATGTTAAAGAAACTCTAGACCCCCTTCCCTGATCTTTAAATTATTTTAAAATAAGACGCTGTTATTGGTGTGTGTGTGTGTGTGTGTGTGTGCGTGCACTATTTTAATACTGTTTTATTATATTTGTAACTACATTACATAACGTAGGACTTATTAATACTGCCGATCGATTTGTACATAAAAGTACCGCTGAGGGTGCCTGCAAACGGCGGTAGACAGCTAAAACAATTAAAAGGCACAGGCTGCATCTGTAAGACCCTTCCTTTAGGGGGTCCCTGCCACTGGAACCCTGACCTGCGAGGCCGGGCAGTCTCCCTCCGAAGCATCCTCGGTGAGAGGTGACCGCAGGCTGCGTGCGGGTGGCTCTCTGGTGACCGCCAGTCTGGAGCCGCGAGTGAGCCGCCAGACCTACGAGGGAAGGCAGCGCCGCGCCTGTGTGTGCCCTCGGCTGCAGGGGACCGGAGGTCAGCGCGGGCGGGTGCGGGTCCCGGAAGATCACTGGACAGACAGGTGCGAGTGCAGCTGTGGTGCGCTCGGAGAGCGAGTCAGGGGCCAAGCAGGAGGGGCAGCGGGAGGCCTGGACCGCCAGAGGGCGCAAGTGAGGCCCGAGCCCCACGTCGTTTACGGGTAGCACAGCAAGGTCCGACATTCACCAGGTGGCGTCCGGGCGCCAGAGCTGAGAGCGCTCGGTTTTCCGGGCTACGGCGTTGGGCGGAGTCAGAGCGCGAGGCCCCGCCCCTCCCATTTCCGCCTCTCCAGGGCCTC
>NW_022900944.1:22607080-22616313 GCF_012274545.1 Fukomys damarensis
GTGCGAGCTCCGCGAGGCGGCGCGGCGGGCTCGGGGCGCGGGGAAGCCGTTGGTCCTCAGCCTCCCAGAGTGCTGGGAATACAGACGTGCCAAGGCTGTTTTAAACGTATTGCCGGTCCGAGCTCTTTTGCCTTGAGCCCTCACTGTAATCGACTTTAGAATTCCGCTCTCTCTTCTTCACAGTATTAATTAAAACGCGAGTTCTTGGGCCTGGGGTGGGTGTAGCTCAGTTGTAAAGCCCTTGCCTGTACATACCGAATCCCCAATGTGGGGGTCGGGGGAGGAGCCTGAAGTCTCCGACTTTTCCCAGAAAACCCTCCTCCAGGTACGAGATTTTGTTCGTGCAGCAAGCTGTACTCGAGAGGTGGGGAGAAGTGAGGTGGGCTATTTCCCAGGAGTTTGGGCTGCTGCTTCTCTTGGCAGCAGATGCGCTCCCACACAGACCAGAGACCAGACAGGTACTGCCTGTGGTGTAGGGTCCACTGTGGGAGTGGGAAAGTGGCGGGAGAAGTCTAGTCTCTGTACAGCGTTTACTGATTTTAACTTTAACACAGTTATCTATTTATTTGTGTTATGGACAAAATGGTTTCATCATAGACATGACATTCCCAGAACAGACTGGGGACTCCAGTTGACAACAGCTTGACACGTATGCAAAACGTTTGCTGTTGTGTTTTCACAGTGGGGACTCTGTTTAGTATGTTAGGGGGACCCACATTAAAGCTCCACCATTAATTAAATTGGCCCTTTATGATCCACCTGTGTCCAAAGTCAACGCCTCCAGATTATATGGTCTAGTAGGCTGAATAATGGTACCAGAAATGCAGGTCTTAATTCCTGAAATCTGTAAATGTAGTGTGGGAAAAGGATTGCACGATGGATTGAGCCAGTGATCGTGAAATGGGGAAGATTATCATAAATTATCTGGCTATGCCCTTAGCTTTAGCAAATATTTTTGTACCAAATGGCCTATCCATACTGCTCAATATTTTTAGGGACCTACCTCTTCTCTTCAATCTTTATCATTGTATGGCTAGCGTATTAATTTTTTTTTTTTGGTACCAGAGATCGAACTCAGGACCTTGCGCTTGTAAGACATGTGGCAGCATTACTCAGCTAAATTCCCAGCCCTAGCTAGCAAATTAACTTTTAAGATGAAACTAGTTACAAATAAAAATAGGGAAATAAGTCTTCTTTTCTCATCATAATTCCTCTTAAAACCAGATATTAGCTATTATTTTATATTATGTTTCTCTTGTTTTGTTTTTCATAGCTTTAAAAAAGCTTTCCAATAGATTATCAATCATTTATCTGGGGTGTAGGATTTTATTAATTTCAACTATTTGTAAAACAGTGAATGTGGTTCCTCCACCTGCTTCACAAGTGCAAGGGGCCGAGTTCGATCCCCGGTACCAAAAAAATAAATAAATAAATAAAATAAAGTGAAGATCCTTACAAACCAGCAAAGAGCTGCCGTTGAGAGGAGCTCATGTTCCACATTCCCTGTGGGAAGAGTGATCACAAGTGATGTTTGTCTGGGGCTGTCCCAGTTTATGCCTGCAGTCCAGGGTCCTGTTCTGTGAACATTATCCTTCATCTCCACACTGTCCTACTTGGGCTCAGGTCAGGCATGGAAATTAGACCTAAGCCTTTCCCCGCTGTGGCAAGCTAAGGAGGGAAAAGTTAGGCATAGTTTTACTAAAGCCTGAGCAAGGAAGAGTAACATGAAATCATACAGTATAATCTCAGCAACAGATCGGGTCTTTACAGATTCTTGGTCACTCCTCACAGTAAGAAATGCAGTTCAATTTATGATGCAGTATACATACAACTGAAGCAAGCATCACAGAGCGGTGATTTGCTGTTCCATGTTATGTGGGCTGTTTCTGTTTTTGTCAGATGCTGGCTTGACACTCTTTCACTTGACCTCATAATTCACTGGTGCATTGCAGGGAATAACATCATTCTCCACCTGAATCCTTCTTAACCTCAGCCTCCTACACTTTACACTGCTCGAGGACTGGACACAAGAAACAATAGCCTAGGGAAGAACTTTTGTTCTTTCCTCCCCCTCTGAGGTCTACACTGTGTTCCACTGTCTTTTCTCAGGGCAAGCTTTTCCCCCCAAAGATGGATAGCAGTCATGCCCACCCCATTCTTGGGAGACCAAGCCCACACAGATCCTATGCCCATAACCCCAGCAGAAGGGTGCTCATGATGACAATGGCTCACGGGCTCAGAGGATGCTATATTACTCCAGAGAGGAAGTAGGAGAGGGGTGTTACAGCAATAACTCATATGCATCAAAAACTGCTCAAACCATTTTGAAAAGATATTCTTTATTTGCTGACAGATCAAACACTTTAAAAAGCCACCACTTAAAAAAGCTCAACCTACCTGTATTTTCTTACACAATTTGTCATTTCTGTAGCTTTGCATTATAGGGTGTCTTGGAAAAGTTAGTCCTTCTTGAGACTCACCCATTGTTTTCTAATTTTCATTTGTGCTGATATGTAGTATCATGTTCCTCAACTCTGAGTGAAGGCATAGTGGAAATTGTAACAAATAAGAAAATATCCATCTAACTAACACAAAAACAGTTCCTGGGCTTTTGTAAATGTTTGTCTGTCTCTTCAGCATTCTAGAAGCATCAGAGGAATGACTGTAAACTTTTCATATTAATGTTCGGGGATCATATAGATACAAGCATGATATCAGAACCATTTATTCTGCTCTCACATTGAGAGTCTTCCAGAGTAAGCAGTTAGGAGTAAGGATGGCACATCAAGTTAGTTTTAACATAGACCTCTGAGCTGTTGATAATAGAGCATGGTGGACCTGACAAACAGAGCTGGCACCTAGTTGATGGTTAAGTAGGCTCCTGATAGTAACTCCTTTCAGTTTAGCTAAATGCTAAGAGGTGTGTTCTGGGAACCCTGAAAGATGATTGTCTGCCATGTTAATATAGAGCTCAGCAATAACAGGTAAGGGTACAAGATCCCAACTGTACTGTATACTTAAAAAGTACCAATATATTCAATAAGATTATATATATATATGATATATATAAGATAAATATATACCATATATATGTGAAATAAGAGATATATAAGGTATATACGATAAATATATAAGATAAATATATATATGAAATGAGATATAATATATATAAGATAAATATACATGAGTGTGTGTGTATATATATATATATATATATGAAATAAGAGATATATAAGATCTATCTATCTATATATATAGTGTGTAACCAAACAAGGAAAATCAACAACTTAATAGAAGTTTGTTTGGGAGTGAGGGGGTCACAAAAAATTCTATTGTTATGAATTTTTTTTACAATGAATACAGCATGTAAAAAACAAGTTCTTCTGCTTACTTTCTTTTTTTTTTTTTTTGGTAATGGGGATCAAACTCAGGTCCTTGCACTTGTGAGGCAGGCGCCAGAACCACTGAGCTAAATCCCCTGCTCTACTTTCTTTAATTTTTATATACCTTTGACTTTACATGATTAAAACCTTAAAACTCTATTTTCTGCTGCTTCGGTGCACATTTTATTATGTACTATCCCGATAACAAATAAAAATGATATTAAAAAATATATAAACTGTGATTAAAAATGAGATTTGTGTTGGGCATGGTGTCACATGCCTGTAACACCAGCATGCCGGAGCCTGAAGCAGGAAGACAACTTCAAGTTCAAGACCAGCATTGGCTACATAGTGAGTTCAGCCAGTCTGAATTGAATATGAGATCCTGTCTGAAAAAACAAAACAAAACAAAAAAGAGATTTGTGTGAAAAGAAACTTAAAGGATGTGTTGATGTTAAACCTCAGTGTATTTTATCAGAGACAGTATTAAGTGTTTTTCCTGAGATCAGATTCCTACATTTAAATAGTGTTGGGCTGCGGAACAGCTCAGTGGTAGAATGCATTGGTTGATGCCAGCATCCCTCAAAAATGTTTTTTGTAAGAAGTTGTGGTTTTTCTATAAAATGGAATATTACTCAGCCATAAAGAACGAGAAAATAGATTCACTCATAGGAAAATGGATACATATTGAAGATTTACTCCTAAGTGAAATAAATAAGTCACACATGTGTAAATACCGAATAGTTTCCCTGGTGTGAATAATCTGCAACAATGCATAAGATTCTAATAAGATTACTGACATTTAGACATGGGAAGAAAGGAGCTAAATGTGCAGGGAAGGTGTGATGGGTAGGGGAAGAACAAAAAGGGAAAAGAAAAAAATGTGAGAGAATGAAAAGATGAAAATAAAGTGTTTGCAGATGGGGAGGGGAGGAGGGGGTGAAGGGAGGGCAGAGGTAAGGGGAAAAAATGAGAATCAAGACTTGCCATGTAGAGGTACATGATCCCAACAATGAATGTAACTGTACTGTATCCCTAAAATGTACCAATAAACTCAATAAAATTAATAAATAAATTTAAAAAAAATGTTTTTTGTAAAAATAAAGTGTTTACTATTTCAAAATATTGGTGATGTGACAGGTCTGAACAAAACTATCCCAAGTAAAATGAATGAATTAAAACTCATTTAGGAGGACATTTCTCTTCAGATTAACAAAAATATTTCCATATTGGTGAAAATAGAAATTGTTTAGAGAACATTTTAGATGTAGTTTTTGTAGCTGACCAAAATGTTTTACTGTAATACTACTTTCTGTTCTTCTCTTTCCATTTTAGGAGAACCTCCCAGAATTCCCCTTTTCGAATTTGGACCAGTAGAAGCTGTCACTATTGGCTCTGTAGACTTGGCTTTACTCTTAACTTTCGCTTTTGACAACAAAACCACTTTATGATCTTAATTCTAAGCTTATTTTCCTACTTTGAAAGTATTTGGGGCTGAATTTCATACTCTGAAGGTGAATATTTCCTGGCGCTGGCTGGAGCTAGTCCCCATGTGGGAGAGGCTGAACAGACACTTGGCATAGCTGTGCCGATGCGCCTTCATGCTGGCCTGCAGCAGCCCTTCCTGGGCCGTGGCTGTGTCTTTCTGAGCACAGAAAAAGTGAAAACAAAATACACCCACCAACATGACACCATCAAAAAACTCCCCCAAAACAGAATCTTAAGTGATTTGATAGGATTGGTAATATCCCTAAAATCAATGTGACATTGGAATGAGAATCCAGTACTAATTTGTCCAGTGATTCAAACCAAAATATAGATTCAAAGATGGTGAAAGGGAAAACCAGTGCTATTACCTCAAAAGAAAAGAAAAAGAAAAAAGTTTTACCATATCTCAGCTGTCAGTTTTTTCTGGACATTTTAAAAGGCTTCTTTGTAGTTTTTTTCCACAGCTGTTTATATCAGCTCAGCTGCTACTTCAGTGGTTTTCCCTTTCACTCTCCATCTTTTAATTAATTCACATAACTATTTTTACTCAAAAAAGTGAAAGGTAAAAGCAGAGCTATAGCAGCTGAGTCAGTACTGACAACCAAACCTGTGTTTCTGCAGGGGTCTGGAGGGCCTGCAATACTTAATGAGCAGATGGAAAGATAAGACTTCATTAACTTGCTCACTTTTCTTTTTTTTCATTTTTTTCCCTTTTATTTTGGTCTTCTAGATTTTACCATCAAGTTTGATGTTATGGTCAATCCAGAGTTTTTAAAAAGTAAAAATCTTAAAAATGCAAATGTTAAGTTTTTACAACAAAAATACAAATAATTTATTTGCTCAAGAATAGAAAGTGTTCTATTCTTGAGAGGATAATTCTGTTCAAGCTGAGAGGAGAAAATGCTTTAGTCATCTGATTAACTTAAGTTCTTAAAAATTAATAGCTCATATGACAGATGGGGAATACAAAATTTCAGCTGTATTGATACTGCTTCTGTGTACAACAGTATTAGAAACAGTAAAAAAACAACAGAGATTATCTAGAATATTCTTTTTGAATCATGCACACGCACAAAAAAATTGAGGCTGCAAGGTTATGTGACAGAACCTAGACCAGAACCTGAGGCATTTGACTGTTAGCTTGATCTGCGCTGCTCAGATCACCACTCCCCTACTTACCCACTCCTGGCCTGGCACACACAGCCACTGCGAAACAGAAGTCTGTGTTTCTTCTCCTAGCTGTTCTTGATGGTTGATTAAGTGTGTGCTGTCTTAGTTCCTGATAATGACAGAACCAGAGACTATGTCCTCTGATACTGTTCATTCATCCTTTTTTGGTACCAGGATAGAACTCGGGACCTTGAGCTTGCAAAGCAGATGACAGAACCACTGAGATAAATCCCAGGCCCTTAAGTAATTTTCTGAGCAAGATGAATGAACAAGCCAGGGATTTAGCTCAGTGTTGCCACTGCCTGCCTAGCAAACACAATAAAAAAAAAAAAAAAAAAAAAAAAAAAAAAAAGAGATTTAGAAAATTACTTAAGCTAATAGTGGTTAAATTTATAAATGAGGTGCGTTGTTTGTTTTTCTGTGTGTCCCAAACGGAGAACAAGAATGAAAGTTTTTTGTTTTGTTTTGTTTTTTGTGTGTGGTACAGATAATTAAACCCAGGGCCTTGTTCATGCTAAGCAGCAACTCTGTTTCTGAGCTACTTCCCCAGCCCTGATGTACTTTTCTATGGGATTATTAGAGTCTAGGAACATATTTTAATTAGTAATGCAGTATTTTATGCATTATTAATCCTTGTGAAATACTTTTAATAGATAATATACAGTCAAATACAGTCAGTTTAAAAATACAACCAATGTAAAATATTAAAATCTATATCCTGAACGGTGCAGGCTGGGATACTATGCTACAGGTAAATGTGAAACTGTTTGATAATTCTATATTAGTACTTAAGTCACATGTGTATGTGTAAATACATAGATATATAATTTCATGTATTCATGTGTAGCATTTATCAGAGATAGTTGCATATGTGTATGTATATGTAGTATGATTAATTATATTTGCATTAATGAAGATTTTAAATGAACCCATTCCAAGTAAAAATAAACTAGAAAATATCAAGAAAAAGTTTGTTTTGGTTGTATGTTCTCTGGTTAAAAAAGTTTTATCACAGTACATTTCTAGACTAAACTTTATTTTTGACATGGAAGATTTGGGAATGTACTGAATAGAAGCCTTAGAAAAAAGAAAGAATATGTAGCATTTGTGCAGATATAAAAGACTTCTTTTGGAGGTGGTACCAGGGATCAAGCTTGGGTCCTAAAAAAAAAAATTGGGTCCTTGCGCTTGTGAGGCAGGTGGTGGAACCACTGAGCTAAATCCACGCCCTATAAGACTCCTTATTCCTGGAATTCCTGAAAAGTAGATGATAGAATAGTATTATAGGTATCACAGTTAAACATCAGGTATGACTTTTTAACTGAGTACCAACATGTTCTTATTTTAATATTTTGTTACCTGTTATGATGTTCTGCGGCTCAGCTAAAATCCAAACCTAGAGTCTTCTGAACCTGAGATCTCAACTCACATGGTGCTGTACTGGGAGATGGTGGGCTATGGGGACCCCATTAGCAGTGAAGCAGCCTCTGTCCTCCGCTAGTGGTACAGCTGCCTAGGAACTTAGGAAAGGAAATGTTCTGCGTCTGTTCATACAGTAGCCATGGTATAGTAGAAGAGAGTTCCCTCTCCATTCAAACAATCACAAACAGCTGCCTTGTCAGTGAGAGAAAAATATGCTTATAACAGTACTTTAACATTGGTACTCTTATTCCCATTTTTTTCTCATTGAGTTTATTGGTACATTTCGATACACAGTACAGTTACATTCATCATTGGGATCTTGTACCCTTACATGACAGGTCTTGGATCTCATTTTTTCTCCTTACCCCTATCCTTCCTTCACCCCCTCCAAACTTCCCTATTTACAAATACTTTATTTCCATTTTTTCATTTTTATACTTAATGAAAATAAGGATTACAGTGATTAAATACAATTGTCCAACTATAACATGTACAACCACATATCAAAATATAGTGGCTAACGTAGCTGTTATTCTTTTATATACAATGGCTTATTCTTGAACCTCTGATATTTCTAAAACAAAATGGCTCTTCTAATATAATCCAGTGTGGGCTCAGCAGTGTATTATTTATGCCACAGTAGCTTTCTTAAAGACCAAATTACATGTTCTCATCTTTGACCTGAGTACCCAACACATGGATATACTTGATCTGCAAAGTTAAGTGGACTGCAAACATATAATTTGTAATTTTCTGAGTCATTCTGGATTTATCTGTAATTGTTATATGTAAACATGATTTTTAAAGTTAATGATTTTTATATGGTTAAAAAAGACCAAATTACAGAACATATCTTGAAGATAAATGTTGAATAGTATAAACATGACAGAGATATGTTACAGACAATGCTCAAATCCAGTGGTACCAAATATTTTGTTTTGGCTAATTTCCCTGGCTAAATACGGCATAGATCTTTTTTTTTCCTGGAGCCAGGATCAAACTCAGGACCTTGCACTTGTGAGGCAGGTGCAGTGCCACTGAACTAAATCCCTGGCGCAATAATGCATAGATCTTAAGTTTAGAACACTTTGTAAAATATAGCACAATAAACTTTTATTTTGCCCTCCACATAGTACCATTTCTCAAAATCATTTGTTTTTTGTGATCCACTAACATAGACTCTTTTCGACTTGTGCCTTTTTTAGATAGAAGAGCTAGAGAAGCAGTTAGTCCTGGCCAACTCAGAGCTCACTGAAGCACGCACAGAACGGGACCAGTTCAGTCAGGAGTCTGGAAATCTGGACGACCAGCTCCAAAAGCTATTGGTAAGGCTATACTCTAGAATATGAATGAGATTAATTCTGTGAAGCTTTGCATCAAAATATTTACAAACTAGTTTCCTTTATAAAAGCACAAATTTTACAAAATATTCATGTATATGCACAACAGAATATTCTAGACTCTCTTCATGTGCCACATGTAAAATGTAATACTGTATGCTTTTTTTTTAAGTACAGTTGTTACGGTGTGAAGAAAGGGAATCTTCAAGTAGCCGTAGTCCTTTGCTTGTTTTTTGAGACAGGGTCTCACTATGTAGTTGAGGCTGGCCTTGAACTTACGGTGTAACCCAGGCTGACCTTGAATTTGAGGCAGTCCTTCAGCCTCAGAGCTGCCATCCCCACCACATCCGGCTCTGCCATAGTCTTTCAGGAAGAATTATATTCTAATTGAAGTAGTGTTAAGTTTTGATTTTTTTTTTTTTTTTTTTTT
>NW_022900944.1:22616342-22683697 GCF_012274545.1 Fukomys damarensis
TTTTTTTTTTTTTTTTTTTTTTTTTTTTTTTTTTTTTTTTTTGGTACCGGGATCAAACTTGGAACCTTGTGCTTGCCAGGCAGGCGGCAGAACCACTGATCTAAATCCCCAGCCCCAAGTGCTGATTTTAAAACCAAATAATATTCAGAACAGAAATTATGCATATAGAAATTCTGAGGAAGTTTGAAGGAATTTTTAGAAACAGACAGTGCTGGAGGCTGCAGAGCTGGCCTGCTATTAGAGGCACCACAGGCTAAGACCTGGGAAAGATAGCGATAGGTTCAGCAGAACATTTTTCTCTCTCTGCTGAACCCCAGACCGGACATCCTGCCTGGCTGCTGGAGCCACCATCCTTCAAGGCTGCAAGGGCTAACGGGCTATGACAAAGGAGAAACTGACAGCTGTGTGCCAGCCACTCTGCACCTTGGGAGTCCCTCCCTCTCTCCTGAACCTGCTCAGTGCCCTCCAGTGTTCCTGTGCTCTGAGTACAGGAGTTTTGTTCCCCTCACTGGGTGTTTAAGTGACTAAAGAGGGAAGCAATTCTATATTCACAGCCCAAATGCCCCAAATCTGCCATTTTTTTGGGAAAGGGATTTGAGACAGGGTCTCGATATAGTTCAGGATAGTCTTGAACTTGCTATGAATCACAGGCCAACCCTGAACTCATGGCAATCCTCTTGCCTCAGCCTCCTGAGTGTTGGGATTACATGCCTGGGCTACCACACCTGGCTGCCATTTCCGAAGCAGTATAACAAATTACCATTGTTATTCCTTTAAGCTTTTGAGCATTTGTTTATTACAGGAGCACACTTGGCAGGCAGGGCAATGTCCTTGTTCAAAAATCCAATTTAAAAACAGGATGACTTCTTAAATTTAAGGAATTTTCCTTGTCATTGCGTGTATTATTTGAGGTCCAGTCCCTTGAGATTGACTTGTAATGTTAAAAATGTCAAGTAAGTAAAATGTTAACTTATTTTTCTAGGAACTTATCGCCTTTCTTGTTTTAGGCAGATCTACACATGAGGGAAAAGGAGTTGAGTCTGGAGAAGGAGCAGAACAAGAGGCTGTGGGACCGAGACACGGGCAATAGCATCACCATCGACCACCTTCGGTGGGAGCTGGACGACCGGAACATGGAGGTGCAGCGCCTGGAGGCCCTGCTCAAGGCCATGAAGAGCGAGTGCCAGAGCCAGATGGAGCGGCAGGTGGAGTGGGCAGCCTCTGCCAGGGGCATAGGTTTGCTGTCCTCTGGCTGAAACTTTCCTTTTGGTGGGGGGAGTACCGGGGATCGAATTCGAGTCCTTGTGCTTGCGAGGCAGGCAGTGGAACCACTGAGCTAAATCCCCGACCCTCCTTTTTGTTTTTGAAATGGGGCTCAGCCAGTCTGGACTTAAACTGCTGAGCTCCAGGGCTCTTTCCAGCTTGGCTCCCCAGTAGCCGAGACTGCAGGTGCCTCGAACTGTCTCATGTTAGGGTTTTATTATACAATAGCCCCACGGTAGTTGGACTCTAGGAACAATTTCCAAAAACTTGGTTTTTATTTCCCTATTTCTGACTACTTGTTAAATGAAACTTTTTAGGCATTATTTCAACTGTATATTATTGAAAAACTAAACTCATCCTGATGCTTTTTCATTTTCACACAGAAATTGGTAATCTACAAATTCCTTGTTTCTAGTACAGAGAAGTACCAAACTGTTGGGAAGTCCAAGGAGCACCAGGATTGGAAGTTTACATCAGATATATTTTGGTTTGGGGTTTTTCCCCAAAGTGGTGGGTCCCCTATCCCTCCCCTGCCCGCACCAACAGTCTGCTGAGTGCATTTCATCAGAACACATGAGAAAAACATGGGAGGCTTTCTTGCTTATAGATCCCTGCAGTGCTAAGAACACGGTTCTAATGCTGGTGATAGCCACAAAGGCACATGGACCACCCCACAGTGGGAAAGCCAAGGAAAGGATCCGATCTTATCTTAGACGGAGACAAAGCTGTGTCCCTGTCCTCTGGCCTGACTGGGGCAGGAAGAAAGACACAGCAAGTGTAAGCTGGACTCTTAACCATTTCCTAAACCAGCACCAGAGGATGTGAATGTGGGTTGGGTAGAAGCCCTTACGCCTTTTTCCTTCACAGGTAGACCTAACAGGGGAGTTGGAGGGAAACAAAGTGAGAGCAGTTCTTATCACTCTCCCTCCAACCACCACTACTGTTGTCTTAATCTAAAGTAGTGTGGAATGACCTCGGAGGGAACTTACCAAGTTTCCCAGCTTGGAAACCTCTGTGGAGAGGCATCATTGTTTCATTAAAGTCTCTCTGCCAAGGTGTGAGCGAGCACACTGGGTCTACACAGGCTGTCTGTCTAAGACGTGATGGCAAAGTGATTCGAGTCAGTGTACCTACACTTCAGCCAGTATAGGATTTCATGGCTCGCAGTTAACTTGTCGCAGCCCTGAGGTTACCTGCACCTGTCCTCCCAAATCCAGGAGGCGCTCTCTGGTCTCCCATCAGATGGCAGCGATCCAGGGGAAGAACGAGAGTCTGGAGAAAGTGTCTTCCCTGACTGCGCAGCTCGAGTCCACCAAGGAGATGTTTCGCAAAGTGGTGGAGGAGCTGACGGCCAAGAAGATGACCCTGGAAAGCTCGGAGAGGACAGTGTCAGACCTGACGGCTTCCATACAGGAGAAAGAGCGCGCCATTGAGGCTACCAACGCAGAGATCACCAAGCTGTGCTCCCTCGTGGACCTGGAGCTGCAGGAGCTGCGGCACCTGAAGACTGAGGGGAGGGCCTGCGGCATGCGCAGTCTCAGTGCGAGGCCCTGCGGCTGCAGATGGCGGAGAAGGACAAAGTGATCGAGATCCTGCGCCAGCAGATTGAAAACATGACGCAGCTGGTGGGCCAGCACGGACGCACCGCGGGGGCCATGCAGGTAGAAAAGGCCCAGCTGGAGAAAGAGATCAATGACAGGAGACTGGAGCTGCACGAATTTAAGGTCTGTACAGTTCTGTGTTTCTTTTGTGTCTGAAATTTCTTTTTTTCTCATAAACAAGTATGGCCTGACTTAGTGAAGAGGAGTTCATGGTTTCTGTGTTTCCTCTGATATGGGAAGTATTCATATCTATGTGCACATTGTGGTTTTTTGAGAACGGATCCATGGTTTTATCAAATTGTGAAAGTGATGGCCCAAAATTGAGAATTTTCTGTTTGAGTTTGTTCTTGATTGTAGATTTTTAAATGGCCAAATTTGCCATGAAGAGTACATATAAAGGCTTCTCAGTGGCCAGCCCTACAATGAAAACTTTAGAATAGATTTGTACCCTGGGCAAACATATCAGGGGAGAAAGGATGATCATTCTGCCTTCTTACTGAGGAAGATCAGTTGCTAATGTTCTTAAGGAAACAAATGCAGGAATCCTACTAAGTCTTAAACTCTAAAAATTAATTTAATCATCACAAAAGCCTTCTGAGGGAGGCACTTTATTATCCCACTCTACAGATGAGGAAACTGAACACAGCAATGTGAATTTGCTTGAGAGCAGCACTGCTGTGGGACTGCATCCTGGGCAGTATACAAGGGCTTCTCAAAAATCTACAAGGTGTGTTTATGTTTTTCAAAAATGGTATTAAAGTAAAATGCCACCATTAATTCACTTAGAAATACTCCACCTCACTTTGAACATACATATCCCATTGCTCTTGCCATTTTCTGGAACAGTTCTGGAAATCCTTATGGAGCCTGGCCTTTAATGTGCATGTTCCTCTTGGCATTCTGGTCTTCTGAGCTCTTGCTCGAATTATCTGCGCAGCTCTGCTTACAGTGTTCTAAAGAGCTTCTCTAGCCCACGTCATCAAAACTTTGCAAACTCCTGCAAACCATTTCCAAAAGCTTCCAAACCACGTGGTCAGGTAGTCATAGCGATAGCCCCAGTTCCTTGGTACCAGTCTTTTGTATTAGTCATGTTCCTGTCACTGGGACAAAGTACCTGACACTTGCAATTTAAAGTAAGAGAAGTTTACTTTGGCTGAAGGTTTTTAGAGGCTTTAGTTCATGTTTGCTTGGCTGCAAGCCAGAGTGGAATAGAGGAAGGGCATGATGATGGAGGACAGCTGCTTACCTCATGGCATCCAGGAAGCAGAGAGAAAGGGAGGGGCCAGGGACGAGAATACACCCTGCCAGGTCATGCCCCCAGGAACTCCTCTCCTACCACTCCCTACCTCTGAAGGCCTGAGACTTCTGGGGGACAGTTTAGATCTAAACTAGGACAGAGAGGAATTGGTAAACAATTGGATATTAGTGTGAGGGCAAGAAAAATACTCGTCCAACTTTGAGGCTTCATGCTTGCATGTCTGAGAGACTAGCATCGTAGTAGTACTCCGAAAAGAGAGAAGAATCAGAAGGAAGTTGAGAGGAAACCTCCTCTGCGAAGGACTAGTCGTGCTTTGGTCAGAGTCTGTAGAAGCATATGAGCTGGGAATCTCTGACAGTTGGAAAGGCCAAATTAGAATTTCCATATTCATATTCTCTATTTTATTCAAAAGACCAGATCCGGCTACCTTGAACCAGCGTGGTTTCAGCTACCACCTTCCTCATTTGTTCTTCCCATCAGCTTCTGCCTGGTCTCCGTGCTTCTACTCTTAGCCCAAGCTGTTTATTCTTCAGACAGGAGGCAGAGTTACAGTTTTAAAACATTACATCACTTCCAGTGACTTATCTCATTCAGAATGGAGTCTCAAGTGCTTACAGTCACGACTCTGAGGCGAGGTTGGTCCCCACCATAGCTCCCACTATGACCTCATATTCTGTATTCCTCCAGGTTCACTGTGTTCCAGGCATACCGACAGTATTGCTTCTCCTGTACCTGGAGCTCTCCCCCAACTGCCCACTGAGCTCTTTGATCTCCTTGAGGTGTTTGGTTTTTTTGTTTTGTTTTGGTTTGTTGGGTGGTTGGGTTTTCTTTGAGACAGGATCTTTTTTTTTTTTTTCGGTACTAGGAATTGAACTCAGACCCTTGTATTTGCCAGACAAGTGCAGTGCCACAGAGCTACATCCCTGGCCCCATTGAGACAGGATCTTGCTGTGTAATTCAGGCTGGCTCACTATGTAGCCCAGGTTGGCCTGAAACTCCCAGGAATCCTCCTACTTCAGCTTCCCAAGTACTGGGACTACAGACATGCACCACCATGCCTGGTGCTTCTTTAAGGCTTCTACTTAGATGTCATCTCATCAGTGAGGCCTTTCCTGACCAACTGTGTTAGGGTCCCTAAAACTAACCCTACATTGGATGATTCTCTGAGAGGACTTGTGGGACTCAGCCTAGAGTCTCATCATAACTATGATTTATTACAGCAAAAGGAAACAAAGTAAAATTGGCAAAGAGAAGGCACATGGCCACAACCCAGAGAAAACCAGACGGCAGATTTCCCAGAGTCCTCTCCTGGCCTAGTTACACAGGACACACAATTCTCTGGCAAGATACTGTGACACCACCTGTCAGCTGTGGCCCATACAGAGGCTCATTAAGGACTCAGTACCCAGGATTCATGTACTGGGGCTGGTCACGTAGGCACCCCTCGCCTGGTAAATAGTCAGGTTCCAGCCTCCCAGAAGAAAAGCAGGTGCTCAGCAGAAGCATGTAGTTTGCATAGACAGCTGTGACACTGAGCCCATCTTAGCACTGGGGGCAGGTGCAGTCTGAGTTCCCAGATGCCAGCCCAGGGCCGGCCTTGTGGGCAGGCCTGTCTCGAACAGCATCAGGCTGCTATCTGAACACGTCTCTACACGCCGTCCAGCGTCAAGTAGCAACCCCCTACCCAGTGCATTCTCACCCCCTCTTCTTTTTTATTCTGCTTGTCACTTCTCTTACTTGAAATTAAACATGTTTGCTGTCTGTCTTTTCTGACTACAGATGCACATGAGGACAAACACATTGTATAGTTTGTTTGCTGCTAGCCAGTGTTAGGCCTAGGGTAAGGCAAGAGAGTCACCTGGTTGGAGGTTCTATTTACCTTCCCTAGTCCTGGCCTGCTTCTTCATCTTAACATGTAGAATATAATGCCTGCCACAGAGTAGGTGCTCAATATGTGTTTTTGAATGAATGAATGTAGAATAGAAATAATGAAAAGTTGTGATAAGTGATACAGGGAATTGACATCTAAGTTTAAAAGAAAGGTGGAATACTCCTTTTGCCCCCACTTGTTATCCCACTTTTGATTAATGCTTTATGATAAAATGTGGTGTCCTGAGAAATAATGAAAAAATACTAAATACAGATAGAGTACTAATGGCATCAATTGTAACTTGGACGTGTCCATGTTTTTTTCTTCTTTCTCTATCCCTGCCTTATGTTTAGATTTTAAAAGATAAGAAAGATGCCAAGATTCGGGAGCTTGAGGCTAGAGTGAGTGTCCTGGAGTTGGAAAAGGTGAAGCTGGTAAATGCAGGCTCTGAGCGGCTCCGGGTGGTGAGGGACAGCAAACAGGAGAGGGATCAATTACTGAATGAGGCGAAGAACAGCAGGAGCGAGCTGAACAACCTTTCAGGTATGTTGCTTCAGTTCCAGTCCTACTACAGTACAGCAGTCCTGCTGGAGAAGGCCATCCGAGTTCCAGAAGAAGGGCATCTCAGCTGGCATTGCAAGTAGAGATGGTTATGCTGCCCAGCTAGCAAGTCCTGTGCTGAGTTCCCAGAAAAAGGATGAGATATCCAGATGTCAGGAAGGCAGGTGTTCAGCACAAGTTATATTGTTTGCACAATTTTGTTTATATGGGAGTAGAAACATTGAGTCCTTTGAATCAGACAGTTTGATGGGAGGTTTAATGGTTTTTGTTTTGTTATTTTTGGTTTGGTACCTGGGATAGAACTCAGGTCCTTGTGCTTGCAAGGCAGGTGGCAGAACCACTGAGCTAAATCCCCAGCGCTGATTGCAGATTTAATAATGAAGTGAAATGTGTAGAAATTATGTAAGCTTATTGGAAGGGAAAATTCCAAGTCCTTACATGAAGCTACGAGCTTATGACTGGTATGGTCCAGTATCACATACTTCATACGCACATGCACGCACACATGTGTGCACACACACACACAGTAACTACACCAGACAATAATCAGTTCTAGAAAGACCTCAGTGGCACAGTCTAATGGAGAGTCAGATCCATAAAGAGAGTGGAGCCAGGGGTTCACAGAACAGCGGACATGTGCTACAATGCGGAGATAGCACCGAAATGGTGAATACTAACTAGCCTCCTAAAGGAAGTGACGTCTGGGTTAGGCTTGAAAGAAGGAACGTTATTTGGCAGACGAATGAGGTGGAAGGAATCCCAAGCAGAGACAACATCATGGGCAAAAGTGTTAAGGTGTGAAAAGCACACTGTGATTTCTGAAGTGTTGGTTGGAGCAAAAACACAAAGGAATGAAGTAGAGCCAGAAGTTTGGAGCCAGCAAGGATGTTAAGTACCGTAGAACACTGCTGCAGCAGGTAAATGAAGGAGAGAGAAGCTAAAGAGACAGATACCAGCCTGTTAGAGAACTTCACAGTAGTCCCAGGAAATACAATGAAGACTTGAAAGAAGGCAGTGACAGTGAGAACAGAAAGGAATTAAGAATGTTTTTAGATGTTGGATCAGTAGAACTTAGTGATCAGAGGAGTGAAGTCTAACTCTTGGGTTTGTAGTTAGTCGTATTGGGAGGACAGTGCTAGTAATAAATAAGGAGGAACCTAGGGAAGGGGCAGGCTTGAGGGCCAAAGTGTGGGACACTTTGCATTGGGCACTTGGCTTTGGGTGGCACTGGGACAACTATATGGAGATGTCTGGGTATATAGAGCCCAATCTTTGTTTTCTTTGAATATAAAGCCATACTATACATACATAGATAAATACAATAGACAGATGAGTGAGTGTGCCTGTCCTAGTGTATTGAAAGATGAATTTGTGCTAGGTAATTTGCTAAGTACTGGAGATATACAGGTAAAATGATAAGACAGGCCTGGGGATGTCAGCTCAGTGGTAAAGCACTTGCCTCACATATACAAAGCCCTGAGTTCATTTCCCAGGTTCTCGAAAAAAAGACATGATATTCAGATAAAAAATAAAATCAGGTGGGATTGTGCATTGAGGGAGGCTGAGGCAAAAAAGACCCTGCTTTTTTCCAGGTTTCTGTTGCATGGAGAACTGTTTTCCATCCTTTTACTTTCAGTGTGTGAGTTTCTTTTTGAACTAGGTTCTTTTCTTGTGTACAGCATATTGTTGGATTTTGCTTCTTAATCCATAGAATGGATATTTTTGAAATGAATAATCCTTGAAATAGAAAATTTTCAGATAAATACATCTTATTTAAATCTATTTAAAATAAATTTCAGTAAAATGTGTATGTGATTACTCAATCCCAAGTTATTAAAACACTGTCTCTTTTGTATGACATACAGTTAATTTATAGTTTGTAAATTTCATCATAGACTTAACCTAAAAAGAAGTAATCGACTGGGCATAATGGGGTATGCCTATAATCCTAGCACTCTGGGAGGCTGAGTTAGGAGAATCACAAGTTAGAGCCCAGCCTAGGCAAATTAGTGACTTAGCAAGACCCTGTCTCGAAATAACAAAAACAACAACAACAAAGACTGAAGATATAGCTTAGTGGGAAGGTCCTGGATCCACTCCTCAGTAGAAAAAACCTAGTAATAATACTAGTAATGATGAAAATAGAGAATATGTTATAATACAATTCTGGCAACTCCCAGGCCTACCTTGGAGTAAATGGCATAGGAGTTAAATGTTAATTTAGTTAATTTAGGGCCCTCTAATAAAAGTTTTATTTTCTATATCTCTCAGTATCTATGTCAAAGTTATTTCCGATATTTTTTTCTCTTCTTTAATTGTAGGAGAAACATTTTTTTAAAAGAAGAGAAGAATAAACTCAGTCAGGAGCTGAGCACTGTTGCGACAGAAAAAAATAAGATGGCCGGGGAGCTGGAAGTTCTGCAGTCTCAAGAACGCCGCTTGAAAGAAAAGGTTGCTAATATGGAAGTTGCTCTTGATAAGGTAGTTATTAGCCACATAAGTAAGGTAATTATTACCCGAACAGTTATTAACTGGATAGAATTTGTATCAGCCATATTCTTGTCACCAGAGCAAAATACCCAACACCCGCAACTCAAAGGAGGAGAGGTTTATTTTGGCTCACAGTTTCAGCCAGTGGGTGGCCGCCTCCTAGGCAGTCACGGCACAGTGGGAGGCACAGCAGAGGGAAGCTGCTCGCATAATGGCAGCCAGGAAGCAGAGAGAGAAGGGAGGACCACGGACAAGAGTACACCCTTCCTGTTCACACCCAGTGACCCACCTCCAACCAGACCCCACTTCCAAACATGAGACTTTGAGGGGGAACCTTTAGATCTCAGCCGTAACAGAATTGTTCTGAATGAAAGTTCTGCGCAGCTAGGACTGAACCTGTCAACCTGTATTGTGTCCCAGACATCTAGCACAAGGAAAAGTTCTAGCATCGAGAGGAGGCTCTTCTGGCTTTGAAATAGTCATATTGCATACTGTTTGCCAAGTTACCTTTTCTAGGTTAACACAGTCCCTGCAGCAGAAAGATGCTCCTGGTATCTTTAGTGGCCCAAATAAAGAAGAAATGCCTCCATGAGTACTAACTCACCATTAAAGAATGATACCTTGGCAGTAGATAGAACATGTTCTCTTTTTCATGTCAATGAAATGATAAGGTAGTGCTAATGTCTGGCACTTTGTGGGGTCCAGAAAGTGCAGGTAGAAAATGCAACTTAAAGAATGGGAAAGATCAGTGACACTATATTTATCATTATAATTTATTAGAGAATGGTAAATCTGTCTTCCTGTTACACAGTGGAAACTGTGGAAGCCTAAAATTGTACCTAAATCAATCCTCGATCCCTAAGAAATCATAGCCTTTGTGGTTAGATAAAATAATCTGTAGTCCCATTTATGCCTGCTTTGTTTCTTTAAAACAAAGGCCTATATTGACTCAAGGAATTTCAATTGTGGTTATGTTGTATCAATTTTTATACTTTGCTAATTTTCCAAATTGCTCATTCTATCCTCAGGCCAGTCATGCTTCTGTATGCTCTCCATACACTAAATGCTGTGTAGATGCTAAGGAGGCAAAAGATAAGGATCCAGTAATAGATCATTAGAATGTAGTGTACCAGGCAGGGGTGGGTGGGGTCCCGGAAGAGATGGCAGCTTTAGTTATAGGTCTGTGACACAAAAGCACATAAAGAGTGGAGAATAAAAAAATAACTAAGAATCTGTTTAAAAAAAGAATGGAGGGTAAATAGGTTGTGGTTGCTTGATTGTAGGCATCTTTGCAGTTTGCAGAATGTCAAGATATAATACAACATCAGGAGCAGGAATCTGTACACCTAAAACTTCAGCACATTTTGGATGTAAAAGTAAGGTTTTCCCCCCATAAATAGTAATTTAAGCAGAACTAGTGCTTTTGCCTGATATGCTTTTATATTTTCTTTAGATATCTTATGTGTATTTATATGTACTTTCAGTATTATCTGATATTAGCAATTATAAAATCTGTACATTGTTACACACACTACAGTCTTTTTACATATGATAACAAATTGAAGCACCAATTTTATTCTCAGTTGATAATAAACAAATGAAACACAAACAAGTTTCACAAGTACCTGCCCTGCGGTCGCCTCATGAACACATAGGTTTCAACACATGGGTGTTTAAGTAAGAGCAAAGACCCAAGAGCTAGCATTTGGCTTGTTTGAGGAGTAGCAAAAGTAATGTAATCTATAAAATGGGTATATTTCTTAAAAACAGTAGACTTCACTGAAATATATATCTGTTTTCGGAACTATAAAGTTTCAAATATGTTTTAAATTCTTGGTAATGAATTTTGTCTGGGAACTTAAAAATGCATTTTGATTTCACAGTTCTTTGTAGTTGTAGGTTGGTGTTATTTTGCTCACATTATATTGTTTTCCAGGAGCTTCAGGGCCCTGGATTTACTTCAAATTCTTCAATGAAACCACGTCTGCTCCAGCCAGCCTCTGTTGCCCGTGCCCATTCTAATGTACCATCTTCCCAGTCTACAGCCAGCTTCCTTTCACGTGTAAGTAACTGCTCCTCATTCCATGATACCAAGGACATGATATGTAAGAAATTTTAAGTTGAGAAAATTTTCTTTAAAACCAGCATTTTTGGTTGCTAGATTTTAGATTTATACATTTTTCAAAAAAATCCAGTAATGTCCAGATGAATGACAATGGTTTCTTAACTGTTTGGTGGGTTTTTCTGTTTGTTTGTTTGTTTGTTCTGTTTTTTTGGGGGGGTTGGTATCTATCATGTGTTTAACTGACTTAGCTGGCTATAATATTCCCCCCTCTAAAGAGCTATCCCCAACTGTGGTTAGGGGAGAAGGGGCACAGTTTCTATCTAACTGTTTTGAGCTTAGAAGGGTTGATGTAGGCAGCCAATTTAATAGGCCTTACATAGAAGTCATGTTATAGTTTAGCAGTAATGAACTCTCTTTATAAAGTCAATCTGGTCATGGGGGCGGGGCTTGAGGGCAGGAATAGGATAAAATAAAATAAAATTTATTAAAAGAAAGTAAGTAAGTCGATCTGGTGCATCTTGGTAAAAGGAATCTAACACCTTTGTTGGTAACCTCTAGGTGAGAATAAACACTTTTGAATTAGAGCATATATTATCAAAGTATAAGTACTAGAATGGAAAAGTAGCAGGTTAAGGAAAGATTTTAAAACTGTTTTAAGGGATTGTAATAGCAAGTATAACCCTCTGGCTCTTAGACCCCTCCACTGATGGAGGTTATCATAATTTTTTCTAATTTTAGCTATAGAAAGTTGGAAAGTTTGGTAGTTTTTATTTGTTTGTTTGTTTGTTTTGGTACTAGGAATCAAACTTGGGACCTTGTGCTTGTGCAGAGGCACCACTGAGATAAATTCCTGGCCCTAAAATTTGGTAGTTTTGAAGAATAATTTTAGCTAAAAAATTTTAAAACTCTTCTTGAGCTATTATAGATTTTATCATAGTTTTTTCCTAATGACTCGTAACAGTGGTCAGCCACCAGTGTAACTGAAAACTGCCAGAAGGGGTTAGAATTGGAGCCCCTTCATATAGCTAGCTTTATTACTATGCTCTTGACTTTATATATCTTTCAGTTATACTTTTCTACTGGATGTTCAAGACCAAGTTAAAGGAAGACCTATGTTAATTAGAATTAGCCTCTTGCTATCTATTAGGGTCAGTCAAGTCTCTTCAGCCATTACTTTGGAACCATGCATAGAACCTCTCAGTTCTTGTCAGTATCAGTCATCAGGATGGTTCACGGCCTTGCTTGCCCATGTTGCTTTCTATGAATCATGGGAAATTTTCCCCTTTAGGTGACCTTCCTTTGGTACACTATATATTTGTTGATTCTTATCCTAAATCTAAAAGATCATGAGGCTGTTTTGCTACTCTTGGTTTATCATCATTGCAAGGTTTGAAAGAGAAATGGCAGAAGGTGAAGAGGCCCTCCAGGAGGAGTATGGGAGAACATGCCAGTGGGCTCTGCTCCCTGCTCCCAGGAGAACAGGAGTTCTGGGACACTCTGTCAGAGCTCAGCACATGTCCTTCAAGATTTGGTTTGACTCTTCTTGAGAGAATCTGAGTTCCACAGCCTGTCAGTAGCTGGCAAAGGAAAAACAAAAAGATTGCTTTGGTGGCATGTGATACTTTCCCCAGAGGAGGGCAAAAGTAAGGCATATGCTTCTTGTGCACCAAATTTAAGCCCTAGAGAAATGATAATCTTGAAAGGAACCCCCTAAAGGAGACCACTTTGTGGGCCCACACAATCTCCCCAGAGGTTAAAAGTGCTTGAGAGTTCAGGGCTGGTCAAGAGCACTCATTGCCTGCTTCATAATTAGGGCTCATGAACCTGTTCATAAACATCACACCAGGGACCCACTCTGTAGGATCTTATTTCCCCACTCTGACTCTCCCCTTCCATCTCTAACCAAAGACGGGCTCAAAACATAGCTACAAAGTACAGAAGGAGTAAAGAAAAAAAAAAAAGGAAAAGGAATTTATACCAGCTCTTTACTGAAGCCTCTCAAGATTGAAATGGTCCTCTCAACTTGTTTAAGTTTACAAATTGCAGAACAATGAGTGGAAAACATAGGAAAATGTCATTGGTGTCTCAGTCAGCTTTCCTATCACTGGGACAAAATACCTGATACCTACACCTGGAAGAGGAGAGGTGCATTTTGGCTCACAGTTTTCAGAGGTTTCAGTTCTCGGTGATCAGCTCCAAGGCAGAATGGTATGGTAGAGGAGCATAGTGAAGGAACCTGCTCACCCCATGGCATCCAGGAAGCAGAGAAGGAAAGGACAAGAATACAGCCTCGCAGGTCTCACCCCCAGTGACCCATCTGCACCCAGGCCCACCTCATCAGTGATGAACTCATCCCTGGGTGAATCCACGATGAGTATAGCACCCCCACTGTCCAGGCACCTTCTAAAAGCCTCTGAATGCACAAGACTTTGGGGGAACATTTTAGATCTAAACCATGACAACATTCATCTCCCTTCCTTTGTCTTTGATGGCCAAGCAGAGGCTAGATAAGCACATTGATGACTTGCCATGGAGAAATTCCATCATTACTACGTATTGCGAATTGGGCTGGACCTACGTCTTCAGGCCCCTCCAGCTTTATATTTTGTGATTTTTTTTTTATACTCAAGCAAAGTGTGGGTTATAGAGACCATGATGATTAGAACAAGTCTTCACCTCTATGGTTATGTTGTGTTTTAGAAGAGCAACATACATTTCAGAAGTTCGAAGACAAGGATTAGCTCAGCGAAAAAATGTAGGACTGATTATGATTAATTATTAAGTAAATGGTAGAATTGGATAGGTTTTAAAACTGTGTTTTGGGGCTGGTGTGTAACTCAGTGCTACATCTCTTGACACAAAGTTTTGTTTTGTTTTGGGGTTTTTTTTATTTTGTTTTTTTTGTTTTGGTACCTGAGATTGAACTCAGTCTTTGCACTTGTGAGGCAGGTGGCAGGACCACTGAGCTAAATGTCTGGCTCACAGACAGTTTTTTGTGTCTTGTAAAGCACCAACTACTCTCAAAAAGGGTATCATAAAGATGGGGGTTATATTTATATGTTTATAGATTGTTATACTGTAATTTCTAATAAATGTGAAGTACTTAAACATTTTAATGTTATCAATGTGTATTAAATACACTTCCTAGAGGGTAGAAATACAAAGTTCAGATTAGAGCTAAGGTGAATTAAGATTGGAATATGATAAGGTTTTCTTTACTTAGTCACTTTCTTGTCACTGGAATACAACACTCGATACCCATAACTGAAAGGAGGAGAGGTTTATTTTGGCTCATGGTTACAGTCCATGGTCAGCAGGCCATGGCAAAGGAAAGCTGCTCACCTCATGGGAGCCAGGATGCAGTGAGAGAGAGAAGAGCGAGGAGCAGAGGAGGGAACTAGGCCCTCCTGGCCGTGCCACAAAGACCTCTTCAACTAGACCTCACCTCCCAACAGCAAGTCAGCTATGTCACCCTGAGAACTCACTGCTTTCCAAAAGCCCCATCTCTGAGCACAAGGGAGTTCCAGGGCTTATTCTTGATCAGAGATACATTTACCAAGTTTATGAGGTTTTCTTCCACACTGGATATTAGGTGTACCAGGACTAGGACAAGGGAAAAAAAATCAATGTTCAGTAAAATTGGATAATCAGGGCTGGGAATTTAGCTCCGTGGCACCATGCCTGCCTTGCAAGTGCAAGGTCCTGAGTTCAATCCCTGGTACAAAGCAAAACAAAAAAATTGGATAACCTGCTAGCAGACAAGTGTTTCTATTCATGATTAAGAAACTGTTTCACATATCTGTGCTTAAGTGAATCAGGGGTGGGAAGTGGAGGGAAACCCAAAATCCAAAATTTTGCAGTGTTCATCCTCTAACACTGTGTTACACGTAAAAGTGTGCAGTGGAACAAATGCCTTGATTAAACAGTTCAGTGACACACAGGGCAGCTTCTGATGGCTGTGGGCTCCTTCTTGATGTGCCTCTCAGGAACATGTGCACATTTTAGTGCATTGGAAACATTCATTGGAAAACACTGTGTCAATCTGAAGATCTTAGGTTTTTCTCAGTTACCAACTAATATAATTTGAAAAAAAAATTTTTTTTTTTTTTGTTTTTTTGAGACAGGGTCTCACTATGTCATTGAGACTGACCTGGAACTCACTATGTAGCCCCAGACTGGTCTCAAACTCACAGCAATCCTCCTACCTCAGCCTCCAAAGTGCTGGGATTACAGGCATGCACCACCACACCCGGCTTGAAAATTGTTGGTGTTGAATTCTCTGTATCTCAGGGGTAGAGTGCTTGCTGAGGATGAGCAATGCCCTGGGTTTGATTTTCAGCACTGAGAAATATTGGATGTCTCTTTTCCCATAAGTAAAATGTGGGGGATAGATTGCACATTTTTAAAGAGTTCTGTAGAGTTCTGTTGCTTTATAAAATTAGTTCAGCCTGAAACAAAATATCAAAATTATTTTGCCTATATGTAATTGGAAATATTTAATAGCATGGTAAAGTTGTTCATACTACATTGTTAAAATTAAAAAATAAAAGTTTAAAAATAAATGTATATAATTTGGGGGGGGTACCAGGGATCGAATTTATGTCATTGCACTTGCAAAGCAGACGGCAGAACCACTGAGCTAAATTCCCAACCCCAAAAATAAATGTATATAGTTTGATAGTGCTGTATTGATTTTGTTTTTTGTAGTACCAGAGATTGAACCCAGGACCTTTGCACTGAACTATATCCCCAACCCTTTTTAATTTTTGAGACAGAGTCTTCCTAAGTCACTAAGTTGCCTAGGCTGGGTTTAAACTTTTGATTCTCTGCTCCAGAATCCCAGAATTCTGGGATTAGGAGTGTGTGCTGTCACACCCAGCTTCTGTATTGATTATTATTATTCCTGGGTATCCCTCTGTACTAAGATTTCGGGTGATTTTTATTTTCCTCTTCTTACTCTTCCATAATTTCTGTTTACCAGTTGAATTAATTTTCTAACAGAAAAAAACAGTCTGAGAAAAGAAGGGTCATTGTTCTGTACGTTGTTTTAACTCAGCACTCTGGGAAGACCACCACACTAAAGGAAGACCCCACAAAGGATCTGAAACAGCTTCTTCAGGAGCTGAGAAGCGTGATCAATGAGGAGCCAGCTGTGCAGCTGAGCAAGGCAGAGGACAAGGGGAGAGCACCGTCGCTTGGGGCCTTGTGCGTGGCTGTGTAGGATGGCACTCAGGAGGGGAAAGCTGTCTCTGGAAGGTTGAGGTTTAAATAACTTTGGAGAATGTCTGAAGTTGTCAGGGAAACAAATAAAAGTGGAGGAGTTAAGCAAAAATAAAACAAACTTGGCATTAAGAGCAAGTAATATGTTCTGTTTAGACACCTGTCAGTGGAAGGTGTTAGAGTTACATTTGCATAATAATTTATAATTCCCAGCAGATTTCACATCCGTAATCTCATCTGAATATCACAGCAACCACCTGAGTCCAGGGTTCATTCATCCCATTTTATAAATGAGAAAAAAAACACCAGTGTCAGAGGTTGATTTGCTTGCAGCACACAAACTAGGACTCTGAGAGCTTCCTAACACTCCAGGTATAAGCCGACAGGAAAGGCCAGTTATCTCCAGTTAATAAGACCCAAAAAAGTATTTGGCCAGTGTACCCTAATCCTAACCCTCCCTGAACATAGTTATAGAAATCAGTGGCATTTTCATTGTCTTTTCAAATAGTGTTTTTAAAATTGTATTTTGTGTCATTTAGATTACTTTATCTTAAAGCATTTTAATATGGTGTGTATATATATATATATATATATATTTTAGTATTATAGTTCCATTTTTGTAATATATATAGTATTTTGTAATATATTTAGTATTATAGCCTATTTCTGGTTATATGGCAGTTACTTAGATGTTCAGTTAGTGTATATATACTATCCCAAGGTACCAAAATATTGGCTGGATGTTTCTAATTGTTATTTATAATAGAAATAGCCCAATTGCCTAGGGTAACTCACATTATCAGAATCACATAGTGTCAGAAATGTTTCACTGACTCCTCCATCACAGAGTATTTTCACTTGGAGAACACTTTCACTCTTGTCATGACTGTAGTATGACTTGTAAGCCAGGACAGTTTTAATTAGCTCATTTGACGGTTGCATAATCTTAGGCATAAGTTGACTTGTCTCCTTATAGAAAGCTAAGACAAAACCAGAAGTAAAAGTTCCAGCCACTGATTCTCAGCACCAATCATTTCATAGGATTACCATACTTCCCTGAACAGGTTTCCAGCACACCAGCCATTAATGATACAGTTGAACTGTATTGGATTTATTTAAACATAAATATATTTGGTCCTTGTCTTTAAAGCGTTTTTGTTAATTTTTTGTAATCTTACAAATTATCTTGTCACTAAAAACTAAACTCTCCCTAGCACTTAAGACTCTGGGGAAAGAAAGCATTTTTGATTTGATGAATTCCAGAGGTAGCTTTTTGTTCAATATTCAGGAAGCCTAAAACCCTCACTTGTGGGTTAAACATCTGGGTTTGGTAGTGCAAGCCTGTGATCCCAGAATGTGGGAGGTTAAGGCAGGAGAATTGTAAGTTTGAGGCCAGCTTGGGCTACATAATGAGTTCAAGGACAGCCTGGTCTACATAGCAGGAGTGTTAGTAATCTTCTTCATTGCTGAGACAATATACCTAACAAAAAAAGAAAGGTTTATTGTAGCTCACAGTTTGTAGAGGTTCTAGTCCATAGTCCACTGGCTCCGAGGCAGGGCAGCATGACATCACAGAGGAGAAACAGTCCATGGCAGGCAGGCAGGAGACAGCAAAGCAGCAAGCAGCAGAAGTAGCAGAGGCAAGAGGAGTCTTCCCTCTCTCCCTTCATAGTCAATCCAGTCTGTGAATCCATGGATTAGTGCTGTTTACACCCACAGTGAGGCATGCTTACTCCCAGTATCACACCCCCAATCCTAGCATGGCACATCCTAGATCTAGCCACCTCCGAAAAGCCCCACCTATAACTGTGCGAGACTTTGGGGGGATGTACATCTAGATACAATGGATACAAGCCATGACAAAGACCTTGTCTCAAAAAAATAAATAAATATATGTGAGTAATTGATTATTTTTAAAAGACATCCAGTCTTGCTGAGTGTGGTAACCAACACCTATAATCTCAGCACTTGGGACACTGAGGCAGGAGGATCACCTTGAGTTTGAGGCCAGTCTGGGCTACATAGTAGTTCAAGGCCAGCCTGAACTACATAGTGTGATGGTGTCTCAAAAAAACAAAACCCACAAAGAAAACCAAATCTAGAAATTGATCTGCATGTAATTAATTGAGTTGTATTTGTCTAAACAGGGATGATAGGGTAAGAGATTGCATCATCGAATCAAGCCTGAGATCAGACATATGCCATAGGTAAGAATAATGTACAATACTAAATCTAATTAATTACCCAAGGATTTTTATGTGGCCTGGTTAAATGGGAGGGTCTGGTTGGATGATTTTCATGGAACTTGGCAGACATTTTGGTCCATGAAGGAAAGCTATTACATTGTCTGAGTCTAAAAAAATATTTCAATTAAATGTACAAATTTACTTTCCAGAAATCAGCTTCATATGAACTTGATGCTTTTTTGCTGACTAGTTTGGCTTCGATTCACTATTACAAAATATGTGAAGTACTTAATTTATAAGAGAATAAAGGTTTATTTAGCTTATAGTTCAGCAGGTTCTAATCCAATACTGGCCTCTTATGGGACACCAGTGGTGTGGCCTCACAGGGGAGCTGTGGCTCACCTCATTACCAGGAAGCAGAAGAGATAAAAAGGGGCCAGGATCCCACAGTCTCCTTTGGGTCCTGCCCTTGTAACCTACGGCTCTCACCTCCTAAAGGCTCTACCACTGTCCCTTAGGACCTTTGGGGGACACTGATCAAACTATGGTACTGATGTTTAACTACAGGAAGCTGTGTGGTCTTGGGAAGGCAATGACTTTGTCTACATCTTTTACATATTTATAATGGCTTGTAAAGTAATTTTGAAGAGTGGTCTAGGATATGATAGTTTATATATGAAGTTAAAAGAATAATCTTACTGAAAACAATTCAGTAATGAATAGCTGAATTTTTAAGTGAAACCATTAAAAAGAGCAGAAAGAAAGCTAGGTGTGGTGGTACATGCCTGTAATCCCAGCACTCAGGAGCCTGTGGCAGGAGGATCACCATGAGTTCCAGGCCAGTTTTGGCTATATGGTGAGTTCAAAGCCAGCCTGAACTACATAGCAAAATCCTGTCTGAAAAAAACAACAATGACAATGACAAAGAAAGCAGAAAGAAAGGCTAAATAAGATTCTTAAAAGACAGCTTAGAACAAATGTGAGCAAAAAAAAAAAAAAAAAAAAGACCATTATTAACTCGAGATATATAGAAGTCACAGAGGACAATGCTTAGAAATCTTGGTATTTATTGTCTGTGACATTAGAAGTGTGCGGCTCCTCAGGCTGCAGAGACCTCCTCCTGGAGTCTGCTTTCAGCTCTGTTAGGCTCTGATAAACCAGTTTCCTCCTGACTTCCAAAAGTTCCTTTATTTTATCTTCAAGCTTTTCTCCATACTATTTCCTTTCCCTGGAAGAGTACTTACTCTTTGGAGTCTGTGTCTTTCTGAAATTAATGTTCACACAAACAGTTTTGCTTTATCCTAAGGCTCGCACTTTATGACCTTCCTATCCAGCTAGCAGATAATGTCATTTACCCTGCATAAAAATAAATTGGGCTGAGTGTGTAGTTCAGTGGTAATATGCATGCTGAGCATACATCCAGTCCCAGGTTCAAACCCCAGTGTCAAAATAAATAAGTGAATAATAAAATAAAAAACAAGAATAAATTATTTCTCTCACAAACCCATATTAGATTGGTAGGAAAGTAATGTGTGCTCTTCAGTTTCTCCTGGCTTTCCACCAATAGAAGCAACAACTCATTAAGGGACTCCATGGAAGGGAGCAAGTCCAGTGGAACTCTCAGCAGGTGAGAAATGATTGTACCAGCCCTCAGTTTAGTACTGTGGGCCATCTGATTCAAAAGAGCACTACTGCCTCCCCTGCAGTGTGTGGGGCCTGAACTCAACAGTGAGCAGCATGGGCGGGCATGGGCTCTGCTCAGAGTTGCTTACAGCCTGGAGGTCTGTTCATTGCCTGATGGCCTGGAAATACCTTACTTTTATCTTTTACATTTTCACCACCTATGAAAATGGAACTGTCCATGCCCTCTTTGTCTCCTCAAAGGGTGCTGATGGTTTTTGTGTTTGCATTTCGGTCAAGTGGGGATTTAGTGCTGCCTTCAGCTCCGCTCCCCAGGAACACTTCAGCGAATGGTTCAGTGAATGGATGAAGTCAGATTATACATACCTGCTCACTGCCTCCCCTACTTGATCACAACAGAGAGAACTAGAATCTTTGTAAACATCTTTCCCTTAGCCTAAAAGAAATACCATCTTGATTTCCTTATGTGGGTATAACCACTACCCTGTACCTATTTATAATAATCATACTATCAACTGCATATTTTTTCCATTGATTTCTTTTTTTTATTCATTAAGTTTATTGGTATATTTTAAGTATACAATATGATGACATTCATCATTAGGAAATTGTACCTTTATATGTTATATCTTGTCTTTTGTTTTCCCCCATTCCCCTGCCCTCCCTTCAACCTCTCCCTATTTACAGACTTTGTTTCTGTTTTTTCCTTTTCTCATATTTATTCCTTTCCTTTCTTCCCTTTTCCCTACCCCTCCCACTTTCCCTTCCCCTTCAGACCTTTTTTCCCTATTTCACATTATCTATTATACATTTTGATCCTCATTTACACTTTCAGTTTCTCACACCAGAGAAACTATTTGGTATTTACACATGTGCGTCCTGTTTATTTCACTTGAGTATGGCCTCAGTGTCATCCATTTAGCTATAAATGTCTCTAGTTTCTTGTTCTTTATGGCTGAATAGTACTCCATTTTATTTTGAAAAACCACATTTTCTTTATCCAGTCACCAGTTGTTGGGCAATTGGGCTGTTTCCAAGTTTTAGCTATTACAAACTATGCTATGAATGTGGGTGCACATATATGACTGTGGTATGATTTTTTCAATTCTTTTGGAAGATACCCAGCAGAGGAATTCCTGGATCAAATGGGACCTCCAATCCTAGTTCTTTGAGAGGTTGCACCTGTCTACTCTCCCAACAATGGAGAAGGGTTCCTTTCTCCCCACAACCCCACCAGCATTTGTTATTGATTGGTTTCTTGGTAGCAGCCATTCTTTTTGGACTAAGATGGAATCTCAGTGTTGTTTTCATCTTCATCTCTTGTATAACTAGTGATGTTGAACATTTTTTCTCAACTGCATTTTTTTTTTTTTTTGGTACTGGGGATCAAACTGGGGTCCTTGTGCTTGTGAGGCAGGTGGCGGAAGCACTGAGCTAAATTCCCGGCCCTTCAACTGCATATTTTTATTTTTCCTTTTTATGATTATTTTTGAATGACCTGTATCTAATCTGATCTATGTGGGAGGCACTGTTGTCCATGTGTAGATTAGAAGCGGAGACTCAGATTACTTACAGACTTGGTGAGGTCATACATCTCATAAACAGAGGAGCTCATATTTGAACTTGGTCTGGCTGGCTCCAGAGTACACACTGTGGCCACTACAGCTACAGGGGACCTGGACTGAGTGTTCAGGAAGGAACTCAGTCAGAAGCAGAGAGCAGCTGCTTTCCTGAGGTAGCCAGAGCTCTGCCAGGACTAGAAAGATCTGCTTCCTTCAGCATGGAGGTTACTGTATACTTATACTGTGTCTTATCGCGAACAAAATCTGTATTCTCAAAAACACTGAGAATTGTTTTACAGTTTGGCAGCTAAATAAAAGGCAGCTAGAATCTCATAAATGTGTATGTTGGTATTGACCTTCTGGAAACTCTCATATATATCTGTGAAAGGGAGAATTAAGCAAATAACAGAGCCAGGTATGTGGCACACACCTGTAATTCCAGTGTAATGTCATGGGGGCGGTCGTCTAGAGGCTGAGGGATTTCCAGTTGCGAGATCCTCTCATTCCTTGGTTTCTCCCCCAGATGAGGAATGCAGGGGGAGAGTGAGGTTGACCCAAAGCCCAAGAACCACTAGGTTGTCCAGTGAAGAATGAGGAACTCAGGAAACAAATAGTGTGAAGAAGAGGTTTATCATGAAGGCAGGGACAGAGCTGCTGAGCAGCAAGTTTGCTGGGCAGGGAGAGCTCAAAAGCTGAGCTACCCTGGATGGTGTCCTTGCTCT
This sequence comes from Fukomys damarensis, assembly GCF_012274545.1. Taxonomy (NCBI): domain Eukaryota; kingdom Metazoa; phylum Chordata; class Mammalia; order Rodentia; family Bathyergidae; genus Fukomys; species Fukomys damarensis. Next base: position 22,638,782 of record NW_022900944.1, read on the forward strand.
GACCATTTTTAGAGGAATTTTAAACCAATCAGAATCTTAGTCTTTGTTGCTGGGGTGGTCTTGTTGCTAGGATGGGCAAAGGTTTTATGGAGTTTTAGGGGGTCTCCAGTGCACAAAAGCAGGTCTCTAAGAATAACTTTTACACCTATAAGGGTTCACAAAGAGCAATTTCCAGTAACCAGGTAGTCATTTTTATAGCCATCAGCCATGTCACCTTAGCCATGCCCAACATTTCTGCTTATCTACCCTTCCCACGGTCCTTACATTCCTCCCTCTGCCATAGCATGGGGAATAAATAGGGGTGTCTGTACCCCTTTGAGTGTTGACACTTGTTTGCTTGGATACTGGGCTTATAGGAGTTTGGTCTTGTGGGTTGACAGGGAATGGGACAGGCATGGCAGCCTGCATGCACTAGGAGGGGCAGTGCTGCCTGCACAGAGGCAGGGGTCAGAGACAGACTGTCAGCTGCGAACCACAAAGCTGCTTGGGAACTACCTGCTGCCCAGAGCCTATATTTTCTACCCTCTGAAAAGGGCTAGGGTCTTTTAACCTTCCCCAGGGAGTTCTTTCTGACCTGACACCAACACTCTGGGAGGCTGAGGCAGGGAGATCACAAGCTCCAGCCCAGCCTGGGCAACTTAACAGCTTAGGAAGACCCTCTCTCAAAATAAAAAAATTTAAAAAAGAGCCAGGGATGTAGCTCAATTTGAGGGCCCTGGGCTCAATCACAAGTAACGCGTGCACGCGTGCACACACACACACACACACACACACACACACACACACACACACACACACACACACACACAGTCTTAGTATTGCAATGCAATTAACTTTAACTTCACAAACCCCCTGAAAGAGAACTACCTTGAGAACTATCAGTGTACCTCCGACTGATACTCAACCCACAGAGATCGGTTTTTTTTTTGTACCGGGGATCGAACTCGGGTCCTTGCGCTTGCGAGGCAGGCCACCGAATCGCTGAGCTAAATCCCTGGCCCCAATACCTGTGTGCTTTAACGTGTTGATTTAATTAACCTTTAAAGTTTTATAAACATACTGATAATGCTAAGAGAATTTTGTTGGTGTTACTGTCTTGGTTTCTTTGTTTTAAAGTGAGTCATTAAAATTGTTCTTCTTAGGTGGGGATTTACCTGAGTGGTACCGCGCCTGCCTGGCAGGTGCAAGATTCTGAGTTTGATCCCTGGTACAAGGGGGGAGAAAAAAAGATTGTTCTTAGAATCCATGAAAAACATATTTGAAAGAGCCAGGGATTTAGTTCAGTGGTGCTGCCGCCTGCCTCGCAAGCACAAGGTCCAGAGTTCTATCCCTGGTACCAAAAAAACAAAAGCATATTTGAATATATAGCTATTATTACACAAAAATGAATTTTCTGATCGATTATATATTATTCCTTTCATCTTGTAAAATGTTCATGGGCACCGAGTGCAGTAAGATAGAACAACTTAGCATCTCCCTTGTGGGCGTTTTAGGACTTGTGAGGCCTGGGGTTGTACTCGGCACCCTGATGTGTGGTCTCGGCCCTCACAAGTGCTGGGTAGTTGCTTCTGTCCATAGCTCTTGCTGCTGTATGTGAACCAGAAAGCTCACATGACTGTTCTTACGTCTCCAGGGAGCCAGTCCTGTTACATGCAGAACTGGAAGATCCATCAAGTTGCTTCACATTCCCGTCTACAGGTGAGTTTTCAGTGGACACAGAAATGGGGCCTGCAGAGCCCTGCAGCGCTCCCATTCCCATGAGTGTGAAGGCAAAGGTCCTGACATAACCTGCACTTCTCCATTAAGTCTCTGGGCTTGTTTCCTGCTTCTCCTTTCTCCATCCATCTGCTTTGTCCATCCTTGACCTCTTACTGGGCTGCCCGGCCACTTCCCTGCAGCAGCTCCAGAGTTCCATGCCCATGTGAGCGCGCACCGTGCTCCGCACAAAGCAAACCCTCACCTCCTTCAGAGTTGTGCTCTGATTCCTCTGTCCCCGTGAGCCTTGGTTCGAACCACCTCATTTTAAAGTCACAACCTGTCCACACTTGCAGTCCCCTCTTACTTTTCCTTTGAAATCATCTTCTAATATACTGTGTCACTTAGCAGTTTACAGCGTGCACTGAGTCACCAGCCTTTAACTATCTGCTCCCCTGATACAGCTCAGAACCTTCCCAGCACAAAGTGGGTGCTCAACAAATACTGATGGACTGGCTGAAAGGAAAAGGAGAACTAGACAAATGTCTTTTATCATTTCCAAGGAATTATAGATGAGATAATCTGTAGAAAAACAAGCTCCTGCAGGCACAATGGCCTACATGCTGGGAGGCTGACTTGAAGCAGGAGGATCACAACTTTGAGCCTAGGCTCACGACTAAGTAACTTAGCAAGACCCTGTATAAGCTTGTGTTTTTAAAAAAGGGCTGGTAGGGCCGGGGAATTAGCTCAGCAGTTCTGCCACCTGCCTTGCAAGTGCAAGGACCTGAGTTCGATCCCTGGTACAAAAAATAAAATTAAATTAAAAAGGGCTGGGATGTAGCTCACTGTGAAATCCCTGGGTTTACTCTCAAGTACCACCACCACTCCCCAAAAAAAAGAAAAGTGGAAAGAAGGGAGGGAGGGAAAAAATAAGATGGAATAGGCCTGACTGTAAAGCATAGCCAGAGGGAAAATTACACAAAAGGAATTTTTTAAACCAGGAAGGAAAAAAATTACAGGATGTGTTAGATTTAGTAAGCAAAAGAAAACCAACAGACACATAATCGATTTTCTTATGGAACAGAATAAAATAATTGGAAAAGACAAACTGAAAATAATATTCAGCAAAAGCATAGTTATAAATCTGGACAGTAATAATGTAAATAGGGATAGGCAGGGTGGCACACACTTGTAATCCCAGCTCTGGGGAGGCTGAGGCAGATGGACCATGGCAAGTACAAGGCCAGCCTGGGCTACATAGTGAGACCCTGTCTCAAACAACAAAAACAAAAACAATGTCATTGAACTGTAATTGAAAAGAGATGGAAGGAAGATAAGTTCCCACATCTTTTCTTTTTTTAATAAAAGTATTAATATATCTAAAATGAAACCATAACAGTCTTAATTATAATAAATGCAAATTCTTAATTTTTTAATCATTTTTGATTGGTGAAATCTTGAAACTAATGATCAAAGCAAAGAGCATTTATATAATGTTGATTTCTTTAAGTTTACTTCAGTTATATTTTTCTCCATTAATGATTACTTAGGACAAAAGAATAATCATTATCCTTGTCTTTTTTGATTAACATGAATGAGTGCTTTTTACTTTTTCTCATATATTGTGAGGATGTTAGAACCCACTGACTCCATTCACTACCCTAATGTAGTTGTACGTTTTAATTATAAATATAACCATAGTAGGTTGTATTATTTTGTATAGTCATCATTTATTTATATATACTTATTGCTGTATTTTCCAACTAGTATAATTTACTTACGCCTTTAATATTTTCTTTGTCTATAGGTAATAAATTGTCTCAGTTTCTGAAATTGTGTATATTTTTATACTCTCTTTCTTTTTTTTTTTTTTTTTTTGTAGTGAGGATCATACTTGGGTCCTTGCACTTTTGAGGCAGGTGCCAGAACCACTGAGCTAAATCCCTGGCCCTTATCCTCAATTTTTGAAAAAAAAAATTTTTTGCTGAGCATAGAATTCTAGGGTGACACTTTTTCCTCCACTTCAAATATATCATTACTTTGTTTTTTGGCTTCCATCATTTTTCCTAAGAAGTCAACTGTAAGTTTAACTGCTGCTCATTCAAATGTTATATGCCTCCTCATCCCTCCCCTCTGCCCATCTCTTCTGGCAGCTGTAGGATTGTCTTGTCTTTCGTTGCTTGTCTTAGTAGTTCTTATTGATATATGCAAATTAATTTCTTTATACAAGTAGAACCTATCTGGGGTTTGGAGAAAAACCTCTAAAACTATGGAAATCTGTGCTTATAATCTCCAGCATGTGGACCTCGTGGATCCATACCTATCATCTATACACTTTTATCTTGGTTTAATTCCATGTTATCTTGTCTTCTTGATATCCCTGGCAATTTTTACTATCTAGCACTTTACGGTATATGGCAAAAATTTTACAGATGATTTGAGACTGAGAATCAGGTTACCCTCTTCTAGAAAGCGTTCGTATTTGTTTTGGGAGATAGCTAAGCTCATCAGCGGTCCCAGATGAATTTTATCAGACCAGGCGTTATAATTTGGATCTGGAGCACAGGATCCCGCCAGGCAAGTCAAGTTCCTGTCCACCCACCTCGGAGGCTCAGCCCCTGTGAAGACACAGACCTTTCAGTTCCAACTGGAAACCCTGTGTGTTTACCAAACATAACCCTCTCCCCTCTGCCCCATCACTGGAAACATCATCAAAGTTGATTTCTTCAGAGATGCAATATACTATTTTTAATTAATTCCATTTTTTACTCTTGTTCTTGCAAAATTGTAGCGAGCCCATCTGTGAAAAACTCAGCTTCCCAATCATTCACTTCCCCTAAGAAGTCTCCAATGTACTCGCTGCTCACGAATTCAGCTGAAGATTCAGTAGGTTCCTCGACACAGTACAGATCCACCAAAACTGTTCCCTCACCTGATTCTGCTAAAGGTAAGATTCATCTGATACTGCTGATAGAACCGATTGAGCCTTTCGCTGCCGACTTGTACATTCTTTTCCATGCTCACAATCGCTAAGGCTGTGTGTGCTGCTCTCATATGCAGGCTCTGATCACTGCTAGGGAACTCATGCAGTCTTGTCTGAATGCAATAGCTCTGGGTACAAATATGCAAAATGTAGGAATTAGATGTAAAGATTCTATTTTTCTCTGACATGAATAAGGAACTTTTTTCCCTCTGTTGTAAGACTGTAGTTCTTTTACTTACCATGAGTGATTTTTCTGTCTTATTTACATTCTTTAAAACATGCTGTCCTTCACTCTCTGAGTTTCCAAGTGCTAATGTTTATCGTACAAGTTTGTCAAATTTCTCATTTTTAATTTTGTGGGGAAAGACACTGGAGATGGGACCCAGAGCTACTCTAACACTAGCAATTTTTATTTTGACGAGGGTCTCACTAAGTCTCACTATGCTGGACTTGAACTTGTGTTCCTCTTATCTCAGCCTCCCTCAGTGCTAGGAGTACAGGCATGAACCACTGTGTCTGGCTTCATTTTTAAAATCTTAAGTTTATGTGTTATTTGATAAGACAAGTGGAAAAATTATTTGATTTACAAGAATGCCTGATAAACACATGGGTATTAAATGGAATTTGAAGTGTTTCTCCTCTTGCGTGACCATGAACAGGTCACAGCAGTGCCCCGGGGCTCATCCCCATGATGAGGAGAAACCAGATGAGCTGTTGGAATCCCTGTCAAGTTGGTTCTTAGTCTTTTGAAATTCTGTGCTGTAAAAATGAAAATCAGAACTTAATCACATTTTAGTGTTTTGTTTTTTTTTTAACTTTTTGCATTGTTTTTCCTTCTCTTATGTCTCAAAGCTATTCATTTAGTATTTTTCAAAATTTACAGTACCAAGTCATTTACCACATAGGGCAGTGGTCATGCAGCCATAGACCATGCTGCTTGTCTCCTTGGTATAAAACTGGTGTTATGTAGGAACGTGGCATGTTGCTCCCCATCCCAGATGCTCATTAAACATTTTATACCTTTCATGTGAAAACTTTAAGAAATTCTTCCTCCTCTTGAATTAAAATAGTTACTATATCATTGCCTTTAATATTAATATCTATCGTGAGTAGGAATTTTTTTCCCAGTACTAGGGATCAAACTCAGGACCTTACACTTGCCAGGCAGGCACGTGGCCACTGTGCTAAATCCCCACCCTTTTAATATCTATAATGAAAAATATGGTATTTGATAGGAAAGCCAACAAAAATTTTTGTCAAGATTATTCAGGGGAGAGTAGGGGATTTAGCTCAGCGGTTTGGTGGCCTGCATTGCGCTTGCACAAGGACCCGAGTTCAATCCCCAGTACGGAAAAAAAAAAAAAAAAAGATTGTTCAGGGGTTAAAATCAAATGAAAATCTTCAAGTACTGGGGATATAGCTCACCTAGCATGTGCAAGACCCTAAATGTTCAGTCTCCAACAGCACAAAAGAAGAAACTAATTGAAATCTTCAGCTCATCAAATTAAATATTTTTAGAGATTGACAGAACTTTTCATATCTGTTGGCAAGTATTTTCATTCCTCAGCCCTCTTAAGTTGCTACTGCCTTGTTTGTTGTAGGTCCCCTGGGGCCAACTCAATCCACAAAACACTGTTCTGTCACACACAGTACCACCCTTGTTCAGGTGACGGCATCAGGCACAGGCCTCACACGTTCCCAAGTGGTGCCAGGGTCTGAGTTAGATCCTGCTGCCACACATCCTGGGCTTGCAGAAGTCCTCAGGTTTGGTGTGAACGCTAACCACTGCTGAGTGGCATCAGACTGGAAATACTCTTCTCCCTCCACCAGTTTACTACTCTGTAGTTAAATAACAGTAAATCATGTTGTTTTGAAACAAAATCAGTTAGGCTACTGATGCGATATTTAGACAGGAGACTTTTTTCTTCATTTTAAAAGTGTTAGAAGTTTTAAGTTCTTTATTTTAAAGGAATAGCTCTTTATAATTAGAACATTTCTAAAAAATATCAAGTAGACTTTTAATACCACATCTAAGCAACTTTCTAATAGATTCACAGTCTCCGCCAGTAGAAACAACAGGGAAAATATGCAGGAAACTTCAGAATATATTGGAAAGCTTGCAAACCCTGGTAGATTTGCAGCTGAAGAACCAAGGTACAGTGCATTTTTGGAAGGGACTTCTTGTTTATATTTCCCTTCCCTTCCCTTCCCTTCCCTTCAGGTTAAGCCTCCTTCCTATCTGTTGTCCCACTCAAAAGCTGTTGAATCTGCAATTCAGAAACCTTCCTCAAAACATGAGGATTTGAACCCTAGTGCATAGCCAGGCCCTGGTTTAATTGTTGGACCCTGGGCAGGTCCCAGTAACCCTGCCCTCCTCTGTCAGGGTGATAATCCTGCCAGCCAGCCCTCAGCTAGGGTTGACTGTTTTTTCACATGGAACTTGCCCACACACACACACTTATCCCTGTTACCTCTGTACACAAGTGTCTGTATGATGGTCACCAAGATAGAATTATAGTCCATAGCCAAAAAATGAGATAATGGTATTTAGCTGACATGGAATGTAAATGAACACAGTGGTATGAGAGACTATGCCACCCAGTGGATCACAAAATAGAACGATAAGCCACCTCTAAAAATACTAAAGCTGTTTATTTGCATGGAAGCTCTTAGAATCTGCAGTGATGGCCAGCCCTCTGGCTTAAGTTCTGAGGGCCCTGGAGAGGGGAAAGGTTATTGTATTTCCTCCTTTCTTGACATAAATTCTTCATTGTGGGAGTCTTTTTCAGAGAGACTGATATTGGTGTACATCTGTTATTCTACCTTTTCATCCCTAGAGAATGTGAGTTGCTTAGGTGAATGAAAAATATCTTTTAAAGAACAAATATTTATAAAATAAATTTAGTCTTATTGCTAATAATAGTTACTTCAAGCACTTACTAAGCATCCTGTGTGCCAGGCTGGAAAGCTGCACACCCTGGTAGAAGATTTGCAGCTGAAGAACCAAGGTACAGTGCACTTTTGGAGGGGACTTCTTGTTTATATTTCCCTTTCTCCCTGTGGTCCTCACAGTAACCCTGCGCACCTGAAGGGAAGAGCAGTGTCAAAGAGTTCTGTGTCACACAATGAGTAGTAGTGCTGGGGCTCGACTCCAAAATTCACGTTTGTTAGAGCACTTGCACTAAGGCTACACAGTATCATGTTTTTATTCAGAAATTTCTAAATCCTTTCTGGTAGCACCAGCTCCCTACGAATGTAAACATTAAGATAAGTGTTTCATCTTTAGTTTATTGTGAGGCGGGCTTCACTCTTTAAGGAAGATGTATTATTTCATTAGCCCTATTTTTAATTCACTTTGACTTGTATTTCTGAGTTATCTGATCTGTGCCATCCTCTAATAATCAAAATGGAAGACATATTACATTCGCTTAAACTGTGTAAGTACTTTTGGATTGGATGCAATGCCTGAGTGAGACATTTTATGGAAATTCTGAACAAACATTTTTGGAAAAAATTTCAGAAGCATTTTATCAAAGTACGGGGGTTAGGGTGTCTCGTACTAACAAAGCATTCACTCAGCACCTACAGGACCCTGGGCTTGATCCCCAGCACTAGACGAAAAACTTTCTGCACCAAAGTATGCAGACTCTTTGAGTCAATATTCCAGTCTTAGCAATTTGTTTTATAAGAAATGAGAGTAAAACACACGGAAGTCTATATAAAAAGTATTTACTGTAGCAATCTATTAAAGAGTAAGAAACCAACCTTCTAAAGTTTATTTACTAATATTTTGGTATATTTGTGCAATGAAATATTGCACAGTCAGAACAAAACCTGAGAAAGATGTCGATATGTGGTTAAGCGAAAAAAGCAAACTACACATATCTGCATTTGTGTAAAGAAGTAAACTTGTGCGTGTTGGACATAAATTTTCTGATGTAACAAACAGTACAAAAGCAAGCCGACTTTTGAAAAGATTTTCAGTAAGGCTTTACAGAAGGATGCATCGCTATGCTACACAAAGCCAGCCCGCACACCCAAGAAGTCTGCTGGGTTTTTATTCCCTGACTCACCAGGCCGTGCCCATGGTGAGAGTATAGCCTTACAGTCTAACCCGACTGGCCAGTTCTCAAGGCACTGAGAACAGAGCCCATGACACAGGAATCTCTGTGACACACAAAATCTTTTGGCAGGGTGACCAGCACATGCCCCTTTTTCTTAAATTGTCTTGCTAAGGGATGATGAAACAAGCACATGTACACTTTACAAAAATAGAGATTTGTGTAAAATAGTTACGTTAAGTATTCCTTTGACAGAAAAGACTACCTTTCTCACATGTGTGTGCAGAAATTCATCAAACTGTTTACAGAATGACCTCTGTCTTGGCAGGTGGAGCAGAGACAAAGACCAACTTTTCTCTCTTTTGTACTCTCCTGAAGTGTTTGAATTATGCATTGTTTTATAACAGTTGTGTTCATCTGATCTTATCCTGCATGTTTAAAACAACTGAAAAGTAAATATGCCACACTAATGTTTAAGAACTTGAGTTTAACCTGTATTTATTCTATACTAACAAGCAGCTCATGTAAGAAGCACATAATAGAATTAAAAACCTAAGTCAATTTTTTGCTATTCTAACTTTATTTCATCAACATTTTCAGCAATGTCTTCAATGATCAGAAATCAAAAAAGAGGATACAGAAGGTGAAGGACCAGGAAAGAAATGTTGCTAAAATGACACCTTACTTGCCTGTCTTTACAGAGGGATGATGTCCCATCCATTGTGATGTTACTTATAATTAGTGCCCTGTGTACTTTTTTCTTTTTATGTGAAAATTTAATAAACGATACCCTGTCCTGTAAACTGTTTTGAGAATTTTGAAATAAACTATTCCTGAATGCTCTCACACTAAAACTATGAACAGTACTAGCATGATTTGAAAATATTCATAGTATAAGGTATTACTTGGTGCTAATTCCATTGTATTAGAATAATTCTTATGTTTCCTGGTTCTGCTACAATAATCACTTTTTCCTAGCTTAAAAAAAAAATCCCAAGGTAAACATTCCTTTCACATGAAGTGTCGTGGTATAATGCCCCAACAGAAGGTCAAATTCCAGCCTACTGATGGTCCTTCCTTGACCCTGAACTGTTTATTCTAGTGCAGTGAAGATAATTAGATAGCAAGTTGGGGCCCCCAATCAAAACTCTTACAAGTTTCTCTTTTCACATATTAATAACTAAAGAAACTATTTTTGTTGCTCTTTACAAGTGCATGGGTAACTTCTAGATTGAATTAATTCCATCTGCCTTAATTAGATTTTAATAAATTAGGGGATTTTGAATGTGAACCAAATCATGAGATAAGAAAATCAGATACAGAAATGTTTCAGTTGTGCCAAAATATCAGGGACAATATGGCAGAAGCTAGCTAACCAAGAGAACCTGTGCTTCTGCTCCCTGGCACAGGACTATCCCTGAGAAACACAAGACAGGCTGTCTGGCTGGAAGCTTTGCGTCCCAGGCCCACCTTGCGCCCAGCCGTGGCCCCCTACAAGTTGTCATAGCAGCATGGTGGGATGAGCGCTGGGCGCACTCTCAGCTCCAAAGCGCTAGTAGGTGTTTGAGGGTTTTCTCAGATGACTTCCCTCCTATGGGGCCTGCAAGCAGGTGACGGGGTCCTCAGGGCGGGCAGTGACACAAGGCAGAAGAGAGCCTGGGGACAGACTGCGAGGTGGGAGCAGCCCCACACCAGGAACACCCACTGCTCCCTGGCACTCCAGCAAGACAGTGGCCCCAGGAAAGCCCTGTGCTGTGCTCAGGATGGCAGACATTCAAGGCACATTGACTTCAAATGATGACCTTTTAAAATACAAATTGTAATAATCCATATCTCTTAATAATCTTTAGCGAGGGATTTTTACTTTATCAGATAAAGGCAAAATGACTATACACTCCCAAAAAGATTTTCATTTAAATTGTTTTACCTTTTCTCTCACGCAAGTGCTTGGCCCTTCTGCACATCAGTTGTAAGAGCTCTTTGTGCAACACCAAAGTCATTAGGAAGCACCCAGCAGCACCTCTGAATTTAACAGACTGGTGCTGAGGGCAAAAACTGTTGCAGTTTTGCAAAGTACTTCCTAATGCTGTTTGTGGCTGGATTTGTTCTCTTCAGCAAAGATGATCTTACTCAGATTATACATTGTTCTGCAGTAGATGCTAGGCTTACTAAAGGTTATTTCAATATATAAGGCTCATTTTTAAGGACAGGCATGCTGGGTTTCCTACCAAGCAAAAGTATTTTTGGTTTTTATTTTGAGACAGTCTCACTGTGTTGTTCAAGCTGGCCTGGAATTTGCCACCTAGCCCAGGCTGACCTTGAACTCATCCTTCTGCCTCAGTCTCCAAAGGGCTAGGATTACAGGTGAAAAGGAAAGTTTCAAAAGAAATATAAACATGGGCTGGGGATGTAGCTTAGTGGTTCCACCACCTGCCTCACAAGCACAAGGGCCCGAGTTCAATCCCTGGAACCAAAAACAAAACAAAAAAAACAAAAAGAAATATAAACGTTTTCTCCAAAGATAGGAGAAAAGTAGGCTCTTCATAGTCTTCATCTGTAACCTGATGTTTCCTTCTTGTGTCTGACATTAGTGGAGAAAGCATCGATCAGTATTTTATCTTACATCTAGACTACTATGGTACTGAGATTCAGACAACTCAGACATTGAGTAAAGATACTAAAATTCAGTTTTTATTATTTGTTCATTTATATAAAGCTAAGTGTTTCTTCTCAGAGCAAAGAGAGGGCTCTATATCACTGTCCTGTACAAATTTGTCACCCATGAAAGCCACAGGTATGAAAGGAGAGGAAAGAGGGTGACGGAAGCAAACAGCTTTTGTAGTACCTGTGTGCATGTGTGTCGACCTGGTGGAGGGGTGGGTGGTGACAGACACCCTCGAGGGCTCTGGGGTAACGATGGGTGCATCCCCCTGGAGCCAGGCTGCACCTACACGTCCTGGTTTCTAGGAGGCGGCTTTCAGGCCACCTCGCTCGGCTCACCCCCACCCCCATTTGTGTCCCCCTTCTCTCTGGCTGCTCCCACGCTGGCTTCCTGGGTGACCAACTCTGATTAGGCTCCTTGTTTCTATACCAACAAGAACATACTTGCTCCCCTCAGACCCATAGCTGACAGGTAAAACCAGACAAAAACCACTGGGAGTCTTAGAGCTTTAGTTCATATCCTCACCAATCACATCTAGTGACCCAGTATTTTCTCACCCATATGATTCCATATGGGGCTCACATTTTAAAATGTGAAATGTGCATGCAAGAAAGATTACTTTTTCAGCTGTTTTTTTTGGGGGGGCAGGTGTAGGGGAGAGATTGGGGGGATTCTCAATGAACTGTCCAGGCTGCCCTGGAACAAGATCTTCCCATCACAGCCTCCAGAGTAGCTGGGCTGACAGGTGTGCACCACCAGGCCCAGCGTTTTTATTTCATCAGCTTCAAAACAGTCCTCAGCTGTTTCTAATGAGGCTCGTGCTACTCCCTTAGACTAAGGAGCTCCTACAGGCTCCAGCTTGAACCTGTGTAACTAGTTAGTTAGTGTGCTTCTTGGCCAGATTTCACACCTGAAGTTCAGACAAATCACTCCTCAATAGGCCTACACCCCGGAGTAATGATGCACAAGCACAAGTCTGTCAACCAGCACCACAGGGAAGAAGTCCGAGGCCACTGGAAGTACTACCTGCATACAGACATCTCTGCACGTTACACAAAAACCACTAGAGAATTTGCAGCAGTTCTGATGGCTAAATTCAGAATCATGCTGCCTTTATTTTAAATTATTCAGCGTGCTCCACAGCCTTGGACTCTTCCACCGTCTACTGCAGCCTCTCCAGTACTCTGCAGACCGTTAATGAATGCCCCACCACCCGTGAATCACCTTATCCTCGTGGCCCGTTGCCAGGAGTCTATTGCTGCCTTCTTCCCAGCGTGTAACTCCCCCATTCTCCACCAGCACAAACTTCCACTCCACCACCGTATCCGCCGGCAGCAAGACAGAATGAGACCACAGCCCGTCCTTGTGATGGTGGAGTGGGATGTAAGTGTTCCACCTGCCCAGATTCTCGTGGTCTCCAGTTACTGCAATGAACTGCACATCCGTGCTTGTGAGGTAATGCACCTGAAACCTGACGCTAACTTGCTCAGACTCTGAAGATGCTGCAGCTGCACTTTTTCTTTTCCCATCTGCTTCCCAGACTCTTGCTTCCACAAGATTGCTCTTGTTGTCCATTTCCTGGCTTAGGCTTAACCCAGAAGCCTCAAGATTGCCACCCAAGCTCACATCTCCCCAGGACAAGTGCCTAGACACCATTTCCCAGTCCTCAGGGCTGGCTGCAGCCTCAGCCTCTAACCGTGCCTGGCCCCCTGTCTTAGCTCTGTTGCCGTGCAAGCTGTTAGATGGCAGCTTCTCTGTAAAACATGGGGCCGCTTTAGCAGGGGTCTCTTGTTTTTGCAATCTCCATTCTTCCACACAAGACTCCAGGCTTTCATTTCCTAAAGCTTCTTTTGCTTTGGTCTCAGAGATCAAATGTCCATTGCTTTCTTGAAGATGCTCTAAGAAATAAAAGGGAAATGTGATAGTGTTAGGCAGTTTACAAAAGAAGTCAGGCTAAGAGATCACCATCGAAGGCTTTCCTATGGATCTATCTGCAGTCCAACTCCTCTATTGAAATAAGTACATATTTATGTACCTCATATGCTCCCTGCAACTGTGCCCTAAGAATATGCATGTACTGAATACCCAGCAACAAAAGACACATCCAGCAGCATTAAGCATGTAAGCGCAGTGGCAAGTTGTAAAGGCAGAAGTGTAAGCCTGTCCTGGGTCTCGCACAGCCCCAGGCAATGCTGCCGAGCAGTCAACTCAAGGCGCTTCACTTCCCTCACCCAAAACTGCTGTCCAGGACTGGGGCTGTAGCCCAGCGGTAGCATGTACTCAGCATGAGGCCCTGGGCTCAATCCTCAGCACAGAAACAAAACAAAACAAAAAAGTCCAGCTGTGAGCAAGGGGCTGTATGACTCCCCCCCAAAATCGGAAGAGGACCCTATACACACACACACACACACACACCCCGCCAACTCGTAAAGTGTTTGCTTGGCAACAGAAAAGGAGGAAGTGAAGGCCAGGAGCTGGGGTGCACAGGCCGTATGTTGTTCACTGCTCTTTGCCAATCCCACGAACATCAGGGTCTCCTCAGAATAAACAAAAGGCTTTTCTGTCCTTCCCACTCTACACACATAAAAAAAAAAATGTTTTCAAAGTACAAATCCAAGTCCCCTAGAGACTTTTTTCTCTCTCAGCTGACAGTCCCAGCAGCTCCCTGGAAGGGAAATCTCCAAGACCATCACTGAGGTGAGCTATGCGGAAGGGCAAGTCTTGCTTTTTTTTTTTTTTGGTACCGGGGATCAAACTCAGGTCCTTGCACTTGCGAGGCAAGCGGTGGAACCACTGAGCTAAATCTTCGGCCCTAAATCTTGCTTCATTTTGCCTCTCTCTAAAGGTAGGGTTGAAAGTGAGCCGCCAACAAATATTATTCTCAATTCCCAATTCTTGAACCTAAAACATGAGACGGCCTACAGAAGAGCTCAATGAACTTTCGATTCACCCTACCCCCAGCAATCACAGGAAAGGCACAGGGCAGATTTTCAAATGATCACCTCTCCACTAAAAATAAAGTCCACAGATGTCATTGCCACCGCGAGGCCGCCGTCCAGGCACGGGCAGCTTGCCAGGGAGGGTGCGGGAAGGAGAGATTTGCGCCAGGGCACTCTCTGCTGGGCCAACGGCCTTGGAAATGTCCAGGCTGAACCACATCAGCGTTGGGGCCCGGGTGAGAATCTCTTCCCGGGGATCAGCGCGCCCTGCGCTGTTGCTGCAGGGGCCGCACAGCTCGGAACCCCAGACAAGCGCCCAGCCCAGGGCTGGAGTCCATACTGAGCTCTGCCCGCCCGATGGCCGCGTCCTGGGAGCAGGAGGCGCTCGCAGCTCAGCGTTCCGAAACCCACTCCAGCGCGGCTTGGGGCGCGAGGGTGGGGACGCGGGTCGAAGAGAGGTGTCAGGGTGGGCTGTAGCCTCAGCACGGGCCCGGCGCTTCCCTGACATGCATGAGGCCTGAGTTGGAGCCCCAGTCCTGCAAAAATTTTTATTAAAAAGTAATGGGACGCCCCTAAACCAAAGCCCTGGTTCCCGGAGCCCCGGGGCGCACGCCGCAGGCGGACCTGGCAGGACAGCAGCCGGGTCGGCACCCGACACCGCCAGCGGACCCTCTTCCGCCTCTTCCGGGACGCCCGGCAGGTGGGGACGTACCCGGGCTGGGACGTACCTGGGGCGCCTCTCGCGTCCGCGGCCTCCCCGGGAGGGGCGTCCTTGCCTGCGTCGCCCGGGCCGCCCCGCAGCAGCCACACCAGCAGAGCCCCCGCCAGCCCCCCGCCGACCAGTAGGGCGGACCAGACTGCGCCCATGGCGCGGACACACCCGCCCGCCCCGCGTCGGGTCGGGTAGGGTCGGGAGTGCGGATCGTCGGCGAAGAACCGCTCCTCTTCCGCGCCCTCGCTCCCAGCTCTCCGGCAGCCGCAGCCTGGGGTGCTAGACCAGGCGTCCTCCTGGGGTCCCGCCCCGGGACCGCCCCTCGCACCGCCTCCCGGGCGCGGCCGCAACCCAGTTCCCGCGGGCGCAGGGGGAGGGACGCGGAGGAGAGCTGCACCCAGCGGCCCGCTCCTCTGCCCCTTCGCCGGTGCCATAAGAGCGGTGGACTGGTACCCGTGCTCTAAGAATGCCACTCGTCACCCGCATCCAGTCCCGCCGCCTCCTCTACCTCTCTGGAGGTGCGTGGCTGCCGCGGAATGAGCTTCCATCTGGGAGCCGGGTGCTGTCCAGGGACCCGGTTCCTGCAGAGAAGATATTCGTATACACCTCAACCCTTTATGAAGCGCTCAGTATTCAAAATTTTATATACATATTTAATTGAATCCTCACCAAACAGCAACCCAGTGACTGATACACATTTCTCAGTTCACTGCCGCGCTGCGGCGATGGCTTTGCACACCCACCCCGAGCTCAAGATCCCGCCTTCCCCTCTGCGCCTGAACTACCTTCCCTCTGGCCCGAACATTCCACATCCAGCTGCTGAAGGCCACAGCTGGCGAGAATCGGCCTCCCTCAGAGTAAGGCTGGCGAGGCTCCCTCTGGCGGGACAAATTCCGGAGCATCCCTTGCTGGAAACAGCCGCCGCCCTGGGGAGTCACAGGCGGACTGTGTGTGTACACACGTGTGTGAGCACAACGACGGAGGGGAGGATGGGGAGGCTCCTTCCGGGCAGCTCTTCCTGGGCCCTTGATGCACATCTCACACCCAGCTGGCCCGGTCCCACTTCCTCCCCAAGCCTGCAACTCGCTCCCCTCAACCGGAGATCCACGTGATCCCTTTGAAACCCTGCCACACATCAGCCTTAGTTCAAGACCCTCCGCTGGCCCAAATCTCAAGATCTCAGAGCCAAAACCTTTGCAGAGCCACAGCACTTGGGCTGTCTCTGTCCTGACCTCTCCAGCCTCGCTGCCTTCCTTGCCTGGCCTAGGTTCTGTGTGCATCTTTTAGCACAACATAGAGATTCCTTTGTTGTGAATAGGTTTGCTCTCCAGCTGATTAAGGATTCAATAGCCGGCTTGGGGACGAAGTGTATCCAAACTGTAGCATAAACCTGGAGACATGAGTACTCCTTGAGTTCTGTGAGCCATTCTAGCAAGTCATGGGATCTGAGGAAAAGGTGGTGGGAATTCCGTTTTACAGCAATGGTCAGAAGCAGGGGAAGCCTGGAGCTGGGACTGGCCTTTGGAGGGAGTCAGACTTGAGGAACTGAGCCCTTTCAGCTGTGGGAACTGACACTAACTCAGGTGGGTAGGCTCAGAATTGGATTCAGTTGTAGGACACCAACCTAGTGACCGTGGAGGACTGGGGGACTACTTGGTGTGCCCCCCATATTGGCGACCAGGGGTAATGTTTTGAGAGTAGCAGAGAGTAAGCTGTATTTTCCTTGCTCCTCTCCTTGTAATTCCAGTATCCTGGTGCCATTCGGACCTCTCCTATGTCTGCCTAATTGACTACAATCACCTGTGGGCACCTCCCTCTGCTCTGATTCCCATCCCCTCTACCACCACTCCTGATCTGATCCCCCTAAGGTACAGCCTGCGTGAAGTAACCCTGTCTGCCAGGTTAAATTCAACCCCATTCCAGCCTTCAAAATCTTCTCTGACTCAGCCCAACCTACCAACTCCTCCGGGTCTCTTATTTATCTGCCCTCTGGCCACAGTGGAATTCTGCCAAGACCTTCATCATTGCTCAACCCATTTCCAAACACCGCTTCATTCCGTGAAACATTTTCTGAGCACGTGAACCCACGCTGCACCCCCATTCCTCAAATGGATATGTCACTCTTTGAACTCTGAACACACTGTAACTTTCTTAGAAAAAAAAGATGAGGCTTCCTCTTATGGTAGAAATGTTTGGTAGCTTGTCTCACCCCACTGAAGACCACAAAGTCTTCAGGAGCCAAAGCTTGCTCATTCTTCATATTCCCTGGAATGCCGGTTCTATCATCCAATAAGCTGGTTTTTACTGTTTCTGTTTAGGTAATACTAGTATCTGTCAGCACAGTATCTAGCAGCATTGGCCAAGTGCTTGATAGGGATTATCTCACCAACACCCCCCCAGGCAGGAATCTCCCCAAGGTCACTTAGTTGATGAGTGACCAAACTGGCATTTGAACCCAGTATGCTAACCCTAGGAGCCATGCTCTAAAACTTGAGCCATATTCAGTCCAGTCCCGCTGCCTCCCCTCCCTCTCTGGGGCTACATGGCTGTTCCGAAATGAGCACCCAACTGGGGAACCAGGTGCTGTCCAGGGTTGGGGTATTAACCCATGCTCAAGTTTTACAACGTACATTTTAGAAGAGCCTGTGTGAACTGGGGTGTGTGATGCCATATAACTCTTTTGGAAATATCCCAACATTTATAGTGAATTTTAGGCATGTTCTTGGTCTCTGAGTCCTCTCTCTGCAAGCCTTGTCTCCTTAGGGAAATGTACGGATCACCCAGCACCTGTCTGCCGCTGTCAATCCCTTGCTCCTGGGCTTCCACATAACATGAGCCACAAGCAAAAACTCTCTCAGAGATGTCATGTTGGAGCCACCGGCTTCAGGTTTCACGGAGACATTTTCTGACTGCAACTGTTTGTAAAGCTCTGACTCATCTTAGTTCTAGAACAGTCGCCAAGCAGAGCTGCTGTGCTAAATGATAAAACCTGTAGTAAAAGAGAATCTGTGTTGGAAAAAAAAAAACTAGCTCATTGTGTGGAGGCAAAAGTAAATCTGGACAAGTACTTTGTACCACATGAAACGCTGAAGTTCAATAGAGTCCCAAATGTCAATGTTGAAACTGCAAACCTGGTAGAGCAAAATCAAAGAATGATCATTGTGACGCTGCCTAACATAGAAGGCAAAAAGTTATTTTTCTGACATCATCAAAATAAGACCATTTTGTTTTCATGGCGTCCAATGAAGTACGCCATAGACAAAGTTACCAGATAAATCCAAACTACAGGGAGACGTTTGTTTTGTCTAAAACTGACAAAAGCTTGACCACCAGATATACAAGGAAAGTGGCATGAGATCCAGATTAAAAACGGATGAGGTGTCCTTTCCCTGGTGCCTGGCCATTGGCACTTGTGGGATTGTTCAGCTGCATGAGACTGACAGGTACAGAATGGGCCAGATCCCCAGCAGTCAGATAGATGCAGATCAAAACAGTGATGCTGCCCTGTTCTGCATCCATCAGAGGTAAATATGAGAAAGAAGGTGTGGCGCGCCTTTTGGGAAAGCAAACAGGCACGATGTACAAGAATGTTACGAAATTGAATATGCATCCGCCACATGACCCAGCACTACCGGTCTTCAGCATGCACATCCTGGAGGCTGCTCGGCCACATGAGGAGGGGAAACCACTAAGAGAACGTGGGAGTGCCATGAAACACTGAGAGTGGCCTGTGGAGTGCCTGGGGTCCCACACAGGAGGGGCTCAAGATGTACATTGATTACATAAATGAACATCAGGAATGGCAGAGCACTAGGAATGCATTACAAAACTTACAGCAAACAAATGTCCAGATATCCTCCACCCTTCTTCAGCTCCCTTCTTCCTCTCTTGCTCCTTCCCTTCCTTCTTTCCTTCTTCTCTTCTTATGGTTTGGATCTAAAATGTCCCCCCAAATTCTCATGTTTAGAAGGTGACTGGATCATGGGGTGCTGTACTCATTAGTGGATCAGTCCATGGATGACGTCATGCTGACTTGCTGCTAGATTGGCCTGGGTGGCGGTGGGTCACTGGGGCATGACCTGGAAGGATGTGTTCTTGTCCCAGCTCCTTCCTTCTCTCTCTGCCTCCTGGTTGCCATGGGGTGAGCACCTTTCTCTCTGCCCTGCACCTCTGCCGTGCTGTTCCTGCCTTGGAGCCAGCTGACCGTGGACTGAAACCATGAGTCACAGTAACCCTCTTCTCCTCTGAGTTGTGGGTGTTGGGTACTGTGTCACGGTGACAGGAAAGTGATTAAGACACCTTCCTTCTTCCTTCTCTTTTCCCTCCCTCACTTGCTCCTTCCTTCCTTCCTTCCTTTCTTTCTTTCTTTCTTTCTTTCTTTCTTTCTTTCTTTCTTTCTTTCTTTCTTTCTTTCCTTCCTTCCTTCTTTCAAGTTAACTGCTATCTTCTTGGGAGAAAATGAGGTAGATTACATAAGGACAGACCTAAGCGAAACCCCAAGGAGGACAGTGTGGGGTGTCATTTACCTCCTGTTTTTTGCCTTCCTCCTCTTTAGTATCCCTTAACTGATCTACCCACCCAACCATGGCACTGTTAATATTCTTTGTTAGCTGCTAAAATTTGTCAAAAAGAAAGCAGAATTTTGTCAATACTTTAGAGTGAGTTTGTCTGATATTCAGAAGTAAACTTAGAGGGAGAACAAACCAAAAGAATTCATTTCTAATGGAAAAATTTCACACCCTGGGTACCTGCTCCAGCCTCCACCTGCATGTGCAGTCCTGCCAGCTCGCCTCACATGGAAGGCAGACCTTGGGGTGTCAGACAAATTGGGCCAAGTCTCAAAGAAATAGAAGACTAAAATCATTTCTTAAATGTTCAAGCTCACTAGCAATTTAAAAAAACACTAATGAAGACAAGATACTGATTTTCATCTATCAAACAGGTATTTTTTTATAAAGATGACACTTGATGTTGGCAAAGATACTTAGAAAAAGGAACTCTTGCATTTAACCTGTGAAAGAGGGAAAGATACAAAATTAGGGAAACTTAGCTTTATATATCCAAAGCCTTAAGAAAAACAAAACAGGCCAGGCATGATGGCACATGCCTGTAATCCCTGCACTCAGGAGGCTGAGACAGGAAAATTTCCTGACCCAGCATGTCAACTTCTGGGAAGTTTGAGCGCATAGAGGTAAGGTTGGCGTGGAGGGTAGCCCTTTGCTATAGAAAGTAGTAAGAGCATCCTGTCTACAGTGTCCGTAACTGATGCTGAGAAAAGACACTGAAGCAAGTGAAGCGGGGACAGGAAGGAAGCAGCTCCATGCTTCTCAGGACCTCCTCTTGGAAACCACAAATCACCACTTCTGCTTCATTTCTTTCATTAGTAACAAACAATTCCATATGCCCCAGCCTTCAGAAGAGGAGAATTAAGCTCCACCTTCAGAAGGAAAGTGAAACAAAGAATTGTGAACATATTTTAAGGCTGGAACACTCTTGTCATCTATCTACAAATTATTTACATTCCTCTCTGATACAAAATATGTTTACAAGATCTCCCCAAAACCTTGTTCCTTTCCAGCAGCAGCTTGGGACCCAGAGTGGTAGAACCTACACCAGGCTAGGTATGGAGCTCAATGGGATGTGAGTCCTCAAGTAGTTATTCTAGCGCATTTGCTTGCAACTTGGAGACCTCGGAATGAAAGAAATGAGTTATGCGCGCCCCACAGAACTGCCGACGTCCAGTCTAGGAGAGAGACAGGGTCATGACCGTAGACACTGCTGTTCAGAGGGGCACCTGGGGGCACACAGGAGTGACGGCTGCACAGGGTTTCTCAGAAGCAATCAGCGTCGCTGGAAGCTCCTTGATCAGGAACTCTGTCCAGCTCCCACTTGAGACTCACTCTCCGCGGCCTCTGACTCCACTCGGGTTCTCAGACCAACTCTTCTAGCTGGGGAGACCCCTCAGCCTGCTTCTCCCTGCAAAGCGTTGGTGGTCCAAAGATTCTTTCATTTTATACTGTCTCTTACCCTTTCAGTCCAAGCTGGCAGTGGTTATACCAACATCATTCTTTGGAAAATTCTGGGGGTCTCCTATGAATCTTATGGATCCACACTATTATTCAAAAGCCAAGTCCCAGCCAGGGATGGTTGCACATACCTGTAATTCCAGCTCTGTGGGAGTATGGGGCAAGAGGATTGCAAGCTAAACCCGGGCAACCTAGCAATTTAACAAGGCTATGTGTGTCAAAATCTTAAAATAAATAAATAAAAAGGGCTTGGGTGTTACTCAGTGCAAAGGCCCTAGCTTCAGTGCCCAATACAGAAAGAAGAAAAACAGTCAAGTCCCCAAATCTCTTTTAAAATAAGCCCTTCTCTTTCTTGGGCTTCTGAAGAGCAACTTTCTTCGACTTCTTAGAAGCACTGTTGTTTGAGGAAGAGAATCTGTGTGCAGCACCTGTAAAAACTTTAAGGGGCCTTTTGTTTACCTGAACTGTGCCCTGAGGCACCACCTTTGTTCTTTTGGGGGACTTAACACAGGCATTGGCAGTCACAGCCTTGGATTCTTCTTCAGTCCACATTTCTGGAAGCATCCTGGATTTGACCTATTCCTTAATTTAAACATCATTTGCTATCCAATACTTTAGCAACATTCAAAACCATACAATTCTGGTTCCCTTTTTTTTTTTTTTTAAACAGTCCTTCTTTTGGTGTACTTGTTCATTCCTGCATTTTACTATGAGCAGCAAGTAGAAACTAGATGGCACTTTGGTGTACTTGTTCATTCCTGCATTTTACTATGAGCAGCAAGTAGAAACTAGATGGCACCTTCAGCCTTTTATATGAAAATATTTATTTATTTATTTATTTATTTATTTATTTATTTATTTATTTAGGTACCGGGGATCGAACTCACCCTTGTACTTTCGAGGCAGGCAACAGCACCACTGAGCTAAATCCCCTACTGTATGAAAACCTTAGCAATCTCATTCAGTTCATTAAGTGCATTTTCTGCTTTCCACGGATGATGAAAAAACAACTTTTCTCTGCTCTTATACCACAATTAATACAAAGGACTTCTGTGATCAAATGTGTGGGAATTACACACAGACACATGCACGGACGCACACACTCTAAGCTAGCAATTCTGCACCAAACACCTGCTGCATTTCCTCAGTTCAGATCCCACAGGTTGAGTGAGGGCTCTCCCCAGACTCCACTGTCTATTTTATTTCATTATTTTAAAAAATTTTTTTTGGTACCGGGGATCAAACTCAGGACCTTGTGCTTGTGAGGCAGTGGCTCCCTTGTCTATTTTAGATGCCACTCCTTCTACCTGACCATCTATAAATTGGGGTTTCAGGGCTCAGTGACAAAATGTGGGCTTAGCTTGTGTGAGGCTCTGGGTCCAGTCCCCAGCACCAAAAATAAAAATAAAATAAAACAAACTCATTTGAATTACAGCTTTTTCAGATCTTTTATGTGAAGATTCAACCTTGACTGGGAAAGAATGACTCTCTGAGTGCTGAAACGGGAGTGGGAAGATGCAGATGGCTTTGTGTACCCCAAATCCTCAGCCCTCAGAGGCTTCGCTGTTAGGTCTGCCTAACAACTCAGTCACAGATCCAGCAGAGGCACCACGGGAGGCCCGTCTTGGCAAGACGTGAGGCTCCTCTGATGGGCAACTCCAGCTTCAGGACTCTGAAGGGGCTGATGGGAACTGCCTTTGAACTGTGCTGCGGCCCCAGATCCTCCTCACACCCATTCTGCTTCCTTCCGCAGAGGTCAGACGTGCCTTGCAATAAACAGCTCTGCCTGCCTTTTCCCAACCCTTCTCCTAGCTCACCCTCAAACACCAAATCCCATCACACTGTCTGCTTCTCAACAGACCTGAGCTGATGCGGTTTTCCTCACCAGAGAAATTCTCCCTGCGTGCCATGAGATGAGGCTTTCCCATCTTCATGATGATCCTTGTGGAGATAGTCGTAGGGGGCTGGGAAAGCCTGTTCTCTTAGTCTTCTCTCCTAACCTCCCTCCTTGACCTTGAACCTTATAACCGCTGATGTGCTGGAGACAGGTTGTACCATCTCATAAAAGTCTATCGACAAATTCTCAGGAGGTTAGTGAGCTGGTGGATAAAACAACCATTATTGAAACTTTAATTATTTATACTTACAGCTAAATAAATGATGTGTAAAATAAAAGTAATCACTAAAAAAACCTACCTTTTCCTAGGTACTTGGTATTCATGCCTATTGTATCTGGGTGTGGGAAATACTATATAATGGTATCTTGGCACTTCTTTTTGGATTCTGGAGCCCAGATTTACACTTGACCTTAGACAAAAGGCTGAGAAGTGATGAGAAGGCCAGATTTAGACTTGCTGTTTCAGCTCATTTCTTTAGTAACTTGAGGAGCTGCTGGCTCTGAGCATAGCACGGATCAAGAGACAGCTTCCCAGCTGGCCCAGGAAGCTCTGCCTTGCAAGGCAGCCAGCCCAGTGTGCACACTGCACTAGCTACAGACGTAGCTGCTGAATGGCGCTTTGGTATCCAGAAAGGCAGAGCACAGCACAGCCCCTCAGCATTTTGCAGCCAAGCCAGCTACAAATTCAGTAGCTTATAACTGTTCTTTTATTTTTGGGTTTTTTTTAGACAGGGTCTCACTATGTAGTTGAGAGTGAACTGGAACTCAGTATCTAGCCCAGGCTGGTCTCCAACTCACAGCGATCCTCCTGCCTCAGCCTCCCGAGAGCTGGGATTGCAGGTATGTGCCACCACGCCCAGCTAACTGTTCTCCTTTTGAGAAGCAGATTTGAGCCTCCTGCGGGGCACTAGTAAATACAGCAGGATGACCATGAGCAGCAGATAACCATGTGACAGATACCCATCAGAGATGCAGCAATCTGATCCACAAGCCATATGTCAGCTAACACTTGATGTGTCCGGCTCCATTCCGAGCACTATGCCATGTCCTCTAATCCTCATCACGTTTCTGAGAGACTGTACTCCAGTGACTGAGGTCGTCTCTGTTCTGGACCAGTTTACCCATGGTCACATACCTAACATGTGGCGGAGCTTGGTTAGAACCCAGGCCCCCTGGCTCCAGAATGTTCGTGTTGATTACCGAATTGGATTGCTTCCCACCATCCAGTGGGAGCTCTCTATACAGTGTAAGGTTGGGCCTGCGCAGAAATCGGAGACACGATCAATTGCACGGTGCATCCACTCCTGCCACACTGCTGCTTCTTCCTCAGCCTCCACCTCGGAGAACTCTCTGAGTCCAGCTGAACACAGGGGGACGCGCCCGCCACAAACGGCCAATGACACCCTTCCAGCCCAACTCGAGGTATCTCTGAGGGTTAGCAGAGAAGGGAATATTCTGTAAGGCAGAACTCCCGGTGCTTCTCTTTTACGGTTTTAATGTCCCCACCAAAGCTAATTTTGAGATTTAATCCCCCCTTGTGAGGTTTTTAAGAGGATTAAAAATTAATCTATGATATTTAGAGGTGAGCTGCGGAGGCAGTTAGAGGTCATGAGGATGGGTCCCCAATCCAATGGCACTGTGGTTTCATAAGAGACACCTGAGCTAGTGTGGTCTGTCTCACACGTGATGCCCTACACCACCTGGTGAGTCTTCCTTCAGGAAGAAGATCTTAACAGACAAAGCTCCCAGCCTTTGAACTGTGAGCTGAGTAAAGCTTTATAAATTTCCCAGTCTGTAGTATTCAGTTATAGCAACAGAAGATGAATTAAAACATACTTTGTTGACCGCTACATCTGAAAAGAGAAGTCACCTGCAGTGCAGATATCGCCAGCGAATAGTTAGGAGCTGATGGTATAGCTCAGCAGCCAGGGACTTAGAAGGACCAAGGACACAGGGCTGGTGACAGGGATGTTTGAAGGAAGAGGGAGACAGGGTCATAGCAGCAAGGATCCATGTAGTTCTTTGTGATGCCCCTCCAACGGCCTTCACTGTAGACAAAGCACTCAGTAACCGCGAGAGAAGTTGGCCTATCCTCTGCATGTGTGCCTGCTTCCTCCTCCGTGCTGCAGTGTTGTCCAGTGACCCGGGAGCAAAGTGGCCATTGTAGCAGAATGGCATCATCTTCAAGTTCAGATCCTTGGACCTCCCCTCACCAAAGCTGATCTGGCTACTGCTTCTGCTGAACAACTGATTTTCTAGCAGTTAAGCCAATCTTAAGTCTGATATGTATTAGGCTTGAACATAAGAAAGCTGGGAACAATGTGGCCTGGGAAAGGCATGGATTCTCTACAGCTTACCACTGCCAACATCATTTGCTGCTTGGCACCCAAATGCTTGAAGCACAGATCTAAATCCTAACAGCCTGCCCCAGTGGGCCTGGTAGAACTGGATGCTTCTCCCCAGCCTGCCTGGGTCAGCTCTCCCTTGGGCTTCCAAACCCGTGTGTGTTTTGATGCACTGAAGCTTAGGGAATTTGGGAAATAATGGTCCTGAGATTTCCATCCTGTGTCGTAGAAGGAGGTCACAGTGGTTGCTGAGTGACTTCATTTAAAGAATGCCACAGATCTCCACCATCACTGTGAAAGAAGCCCTAATTCATCTTTACTGGAAGAGCACTTACCCTGGACTTGAATTTGCTGAACTGTCTTAACAAATCTCTGCCCACAATAACACTTAACAGACTCACCAAATGCTTAGTCACCACTGTGGTAGTCCATGCAACATCGGCTCTCACTAAGAAACTAATTTTACAGCAAAAATGATAAAGCAATGGTCTGACACTATGGCGACTCCATCACTCCAAATTGGCCTCTTACAAGGTTCAGTACAGCTCCTCTACAGCCCCAGGGGCAAGACAGCATCTTCTAGAATACAGTCCACTGCCTCCAGGTCCAAAGGCTCTGTTCTCTCAGACTCAACCAAATGCAGATTGAAAAATATTCAAAACAACCGTGTGTCTGTTCTGCACATGTGCAGACTGGTTTTTTTCTTACCACTCTTCCTTAAATACAGTATCATAACTATTTGCATAGATGTTACACTTTATTAAGTATTATAAATAATCTAGAGATGGCTCAAAGTATAAGGGAGGATGTGTGTAGTTATATATGTAGAAACCGGGTCATTTTAAATGAGAGGCCAAGGCAGGAGGATCCCTGAGTCCGAGACCAGCCTGGGCTAGATAGTGAGTTCCAGGTCAGTCTCAACTACACAGTGAGACCCTGTCTCAAAAAACTAAAACCAAACCCAAAAAAAAACAAACCCCCCAAAAACCCTAAATGAGAGGCTTGACTGTCTGTGGCTTTTGGTGTCCCCGGAGGATGCTGGAACCGACTCCACATGATGCCAAGGGACAGCTGTCACACAAGCCCTTGCTCCTATAGCCAGAGTACACAGGGCGAGGACTGAAAACCATGAGATAGCCTCAGGAGGTGCACCTCCTCCAGGGCCACTTATGAAGTTCTTCCTAATCCTCTGGAGTGGGATCTCACAATTTAAAAGCTTGGGAAAACAATAATAGCTCTGTGACTTATTAGCTGAGTTAGCCACCTCATCACTGTGGACTCCTCAAGCTACTTAAAGAACTGGAAACAGAAAGAGTTATCTAGCGTCAAGGAGCAGTGAGTCATCACAAAGGAGTGAGCGCTGAGTCACAGAAGAGTCACGCAACCCAGAGGACCCTGTGTCTAGCATCCAGCTTCGGACCCTGTGTGAGTGCAGGATTAGGTCACACCACCAATCACACACCTGGGGGGATTCGGACCCGGAGTGGCCAAATCCGCACTGGGGCCCAGCAGGGGTGACCCAGGCACAGCACCAAATCACAGAGGCAAATATCTGGTAGCTCCGGGAGTAATATTCATGTATTATGTAATATTATGTAATATTCACAATGATACAAAAACGTGAGAAGATGACATTTGAATACTGATCTCATGGTTGTAAAGTACATAAAATATGGATTAACTGAAGCAGAAAGCTACTGAGAAACACTTATGAGATTAGTTCTTTATACTTAACAGCTGTGATCTACCACGTCAGAGTTACCGCCCACAAAGGACACGTGTCGTAAACCCTATGCAGGGTTTGAAATGTTAGAGAGCAAGAGCCACGAATGTAGTCCACGCTCTCTGCCTACTCATCTCCCTGAGGTTCTTCTATGCTTGAGTCCATTTTAGAGGAGTCTTTTGATACGCACGTTTACCTTCCTTCCCAACGTACACCTTCTCAAGGAACTAAAAAAGTAAAAACAATTGGCAAGCAAAAACCATACAGCCCTCCCCACAGCTGCTGCCACACCCAGATCCAAGTTCTCCCTCTGACACTCGTCCTTACACCGCACAAACCTGCACACTGTCTTCATAAGGTGACTGCATAGCTTTGGAGATGCCCTGACGGGATTCACACTGACCCACATCCATGCCCAGCCAGCCTGGCATGCTGCTCTGCTCTGTTGATAAGACCGGGACCCGTCTGCGTAGCAAGGGAATGAAGCTGTGGGCAATGCATGAGGTGGGTGATCCAACAGCGGATAAAGGGGATGTGTACACAGGTGCGTGTGCTCGTGTGACATCTGTGAATTACACACATATGGTATGTGCATACATTGTGTGTAAAGAAATGAATGTTCACACGTTAATTTAAGTAACGACTGTATGCACATGTGTATATGTGCACTCATGCATCTTGTGTACTGTGAAAGGCTCCCTCTTTTAGTTGAAAACTTACTGATAAAACTATGAGGCTGAGGTGGGTATGGTGGTGCACACCTGTAATCCCAGCACTCTTGGAGGCTGAGGCAGGAGGATGGCAAGTTCAAGCCAGAGCAAACTTAGCAACTTAGCAAGAACCAATCTCAAAATAAAAACGTAAAAAGTGGTGGGACTGTAGCCCAGTGCACAGACCTGGATTCACTCCTCAATACAGGAAAAAAAAAAAAAAAAAAAAAAAAAAAAAAAAAAAAAAAGAAAAGAAAGAAAGAAAAAGAGTCTGAGTAGCAGTGGCCTCAGCACCATCTCTGGAATGAACACAGCTGACAGCACAGTCCGCAGGTCATTTGAGCTCCCCGCTGCCCCAGGCTGAGCCCACGCTCATCAAGAGCAAGGATAAGGGAGAAATCAAAACGGAAAAAGAAGTTGGTTCTGCCACTAAAAATGTTAAGGTAGAAATGGGAGGCGCATGAAGGACAGTAGGACTCTGCACGTGAATTTGCCAGTCAACATGAACCCTGTGAGTTCTCTCAGCCACAGAAACCCAGGGTCTTCTTTGAGGACTGCCCAACCATTTTGGCTGCACTGCTCCAAAGGCCCAGAGGGTCGTGCACAGGGGACTGGGACAAACGTGCGGCTGCAGCTCTGGGCCCAAATGCTCTGGTGTCCAGCCGCAGTGTCAGGGCTGGCCTGGGTGCCCGCTCTAGGCTTCCCGTCTAAGGTCCCTGCCTGCTTGGTCTCCCTCCCAGTTACCTCCAAGGGTAGGCGGGGCTCCCAGGAGAGGGCGGTGGGTGGGCGGGGCTCCCAGGAGAGGGTGGTGCCAACTTTATACTTCAGGGAGAGGAAAGGGGAGCGAAGGGAGGAGGAAAGGAAAGGCTGCAGATCCCCGCAGGAGCAAGTCAGTGAGTGAACTGCTGGTTCCCCTTGAGGCAGAGCTCATGGGACCAGGATAAAGTCGCACACCTCAACTCTTATTTTGTCCTGACCCTGCCACCGTCATTTGCCCTTAGACCTGGAAATCAAGGAAATGTAAAGACTTTCTGGAGAATTACGCATTTGAGTATTGGCCTCTTTCACTGTGGGCCTCTGCTGAGATCAAACCCAATGAAAGTGAGTTAAATAGCAAGAGGGGCAATGCCTCTGACAGCAGCAGAAACCAAACAGGCAGAATAAAAAGGGCAAAAGGCCACATCCTTTCTCTGGGATCCTGTCTCGGGAAAAGCCTGACCTTTCCTCCAACTGTGGTGGATGCCTGTTTTCTTGTGTTTTATTTTGTTTGGTTTGGCACTGGGGAGCACCGAGCTACATTCCCAGGCCTTTTGATTTTTTTTTTCTTTTTTTTCCAGATAAGGAATCACGAAATTGTCCAGGCTGGGCTTGAACTTGCAACCCTCCTGCCTCAGTCTCCTGAGTAGCTGAGTTTACAGGCATGTGCTACTACACCTGGCTGAGAAGTATTCTGATTATGTCAGGGTAGCAACCCCTTCCCTTGGATAACTGCACTCTGAAGCCCTCAGCCGGCCCTCCGAATGACCCTTTACTCACGCTTGGCATGCTGTAGCCCCTGCTTAGAACAAAATCCTTGAAGGCAACTGTTCCAGGAAGGTCTGCAAGGAACGCCTCCTGAACAGGGGTTTAAAGGACGTGTGAAGATATGGTCAGCAGCTCTTCACGAGGAGCATCGTTTTAGAGGACATCCTTCTCATTTTGAACGTGTGTGTAATTAATGTTCACAATGTGGAGGGCATGAAAGCTCTCAACTTTCTCTCCTTTCCAGCCCCTTTCTCACCCTGTATTAGACAATGGTTAACCTTGGAGGACCAGAATGATCTATGTGAAAGCAACGCTACACACACAATTTACAGATCTTAACCTAAAGAGTCTGACCATCAGAGAGACCTGGCCATTGCAGCTTCCTCTCGGTTGGCCAGTACCCTTTTGGTTTTCTCTCACATTAAGCTGAATTTAAAATTTGGATGTATGAATTGGCATAATTGCAATTTAATACCTTACGATCCTTTCACCTTCCAAACTAGATCAGAGAAAATCAGAACTTGAGCTCCCAGCAAAATAGTGCTGCTGACAGTGACTGTCCCCTCCTAGGTCACCTCTGCCTCCATGTCTTGTGAGCTGCAGTGCTGGAGGCTAGGGTGCCACCTAAAGTGCACAGGGGTATTACAAAAAGTCTACTTTACAAAGATCAGTGTAAGCCGCCAGCCTCCCAAGTGCAAGGACCTGTGTTTGATCCCTGGTACCAAAAAAAAAAAAAAAAAAAAAATCAGTGTAAAACAATTCTATTCATGTGAATCCTATGTCTAAACCTCTTAAATTTTTGCAGCTGGGAGTTATGGTACGTGCCTGTATTCCCAACACTCAGGAGACTGAGGCAGAAGGATTGCAAGTTCAAGGCCAGCCTGGTCTACATGGAGAGTTGAAGGCCAGCCTGGACTACATAGTAAGACCTTGCCTTAAAAAAAAAAACAAAAAAACAGAAATTTTATTATAATAGTTATAAGAACCATATTCCCCAAATTTAAATACAGTATTACTTCTTCATTAACTGACTACAACCATTCATTAAATGTAACACATTTACTAGCTTTTGCCATGAAAAAAATGAATTATGTTTTGGAAGTTTCTCTAAGAATTAGTCTTTAAGAATACATTTTTCAAGCCGGGCATGGTGGTACATGCCTGTAATCCCAGCACTTGGGAGGCTGAGGCAGGAGGATCGCTGCAAGTTCGAGACCAGCCTGGGCTACACAATGAGTTCCAGAGCAGTCTGAACTACTAAGTGAGACTGCTCTCAAAAAATAAAAATAAAAACAAAAAAAAGAATACATCTTTCAGAAGAGAACTTCTGGCACTGTAAAGCAAAAGCTTATTACTATTTTTGTTTTTAAGTATTTAATTCAGAAGAAGATGTTTCCTTTTTTTAAGAGTACAACTGAAACAAATTTGTTACATATTAAATTGCCATAAACTTTGGCAGTCCCCAAAACCATACGCTGAGAAATTGTACCAAATATTATCTATATTATTTTGATACTTCTCTAAGCAAGCTGTACTGATAAATTTATGTCAGACCTCGGAGATGAAAATAAGAATTTATATTCAGCACTGGAAAAGACAAATAACCAGCCTCCTGAGTGCTGAGATTACTGTACAAGCATCCACCACATCCCCAGCAAAATGAGCATATCTTTGTTTTGTGTGTGTGTTGCTTTGCAATGTCAGTCTTTAAACCTTTGTCCGTTTCCCGCGACTCTGCTGAAATGTGTAAGAGAAATTTCCCAGTGGCGAGTCTGAATTCTTTGCCCTTCATCCTTGCTGACAGAAAGCGTGACGTCCTATCTATTCTGGACACTGACACGGTCCTCCCAGTGTCCTGTCATTTCAGCTCGCCCTTTGAACAATTACCCTGGGAATGAACTGTCCCGAAATGGTAGGCGTACCATGGACAGTGGTCACATCTTTAGAGACTGACCATGACACCAAGCAATTTGGGTCTTGCTTCTCACAAATTCCATACAATATCACTTGCTTTTCTTATTGCTGAATTCATTATGCAAGCTGTAGGAGGTTGGAGCCCCTGCACCTCCTCAGAGACCCTGGCCATCCTTAGCTGAAGTGATCAGGCCACAGCACATGCACACACCTGTTTCCACGGCTCCTTTTCAAAATGCTCATCTCGAGCTTTACGTGAGACACTGGGGTCAACCAAAGCTTCACCTGCTCCTCGCCTTTTCCACAAGCCGGTGCTCAGGTACCACGCTCCATACTTCATCTTTACCTGCTGCGGGTTGTAAGGACCCTATAGAAATGAGTGGAATTCCTGGTGTGAGTTTTTACCTTTGCCGTTTGGTTTGTCAGTCCAATAAATCCGAGGTTCCATTTAGGAAGGCGGTACCTGCAGGGTGATTCTGTGGCTTGTCCTTGCCAGAGAATATTATGGAGTTTCAGTAAGCTTTTATTTTACAGAAGAAACATGAGAAAAATCATGTCACGGCGAAGAACAAGGCCTTGGGATTAAACAGATCCAGGTTTCAGCCCAGTCTTCCCCCACGTAGCACTTGTGAGTGCATAGTCAAGTTACCCCCACGCTCGACCAGGGAAGTAGGGATGGCAACCAAAGTCACTGCGAAGATGAAAGGAGGAAATCTGTGTGAAGCAGCTAGAAATCAAGCCACAATCACATATTTCACCCAACGATAATGATCCCAAAGGAGAATGAAAGCATAAAATTCTCCAGCCTACTGTCGGCCCAGCACTCTGCCCGGTCTTGTAAGTGCGAGGCCGCTGCTGACCGCCCTGCTCCCTCGCACCAACCTTCTGTCTCTGATCCGAAGAAGGAAGAGGAGCTCTGACTCCTCGTCCCATTCTGCCGTTCCCCAGCAGGGCACGGAAGCCAGCTCACAGCCGTACTGTGCCCAGGACAGCCACCAACTGTGCAGTGGACAGGGCGGAGCATCCTAGAATTGAGTTGGACGCGACTAAGCGGGAGAATATGGCAGGGCCCACTGGAGGGCAATCCCTGCCACAGGGAAATGTTCACGGCTGGACTCGGCCTCCCTGCCCAGGCGCCCTGCCGCCCTTTCAGTCCCCGGGCTCACGCCCACCTCTGCACCTGTCCCCTGTGTTCCTCGTCAGTCCGCTGCTGATAAACTTCCCAACAGGCGCACATGGCTCATCGTTCGCCTGGTCCACATCCGCCTTCCTTAGTGGTTTCCTCCCTCACCATGCTCTCTGCCTTCTTTCCTCCCTCAATTTTTCCTAACCACACATATCACCGTCTGATACGTAATGTGTTTGTTCCTCTGTCTCTTCTCACTGAAATGTAAGCTTCAGAGGTTGTTCCCTGACTATCTCTCTGACATCTAGAACAACACTTAGTATAAAACAGATACTCAATAAGCATTTGCTGAATAAATGCCAGGTTTCTTAATGGCGGCACTATTGACACTGGAGATTAGATCGCTCTTTATGGGCATGGGGGAGACAGGCATTGCAGGACATTTAACAGCATCCTTGACCTCTGCCCACAGGATGCCGGGAGCAACCCAAGTTGTGAGAACCAAAAACGTCACTTCCAAACACGGCCAATTATATACACCCCGGGGGCAGAGAAAGGGGCAAAATCTCCCTCAGCTGAGAACCACTGAATTGAAGGAAGGACAGGAAAGGGAAGGAATCTGACAACGCCACATTGAAGAACTTGAATTCTGAATGTGTCATGTGGTTGGTTAACTGGTCACCTTTGAAGACCCAGCACAAAGCTGGCACTGCCAGCTTTAAAGGCACTGCCTTCACTCCGGGCTTGGTGGAATCAATGATTTCTTCCTTTGCCCCATATACATGTGACATCATTTTGCTATAGTTAACCATTTACCTGGTTATCTGGGGATGGGAGAAGATGAGAGGAAAAAAGGAGAAAGGGAAACAAAAGAGATCAAGATGTGATATGCACATGTACAAATTCCCCACGATAAATGTATTTATCATAGATCACAAGCATTTACTGATAAAATGAAAAGAAGAACATCAAAGTACAGTCCTGAGAGAACTGTGTGAAGAAAAATAAAAATGGAACTTCCACATCCAGAATATAGATTATATTTACCCTCCAAACTACAGCATCTAAAAAATAATGAAAAAAAGAAAAACCATTGGCTTGGAAGACACCGAGGCAGGTAACAGAGACCAGTGAGCTTGAGAGATGAGCAATAAACAAGACAAACTCCCAAACTGGCTCCTGATCACTGCCTTGAGAGAGTTTCCAGGTCACACACAGGGAGGAAGGGTTGAGGAGGAGCCCAGGGGACTCTGAGTTGAGAAGACAGAGCTGAGAATCCAGGGAGATGGAGGCAGGTGAAGTTCACAGCTCAGAGTAAAAGAGAAGGCCAGGGGACCACAGACAGACCCTCTGCATGCTGGGAAGACATTGCCCCAAATCAGGGAAGAACCAATGGAAAGGACTGGACAGAAAGTGCCCAGCATCCCCTCTGAGCCTGATCAGTGCCTTCTTCCTCCAGGAAAACCTACAGATTCACAGGATACTGGGAAGAATACACTTTAGAGTCTTGGCCAGTCATAGGGAATAGTTAGCCCTAGCTGGGACATTACTTTGGTCCCTCCCCTCCAAAAGAATCTAGTACTGGGGATTGAACTCAGGGGCTTTGTATTAAGTTTCACCCCAGCCTTTCAAAAAAATTTTTTTTTCTTTTGGTAAGTCACTAATTTATCTATCCCATCTCAATATGTGGTCCTTCTACCCTAGCCTACTAGAGTGCTGGGCTTACAGCCATGTGCTACCACACCCAGCTCCAGCACATTTTAAAAGCAAGATCCAAAGGGATCAAATTTCAAATAATTTAATCATATCTCAGATCAAACTATGGCGCAGGCCATAGGTAGGATGGACATAATTTCCCCATTCAGTTCCACTGTGCACTTTGACCCTTTAGAAAGATGAGAGGAAAATTAAAAAATGAAAATGCAATACAGTGATGCAATACGTAATTTTCACAAATCTCATGAAACAGAATCAGGGATAGAAAGCACAATACATGTCAAAATAGGTCAGTCAACTGTGTTCAATTGTGAAGGACAAAATTCACTGGGTCCAAAACAATGAAAATATAATATCGAATATTATGGGTAAAAAACAAAGGATAATTAAAAACAATAAACTTATTTTTCAGAAAAGGCCCCACCCCACCCATTCAATTTAGGCACTTGAGTCTGTTGTTAATTCACACAATTTGATACATATATTTATCTGCAGGACACACTTTGTAGAAAAGTAAAAAGGTATTCTAGGGGCCACAGTACTGCCCTTTGACACAGCATGTCATTCCTACTTCCTATTTCTGCTTCCTTGTTTTTCCATCTCCACAGCGAGAACGAAAGGCAACTGCGCAATGTGCTAATGCTCAGGCAAATATGTGGTCAAGGAAGATGGCTTGTGGTCAGTAAGACTGATGGTATTCATCATGATAAATTCTACCGATTGATTAACTCTACCCTGCTCATGAGTAATGAGCATTCACATATATTTCCACTAGTTGTGGGAATTTAAACATATGAAACATAGTAAAGACTGTCCCTGAAAATGAGTATTCAGATATTCACAATAATTCTGAATGGACACGCCTTCTTTGTATAACCTACTTTGTTACATGTGTTAAATGTACGTTCATTCATCAGATGTTTGTTAAGCATGAAAATATTTCAAGAACTCTACTTTAAAAAGTCAGGACCCCTGAAGCACCAGAATTCGGGAATATTGAAGACTTGATTTTTGCAGTGCTAGAGATCCGGGGCCTTGCACATTCTAGGCAAGCGCTACACCCCAACCAAGACCTTCCTACAGCTCTTCCTTGGTTTCCTGCCTGCTCCCGTTCTGCAATCACCTGCGGTCTCTGGCTTTGCCTCTCTTAGTTTGGTTTCTGGAAGGATCCTGCCTCCGGAAGTTTGTTTAGTGCCACCCACTTCTCTAGCCCCAGAGGAACCTGGCTGCGTCTCATGGCTTGGGGTACGTCACTGCTGAGTTTTCTCTGATGGTCAGTGTCAAACTGTTTCCAGATGAACTCTTCACTGATGTTCAAATCTCCCTGGAAAAAAATATCACGGGCATGAATGGAGGAGAAATGGTGAAATGTTCCTTGCTTTCCTCATTTGTGTAAGGAGGCATTTGACCACTGTTGGGGAAGAGGTAGTCAGGCCGAGGCAGCATTTGCTGGAGACAAGTGGTCCCTGGGGACCCCAGGGCTTGTCAATACCTTGTGGACACCTTAGGACCAGCAAGAGCTAGTAAGTCCCTGAGGGAATAAGGTCTGTTTCCTCCAAAGCAAACTTCTCCAGCAGTGACATCCCTAGAGGTATTTTCCAGACATGTCCAGACACGGTATGTTTGTTCTGGCCACAGCCCTGCTGTAGAAGGGAAGCTGCTGAAGCAGGCAGGTGAGGTGTGGTCAGCCACACGCTGTCCCCAGGACGCTGTCTGCAGGACGAGCAGCTGGTGGAGGAGAGATGGGCACATCCACAGAGGTTTATCTACAGCCTGACTGCTACCCTGCCATACTCCACGGAGTTAAAGATAAATCGAGCTCGACAGAATTCCACTTTGGAAAATAAAAATTGGGAAAGATAATGACCTCCACAGAGGTCAGGTGCTAATCCTGGGCACACAACAGCGCGGCTTTATTCGCAAAGAGTCTTTGCAGGTGCGATCCAGTGGGAGTATTTGAGATGGGGAGATTACCCTGGAGTATTCAGGTGGGTCAGATCACAGGCACCCTTGAAAGACACAGAGGATGGCCTGACACACATAGAGCAGAAGGCGATGTGGAGACAGAGAGGACAGATTTACAGCTGCTGGTCTTGGAGACTGGTGTGATATAGCCACAAGCCAAGGGACGGCCACCAGAAGCTGGAGGACAGATTCTCCCCTAGAGCTCCAGAGGGAATGTGGCCCTGCTGACTCTGCTCTTGGCTGGTGACTGGTTGGCTGGTTTTGCAGTGGTGCTGGGGCTAGAGCCCAGAGCCTCACACGTGCTAGGCAGGTGCTTGGCCACTGAGCGGCACCCCTGACTCTGATTTCAGCACAGTAATACTTAGTTTAGACTTCTGGCCTCTTAGCCTCCAACCCTGTGTCAAACTGTTACAGCAGCCAAAGGGAACTAATACAAGCTAACAGAAAAACTCACCGCTGTGTAATTATACAATTATTTTGTGACATAATTTATCCATACACTAATACCATTTGTTCCTTCTATACTTTGTTTTCCCCTTTTCCATAGATAACCCCTTCATCTGTAATTTCTTGCTTAAAATTATTGTAGAGTTGTCCAAGGTAACTGCCCATTGTGAAGGCAGATCCCACATGGATATTTCTCATTCTATCCAGAGCTCTGCTATCATTCTCTCTTCCACACATCATTGAGAACTTGAAAAATACACTAGCACAAAAAGCAAAGACAAAAGCCCAGATGTCATCTTTTATCACTAGCTGCAGCCACTTTGTTGGACGTGGTTTGGGGCTAAGAGGACTGCTAAAGGCAACCCAGAAACTGGTGGACTCCCCACTGGGTCCCCAGCAGGGATGGACAGGGACAGTGTCCTCTAGGGCACAGGAGCAGAACGGTGCTTCCCATGGGTCCCTCACACCCTGTGAAGCAGGGCAGAGTGGAGGTGAGCATGCCCAGTGGCTCTCCCAGATTACCTAGGAGCAGACTGCAAGGCCAGCGTACAGCTCCTGTCCCCTTGGGTGTCACTCTGACAAACACATACAACTGAACACGGTGGGTTCTCTCTTCATCCGCCTCCATACAGGTAACTTCCGTGACTGACGAAGCTCTCACCAAACATACCAACAGGGTCCCCACCTCGTACCACACCGGGCACTGTGGTCAGCCTGTTCTTGGTCCACCCCACTCTTCAGCACCCACTGGGGAGAGCACTTAATTTCCAGAGCCAAATGTGCAGGCCAAATCTATTTCTGTGAAGTATATTTGTCATGCCATTTACGTGATTTAATATGTGTAAACTGGGGATATGAGAATGAGATGCAAAAGAACGATTTTTCTTCTACGTATAACACTTTGGCAAGCTTCAGTAAAGGCTGCATTAGTGGTGTGGTTCATGGCAGAAAACTGAGGGGGACTCCAAGTAGTAGACCCCCAGAAGGCTTAATCTTAGATTAAAAGACTGGTGAGAGCTGGGCATGATGGTGCACACCTGTAATCCCAGTACTCTAGGAGGCTGAGTCAGAAGGGTTTCAAGTTGAAACCCAGTTTGGGCAACCCAGTGAGATCCTATCTCAAAGAGTGGGTGGGGGTGGGGATGTAGCTCAGTGCAAAGTGCAAAGCGCACTATTTCCCACTAACACACACACACGACTAGTAAATGAATGTACATTTATGCTTTAGAATAAATATTTCAAGAGCTTATGTATTATCTTTTATAATTCCTTATATTATTAACTGTGTGTGTGACTACCTAACCGCTGGCTGCACAGTTTCTGCCACAGATAATTCAAGGCTATTACAGTCCTCTTGCCAAATAAGAGTCCTATGGATGCCAATGTTCATGCACCGCTAGATAAATTACTTCTATTTGAGACTTAAGCACTATTCAGAGCAGGACCCAGGGCATCTTTCCTTCCTCCTCAGGAACTTAGTGAATTTTGCTTCTTTAAAATTACTCTAAAAAGCTGGGTATGGTGGTACACGCCTATGATCCTATCATTTGGGAAGCTAAGACAGGAGGATCACAGGTTTGAAGCAAGCCTGGATTACCTATGTCAAAAAACAAAAATCGTAATCCTTAGAAACTTTCATCAGATGACAGCCATGAGCTAAGGGTGAACAGCAGTAGTCTCGGGCCCGGCCACACTTGTTTGGGGCATTTCTTTAAAAGCCTTGCAGGTTCCCCAGTTCCTCTCCTGGTGTTCTGACAGTGAGCCCAAGTGTCCTCCAGCTTCCTCTCAGGATCAAGCACTTCCAGCACCTTTAGTAAGAGCTACAAATAGGAAATGGCTTTAAAAAGGAGGAAAAGCATGCTGGAAGAGGGGCTCCTATTCTAAAACAAGGCAACCAACTTGCCCTTTGTTTCTCCTTTTTGGCGAGCCAAGGCTGTTCATCAGGTTCTGCACTATCTGTGCTGGGGGCTGTAGATGCCTGCCTGCCCGTCACCAGGACAGGGGCAGGCATGTAGACTTTGCGCTGCTGTCCCAGTTCCTGGAGATAGGCCTGCTTTTGCTCCCAGCCTACCTCAGCCCCCAAAGACTCTGCTGTTGGAAAGGCCTTTGTAGGACTGCACAGCAGCCATCCTTTCTCCCACACATAACTCCACCTGGACTTTTCTTTGGACAGGCCCCTCCTTCTCCCTCAGCCATTCTGGTCTGCACTGGCCTGGCCCCATTCCCCACCTGCTGCTTCCTGGAGGCCAGGCCAATTGCAACCACCAGGGCCAGCTTAGGAAAAGGCTCACAAACCAAGCTGAACCCACAAAATCAGGCCATGGGATTCTGCAGGGTTCATGCACCAAGAGGTACATATTGCTAAGTGGGTGGAATTTACATCTTGGTTGGCTGGTGGTCATCTTGGCACCAGGCAAAGAGGTCCTGCCTCAAATAGAAGCCAACATTCCCAGTCAGGGAAGACAGCCATGGAAATAAGAGCCACAGGTCCACACCAGGCTCTGTTCCACGGGAGGTGTGTGGGAACCGTGT
Organism: Fukomys damarensis; assembly: GCF_012274545.1. Lineage (NCBI taxonomy): Eukaryota > Metazoa > Chordata > Mammalia > Rodentia > Bathyergidae > Fukomys > Fukomys damarensis. Next base: position 22,677,759 of record NW_022900944.1, read on the forward strand.
CTTTCTCATGGACCCCAACTCTAGCCTGCAGGAAGCAGTTACCAGAAGATAACTGATCACCACTTACCGCTATTCTTCTACAGGTTTCTCTGCCACCGTCACTTATTTATCTCATTCATTACAAAATGTTATTTTCAAAGTCACCAAATGCCAGGCATTACCCCTGTCACAGATGTAGATAAAGTCCTGGCCTCTGGAGAGATTACTTCTTGTGAGGACTCCAGGGGTGTCAGGGGCTATGATGGAGAAACCAGGATGATAAGAGACAGAGGATGAAGGTGGAAGGGAAGTGCTGTCCAGCAGGAAGTGAGGGGGGAGGCCAGCTGCCACTGGGGTTGGTGTTCTGGGCACAAAGGCAGGGGCCTGACCTGGACACCAGGGGCCCGAGGGGCTTCACTGAGTGCAAAGGGGCTTGGAGTGGAGGAGTCACGTGCTCGTATCTGTCTTTCTGTGCACAGCATGGGAATGGCAGGGCCAGTTCCCGCTCTCTCCATGTTGCACTCTTCTCCTAAATCCAACAGAGCCTGGTTTTCTTCAAGGTTGCAGTGCTCAAGTAAGAAGCTCAATTTCACAACTCCCTAGCAGCCCGGAACTCAGATGAAGGTGAGGCTCTGTGGGAAAGCCGTTTTGCCTAATTAAAGATAGCCAGCTGTCACATGCCATTCACGTTTTCCCCTTCCTTCTTCCTGTTTGGAAGACAGACCTGGCATCACTTAGGGACATAAGAAAAAGTGACAGATGCTAGGGACTATGGAGCTGCACGTGAAGTAGACTGGGACCTTGGTAGCATGAAAGGACTGCTGCCCAGCCCTGGCCTTGACAGGCAGTCTTGTGTGCCCTATCATCTGCTAGTGACTTCTTACAGACCCTGCCTAGCCCTAGGCTAAAGGGACTGAAGTAAGACTTAACATTCCTTCTAGCCCCCCAACCAAAAGTTATACCTCAAAGCAGATGGGAAAAGCTGAAGTTCTTAGTTTGCTGTACCTTTGTTTTGTTGGGTTTGGTTTAGGTTGGTTTTTGTTTGTTTTTTGTTGTTTCTTGAGACAGGGTCTCACTATGTAGCCCAGGCTGGCCTCAAACTCATGGCAATCCTCTTGCTCCAACTCCCAAGTGCTGAGGTTACAGATGTGCACCACACACCCAGCTTGCTGTACCTTTGTAAGCCCAGCAACTTCGCAGGAGGCAAACGATGCCCCTTGCCCTTGGGAAGGCATTTGTCTCTTCTCCTAATAAACGTGCCTCCTCAAAGGCTGCCCATGAAGCTCTGCCACAAGCCGGGGACAGTCACCTCTGCAGACAGGGCTTCCTCCAGGTGGGGGGGTGTGGCCAGGCGGGCCCCCACCTGCTCCAGCTTGCAGAAATGGGCTGCTTCCTCGGGAAGCTCACGCTGGCTCTTCTTAGGGGCAGGCCGGGGGGCTCTGCGGTGAATCCAGGGCAGAAAAGGCCCCTGGGGACCCTGAGCAGTGAGACCTCCTGGCCCCTCTCTCAGGAACACCCAGTGCCGGCTGTCCAGGGAGCGCATGGGAGGCAGAGTCTCTCTGCACCTGGAAGACAACACGCAGGGGAAAGGAGTCCAAAGGAAGGAAAGAACAACATAAGGGCCCTGTTAGGCTTTCTGGCAAATCCTGACTGCTGGAGGAAGCAAGTAAGAACGATAGGTGCAGCAAAAGCAAGCAAGGGGCCTTAACTAAGTTAGCCACCCCTCCCCACGCCCAATAAAGTGCAAAGGAGACAAAGGGTAGCCACTTAAAAAGCAAAAGTACATAAAAATACACACATCTGTGCCTCTCACTGGAGGGCTACTTGTATTACTGCACGTATCCATTTAGTCACTACCTCCAAGCAACCTTGTATGCAAGACTCCTCCTAACCTCCCCCATCAACCCCAGATATAAGGCCCTGACAAGGTCAAGCGGGCAAGAGACAGACAAAGCCCACCTAGGAATGTGCATGTGGGCAGTGGTGCCTGGGTTGGGGTCTTGTGTCTTGGGATCCATCTGCGACAGTCCAGAGAGCCAGTCAGGTGGTGACAGGTGTCAGGTAGGAGGATCTTTATCACCTGGAAAAAGGCCAGAGATGAAGGACCCATGGGTATCCCTCACCTCTCACAGGGCAGCTTTCAGTCTCCTGTATTTTTCCTTCTTAGAAATAAAGTATCTTCCCTTTTAAACTCTGTTCCTTTAATTAATTACTGGTCCTCACTTTATGACCTCAGCTGGCTGCAGAGCAGCTGTGTGGTGGGCACCCTGGATGCAACAACAAACAGGACTGTGCTGGAGATGTGGGTGTGAGGAGGCTGCTGCCACTGTCTCAAGGAGAGGGTATGGGAAGAGGGCTCATAGGGGAAGGCTGAGTTAATCATACCCTTGTTCATGGCATGGTAGTTCTAGCTCACTCCTGCTTTCTTTACTCTATTTTACCCCCACCCCCACCTCCGTTGCATCCCTTATGTAGGTGAAACCATGCCCACAAATGTGGATTATGTCCTTCGTTTGCATCATGTTTGAAACATCTGAATTACCCTTTTATGTGCATGTATTCTCAATTTGCATAAACAGATTTAGGACTCTTCCTTGTTTGCTGAGTGTTGTTATGCTTTAGCTAAAGAATGACCCCTAAAACTCTCATGCAATCAGAGGCAGGGCTTTTGAAAGGTAACTGGATCACTGGGGTGCTAAACTCATAGCTAATTGTGCAGTTAGGTCTGGTCTAGAGTCCTGCCACTGCTGGTGTGACCTGGAAGGATTCATCTCCCTGTCCTTTGCCAGTCCCTTCCAACGTGTCATTTTTGCCTTGGGGCCAGCTGACCATGGACTGGAAAAAGGAAGACAAAGGAAGCCTCTCCTAAGTTGCAAATGAGGAAAAGTGACTAAGACACCAAGCATTATATGAAATAAAATAAATACTCATCCATGTCACTATATCTTGGAGATCCATTTAGTATGATTAGAAGCAATGGAGCTGAAGGGGTCACTCTCTTCCCTCCATTTAATTCTAAACAGCACTCTACAGTTATTCCTGCTTCCATTGTACTAAAAGAGGTGGAAAATGAAACAACACAAGTTCAGGAGATCTCTGATGCTCTAGGCAAGAGCACAAGCATGTTGGATCTCCTAGGTTGACCTATCCTACTCCCTCCTCATTACAGGTTCATAAATATGCAGTGCACATAATAAATATAATTAAGATCAAGAATTCTGTGACCAGCGTGGATGCTGAGCCCCTAAGATGACTCAGCACCCTGTCAATCATTCCTGTCAATCACACCTAAGACTCAGTGGGAGGCACCCAAAGCAGGGGAGTCTGGCTTTAAATTACAAAAGCCTCACTTATCCAGGCCTTTCTGTTGCTATTGCTATTTCTGTGTGCTGGTATGTAGAGCTTTTCTGTCACCCTGGCACCTTTTTCCATCTGTGCCCTGTAGAATGGACTTATCCTGAGCACAATTTCCTGTGATCTTCAACAAATGTAGCTGCTGGCTATCTATGACTGGATGTATACTTGGCGGTTCTCTTCTTGTCACGCATAAGAACCTGGATGATTATTGGCCCATTCCACTGTAACACATCCATCTGTAAATTGAATCCACGATTCTAACTACTGCATCCCCATTTCTTTTTACACAATCTCTGAAGTATATTCAAATTGTTGGCCCTCCCAGGGACCCCCTCTTCACTAAAAGGTGAGGCAAAGTGGGAAGGACCTGGGACCAAGACACAGTTTAGTTTCAAACTAGCTCAATGACCTTGGCCTTTATATCATCACTGGGGATCTCAATTACTCCCTAAACTCAGGAGATCAAAGAATGTACAGTGGAGTCCATGGCTATACCAGGCCACAAACCAGGCACTTGGCCCTACCTGTGTTCTACGGAGAACAGTAATAACGGATAGAAGTAGAGGATTTCCATAGAACAGGCACTGTTCGAAGTGCTTTACACGATCAGCATATTTAAATCTTATCATCACCCTAAGAAGCAGGTACAACTAAAAATATCAAAGTACAAAAAAAAAGTGAAAGCAAAACACATCTGTCAAAGTCCACACAGCTAGAAAGTGGTTGAGCTGGAATTTTAGCCAGGTAAGGTGGCCCAAGCTCCTGACATAGTAACAAAATTCACACAAATAATGTACAGCTCCTTTTAAAAAATCAGGACATTTTCCAAGATCTGGGAACTGTAGGTAGGTCCACCTTTCCATGGAACTACACTTGGTATAAAGGCTGCTCAATACACAAATCCTACACTCTCTTCTTTGGTCTCTACCTTTCCTGCTGCCTGCCAGGCAGCCTGCTTTACTCAATTTAGGGAGTTGTGAAAGAGTACTGGACATTTACCACAAAGAAATGAAAAGTTTCCTTTTCTCATTGTTAAGACAAAATACCCTATATCCAGAGTTAAAGGAGGAAAGGTTATTTATTTAGCTCACAGTTTGTAGAGGTTTTAGTTCATAGTTGGCTGGCTCCAAGGCAGGGTGGCACATGGCAGAGGGGCATCACAGAGGAAAAACAGCTCATAGCAGGCAGAAGGTAGCAAGAGACAAGCAGCAAGAGGCAAGCAACAAGCATCAAGACAAGCAAGCACCCTCTTTCATCATCTATTCAGGCTATATGCCCTTAGGGCAGGTAGCACTCAGGCCCAGAGTGGAACACCTTGATCCCAACATCACACAATCAAGATCCAGCTACCTCTGAAAAGCCCCACCTATGACCACCTAAGGCTTTGGGGTGACAGCTACATAACACAGTCTCACAAAAACCTGTACACAAATATTAACAGCGGTTTTACATGTAATAGTGAAAAACTACACCTAAATGTCAACAGGTGAGTGGATAAACAAACCGTCGGACACCCATACCTCAGAACACTGCCAGGCAACAAAAATGAGCAAGGGAGATACACACAACCTGGACTGCTCTCAGAAACATTGTGATGAGTGAAAAAGAACCAATACCAAAAAGGGCTATACATTACATTATCTGATTTAGATCACATTCTTAAAAGAATTATAGAAATGGAAGACATTTGTGAGTAGGGGTGGGCAAAGGGGTGGCAGAAAAGGAAAAGGACAAAGTGGTTTCCTTGTGGTCAGGGAGCAATTTTGCATCCTGAAGTAGACAGATGATGAAATTTTACAGAACTCTGTGTAAACTCGCAGGAGCACAATTAACAGCTGATGAAATCCACAGGTCTATGTTATATACTATATACTATACTAATTACTGTAACGTCAGTTTTCTGGTTCAGTAACAGACTATCCTAATGTAAAATGGTACCAACTGAAGAAGCTGCAGAAAGGGTTACAGGATCACTGAACTTTTTTTTGCAACTTCTTGTGCGCCTACAATTCTTTCAAAACAGAAGGTTGTTTAACATGGGAGAAAAACAAATTTCCAGAGTCCTTAATTGCTCACATGAATACAGTGCACGCTATTGACACAGTCAGAGACCTCCCTGGGGACAGAGGACCAACACATTCCAGGGCCCTTGGCCAGTTACTCATTGAAAGCATGATTTGTGTTTTCTTCTGCTGGAACTGGAACTGCCCCTCAAGCAAGGTGGATTCTTTAGGAGCTAAAAACCAGGACAGAGCTAAAGCGAGCAGACCCCAGCCAACCCGGACGGAAAGCTGGGAGGCAGGCGGGCCAGCCTGAGGGTCGGCTTACACCTGTGCTCTCCGAGCTCCAGGCCGAAGGGCTCTCGTGTTAGGAAGCCGGCTTGATTTCGGTGGGCGCTGTGTCCCCACTCTTTTTCTGTTACTTTCCTATTAAAGCTTTTTCCTGCAAACTCCTGCTTCACAGGTGCTACCTCGCCTACTCCTCCCAGCAATCCTATCGAGCAGATTCCTTTCACAGTCCAGAAAGGTGAACCTGGAAGAAGGGACTCAGATGCTAAAGTCACTAGACGGGGGGGGGGCCAGGCCTTCGGCTCCAGCCGCAGG
>NW_022900944.1:22684058-22690207 GCF_012274545.1 Fukomys damarensis
GCTGCTCCGGCGTTTCCATCCGCAAGGAGGATTTAACCATAAGCTGGACGCGGCTTTTTCACCGCCGGTTTAAAAACAAAAACACAAACACTGCCGGAAAGGAAACAGGTGCAAAGGGCAAGCGGAGTCGCCGAGCAGCGGGGGGCGCCCTTCTCGCCCAGGCGGGGGGCTGCGCCCTCCACGCGGCCGCCCGATGGTGTCCCGGACCCTCTCAGCCCCTTCGCCTGGGAATTCCCGCGATGTCATCGTCCAGCTAGCCCTGGCGGACAGGTGCTCGTGTAGATAAGGGCCGCAGGAGGATTCCTCCTGGTTCGCGAAATTCGCTACTTCTGAGTGTTCCCGATACAAACGCAAGAGTTGTTTCCCAGAGGAAATGGGAAGAAAGCATTCTCTATCTCCAAAGTATCGCAGTCGTCAAATTCTGTTTGTCTGCTGGAAGAACCTTTTAGACCTTTTTTTATTATTTATTTACTTATTTGCGGTTCTGGGAATTGAACTCAGGACCTCGCGCTTGCAAGGAAGGCACAGTACCCACTGAGCTAAATCCCCGCCCGCGATCTCCTCACCTGGGAATGTCCGCTCCACTTTAGGGAACTGAAACACCTGGACAGAAGCAGAGGAGACCGCTGGGCTCCACCCCTGACGTGCATCTTGGTTCCTCCACTCCTGGGCCTTGTTACTTAAACTTTTTTCTTAAACTCCATTAATTGCCTACTCTGAAAATACAAACATACTGTTGTATTTACCAACAGGGTAATTGAGAGGATTGATAGATGTGGAGCTTAACACAGTACTGACAATTAAAGAACCCCTCGAGAGCTGCCGAGTGGTAGTATTTCCAGCTGTGAAATATCCTTGCTACTTCAACAGTTACTTAGGGTTAGGGTCAGAGAAGAAAGCCGGATAGATCATCTTTATAAATAATCCATTTAGTGTTATTATACTAGTCTGAGCAAATTCAAGCTTTTGTTATTTTGAGGAGATAGGATTTTTTTTTTTTTAATTTGGTAGTAGTAGAGAACCCACAGCCTCACAAAGCCAGGCAAATGCTAAGCAAGGCATGGAGCTACCTCCCCAGAAACTTTTATTTTGAGACAGAATCTCACTAGTTTGCCCAGGATGGCCTCAAATTTGCAGCCTTCCTGCCTCAGCCTCCTGTATAGCTAGGATTACAGGCATGCACAAAGTAGGTAGGATTTCTATAGAGAACATGAAAGGAACCGGCGCCTGTCAAAGATCACTCCGCACACCGACAGAGCTCCTCAGAGATTTTATTAGAGAGCCTCAGCGACAAGGTGGCCCACTCGGTGGAAAGGGAACAAATAGAGAGAGAGAGAGAGAGAGAGGGAGCGAGAGGGAGCCGGAAAGGGGCTTGGTTATATAGTGGGTGACTGGTGTAGGCGGGTCGGGGATTGTGTCAGCTGCATGGGCAGAGCCACTCGGGCCACTTCTGGTATGACCCGCGACGCGTGAGGTAGGAAGTGGAACTTTAAGGTGAAGAAGGAAGTTATCAGAATGGTGGCAGCCATTTCAAGGCCCTTATCTTACAGAACAGAAAGGAAAGATCATGTCCATCATATTCCTAATCCTCTGCCTGACACACAGTAGGCATTCAGTCATCAGATATTGATGTAATACATCATGGTGTGCACTGGATTTGTAATGGAAAGTAAGACTTAGCCTTTAAGTCATAGCGGACTGCTATTCTGTGACAGCCAACCTGGCTCCATCTGTAAAGCCCAGTGATTCCGGGTGGCCGGCCCCCACTTAGGAGTCCCCTCAGTTAGTGCAGGACAGACCAAACACTGCATCCTGTAGAGTCTGCAACTATGCTACCTTTACTACCTTGTACACAGAAGAGTCCAGCATCTGTGTGATACTCTGTTTTAACTAAACTGTGAAAAACTGCCCCGACCACACTGACTTAGCAAAGTCCTGCTCCTGTGAAGTTCCCCTTGTGCTCCCCCCACTCCCTCAGCCCTCCCCAAATAGAAGAGCCCTTAAAAGGATGCTGCAAACAGCCTTTCCCTTGTCCAGAGGTTTTGGAGGCCTGAGCCCACTTTGGACTGCTGGCTACCACAATAAAGGATTCCACTTAATTCAGAGTGTGGTGCGTCTCTACAGTTCCAACTTGCCTGGCCCTGTAACAATTCAAAGCCTTCCAAGTCTAGCCTGCTCACTCATTTCCCACCCTTTCCTCTTCAATTACATTATTCTACTTTCTATTCTTCCTTTCAATGAACTTTTTTTTTTTTTTTTTGGTGGGTGGGCGGGGTTTGAACTCTAGTCCTTGCGCTTTCGAGGCAGGTGGTGGCACCACTGAGGTAAATCCCCAGCCCCTGTTAATTTTATTCATGCTGTCTAAAATACTATAGTGGGTCTCAGTTGTTCTCTTGGAAGTTCCACTTAAGCTCAGATCTTCCCAGAGGTATGGTGGACCTTGACTTACAAATTCAGTTAATTCCCGAGGGCTGGTTGTAACTCAAGTTGGTCAATTGAAGGCTCTTCTACACAGCCTTCAAAGTTTCTCTCCTGGGCCAAGGATGTAGCTCAGTGGCACAGCACCTACCTGGCAAGTGTGAGGCCCTGAGTTTGATTCCCAGTACGAAAAAGAAAAATGTCTCCTATGTACAGACTGATCTCTGTGTCCATAGAGTGACACTGGCTCAGGTTTTCTCAATTGATCCCCACACAGTAAAGGATGTTGTAATGTTCCTTCCAGAACATTTTTTTGGGGGGGCAGAGTGGGTGGGTACTGGGGATTGAACTCAGGACCTCACATTGCCTGGCAGACTGTGCCACTGAGCTACATCCTAGGGCCAATACAGGGGGAATAGATGTAACTGCCAAACCTGCTAGACATCTGAAACACAAGTTCGTGTTCTCTAAAATTGAAGAATGAATTCTAGGAACAATGGAGGTTAAGAGTAGGAAGAATTTGGGCCTGGGATTTAGCTTAGTGGTTCCACTGCCTGTTTCGCAAGTTCAAGGTCCTCAGTTTGATCCCCAGTACAAAAAAAAATAATAATAATAATTTATTGAGAGAAAGATAGCTTCTGTCTAAGAAAGGCAGAAGGGGGACCAGAAAGTGAGTTTCCCAGGAACCCTGTTTTCCAGGGGGGAAAAAAGCCAGAAGGTGAGGCGGGTTCAAGGTGGGACAAAACTATAGTCAACTAGAAGGATTACAACATGTATTTTTGAAAGAGAATTTTGCTTCTGTAGTTCAAGCTGGACTTGCTATGGGAAATTCCCTTCTTGAAATTTTTCCCTTTGTTCAACATGTCCAAGCCTGTCTTTCCTCACCTGCCTGGACAGGCCCAGCCAACTTCCTCATCTCAGGAATGTCTTTGTCTCTAGAAGTCATTTCACCTGAATGCAAATGAGATATAAATTACCCAGTAAGCATGCTGCCCGTTTTATGTGTGAGCCATTACCATGACTGAGTCCACTTGCTAATGCATATTCAATTCCTGTAACCAATGAATGTATACCAAAGATGCCTCATTTGAAACACCCCCTCCTAGAATGCATATTTTCTTTGTTCAAGAATTGGACGGTGCCAGTCTCCAGCGTACAAATGCAGACTGGTCCATCTGCAATAAATAAAGCTTTACTTTGGCTTTGTCTCCGCGGTCCTGGTGTGTTTTCCATGCTCCCAGTCTAGAAACCTGGAGCCCTATCAATTGAACGGGAGGTTTGCAGTTTCATTTTGACTAAGGCTTTATTGATGAAGTGGGGATCAAATGGGGAAGCAAGTCACGTAGCAGGCATACAAGGAATGAACAAGGATTTTCAGTAGGAGATGGGTCAGGGACCTTTCCTGCAAGGGATGGTTTAACGTCTTAGTCCCCCACCCAGGTGATTGATACCTATCTAGAATATCAAACTGCTAGGGGAAGCACATGGATGTGGTAGTTTCCCTTCTTTTACAACGCTGGCCTTCAGTAAATGTGTCTTGATTGTCTTCCACATTGGCTCCAGGGCTGGCCTTGTCTAGCTGCCTACAAGACATCTGATTAACTTACCTATCTACAATATGATGGGAAAGGGCCGGGGATTTAGCTCAGTGGTTCAGGGACCTGCCTTGCAAGCGCAAGTACCCAAGTTCAATCCCCAGTAACAAAACAAAAAACAAAACAAAACAAAAAAAATGATGGGTAAAAACCAGCCACAGAAGTTACAGTCCAGCAGAGACTGATTAAGGTGTGGGCAGCGTCCCAGCTCAAGTCAGTCCCCGCAGCTTTCTCTGAATATCTAGTTCCAACTGTCTTAGTGTTCACTACCAGTTCAGGACCTTGGTGTGAGGTGTAAGTTTAGTTGTGGGGGAAGAGAAGACCTTTCTCATGTTATCAATGGTATTTATCATCACAGTTTGGAATTAGCATTTTTTCACCAAAGCTATTTGAGGTGACTGACTCTACCATTGAATTGCAGCCACTGAAAGACAACTTATTTACCACTCGTGTCTTGGTCTGTTTGGGCCCCCAGAACGAAATACCTATAAATGGAAGAGGACATAAACAATATAAATGTCCACTGCTCTAGAGTCTGGGAAGTCCAAGGTCAAGGTGCACTTGGTGTCTGGAGAAGTCCCATGTCCTGACTCACAGATGGTGCCCTCTTGTCACGTTCTCCTGTAGTGGAAAAGCTGAGGGGTTCTTAGGCTTCATCTATCAGGTCTTCAATCCTAGGACCGCCCTCACCTCCATGACTGCTACAGGCTGGGGACCTTAATTCGGCCACCCAGCAGTACTGGAAGGTGGGCCTGGGGCGGGGCTTGAGTCCTGGGGGCGGAGCCTTTCTCAAGGGATAGTTTAGCGGTCTCTGGAGATCCGCGCCCTTTTGTTCTTCTCAAGCCCCCTCTTCCCCTTCATTTTTCCACCACGAGTGGAAGTAGCATGTGGCCCTCACTGGATGTGGCTATCTGTTCTTGGATTTTGTAGCCTCCAGAAACATGAGCTAAAATAACCTCCGTTCTTTCTAAATCACCCACCTCAGGCATTCTGGGTTTTTAAAAAAGTTTTCCCTTTGTTTGTTTGTTTGTTTGTTTGTTAATCTTTTGGTACCGGGGATGGAACTCAGGACCTTGCGCTGGCGAGGCAGGCGGTAGAACCACTGACTTCAATCCCCAGCCCTAGGCATTCTGTTATAGCAACAGAAAATGGACTGAGGCAATGACCCAATCACCTGCAAAGGCCCTACCTCCGAATACCACTGCCTTGGGGATTTAGACATGTGAATCTGGGAGGACACAAACATTCAGACCACAGCCTATGGTAATTTGCAAGGAGCACTACAGATGTGGGTTAATTCACGTACAGTCTCTGAGGACACCAAAAACAAAACCATCCCGGGGACCCAACTTCCGGGTTTGTCCTTGGAGTAACTGGACTTTGCCCTCTGTGTTGCTGACAGTGTACAGAGCAGGACAGGGACAGGCAGACACCCAAGGGACTAAAACAAACCCTGAACGCACAAGCATCACCATGAATCATCTCACTGCAGGAAGTAAACGTAGCGTGACAACTGTCCAGGCTTGGTCAAAGTGAAAAAGGGCATTTCAGACACTGCCGGGACAAAGGAACCTAGATAAACGTGCTGCTATCTGAGCGAATCCTTTGATGTATGTTCACTTTCCTTTAAAACACATGATAATTATAGTGACTTAAACCTGAATAGTCAGCCTAATAGATGTTTGCTGGTTTGGGACAACTAATTAAAATATTTTAGCCAGGGATTTAGCTCAGCGGGTCTGCCACCTGCCTCACAAGCGCAAGGACCTGAGTTCAATTTCTGGTACCAAAAAATTTTTTTTAAAAAAATCTCTCCACTTCAGATATGTACACAATTCAAAGTGATGGTTCCACTTTGTTTGGTCAGAATTTATAGAATAGAGGTAAGAAATTGGGAGTTAGGCACCAGAGTGCCAGGATTTAAATTCTAGCCTTACAATTTGCTAGCTGAATATCCTGGGGAAGTTATCTAATGTCTCTGTGCCTTCTGTACAAATTTGCCCTCTGTACAAATGAGAACAATAACAGCACTTTTTTTTTTTTTTTGGTGCTGAAGATTGAGCCCAGGCCTTTGTACCTAGTTATATCCCCAGCCACCCCACCACACACACACATTTTTTTTTTTTTTAGAAAAAA
>NW_022900944.1:22690373-22706693 GCF_012274545.1 Fukomys damarensis
CCCACATTTTTTTTTTTTTTTTGAGACAAGTTCTTGCCAAGTTTCCCAGTCTGGGCTTGAACTTGGGATCCTCCTGCCTCAGCATCCCATAGCACTGGAATTACAGCACACCCCACTTCATTCAACTTTTTGAAGATTAAATTTGTTATCACATGTAAGGTGCTCATAACAGTGCCTCGCATGTAAGCTAATTTGCCAAGAAACATTAGGGCTCTAATACAGAGATTTCTGAAATGGAAACTCTAACTTTAGAAATAGTCGATGAATTCCAGTGATATATGGGCCTGGACATTCCCAGACCAGCCTTGTAAACAGCAGGACTATTAGTAAACTGGTAATATGAAAATTAAAACTGTCTTCTTTCCCCTTAAGATGATCTCTTTTGAGCATAGGGAATCTTTAAATTTACTCTTTTCCGTCTGAAGATTTGATGATTTTAGTCTATGGAATTAAACTCACAATAAATAGGTAACAGGAAAAAGAACACATAAAGTGACCCAGGCCCGTAATCTGAGCACTCTGGGAGGCTACGGTAGGAGGATCACAAGTTCGAGCCCAGCCTGGACAATTTAGCAATTTAGTGAGAACCTGTCTCAAAATAAAAATTTTAAAAAGAGCTGGGGATGTAGCTCAGTGCAAAGGCCCTGGATTCAATCCCTGGTACCACAGCTCCACAGAGAGCATACAAAATATACAGTACAGCATTACATTTCTAAAACAGGAGTGTAAGATCCAACCCACAGCTGACCCATATGTAGTGCTTAAAAGGAAAGGGGGCCGGGCGTGGTGGCACACGCCTGTAATCCCAGCACTCAGGAGGCTGAGGCAGGAGGATTGCTGTGAGTTCAAGACCAGCCTGGGCTGCACAGTGGGTTCCCTGTTAGTCTCAACTACATAGTGAGACCCTATCTCAAAATAAAATAAAATTAAATTAAATTTAAAAAAATAAAAGGAAATAGGATGTGGAAGGCTGGGATGAGCACAGAGACCAGGGCTGTCTGGAGTTGCAGACCGAGTCCCCCAGGTAACAGCCCTTCGCATCACCTCTGTCTGGGCCAGGTGTCAGAACCCAGGCTTCTTCCTCCTGTGGAAAGAAATGCTCTGTGTCATTTGATGCTTACTAATGTAGATAGGTGTCAGTTTCTTGGTAAGAAAGGACGGCTTTTCAGAACCATTCCCATTTCTGTTTCTGTGAATAACCAACTCAAAATATGACAAAGAAATATGTTTGGGGTGGGATAGTTCCCCCTACCACGAGCTCTTAACTGGGAATTCATAGCTTCCTGATTGTGATAAAAAGTGAGGTCACTTTGGTTAAGCCCTAACAAAAACTAAAAATTAAATCAAAAAGCTGAGAGTCTATGAAGGCAGGATCTGCTGATGCCTTATAACAATAACTACACAACCCCACACAAGACCACATGTTGTTACACACATACAATACTTTGGCCAAGGACCAGGGTCCAGCGACTGTCTGTTTGATCTCAGACACCACTCTTGTAATTGATCTTTGTAGCTGAAGATTATTATTTCAAAGTAATCCTGTGATTCTTTGAGGGGAGGTGGTGAAACAAAGTTTTGCTAGGCAGTTCAGACTGGCCTCGAACTTGCAGCCTAAGACTCCTGTCTCAGCCTTCAGAGTGCTGGGATGACAGGCGTGTGTCACCATGCCAGACCTCAATGGAGTTTATGTAATTCTCATTGTGCCTTTTAAATAAAACCTTCCCTTGTCTCAACCTCCTCAAAGGTATACCTAGCTTACTGTGGTGTCACACTGCAACGTTACTTCTGAATAAACACGCGAATGCTGGACAGTCTTATATAGGGTGACATGATTTAAGGCAAGTTACTTAATCTCTCTGAGATCTTATCATTTTTGTTCATGAGTCAAATGAGAATATTAAGCCCGACTCCCCAGAGCTATGGTAAAGAAAGTACAATACGGAAAACATCTCCCACTGTCCCTCACCTGCACAGGAGGCTTCTCTTCTTAATCCATCCAATTCCTACCATAATTTTAGCTTGGCGTTATATATTTTTTTTAAAAATATTCCCTTAAAAGGAAATTTATCTTAATTTAATTTTGCTATTTAAATGAGGCACAAGATGTAAGTACTATTATGATTTCTATTTTATGGATGAATATATTAAGGCCCAGTGAGGTTAAGTTACTTGCCTAAGGTCACACAGCAACCAAGTGATAGAACCAGGATTCAAACACAAATGGGCTCCAGAGTCCATTGACAATACTAAATTTTACCTGAGCCCCAAGCTGCCGGGAAGCAACTACAGTTGAGAAACCTGGACCTTTGGTGTTCCAGCTAGCAAAAGGCAGCCCGTGTGTAGGAGACAAGATCTGTTTTTGCCCTTCCTCAGGGCTCTTCTTTACCCCTTCAGAGCAAGTGCAAGGCCCTGAGTTTGATTTCCCGTACAGGGAGTGGGGGACATGGTACACTTTACACCACAGACTATTCTGCTAAGGCCTCAGCCCCTGGGTTTCCCTGAGGAAACCAATCCAGTTAGTTCTAAGAGTCTTGAACTGTCGAAGGAAAGGCGTTTTGGTGGAGTGCACAACACCCCTTTCAGCAGTTCCCTTGTGATCCCTTCAGAAACGTTTACACAGGGGCAGAGGCAGCTCCTTGAGAGGGTGCAGGGCAGGTGCGCATGGAGCTAGGGCAACAGACTTGAGGCTTGAAAACACATCTCCCCCAAAATCTCCCTTCTAGAATTCACTAATTGCCAGGATTCTCAGTGGAAAGCTTTAGTACATTTTGCGGTCAGCATTCATGTTTTGATTTATAACTAAAAGGTCGCCCAAAGCCTCACGGACTCCTAGGCGGGGTTGAAGGTGTTTGGGTCACGCAGGTCATATCTGACCTGCTGCTGGGAGGCAGGGCTGGGTGGGAAGAGATGGGTCACTGAGGGCATGGCCAGGATCTATCCCTTCCCCTCTCCTCCCTCCAGCTTTCTGCTTCTGCTGCCCTGTCATGGACTGTTTCTCCTCTGCCATGCACCCCTGCCTTGAAGCCAGCCAACTATGGACTAAAACCTCTATACACCGTGAGCTAAATAAACCATTCCTCCTTAGACCTGTGGGTGTTGGAGTCTCAGCCACAAGAAACTACAATGAGCATCTACTATATACCACTGCACTCCTTTCTAGGTACAGAAATCTGTAAAGTCCAGGAAGGGCCATACAAATCAAGATAAATTCATTGTCCTTGGTGCAGCAAAGGACCAAGACACCCCACCAACCCACCACAGCCTGCCTTTTCTTTGAGCATTGACTTTAGAAAACGTAAAATTGCAAATTCTTTCTCTGCCCATTAAGAAGCATGCAAATTTTCTTAAAAGTGTTGGGAGTGCTTCTTAAGAACCTAGGAGCCAACTCTGAACAAAATCATCAAGACAGTGCCCTGCCCTGTCTCCCAGGTTCCGTGGAGAGGAGGTGGGCTCCCAGCTGCAGCTGCTAAACTGCCCCCCGCCCTAAATACAGGAGGAGTCTCTTGTACCCTGGGTAGAGGCAGGTGGCTATCATAGCTGGCCACTTGCCACTCAGGTGGAGAGCGAACTGTGGCAGGTGCTGCCGTCCAACCCCTCACTCTGCACGTAAGAGGTTGTGTCCGCCTAGGTACACAAAAGGATGGGGTTTCTTTTGATCTCAGCAATCTATCACTTTTGGGTTTAATGTTTATTTGACAATAAAACTGTTCATTTTCTCTTCTGCCTGTGTGGAGAGGCTTCTGGGGTTGGCAGGGGTTTTGTCTGTCTTTTGAGGGTGCTGGGGAATGAACTGACCCCAGAGATCTAGTTTCTAATTATGTTTCCCCAGTATGTTCAGGACCCGGGAAGACAGGCCACGTTTGGGACCTGGCCAGCTGTTCAAAGATCAACGTCTGAATGGCCCAGGACACACCCATCACGGAAAGACCCTGGGGATCATGGAGTCCTGGAACACAGTGGGATCCTGTTCTTTAAGGTCCAGAGTATGGGGCCAGTGAGAATGCAGAGCGAAGCGACCAGCTGTGAGGCTGCTGAGGGGGAAGCGGGACGGTGACTCAGGAGGGGACAAGGGCTGGCCTGCTCCTCTGACACCTGACCATGTACACAGGTCATAGGTCGGTCTCCTTTAAATGCAAGGCTGAGTTTGGTTGGTTTGCACCAGGGCCTGTGGTTAGTTATTTCCAATAAACTCCCTGGTGGGCTCGATGCAGTGTCTGGGAACACGTCTTGAGCAGCAGCGCATTAGAGGAAGGGTATCGTGGGCGTGAGGGTGCTGAAGCAGGGAACAGGTCCATGCAGAGGGCAGGGGGGATCCAGCTGGAAGAAGCTACAGGAGAAAATCACATTGCTCCCAGGACAACTGGATCCTGAGGCTTTTGGGACTAGTCCCTGTGCAGACAATGGGTAGATGATACAAATGCTGGGTCATACAGGATTCTTTCTTCTTCTTCTTCTTCTTCTTTTTTTTTTTTTTATTTTTGAGACAGGGTCTCACTATGTAGTTCAGGCTGCTCTGGAACTCACTGTATAGCCCAGGCTGGTCTCGAACTCAAAGCGATCCTCCTGCCTCAGCCTCCTGGGTGCTAGGATTACAGGTGTGCACCACCACGCCTGGCCTGCTTTCTTCTAATCATACCCAACCTAATTTTGACTAATCCTCCTCAAAGTTAGACTCCTGCTGTTGTGGTTTAAATGTGAAGTGTCCTGTAAAGACTCGTGGATTTAGGGCTTGAACCCCATGCAGCAGTGTCCGGAGGTGAGGCCTAGAGAGGCATCTGGATGCTCAGGGTGCCTTGCTGATGGCTTAATTTACTGATGAGTTCAGAGCTAAACAGGCTCTCAGGAGGTGGCCGAGGTGGAGGAAGCAGGTCACTGGGGTGTGGCCCCTGAAGGCTATGTCCTGCCCCCGCCTCTTCCTCCCTTTTTCTGGCTCTTTCCTGTTCTCGCTGCTTTCTGGCTCCAGTGAGGTGAGCAGCTTTCCCCCACCAGGCCCTTCCACCTTGACTTCTGAGTTGGAGCCTGCTGACCACAGACTGAAACCTTGAACCAGAATAAACCCTTCCTCCTTTAAATTGTAAATATCAGGGATTTTTGTCCCAGCACCAAAACGTTGACACACTTGGCTAGACAGAGCTGGATAAAGCTCAGCCACCTCCCAGAGAAGACAAATTACCCAAAGCTCACTGAAAATGTGCTGGTAGGAGACCGTCTTGTCTACCAAGACCTTTCCCAGACCAAGCCCTGGATGTGTTTGGAGAATGTGTGACTGAGCCGCTTGTAGTCTGGGAAGGAGACTACCAGGACCAAGCTGGGGTAAAAACAAAATGCTTCCAAGCACCCGAGTGGGTGGGTGTGACACATAGGCTGGCGTCTGGCCTGGGGAAGAGGGTGACCTTGGCCACCACCCCCGCCCCTGGCTTTGCCTACGTGGTTGCATGAAACTAAGGCTTTGGCAGTTGGACTGTGTCAGAGAGTTCTCTCTGGGTAGTCCATTTCCCCACCAGCCATCTCCCGGGTCCCTTCCCACCTGCCTTTCTGCTCAGCTTCACCTTAGGGCTCTTTTCTGGTCCAGATCTAAGCTAGCTACTCAGCTGGGCCTTCTCTGTCCTCGGTGGTGAAGACACCCATAACCACATGACATCTCTTCTCCTCTCTAGACCCTTGAAAAAGCACTCATACACTCATGTGCTGTGACAAAGTCTCAGTCGGTGACAAACCGCGGCTGGGACCCCACTCTCGGGAGGTTGTACTGCCCAGCGAGGCCTAGCGGTCTTAGTTGTGTAAGTTCCTCCATGATGTTGGTATGATGGTGATATGGCCTAAAATTCACTTCTCAAGATGTGTCCCCCACACACACATATTGGGTGATGTGTGGCAGACACAGTTCTTAGAGCAGAGCCCGTCATGTAGTAAAGTGTTCAACTTTTGGTAGCTGAGTAAATAGAGAAATGGAGAGGATTTCAATGAAGGCAAGAAAAGTCTGGGTTTCTTTAACCTGTACAGTCTGAGGGACCCAAAGACTCCTCTGGTGGTGACATGGGGCTGAGCAGCTCCTAGGGACAGAGGAGAAAAGAAAGGAAGTTAAGAAAGTAGGAGACATGCTTCAGATGTCCAAGAGAAGGCACTGTTTGGAAGGCCTGCAGGCTGAATTTAGAAAGTCATGTTTTGTGCTTCTACCACTGAAACTGAGCCCTTGCCTGATAGGCCAGAACCTTCTGCCAAGCATTTACTGAAAAGGGCTAGCAACTGTAAATACTTGTCTTCTACGATGTAGAAACAGCTCTCAAGGAGTTGGGAGCCCTTCATATCCCAAGAATATAACCATCCAAAAAATGAGATCACCCAGCACTGTGGCTTATGCCTGTAATCACATCTATTGGAGAGGTTGAGGCAGGAGAAATCACTGTTTCAAGGCCAGCCAGGGTAATTTAATGGGACCTTGTCACAAAATAACATTTTAAAAAGGGGATGGGGCTGTAGCTCAGCGTGAAACCTTGGGTTCATTCTTCAAAATTGAAAAAAAAAAGAAAGAAATAAAAAGAAAAACCTTAGGCCTTTGTCTTCAGGACTCCAAGGGAAAACAAAACCCTTATTTTGATAACTGCCACCAACAAACACAGTCAACCTAGTCTCCTCTGACCAGACAGCCCTTTGTGCTGTTCATTTCTCTGATCTACTGAGCCCCCAGCTGTGCCTCCCTCCACAATGCCCAGTTCAGAATGGGGCTAATCTCTTTCCCTCTACTAGTAGGCTTTTAAAAGAGGAATTTACAAATTTCTCATCTCTAACTGTTGATATTTTACAGAGCATCAGGCCTTCCCACCAAAGATGACCCCAAGCTGGTCAGAACTAAAAGCCTCAGACCAGTGGAACCCTAGATTCAGGACCGGGAGCTACAGACTATAATCAAGTTATTGATTAACCATTGATTTCATATATGACCAGCAAATTACAACAAAGGATGAGAATAAAAAAAACTTTGGGAGGCACAACTGTGTCCAATGAAGAGCCAAGATATTATCAGACCCATTTCCTCCTGGCCCTTAAAAATCCTCTTCAATCACCAGGGAGGACTGTCTTCAGTCAGACTAAGACAGACTAAGCTGTCCTCAGGCCTTGTTGGTTAACCTTCGATGAAGCTCTTTCTTACTGCAAAACCCAGTGCTACATTATCAACACTAAAAGTTTATTTTTATTTATTTTTTTATAGTTTATCTTTAAAGTTTACTTTTATTGATTTTTTTGAAACAAGGTCTTGCTATGTAGTTCAAACTTACTATGTAGCCCAGGCTGGCCTTGAACTTTTGACAATCCTCCTGCCTCAGCCTCCCAGGTCTTGGGATTACAGGTATGTGCCATCAGGCATGGCTAAAAACTTTATTTTAAATAAAATATTAAGCCTCCCCACCATCCCCAAAATTTTACATAAGACCTTGGCATTGTATTTAGCTGAGACTCTCCTTCCTAAATATGCAGCCTCCTTTTGTTGCTGTTTCATATGGGGATGTTAGAATACCAGGCAGGTTGCCCCAGGATATTCACCTGTTTTTAAAGTGTTTGGGAAGAATTCTACATCATGGGCATGGGTTAAGGAATTGGCTTTATGGGAAAAAGGCAAACTCCCAATGCCACAGTGACAAGGTTCACCTCATCCCACTGTTGCTGAGGTCACTACACAGTACGTGGGTTCCCTTCCAGAAACAGCCCAGTCCCTCTCCCTGCATGGTGGTCTCCTTTCCCGTTCCAAGACCATGAGAGAGCTCCTGTTGGAAGGGGCAGACAGACTGGCACAGCCAGCCTGGATTTACAGAAGTGGCTAGGAAGGCCAGCCATCCCACAGCGGGCGACCTGGGGGCTGGAAGGTGTGCAGCTCACCACGGGGAGACAGGAGGAAGCCACCTGACCTATGGGGAGCCAGGTGTGCGTACTGTCCCTGCAAAAAAAGGAGGATTCTGGGTGACACCAGGCACACCCAGAGCCATGCTTGGACAGTAGTGCTTGGTGCCTGCCATAAAATGCACCTGAGAAGAGCTGGGGATTTAGCTCAATGGTGTCACCAACCACCTGAAAGCACAAGGTCCTGAGTTTGATTCCTGTTACCATAAAAAAAAAAATGCTCCTGAGAAGAGTGGCTTGTGTCCTGCCCCAAGTGAGCTACACTGTCATGCAGAACTGGGACTTGTTTATAAAGCCATAGCTTGAACTAATGACGATGACTTCACGGGCCATGGTGGAAGATTCTTCATCTTCTTTGTACAAGTAAACAACTACTGTCTGTCCAGTACAGCCACCAGACACAGGTGGATAAATAACATATATGTGAATGTATATGTGCCAATAAAAAAATTAATGTACCACCAAGACCCACAAAAGGAGAAGCAACTGGAGGACAGCTGTGGCAGAACCCAGGGGCCACCATGAGCCTTGGGCAGGAAAACCCCCAGGCAGAGACCTGTGCATCCCAAGCCTCAGCCAAAGCACAGGCTCCCCTGCCCTGCAGCCCCGACACTCTGAGTCCCCACTGGCTTCATTAAGTCCTCTGGCTATGTTAGCCCCTTCTTAGCTTCTATATATAGCCTGTTTCATAACGTGCAATGTGAGACTGGTGTGTTCCAGGTGTTAGGAACTGAGGCTGGGGTGGAACCAAAGAAGGTACCATTTCCCCTGTTGCAGCTCCATGTGAAATCAAGAGTGTGGGGTGAGTTAAAGCTGGAGAGGTTGATGTAGCTCATCTTTTGGTATCAGGAACCAAACTCAAGGCCTTGCATTTGTCTGGCCCTGAGGTAGCTTATGCACATGTGGTTTGTCGGTCAGTTCTGACTTTGCAGAAAGACACAACAGTCTGACTGATGTTTACGGCACATCTCGGACTGATTATCCCTTTTATTTCTCCCTGGGAAAATTCTCTTACCATCACTGAGTTTTCCAATGTCCCATTCTAAGACAGATCATTGCTGAAGTCAGAAATTGTGTATAAGAAAGAGAAAAAGGTCCTCAGGAGCATTGGATAGCTATATATCTCCGTCTCATGGGCTCCTCTCTTCTTTTAAAATTCCGCTGTGATGTATTTCTATTGTTGGGAAATTCATATAACCTAGAACGAACCATTTTAAAGTGCATTCTTCAAGCAGCATTTAGAAATTTACACTGTAACTACCACCTCTGTAATTCCCACTCTCCTCACCGTCAAGGAAGAACCCGGTACCTATTAAGATGTCACTCCTTGTCCCCTTGTCCTCTAATCCCTCAAAACCAAAATCTGTTTCCTGCTTTTAAGCATTTACTTATTCTGGATATCTCACGCCACGCATGACATATTGTGTCTGGCTTCTTTTACTTAGCATTCGTTTCCAACTCACATCCCCATGTTAGAACCTCCTTCCTCCCTGTGGCTGAGGAGTATTCCGTGGTGTGGATAGCCCATACTTGTTTATGTTATTGGCTGATAGACATCTGGGTTGTTGCCATCTTTTGGCTGCCTGTTTCAATTCCTTTGGGTAAATACCTACGAGTGGAACTGCTGGTTCATACGGTGACCTCTTTTTCACTGTTTGAAGAACCGTGATGTTTTAAAAAGATTTGCATATTTTGAGTGACTCTCTAGTTTAATTCAAAATTGAAGAAAACTGTGCCCAAGATTGCAAAAATTGTGTTGCAACAAAATTGAAGCAATCTGAAACATTCTTCACTGAAGCTAAGAGTATTTGTCTGTCTTTGCTTCTTTTTTTGGCGAATGCTGGGGACAGAACCTAGGGCCTTGCACATGCTAGGCAAGCACTCTATCACTGGGCTACACTCCCAGCCCCTAGAACTGGAAATGTTTCTTTGCAAACAGTTGGCCAGGTATAGTGACCTCCTTTGAAATTGGATCAACACAGGAGGCTTCTGGGTAACAGTTCTAAACAGGTCCAGGGAGTGTGGTCTGAAGTCAGGCGTGGATGTGAGAGGCAGTCTTGTTTTTACCCTTTCCATAGTCCAATATCCTATTCCCCATGCTGTTTCCCTTATCATATCTCACCCATGACCCATGACCTCTGATGAAACACTTCCTCCCGCTTTATTCTCCATCCCTGTCTCCCCTAGAGAGAGACACAGCACAAATATAACTTTCTCATTAATCAACTTCTTCTGGAGGAATGCAGCATTAAAGAATAACTGTAAACTCTTGTGTTGTTTGTTCACTTTCGATTGCACAATGTGCAGGAAGTCAGACAGCCCCGGTCTTTCCTAATATCCTGGTTTTGCCACACTGAGTTGAACAGCTATCTAAACACAATCCAAGCCTCCTCTCCTTCTACAAAATACTCTCAAACTACTTTCCCGTGAGAACAGGTTCATGTCAGGACATATTCTGGAAATTATATTTTTAACTACCAGCCTGGCAACTCTTTCCCTTCCCTCTGGTGCAGCCCCACACAGGCCTGGGCAGGTGGAGGCATTCATCTCTGGCTCGCCAAATCCAGCTGCCCCTCTCAGTGCCCTAGTCACTGAGACTGTCCCAAGACGAGTGGCGTCGCGTCGAGGTCAGAGCTGGTTTCAGTGTCTGCTGACTTCGGGACTAGTCAGGACTGACTTGCTGACTAGTCGGGACTAGTTTCGCTTCTCGGTGGCCAGGTGATGTTGAGGCACACTTAGCCCCGTGCCTGCTTCCTCATCCCTAAAACTGGGACAGAGCATCCACTTCAAAGGGGGTTGAAAAGATGCAAGTCAAGCACCACATGACATTGACACAGTCAACACTTTTGTCACAATTTCTTTTATCCTTTGTGTTCCCCTGCCTTCTTGCCCACCTCTTCCACCCTTACCCACATGTTCTGTTAGAAGAGGCTACTCAGGGGTGGAAAGGGAACAAGGAAATGGTCTCTTCCTACTTTGTGTTTTTAAAAAGTCTATATCCTAAAAATAATCCAAAATGAATTAGAATAGAACCAAGCATGGTGGTGCACACCTGTAATTCCAGCATTTGGGAAGCTGAGGCAGGAGGATTGCCATGAGTTTGAGCCCAGCCTGTTCTATAGTAAGACCTTGTCTCAAACAGACAGACAAAGAATAGATTTGCCTGGTTTAGTAGAGAGAAAACAATGGTCCAAAGGTCTGAAGGTTTCCCTTGGTGAAGGCAATTTAGAGAGTCATGGATGACCTCACAGCCACTCCCTCTGCCTTGTCACACAGGAAGCAGCTGATGAATTAAAGATGTGAGTAAGTCCTGCCCCAGGAGTTGCAGCGCTTCTGTATGAAGAAGTTTGCCGTGTAAGAACTTTGGGGTGATTGGCAGGGGAGATAGGGAGGAGAAATAAATTTTTTTATTAAGGATCTTTTGTTGTACAGGGCTCAGGATGCTCCTCAAACATTTAGAAATAACAGCGATGGATCATCAGGGTAGGGTGGTGCATTATACAGGTCATCTTCCAGTAATGACGAGAAATCCAAGAGTTATAGAAACACCTTGCAGCAAGACCAATCACAAACTAAGTAAGGCCTAAATCACCTTCATTCTATAAATAACAAAACATGTAGCTGGGTGTGGTGGCAATTGCCTGTAAACCCAGCACTTGAAAGCCTGAGGCAGGAGGACTGCCTTGAGTTCAAGGCCAGTCTGGGCTACGTAGTGATTCAAGGCCAATCTCAACTACACAGTGAAACTGTCTCCAAACAAAAACAAACAATCAACTACAACCAAAAAAACCCCAAAATATGGTATTTTTAAATCATAATGTAACAAAGCATTCAAAATTAATAGCTTAGTCTAGGAGGCTGAGGCAGGAGGACTGCAAGTTCAAGCCCAACTTGGGCATCCTTATCTCAAAATAAAATTTTGAAAAAGGTGCTGGGGTTATAGCTCAAGGAAAAGGCCCCGAGTTTCATCTCTGGTACTGCAAAGGAGGAGGTGGGGAAGTGGAGGGGGATGGAAGAAGGGGAGGAGGAGGTCACTGGCATTTACATCTGGAGCTATGGATTGTTATGCTGTTTTGGTGTTTCATAGGTGTTTACACTCAACACACAAATATTTTCAACATAAAAATATACAGTGACTATACGAGCAACCTTGTCCTAGCATGTCAATGTTGCAGATTTCAGGTGGGGCTCAAAGAGACTTCTTGCCTCCCCACAGTGGCCCTGTCTTAGAACCTATGAAGAAAGCTCTTTTCTGTTCAGAGCCTTGAATGCCTATCAACTTTCAACAGGCATCCACAATCCTGAGTGTGCTCATTCTTGTAAAGTTTTCTGATTTGATGATCAGAGAGGTCAGCGGGGCCACTCCTCCTGCCTGCCTGCTGCCAGGGCCCCAGCTCCTGGTGACCCCTCCTCTAGTGACCTGTGTCGCCAGGGGCTGCACCCTGAACTAAAGGGTGGAGTCTTGCCCGGGACAAGCCGCTTCTATGGCAGTTAACTAATGATGCCAGTCAGAGGGGCAGCAACACGTCCTGTAGGTCAGAAATGAGGAAGAGGCAGAGGGCACTGAGAAGCCTGTGTCAGCTGCTGTTCGACACGGAAGGCGATGGAACTGAACAGAGTGACAGGCAGGCTTAGGTACTGGGGAGCCGTACCGGCCTGCGTGATAAGACAGGAATTGCTATGGGAGTACAGCCTATTTAGGAACACTTGCTCTTTTTAAAAGCTTTTCACATTTTCTGTAATTAGGTCATTGTTGTTCTGTCACAATGTTTAGCACATTTTAAAATGCTGGTCTGGTCAGGACTAAGAGGAACCAAGAAAGAGGTTTTTGTCCAGCTTGGCCCAGAAATTTAAAAAGGAAGCAGTTTACCAACTGCCGGATGCAGTGGACACCACCAAGATCCAGACCAACGGGAGGTAAACTGAAGACTGAAGGGAAGCGCCTGTTCGGAAACTCCCACGCTGAGACAACAGTGATCAATTCCGGCTGTGTCTGTCCACCTCATAGCCTGTCCCCCTCTTATGGCATGGCTCAGTCAAGAGGCAAGAAGGGGCCTTAGTGAAGAAGAAGGAAGATGCCCAGGATGGTGGCCCGGGCTGGAATGAATGGGTCACTTGGGATTTGCCCCCCAGAATGGAGCCAGCACAAAGAAAGTCTGGTTTTAGTGTCAGTGGTGGGATGGAGTACAATTTAAGCATGAACCTGTGCCAAACATACATGTAGGTTGTTTTTTATTTTTTATTTTTGGGGGTACTGGGGATCGAACTTGGGACCTTGCGCTTGCAAGGCAGGCAGCAGAACCACTAAGCTAAATCCCCAGCCCCAAGGGTATTTTTGTTTTGTTTTGTTTTGTTTTGTTTTGTTTTAATTTAGAACACTTTTTCAAGACAGGGTTGTGGTAAGTATCCCTGGCTGAACTCATGATGATCCTCCTGCCTCAGCCCTTTGCATGCTGGGATTACAGGCATGGACCACCACACACGCCTCCCTAGTTGGGTAAGGAAAAGACACACAGATTGCCATAGACCCCCAACTAATTCCTAGGATGGGACACGAAGCCTGGGGGGGTAGCATGTCCCCTTGAGTAACCTGTAGCACAGGGCAAGGCACACTTGTTTAGACAACTGGAACCTGATGCAGAGACGGAGACACAATGCCCTGTGACCCCATGAGGACTGGGGCCGCCCAGGGACCTCACCAACAGGCTTGAACAGTGGCATCATCCCAGAGCTTCACCCCAGGTCCTGTTACACACAAAGCTGGTTCTTGGGGCCAGCTGCTTGAAGATTGCTGGTAGCCACAGCTAGGGTGAGCCAGGAGGGGGTGGCCACAGTTACTGCCAATAGCTTGGCCTCAGGCCTGCCTGCAGGCTCTGCCCCAGTCATCCGTAACTGAGTAACACACTTCTTAGCGATTAATAGACTTATGTAGCGAGAGCTCCATCCCCAGTATGGAAGAGCTCAGGGGTGGGGATCTGACTGGATCATGAGGGCTCCAGTGTCATCAATGGATTTGCCATCCATGGTTAACCCAGTGGGGAGTTCATGGAGTGATGGGTGTTGGGAGGTGGTGCTCAAGTGAAGGAACCAGGCCACTGGGGGATTACTTTTTTTTCTGGTTCTTTTCCTTTCCCTCTGCTTCCTAGCTGCCATGAATTGAACAGCTTTCCTCTGCCAGGCCCTTCTGCCATGATGTTTCTGCTTTGTAGCCTGCAAATCACGGACTGAACCCTTTGAAACCCTGAGCCAAAATACCCTTCCTGGTCTAAGTTGTGTACATCATGCATTTTGTCCTGCAATAGAAGGCTGACTGGCAACAGTACACCAAGACTTAACAGGCTTAGGACAAGAATCCTTTATTTTGCCTTCCCAGTGGGGATCAGCAGGGGTCTCTGTCCTCTCTGGAGCCTGTGACTCAAATGGCTGGGGACAGCTGAGAGTCAGTAGGACACCCTTACCTCTGTGGTTTCTCTCATGCTTTCCCAGCACAGTCATCCCAGAGGAGTTTAACTTGATGGCGGCTTGGGGCTCCAGGAGCTGGGATTTCCAGAGGCCCAGGCAGAAGTTACAAGGCTTCTGTGACCCGACTTCAGAAGATCTAGACTATGCTCAGCCCCATGTTCTACAGGTTCACAAATCACTAAATGCAGCCCAAAGTTCCAGAGGAGAAGGTATGCACTCTACCTTTCAATATAAAGGGGACAAACTGTCAGCATTTCCTATCCATCACCCCACCACACCTCAGCAAGGCTTCCTGATTCCTGCCCCAGAGTCTCATTAGTGAGCAGAGTAGAAAAACTGAGGGCTTTGGAGGCCACCAGCTCTATATCCTGGACCAGACAGGAACCACCTTGAACCTGTTCGGTGACTTTAACTCTTGAAACCTGATTTCCTCATGTGTAAAATGAGGACAGTACACTGTCCCACAGCAGACCACGTCGAGAACTCCCCCCACTCGGTGGATATCAAAATCCCCTATAGGAAATGGCATTGTGTTTGCATAGAACCTCCACACGTACTCCCATATACTTTACACCAGTGGTGGCAAACCTACCATGGGCAGGTTATTTGTTTTTCTTAGCGATAAATACATGGGTTTGGGCTGTAATTTGGGCTCTCCTCTCTAAAAGGTTCACCATTACCATTTCTAGCTTTTTGATAGTATCTGATGCAATGCAAATGCTGTGTAAATAGTTGTTACATTATATTGCTTGGGGGTGGTGATCTATTCAGTGCAGAAGCAACCATGCCAGGTGTAACTACTCAGTATGCTCAGCAACCACAAAGCTTTCGCTGGACTATTTTCCACCTATTTGGCTGAATCTGTAAGGGTAGGATGGCCAGTGTACTACTGTACTCTGGTGGCCAAGGAAATGCCCTCCTCAGATCCTCCAGTGCACATGGCATAGCTGACCAACCCTCTGCCCCAGCTGTCGAAATCTGTCTTTGAATTTGTATCCCCAGGTGGGTGCAGGGCCCTAGCTCCGCAGCTGCCCTCACCCTTGACTGGGGACAGACAACACAAGTGAGACTTCTGCCTAGGGACGCCTGCTTGCAGCACAGCCACGTGGCTCTAAGACTTTGGTGGAACACATCCTCTCAGCCAGGCTTTCCACCTCACCCCTTGCTTTGTAAGAATCCATCCGCATCCCCGGCCCAGCTCCCTGCCTTCTCTCCGTGACCCCCTTGCAGTGCGTTGTTTCCAGCAAACACAACCAGCGAGTCACAGGGCTGCGTGGCATTAGCCGAGGGCTGTGCGGAGAGCACCAATGAATGGGTTTACTCAGGTGGCATTTACTGGGCTGCCCTGGTCTGCACGTCCAGGGCAGCAGTGAGCAGAAAGAAGTCACAGTTCCAAGGTTCTGAGCTTCTGCAGACTCCTGCTGGTCGCAGTCCTTCCTGTCTGAACCCTCAGCCTCTGCATCTCCCTGCCACCCACTGCACACCAGACTCTCCTGGCCTCCTGCAGTGTTGCTCCTCCGCTCTCAGTGCAGCCTCCTCTCACGGGTTAATTGTACTGGAGATCAAACCCAGGGCCTTAGCACTGACCTACATCCCCAGCTCATTCTATCTTATTCGAGCCAGGATCTCGCTAAGGCGCTAAATACCCCAGGCTGGGCTTGAACTTGTGATCCTCCTCCCTCAGCCTCCCAGAATGCACGACTGCAGGTGTGTGCCTCCGTGCCTGGCTGCACACCTGTCACACGTCCTCGGACCCGGTTCCACCGTGGGTCCTGGTCCCCGCAGGCCGAGGGCTTGCTGAGCCTCGCTGCACTGTACTATCATCGCACAGCGTCCGGGGGACCCCGGAGCCCTCTCGGAGCAGGGGCAACGTCGCGTCCATCCCGAGTCCCGCTCTGCAGAGCCTCTGAGCGAAGGGCAACGCCGGGCACGTAGGACACCGCCCGGGTGACCGTGGGC
>NW_022900944.1:22706884-22730357 GCF_012274545.1 Fukomys damarensis
CACCGGCCAGGGACCCAGATCCAGCCCCGCCGACACCAGGAGGCCGCGCTCCTCAGGTCCTCAGGACGCCACCGCGGCGGCCGGAGCGGCGCTTCTCGCTCCTCGCATCCAGGCCACGGTCTGAGGCGGCGCGCAGCATGGGCAGATGCTGCTTCTACGCGGTAGGGACGCTGTCCCTGCTGCTTCTGGTGACCAGCGTCACACTGCTCGTGGCCCGGGTCTTCCAGAAGGCCGTGGACCGGACGGTAGAGAAGGTGAGGTGGGGTGGGGTGCGCTGAGTGCGCGTGTGCCTGTTTGCGTAGTCCCACTGCGGACCTTACCAGCGAACCCCCCCCAGCAGGGGCGGCACCCCCAGACTGGAGCCACCCCCACACCCTGCCCTCCTGGGCCACTGGAGTGGGGAGCGCCGGAGGTGGCTGTATCCCTTCTGCAATAATGAACCAGACTGCGGACCTCGGCTTCACAAGGCCACCCCTTCTGGCTGGAATTTGCATTTCTCCTACCGCTCTAGAAAATCCAATCTCAGCTGGGCCCAAACCCACCTCACGGAGAAACAAAACCGAATGAAAGGCAGCGGGACGCAGCTTTGAAGTGGTGCGCGTTCTTCCGCCCCGGGCTGGCAGGGCGCGGGCAGGGTTGGCAGGCAGCAGGGCCTCGGGGCTGGGACACTTCCTTCGTGCCCAGCCCGGGCTTAGCGGCCTTGCGTCCCGCAGCCGCCGCCCGCTCCGCCTGGCCCCACGTCCTTGCCCTTCGCTGGTGGCTGGCGCCTGCAGGTACTGGTGGCGTAGACCAGGGAGGCCGCGTAGACCAGAGAGGCCGGGTGGGCTGGACACCGGCTCCGGCGGGGAGGCTTCTCCATCCTTGATTTCACGTCAGTAGCCTGGTCTCTCTTTGCCCTCTCACTGGCTTCGCCAAGCGCTGGGAAAGAGGAACGGGGGAGAGTTAGTCGGATCACTTTTTCCTTAACAACAACAACAAGTCTGGGTCAGCCTTTCCCGGAGCACCCACAATCTTAGGCTCAGGGCTCTTTCTGGTCTGCACTTGCTGCAGGCAGATAAAACTGCCTGCCTGCTCTAGTTTGAGTCACTACTCCTTGCTAGTAACATTCTCTGACCCAGGTGGCAACACTCGTATTACTTTAACCAAAAAAAGTAATCAATTACTCTAGCAATTAAAGGCAGTTTAAAAAAAAAAAAAAGGCCATGCCGGGTGTGGTGGCGCACACCTGTGATCCCAGCACTTGCGTGGCTGAGGCAGGAGGATCGCTGTGAGTTCGAGACCAGCCTGGGCTACATAGTGAGTTCCACGTTCAATTACATAGTGAGACCCTGTCTCAAAAGAAAAAAAAAAAAAAAACAACAAAAAAAAAACCGCCATAACAGGAATCATTTAATTTTTAGTAAGTTCACAATGGCAAGGGAAAGGAAAACTGGGCTGCTCTCTGAGCATCTCAGATGCCATGATTTCCCAAGCATTCATGTTCCACCCTGCACATCCGCACACATTACTTCGAGCTGTGTGGATTTTCTTCACTGCAGGGCTGTCTCGCGGAGCTCTGCAGGGGAGGGGCCTCTCTAGGGTCCCCGCAATGGATAGTCCTGATTCTCTGGGTCTCTCACGCTGGGGGATGGCTGCAGGCATCTGGCTGAGGCCTGAGTTTGTGTTAGCCTTCGCAAGTAATTCTCTCCATGAGGAAGGCTCTGTCTGACTGCTGAGTGACAGTACAGGAGACTGCAGAACTGTCCACCCAGAGCACGGCACCACGTGGCACGGCAGGGAAAGACAAGGCTGATTTCAGTGCACGGATGTGTGGTCAGTCAGAGGTCACAGCATGTCATTCTGCCCTGTCCTGGATGAGCTGGGGCGTGGCTGAGTGGGATGGTGGTGAAGAGGAAGAACAGTGGGTAAAACCTCCAGGAGTGGCCGGGCTCTGGTGGCTGCTTGTCCCATCTTTCTTGGCTCAAGTTTCCCTATCTGTAAATGGGGATAACGACAAATGTAGATAGAAAAGTGACAAGAATTAGTCAAGAAAATGGGTATGTTTCTCCTAGGATAGAGTTGGTGTTTACTAGGGAGTGTTTTCTCTTTTTTCTTTTTTTTTCTGGTATCAGGGATCAAACTTGGGTCCTTGCACTTGCGAAGCAGGCACCAGAACCACTGAACTAAATCCCTGGCCCAGAGTTGGTGTTTAATAAGTGATAGCAATTCTATTTTGACTAGAAGCCACACAACGAAACATACATGAGATTAGCAGTCTAACACCCTATGTTCAGATCCTTAGTTTGCCATTTTTAAGCTTTGACTTTGGGCAAACCATGTCACTTCTCAGACCGGATTTCAGTTTGTGTCAAAGTGGGCATGAGCCAGGTCAGCTATCTTGGGCACAGCAATGCATATACCATGGAGCTCAAGGTTCTTCACATGCATGAGTCCTTCCAAAGCCCTGTACTGCATTCTGACCCTGAATTTCCTCCTGGGAAGGGCCCCTCAAGTTGTACGAGCTCTGGGGCCCATAGAATTCCCCTGTGTGTGTGGTTGTCGCGGGACTGAGTATAGAGGGCTTGGCAGTGTCAGCCCCAGAGTCCGTGACACAGGTGTGGTGGTCACCTGTGGTTTCCCCTCGTCTTGCTGTGGACAGTCCACTCACCACTTGACTGTAATACAGTTGTAAAGCGGTCCACTCCCACAGGCAGGTGCCATCTTTCCTTTGAAGACTGTCTGTATCCCAGCTTGTCTCCATCAAAAAGAGGAGACAGAAAAGGAATAAAATCCAGGTGTGGCTACTGTGAGAAGTAGTTGTCTAACGACTGCAGGGACCAGAGTGACTGGAGGGCGTCTCCTTGCCCAGGGACTGTACTGGAAGGAACCGAGGCATCCTTGGCCTCACTGGTAATGTACCAGGTAGGCCCTGTAATCCCTGTACTTTAGCATCCTCACCGCCTTCCTCCTCTTGGCCCATGCCCCCTTCCTGCAGGATGGCAAGGCTGGAGCAGGGCCTACTCTGTTAAGCCTTTGAACCTCCTTTACAGACCATATTCTCACCTACAGCCTGGAAGGGCAGGAGGATGTTGCATTTCATTGTGAGCCCAACCAGTCCTCTCTGCCCTGGCACAGGGCCGGCTGCCCTGAAGGTACCTGACAATGCCTCATTCTTTTCTACTTTCTGTGGTGCTGGCCTTGAATGTGCTAGGTAAGCCCTATGCCACTGAGCAACACCCAGTCTTGTCTCACTTTTTTTTTTTTTTTTTTTTTTTTTTTTTTTTTTTTTTTTTTTTTTTTTTTTTTTTTTTTTTTTTTTTTTTTTTTTTTTTTTGGTACCAAGATTGAGCTTGGGACCTTGCACTTGTGAGGTAGGCAGTGGAACCACTGAGCTAAATCCATGGCCTGTTGTCTCACTTTTGATCTTATTTGTTTGTGGTACTGGGGATTGAATCCAGGGCTCTCATAGAGAGCTATATCCCCAGCTCTACTTTTGTATATTATTATTTATTTTGGTACCAGGGATCAAATTCAGAACCTTGTGCTTGCAAGGCAAGTGCAGTGCCACTGAGCTAAATCCCCAGCCCTTTTATATTTTGAGACAAGGTTTTGCTAAGTTGCAAAGTTACCCAGGGTGCACTTGAATTTGTGATCCTCCTGCCTCAGCCTCCCTGAGTGCTGGGATTACTTTTGATTGTTTTATTGGAAAGAAGAGTGACCTGAGAAACAGCAGGACCAGGCTCAGATTCCTTTTCTGTTACCTACAAATACTTCGATTATGCTGGACAGGCCAAGTAGCAAGTAATTTTTTAATTAAATTTTTAAAAAATGGGAGCAAGTTATTTACCCCCTGAAAACCTCAGATTTCTCATTTCAAAAATAAGGATAGTAACATAACACCTTCTTCACATCTAGTAACATCTTCTTGTCACAAGAATGAAATAAGAAGATTGTTGTAAAGTACCCAGCACCACAGTGCACCACACTGCCAGATCAGTAACATTTGTTGCTATTTTCTCATCTGTGATCTGAAGCTTATGGAGTAGCTACAGTTTCTCTGAACTTGGTGGGCTTCTGTGGTTCTGATAAAGGCGGAGTGACCTTTACTGAGAACAGCATGTTCCTCTGAGTATTAAATGTGCCCTCCTGGTCCCCGCAGACCTGGCAACAGCCCGAAGGCCTCACAGCAGTGAGGAGGCAGAACTGGCCACAGCCAGCAAGTAGGGCCGGCGAGAGGGAGGCGAGAGGGAGGCGGCCCGCGTCAGGTCCCACAGAGATGGGCAGGACAAATACTGCCCTCTGCCTGGACTGAGCCCTGGCAAGCGAGGAGCAAGCAGTGGGCTGCCTGAGGGCCAGAGTGGTCTTTGTGCCCATTCTCTGGACCCCTCGAGATATGAAGAGTGATCACTGACAGCCCAGCCATGGAGCTTTGATTGGTGAATGTAAGGAGGCTTCTCTTTTGTTTATATTATTATTATTTTCATTACTGCTGTTGTGGTGGTTGTACTGGTGATCGAACCCAGAGAATGCTGGGCTACCTCCCCAGCTCTTTTGGTATTTCTTACTTTGAAACAAGGCCTTACTAGCATGCCCTGGCTGGCACTGAACTTTCCATCCTCCAGCCTTATCTTCCTGATTAGATGGAATTACAGGCTGGGCCACCACACCCTTCTTTTAAGAAGTCATATCAGTACTATACTGTCATTGCTGTTTATGCTACGACCAGCCCTATATTTCAAAGGCTGTTTCCTGCCTCTCCACCACATCTCCTGAGTTGCTTTTATTTAAAGCTAAGAAGACTTAGTATCATAGTCTTAAGATTTTTCTTAATCATAAAAACTTTAGCTGGGCATCGTGGTGCACACATGTAATCCCAGCATTCTGGATGCTGAGGCAGGAAGAGCACAGTAAATTTGAGGCCAGCCTGAGCTACACAGTGAATTCAAGACACCCTGAAATACATAGCAAAACCTATCTCAAAAAAACAAACGTTAGAGACCCCTTAATCTGTTATTTTACATTCAAGGAAACTGAGACAAGGGAAATAGCTTACCTGAGGCCCTGTGTAGAGTTAGGCCTGCAGGCTGAGTCTCCTGATACTTCTCCCATCTCAGGGATGGTCATGTCCCATCTGCCTGGGGTCTTCCTGCCTGGTTTACTCCCCAGTTGTTGTTCTGGTAGGAAGACGGCACCCTCTTCCTCCTCACGATCCCCTGTTTGCACTGTAAAGCCTATGGCTTCCTTCCTGTCCACCCTCCTGTCATATTGGCCTCAAACTACAGTTTCAAGCATATACTCTTTTTTAAAAAAATTTTGTCATTTTGGTTTGAGGCAGAGTCTCAGTAGGTAGTTCAGGCTGGCCTTGAACTAACCGTGATCCTCCTGCCTCGGCCTCCCAAGTGCTGGGATTCCAGGAGTGTACCACCCCCCTGACTCCCCTTTAAGGAGCAGGATTTTCTTTCTTTTCCCTCTTGTGATGCTGGAAGGGGAGCCTTGCAGGGAGGCTTCCCACGAGTGTGGCAGAAACTGGGGCGTCAGCAGGAACTGGCACGCGCTGGTCTCCCACTCTTTCCTTCGCCTTCCCACCGCTAGCTTACTCATCATCTGGGGTTCCCCAGATTCACTTGGGTGGCTCCAGCTTTGGGGTGCCCCCCGAGCGGGCTTCACAGCTCAGTTTCTCCTTCCCAGATTCCTGAGAGTCATGCACTTGGCTCAGCACAGCAGCAGTGAGTTGGCAACAGAGGCAGCAACTTGTATTTCCTTACGCAGTCCTCTCAGAACGATCCAGCTCCTCCTGGTGTTCAGAGACGCTCAGGATGCAGCAGTTAGGACAGTGTGTGGCGTGTGCTCTCGTGTGGCCTGGGACTCCTGGGCAGGCAAGGATCCAAATCACGGGCAGAGGTGCGAGGAACACAGTTTCCTTGGGAACAGGCCCGGGTTAAGGAGCTAACTGTAAATCCATTACTGCTTGGATAGTAATTATTTTACTCCGGGTCTTCGTGTTTTGAGATGGGCGAGCGATTTGAGGTGTTACTACTGACATTGAAGGAAGGATGCGGGGATTCTCGCCTGTTGGAATCATTTCGCTTTGTTGTTTAACACAGTGCAAGATCTTGTTCTGGCGGCCACAGCAAAGGGGCCATCTGTGCCGCTAGACATTTGCTTGTTTCCCAGAGAAGAACCAGCGGGTAGAAGTGAGCTCAGTAATGAATACACAGGCTGCTGGCCAAGTGACTAGACGCTTACAGTAGACATCATCAGTGTACTGTGCTCTGGATATGTAGTAGATGGAGGGAGGGACTGTTCTGAATTAAACCTGGCAACTAGGCAAAGCGGTTGACAGAAAAAGTTTGATGTTTGCTTTCTGTTATTTTATTTATCTATTTATTTATTTTTGGTACCAGGGATCGAACTCGGAAACTTGTGTTTGCAAGGCAGGTAGCAAAACCACTGAGCTAAATCCCCGGCCTATTCTTTTATTTTCATTGGCATGTTTGCAGTAATGATGATACATTCACAATGGGAAGTTGGTACATGCACGTAACACATCTTCATTGCTTTTTCACCCCATCCTCCCTCCATCTCTTGTTCCCCTTCCCATTTGAACAGGGTCGTACTGCTTCCCATTATCTGTCTTCTTTACCTGGCACTGCTGATTGGGAGCAGGGAGCAGGGAGCCCTGAGCCACACCCTCTACCTGTCTTATATTTTGAGACAGGGTCTAAGTTGTTCAGGCTGGCCTCAAATTCGTGGTCCTCCTGCCTCAGCCCACTGGGGAGCTAGGATTATGGGAGTGCCCCACCATGCCTGGCTGCTTGCTATTTTTAAAAGCAGCTTTAGATATATACTTTGTCTGTTTGGAGCTTATTTCACTAGTATTTATAGACTGTGTACCATGTGTGAGGCAGAAGTGAGCTGTAGAGGTAACAGTGAGCAAGTTACAGTCTCTGCCCTGACTGTCAAACATGAGGCCTTTGGCTTCTATATGCTTAGAAATTGTCGAGGGCCCCAGAGAACTCACGTTTCTCTGTGTTTACAATGTTAAAAGTCAAAACAGAATTTCTGAAGCATTCTTAGAACGCAAGGGTCCACAAGTACTACTCCATGGCCTACTTGATCCGGGCACCTTCAGCTCAGGGTTACTTTCTGTGTCAGCCCTTAAAAACTCCTCTGTACACTCAACTCAAGAAATGAAAGGGGCAAGCGATGTCTTAGTATTATTATGAAAATAGTTCTGACCTTGTGGACCCCTGAGATAGTCTCAAGGACCCCTCAAGGACCTGTAGACAGCACGAATCCACTTTTTATTTAATTCTTGTTGATTTTAGAACTAAAAAAAACATTTAAAAATAATATCCTGTTGTGGATTTCTGTAAGACCAATTTGGAGAATATATTTCTAGTATTTTCAAGCCCTAAGTATTTTGTTTAGTGTCTATTCACTTACTATGTGTAGTATCACCACAAGTCCAGCGTTAAAAACAGGAGCTGGAACCGGGCATGGTGGCACACGCCTGCAATCTCAGCACGTGGGAGGATGAAGCGGGACTGTACTGTCGTAGTTTGAGGCCACCCTGGGCTACATAGTGAGCTCAAGGCCAGCCTGACCTACACAGCGAGACCTCATCTCAAACAAAACAAAATAAAATGAAAAGTATTTGGGATAGTAGTGATTCAGAGTCCCCGAATCTCCTGCCTTTCCGTGTTCTGACCAATGGAAGATGAGACTATTCAGTTCCATAACTGAATTACTCAGTTCCCTTCCAGCCTTGACCCTGCAGAGATTCTCAATCCATATACAATTTTCAGTCAGCTTGAAAGCTCTTTCTGAAGATCGGTTCTCCTCATACTTGGCTTTATTATCATCTTCTCATACTGTTCCAAACGGATAGTTGCGGCTCAGTGCTAGAGCACTTACCTAGCATGTGCAAGACCCCAGGCTCCCCAGCACTGCAAAAAGGAATTTAAAACATTTTTTGGATGGGTGGTTGGAAATGGTATTCGTAATTTTGTTTGCACGTTGTTGCCTAGCTCTACACTGTGTCCCCCTCTGTAGGACGGGGGTCACATTTGCCTCATGAATGGTTTGTCCTTTTATAATCTGGAAACTCACCCAGTGATCCAGATTTCACGCTTTCGTGGACCATGCAAATGCCGGCAGTGCCGGCCCCACCCAGTGCTGTCTCTGCGCTCTTGGCCAGTTTGAGCTGTGTCCACGAGCCACACGCCGGGTGACTTACTGATAGTACACGTGTATTCCACCATCCGGAGGCCAAGTAACAGACCTGGCCTCTGATGAGGGCCACTTCCTGTCATGGGGTCTCCTAGAACTTCGCAGGGAAGGGGCGAGTGAGCTGGTGGGGTCCTGAAGGCCACTGACCCATCATGAGGGCTCTCTGCCCGTGTCCTGATCACCTCCTACTGCCATAGGAGGGGGACCGCAGTGGAGAGGTCTAGGGGGACATGAGTGGTCTTCACCCCTGCGAGATCCCCGCACCCTGCAAAGGTGCCCTTGTGCTACCCCTTGAGAGAAGTGCCCCTCTGAATCAGACTCTCCTGACCAACAGAAAGAAAACAAAGAGTAATTTGCAAAGGTCACAAGTGACAACACGGGACTGGGCAATTTCCAGGTGGAAGGAGATTCTGTGTGTGGGGCAATGCACGAGCAGATGTGTGAGCCCATGCCATTGCCACCCTTGCATCCAGCCATGGGCCCTGCGCGCTGAGCTTCAACCAGTCCAGAGAGCAAGCCGCGAGCATCGTCACACTAGGGCACCTCTCCCACAAGTCAGGCTGTATTTCTAACTGACAAGTGAAAGTTGTATACATATATGGTGCACCCGACAGTTTGATGTATGTACACATCACAGAATGGCCAAATCTACGGTTTAATACATGTGTTGCCTCATATACTTATTGTGTGTGAGAAGAACATTGAAAATCTGCTCTCTTAAAAATTTCCAAGTACAGAGAGCCAGGCATGGTGACGCATACCTGTAATCCCAGCTCTGGGGAGGCTGAGGCAGGAGGATCACCAAGAGTTCAAGGCCTGAACTACATAGCAAGACCCTGTTTCAAAAAGAAGAAATTTCCAAGTACAATTATTTTTGTACATACGGTATATCCCTGTTAACTCTAGACTCCACGATATACAATAGATCAACTGAAATTTTGTGTCCTTTGACATGTCCCTAAAGTTCCCTACTCTGGCAAGTTCCACTTGAAGGAAGTTTCTTCTTACAGTGTACTTCCCATCATCAGTAATGAAAAAAGAGATATGGATATAAGAAAGTATGTGAAGATTACAGTATGTAGTTCAACTCTAAGAGAGATGATCATAAAGGAGACTGATGACTGATGCCTTGGGCTGCTCAAGTTACACATGGAACCTGGCCATTGTTTCTGTGCCCCTATTTCTTATTTATTTTTATCTTAAAATCCTTCTCTCACCCTTTCTCTCAGCCCCTGGCCACCTTATGATTTCCCACTTTCCGCCTCATACATTTCCATTTCCTTCTGGTAGCCGCTTTTTCTCCCATTGAGCCCAGTTTGCAATGACCTACAGCCTTTAAAGGAGCCTGCCTTTTGGGGTGTTTGTAGCAGGAAATTTTGGGGACAGCTGTTCCACCATACTGTCCTGTTTATAACTTGGAGACAGTCACTGCTCAACTATAAACTAGCATTTGAATCTGAACCGCTGTGTGTCACTAGCTTGTGACGGGGCAAACAACATGATAGAAAAATGAGTGAATGCCAATACATTTGTGCCTGAGTTAAAATAAAATCACAGAAGACCGGGGATTTAGCTCAGTGGTTCCGCCACCTGCTTGGCAAGCACAAGGACCTGAGTTCAATCCTCGGTACCAAAAATAAATAAATAGATAAATAAATAATTTTTAAAAATATCAAAGAATAAGGGAATAATGTTAATGGCAGCTTATTTGTCTTAGGGCACCAGAGGAGAAATCTAAGTAGCAGAAATAAATTATTATAAAAGTCTGGGTTGGGTTTGCTTAATTTCAAGGAGCAATTTTTAAAGCAAAGCTAATTGGTGAGTTTCATTAATCTAGAGCCCAATGAGGACGATGAGCACTGCTCACCCAGGTTCTCAGAGTTAGTCTGTGTTGGGTCAGCATGAATGAATGAATTAATTAATGAATGAATTTCCAGAACCACTACAAGCCTTTATTGTAGGGACATCCGCTGGGCTCTGAACAAAGGAGAGAAAGCAATATGGCCAAGACAGGGAGCCCTTCTTATAGGCCTGGGGTGGGGCTTACAGGAGCTGGGTGGGATTGGGTGATGTAATGCCTAGGGATTGGGGGAGTTGTGACACCAGTAGGAGGGGCTTGTGTCCTCACTGCTCACCAGGAGGCAGTGAATATCAAGTTACTCCCTTGGTGGGAAAAGAGGCATGATGGGAAGAGGAAGACTGTCCTGTAGTGGGAGAAGCCATATTTTTAGGTGAGTAACAGGGCATTATAGGAAGGGGAAGGCTAGTCTTTTTTATGTAGCAGCCATCTTAAAGCGAGGAAAATCTAACATTCCAGGCTTTTGTTTTATGGTTATTGGGTGAAGGTGTCTTCTTCTGGAGCTGCTTTAATCTGACAAAAGCGCAAAGTTTGGGGCTAACCCTGGATCCGATGGGGGCAGCAGCATCAGGGTGAAATTAGACTGTGGAAATGGCAGAGTGCTTGAGTTGTGTTTAATTGTTCAGTAGCATCCTTGGCCTGAATGATACCCAGCAGCATTCTCAAGACATAACATTTCCTTAAAAGTATTGCTGGTTCCCATCAAACCTGGTGTTTTGTTTCTTTGTATCATTTGGAAGTGGCTTACACCAGGCCAGCTGTCCCACCCGTCCTCACGCTGTCAACTTCTGGAAAAGTCACCTGACTTGGAGGTGATGTGTTTTATGGCCATAGTCATGTCAGTGCCGAGCCATCAAAGCTACTCCACGCTCTACCTGACCCACTGCCTACACCAGGGGTGGCGAACCTTTCAGAGCTTTCAGTGCAGCACATGTGCCATAGGTTTGCCCCCACTGGCACTGTCTGTCTCCTGACTTTGCGGGTTATGTTGGCTGAAGATTTCATTGCCTTTTGTTTTAAGATAGGGTCATTTCATACAGCATCATCATCATCATCATCATCGTCATCGTCATCATCATCATACGTGTGTGTGTGTAGTGGGCATGGAATGCAGGGCCTTGCAAGTGCTCTGCTACTGAGCTTTAGACGTGCAGCCCTTTGGTCCAAATTATTAATTTGGCAGTTGCCCTGCAGATTCGATGCATAACTCAGAACCACTCTCATCTCTCTTCCGGTGATGGTGTCACAGTACCGTGCATGAGATAGTTCATCCCGTTCTGCTTAGCTAAAACTAATCGGCACCATCCAAAGTAACACTGTGAATCTGATCTTAGGGCCTTCTGCAGACTTCTCCGTCAGTGTGAATAAGAAAGCAGCTGACTACAAGGTTTGTCTGGTAGCTGTCATCAGCACAGCAAGGGCTTTAGGCCCGGCTCAAAGTTCAGGCTGGCCCAGGGCTGCAGGGGCCGGACATGTGGCCCTTGCATCTGGCCCAGGGATTGACTTTCTGGCCAGGCACTCTCCAGCAGAGGGCCATGATATTGGATGTTAGTTTCTTGGTCCTTCCTTTAGGCTCCCTTCCAGGCTCTTGGGAATGTGCCTTTCTTTTCATACTCAAGAATTGGAGGCAGAGGGGTTTACGTGAAAGCGAAGCCTCTGCGTGTGGCCTTGTGGCTTGAGGTCGAGACAGTTTCTCAGGATACATTAGCATTATGGGTGAGTGGCCCCCAGAGCAGCAGGCCCAGTTCTGCTTTCTCAGCCCTCACGCACTGGCACTGGGCTGACCGTGACCTCACCCACCTGCCAGTTTCTCTTCTTCAAGAGGTCTGGGTGACTCTTCAGGAAGTCCAGTGACCAGTTGAGGGTTTGAGTTGCATGGTTTCTTTGGGTAAGGCTGCCACACATACAAAGGGGACTGAAGATATGGTCAATGTTTTAAAAAAATATTATAATTAAATATTGCTATAAAAATATTATAATAAAAATATTACAGTAAAAGACACTGCCAGGAATAACAGGATAAGTGTTTTTGGAGCAATGGGGAGTATTTTGGAGTACTTGAGGATTAATGGTAACATGTCTTTTAGTATAGTACATTTTTAATTTAAACATTAACTGAATTTATGATCACCCTTGATTAACTGGTTACAATTTATCTCAAATGAAAACATTACATTACTGTGTGTCTTCATTCACCCTTTTCACTGGATTTGGCACTGTGTGACTTCTGGCTCTTCCCCAAAGTCAAATGGCCATGAGAGGTGCATATTTTAAAGATTCAGGACATGGAAGCAGCCAGGACAGTGTAAGTAAAAATCCTCTTGAAAGAAGACCTCCAGAACTCCTTCAGAAATGAGCAGGAAAGATGGATATGTATGTTCAAAGTGAGGGGTGGGATATTTAGAGTGGGATTAATGGCAATGTCTTTTACTGTAATAATATTTAAAACTTAAACATGCATCATGTTAACTATGAATTCTAGGTAAACAACAAATATTTGAGAGTAAGTATGCCTTGTGTATTATTTCTGTCCACTCTGGGTTATCAGTTGTTAACAGTTTGCCATATTTACTCGATCTCTTTCTGATACATTTTTTAAAAAATTATTTGAGTTTAAGATGCCAGTATCACAACACTTTACCCCTAAATACTTCAGTATGCTTCTCTTAAGAATTAAGGATTTAAGAGGCTGGGGATGTAACTCAGTGGTTTTGCTGCCTGCCTCGAAAGCGCAGGGACCTGAGTTGAATCCTCGATACCAAAAAAAAAAAAAAAAAAAAAAAAAAAAAAAAAAAAAAAAAATTAAGGATTTTTGCTGGGCATGGTGGTGTGTGCCTGTAATCTCAGAACTTTGGGAGGCTGAGGCAGGAGGAATGCAAGTTCAAGCCCAGCCAGGGCAATTTAGCAACTTGGTGAGAACTTGTCTCAAGATAAAAGTCTGGGGATATAGTCCAGTATGAAGGCCCTGAATTCAGTCCCCAATATTTTGGACATACACTAAAAATTCTTTGTTGCTTATATGAAGTTCAAATTTAACTGGGTATTTTGTTTTGTGGCTTGGGAAAGCCTGTGGTGGGTCTCCTTACCCGTGAAATGGGAGTTCTTTTTGTGTGCGTCTTTTGTTTTGTTGTCTTATTCTTTGGTATTGAGACTCGGATACAACTCAGAAAGCCAGGAGTTCTTCCCCTGCAGGTTCATCAGGTTCAGTTTCCAAACACAAAGCCCCCAGCATAACCCCAGACAGGCAGCTGGACACACTGCTGCTGGCCTCGGAGCTGAAAGTCAAGATAAAAACAAAGACTCACCTGTGTGTGAAATGTGGGTGGCTGTATTTACAGCTTTCCTCTCCCCCTGCTCCCTTCCTGTGTGCTGTGAGTGGCAGTGCCCAGTGTCTGTCCTGGGATTTACAACCACAGGAGGAGGAAAAGAGACAGAGGTGCAGGGAAAGACCCCTCTGTTAAAGAGAAGATCTGCATGGAATAAAGGGGGTCAGGGGAACCTTGATGTCATTGGCTCAGCCAGGAAGGGGCCAAGGCTGAGAACTGCCATAGGAGGAGATAGAAGAGACCACCTCACGGTGTAACCAACCACCTCCGGGACTCTGGCGAGCTGTCAAGGACTGTTTCACAGTTACCAGTGTTTTCATTTGCTTGGTTTAGTTAAGGAGTCGAGTCTGCTAAATGCTTCTTTGTATCCCAAAGTTGCAGGGACAAGTCCAAGTCAGACTGTTGAGAGCTGCTCACCTCTGCCTGCTCTGGGTGAGTGGGTCCATCCCCTCCTGCCTGGACACTTGCCACCGGAGACACCAGAGTGGCTAGCCATCTGCTCACACACGACAGCTGGTCTCTTTCTTTCCTTTTTATTTCCTCAGTTCTACGATTGAACCAGGGGCATTGTACCATTGAGTTACCTCCCCAGCCCTTTTTATTTTTTATTTTGATGTTACTTTTTTACTTTTTTTTTTTGGTACCGGGGATTGAACTTGGGTCCTTGCCCTTGCGAGGCAGGTGGTGGAACCACTGAGCTAAATCGCCAGCCCCTTTATTTTTTATTTTGAGACAAGGCCTAAGTTGTCTAGGCTGGCTTCAAACTTCCCATCCTCCTGCCTCAGCCTCCCAAGTACTAGCATTACATATGTCCACCATCACACCCAGCCTTTTGTTTTGTTTTTTTTTTAAAGATAGCGATTTTCTTTGACAAAGGTGATCTCAAGTCCTTTCTCCTAAAATTCTCCACACACTGTGACTTTGTCAGCATAGGGAGTAGGCTGTCTCAGGAAGGTTCAGATCCCACCAGATGCCACCACTCCCATGTACCTGGCTTCCCTACCTGCTCCATTCTTTCCAGCCTTGTTAACTTCTCCCTGTAAAAGTCAAGGCCTTTTCCTGACCCTTGGCACTAACGGGCATATCACTGTTGGCCGTTTTCCCTGCAATAATTCTTCCACATGGCCTTGGCTTACCCAAGTCAGATTTGATTAC
Source organism: Fukomys damarensis (assembly GCF_012274545.1). Lineage (NCBI taxonomy): Eukaryota > Metazoa > Chordata > Mammalia > Rodentia > Bathyergidae > Fukomys > Fukomys damarensis. The sequence continues at coordinate 22,721,435 of NW_022900944.1, forward strand.
TCCCTGAGCCTCCCAGCCGCAGCGCCACCTGCTGATGTCGCGGCTGTGGGCACACAGGAGGAGGGGTTTCTGGAGGTGGCAGGCATGGGCGAGAAGTGAGGCACGGCCTAGGCGGCATGGGTAACCTGACAGCTGTCTGAGCACACACCTCGGGACCTCTTCAGGGTGCCCGGTAGCTATGAAGTTCAGGTCAGGGTTGAGAGGATCCTAGTACAGGGGCTGAAGGAAAAAAAAAAAATCATGTGATCCCACGAGGAGTCCACCAGAATTGTGAGTTCCAAGGGAATCTAAAAGTGCCATCGACTAACAAACCTAGCTCACCCTGGGGTTCGTCTCACCTGCTTTGACTGGACCATAGACGTGAACATGTAACAGGCTTGACTTCCTTGTGTTGTTTTTGTTTTGATCTATTATTTGGAAACTAGGTCTGTGTAGTTCAGGCTGGCCTCGGACTCACTATGAGTATGATACGGGTATGATATAGGACCTCCCAAGTAACCCAGATAATATGAGGGAAATGTAACTCCCAACCTGCTCAATGTTCAAATGCTGGGTTTGCATCCTCTGAAACTGGAATGAATTTTCTTTCTTTCTTTTTCTTTTTCTTTTTTTGAGACAGGGTCTCACTGTGTAGTTGAGTCTGACCTGGAACTTACTATGTAGCCCAGGCTGGTCTCGAACTCACAGCGATCCTCCTGCCTCAGCCTCCCAAGTGCTGGGATTACAGGCATACACCACCATGCCCAGCTGGAATGAATTTTAGAATGGAGATTAAGAGGAGGAAATATTCACTGAGGAAAAGACAGCTCCCACCTGAGAGGGACAGCTAGAAAGGGGACACCTAGAAAGTACACTGCCCATGAGCCCACTTCTCAAAGATGTTTCATAGAGCAAAATCACCACAAGGTGGGTGGGAGGGGGGACAAAACTATGGTCAACCAATAAGATTATAGGTACAGTTGCTTAGGTGATACTGATCCAACGGGGGAGCAGGTCACGTAGCAAGTGTGCATGGGAGGAACAAGGACCTTTGCTGGAAGGGATGGGTCAAGGTCCTGGTCCCCAGCCCAGGTGATCCATGCCTGTTTAGAATGTCAATCATTATTGTTTATACCTAGGAAGTAGGTAAAGTCATTTTATCTTTGTTTTGAGGCCTGGCCTTCAAGGAATGCACCTCCACCCACAGTCTAACATGTTTTCATCTTTTGCACTGACTTTTTGGAGGGCCTATCCCTGTCTAACTGCCTGTAATATTTCTACCTAATTTAGATGTCCTGACTCCTTAATGAAACAAGAAATGACAAGGTAAAAAGTGTCCCCAAGGGACCTTTCCCCAACCCTGCAACCCAGCCAGTTTCTCCAACATCTGCAAGCAAAGTCCAGGGAAGCCAGGGTGTAAACGGACTAATATTACATTTTAGGTGACTGAGCAAATACTTCTCCAGCATATATCTTGCCCTAGGCATCTGAGGTGCGCTAGAGAGTTTTAAAGAAAACAACAAAAACTCTGCTGTTTGTTTGTAGATAAGCACTTTCTCTGTTGAGAAGCCAGCGATTACCCTAACACACCAACATGTCAAATAGTTCATGTTCCTTTGCATTTTAGGTTGCTTACCCCATCTGCTTATGATTCCTAATAATTCCTAAAAATTACTTTATGTTTGCTATCCATACTAATTACATCCATTTTGGGAATCAGTTGGGAAATGTGTTCTACACTGAGCACGTTTTTCTTGAGCAATTCTAATGTCATGTGTCATGGGGCTCAGCGGAAGGGTGGTGTTCCCAGCTCGCGGTCACCCAAGGAGTTTAAGGCAGGTGGGGGAATGACTGCCCTGACCTTTTCTGGAAATTCATGGGAAAGAGATCCTTATTTTAATGCAATCAAATGACTTTTTTGGTGTCCATGGGTCCACAGAACCCTCTGGAACACAAAGTGACAATTACTTACATGTTAGGCCCTTTCAGCCTGCTAGTTATATAGGTAGTTTAGCTTCACGTTACTGAGCTGTTCTTAGACTCCACCATATAAGTGGTGTAACTTCAGTGTGTGTATATTCTAATATTTTATTAAAATGTTGCCTGTAGAAAAGGGAAGAGAGGAGGAAAGCAGCTCTGAGATCCAGCTCAGACCTAAGTAGGGAAGGGCTTTCACCTTTTAGGGCCTCTGAGTGCATCCTGTCAGCCCTGCTGTTTTCTCACACTCTGAGCTTAAACTGTGTTGTCCCCTGAGATACCCAAGGCTTCTTCTGTCTAGGACATGAGATAAATGATCCCCAAAGTCTTAAGTGGGTAAAATGTTGGATGACTCCTCTTAACCCCAGGCCAGGAGCGTTCAGTGTGTGGGAAGAAGGGAGTTTTGCCAGGTAGAGTCCTGGGCGCCATCTTGGAGGAACCCAAGGGGTCTCACAGTTTGTTTTTAAAAATCTTTCCAGCTTGGTGTGGGGGTGCACACCTATAATCCCAGCACTTGGGAGGCTGAGGCAGAAGGATCGCTGTGAGTTCGAGACCAGCCTGGGCTACATAGTGAGTTTCAGGTCAGTCTCAACTACATAGTGAGACCCTGTCTCAAAAAACCCAAAAATAAAAATCTTTGGTTCATCAGTGTGATCTCAGCTTATTCAATCAGCACTGATATAGAATATTTCAACAATGTAGTCTGCTCAAAAATTGACAGCTGACACACACCACAGCTGAACCCGCAGCTCTGTAGAAGAGCCACCTGGAGGGTGAGCTCCAAGCCAGTTGTTTACAGTCCCTTATTCCACAGTAACTTTTATTGTCCTGCAGAATTCTTGGATGTTTTCTATTTAGAAACAGAGTATTGAGTCTCTTGCAACACTGCTTCTGTTCAACTGGAAGTCTGGGCTACTCACACTTGACATCCTGTTGTCAGCGGATTTTCCTGGTTCGTGGTGGCCTGAGAAGATCTCACCGGTCTGCCCAGTGGCCTTCTTTTCAGGCCGCATGCACACCAAGTCTTAGTTTTAGAGAAAACAGAGGTTATTGCAGGACTGGAAAGACTCCCAGAGAGAGGGCCTGGTTGCTCAAGACCACAGAGAGGACCAGGCTCCTTTGTCTCTGGTCTTTATTTTCCCACACTTCTGCCGTCTGCGAGTTCCCTACCTTTCTCTTCGTAGGAATGAAAAGGACAGTTTCTTTGTTTGGGCCTCCTTAGTTTGCCCACACTGCCTGCCTTGAGGGCACTCCGTGTCCTTCTTTTGCATCTGTGTGAATGAAGAGGAAAGTTTGTTTCTCTGTTGGAAGATTCTGCTCTGCGCCTCTACCTGGGACCTTCCCCCACCGCTCCTTTCTGTCTCCCTGTGCTGTCACATGCTGTGTGGGGCACAGTTTAGCAAGTGGCTTCCAACATGCTCTACAGTGACAGGGAGCCCCAGGGATGCCGGTGCCCTTCGCTTCCTCTCTGGTTCTTACTGTTTCACTCTTAGCCTGACTGATGTGTCCGCAGGCCCCATTTTCCTCTCTGAAGCCTTTCTCATATTATTATTATTATTATTTTACTCATTATTTTAAAGGTTATACAATTCAACATCTCATTAGGGAGGAAAAAACATTGATCCAGATCCTAACGCTAGTGGCACACTTGTAATCCCAGCTCTTTGGGAGGCTGAGGCAGGAAGATCATGAGTTTAAGGCCAGCCTGGGCTACCCAGTGAGACCTTGTCTCAAAATGAAAAAGTAAAAAGAACTGGAGGTGTAGCTTCATGGTAGAGGTCCCCTGGGTTCCATCCCCACCATAAATGAAAATAAATACATTTCTAAACACTCAAAGTTAATCATTGTTCACATTTTATGTTTGTTTTTGGTCTGTGCTTTTATCTTTCTTGTGCCTGCAATAATTTCCACTGTGAAAATATAAAGTTTTTCCCCACTAGCAGATTAAGAAATGTTAGAACTACTGGGTATTAGAATCCTGCTCATTAACTTTGGGCCTTGCATTTGTCAGGCTTTTGCTATAGTGCTGGCTAACAAACAGCTCCTGAGCCTCAGTGGCTTACACTGGTACCCTCTGCTTTACCCTGGCAGGCATGTAGGGTGGTCAGGGAGGGTGGGGAGGCAGGGTTGCTGTGCAGGGTTGATGTGTTGTGGGCTGACTGCAGACAGCTTGAATGGTTTAGCCACCTGGTGCTGGTTTGAACAACCCCGAAGCAGGGAAATGAGCACTGTTTATTCTGAGGACATAGGACACAGATTTGCTCCACCTGTGGCCGATGTGTTGCGGACTTTTTCAGTCACAGTCAGCACACGGCCCGATTACGCTGTGAGAGCACCAGGTAAGCAGGAAGTGTTTTCTACAGGTCTGTGATAGTGCTGTTAGCTTCAGGCCTGGTGGAAGCTGGAGGTCAGCTAGGCTTAGTGACGCATTCTGAGAGGTCTACAGAAGAGTCAGAGACTAGGGCTGAGTGTAGAATGGCAGAGCAATTGCCCAGCAGGCTCAGGCTCAGGCTCAAGGCTCTGGGCTCTGGGCTCGATCTCCAGCACCACCAAAGGAAAAAAAGAAAAAAGTGAGTGTGGTGGCACACAGCTATAATCCCAGCACTTTGGGAGGCTGAGGCAGGAGGAAACCAAGTTCAAGCCTAGCCTGGGCAATTTAGCAAGATCCTTGTCAACATTTCAAAAAAGGCGCTGGGTTATAGCTCAGTGGAAAGGCCCTAGGTTCAATTCCCCGTACTACAACTTACAGCATGTCATCTCTCCACAACTTCAGTGTTCTAGTCAGCCGAGTTTGCGCCTGGGTCTTTAACATGAATGCGGCCTGTTCGGAGCGTGTGTCCCCAGTGTGCTGGCCTCCCGCGACTGCAGCTGCCCCGGCAGAAGCAGCATCTTCAGGATGCCGATGGTGGCGGCTGTGCCCTGCAGGCAGCAGTGTCAGACCAGCGTTCCACCATCCCTCGGCCTCCTGCCTGCCACATCTCTGCCCTTGGCCGAGCCAAGGCGGTGGGGTGGGGACGAACACTCCCTCCGGCCCGGAACTCTATTAAACACCACAAGGATGGATTTATTATCTCAGAAGTTCTGGATGCTACAAGTGTGAGATCAGGTGTTGGCCATGTAAAACAGAAGTTATAGGAGGCCGTTGTCTGACTAAGCCTTGCACGAGGCCCCAAGAGGCCAGAGTAAAAATCCAAACAGTGCTGCTAATGCTTCCCGAAACATAAACTCATTTATCTGACCTGAGAAATGAGAGAACCGGATGTGCCAAACAGGCCACGCTGGTTACCATTTCCCACCCCCATAATGAAGTTCTCTCTGCCTTCATTTTGGTGCAGTTGGAGGTGGTGGTGGTGGTGGCGGTAGCGCGTAATTTTTTGAGCAGCATCTCACCATGTAGTTGCGGCTGCTCTCAAATTTGCAGTCCTCCTGCCTCGGTCTCCCAGGAAGCATAATTCCAGGTGTGTGGGCGTCCACTGTGCTCAGCTCAACTGTGTTTTAATCCTTACGAAAGGAAGAAAGAAAGGAAGGAAGGAAGGAAGACAAACCTGAAGCAAATTAATGTTAAGCAGTTATTTTCCTGTTGTCCTGTGTCCTCTGTCTCCACTCACAAGGAAGGTAACGTTGAAGGAATCAATCTACTTTTTGCTCTTTGTTTCTTCTTTCTTCAGTCTTTTGTTATCTATAAAACCAAGCTCCTCTGCTCAGCACATTGGAACACTTAATTCTGTTTTATGGCAAATAAAGCTAAAATCTTTTGCATCTCCTTCTTTGGCCTGTAGGTGGCCGTCCTGTCCCTGTGTCTTCCACTGATCTGTCCATGTACGTGGACATCCTTTATCTTCCCCCTGTTCCTTCCTTCTTCCGCTTCTTTTGGTACTGGGGATTGAACCCGGGGCCTTCGCACTGAGCTACACCCCCATTCCTTTTTTATTTTTTATTCTGAAACAGGGTCTTGCTAAGTCACTAAGTTGCCCGGGCTCAGCTTGAAGTTGGGGTCCTCCTGCCTCAGCTTTGCAGAGGGCCAGGATTCCAGGCATGTACCACTCTGCTCAGCTTCAGTGGAATCTTCAAGCCTAACAAAAATCAGTTGGATGTTTAGTTTCAGCGACACCCTGTTCCTACCTGGAAGTGATGTTTCAGCACCTTTTTACTGCCGACTCTCTCTGAGGACCTGTGGCGTAGCAGGGCTGTGGGCTCTGCTGGTATAAGGCACAGCCCCATTTGGTAAAACCTGGAGTTGGATGCCTGGGAAAGAATTAAACAAGGGAACTAGGAGGTCAGAGCCGGGAGTGTCCTTCCTCTGCCATGTTCAAAGCCCACTGCCCTACATTTCTGTAATTCGCCTCTTGGTTCCCCTTCTAGAACGTGGTGCTACGGAATGGGACCGAGGTCTTTCAGTCCTGGGAGAAGCCCCCGCTGCCTGTGTACACCCAGTTCTACTTCTTCAACGTCACCAACCCAGACGAGATCCTCCGAGGGGAGTCCCCTCTGCTAGAAGAAGTGGGGCCCTACACCTATCGGTGAGTCCTGCACCTCCTGCCTGTGCCGGGCCTGCTGCGGGCATCATGTGGGGCTGGGGCTGGGGATGTTCATGATTGCTCGGCAGAGGTTCTGGGCACTTCTTCCAAGGAGGATGGATGTGTTTATGAAGCCACAAAAAGCTATTCCCCCACCCCCTGATACTCTAGAGACTCTGAGGGCCTCCCTGTTTCCCTCCATGTTCTTTTCTCCTTCGAGGTTCCCTAGCCCAAGTGCAATTTTGTACACTTAAAGAAAACTTTTTAGCCAGACATGATAGTACATGCCCATGATGCCAACACTCTGGGAGGCTGAGGCAGGAGGATCATAAGTTCCAGTCCAGCCTGGCCAACTTTGTAAGACCCCACAGTAGCAGGAATTACACAGGAGTTAAAATTCTATTGGACAGTAAGGAAAACAGCCCCAAAATGGAATCAGGAAGCCCAAAATTGAGTCTTCTAAGTCATGGTGCTCTAGAGATGTCACAGAAACATCTGCCAGGTGTCCTTTGGCTGTCTGGGACCTCGCCATGCCATTTGGCTCAAGGGAGCATGGGCTCTGCAAGGGCACTGTGTGAACCCTGAACAGATTGGACCCTAAAAATATGTAGTCTCCTTTAGGGTAGAGATTATATTGCTTTCACAGGGGCCTCAGCTCCCTCCTAAACCTCTTAAAGACTCCTAGACAAGGAGCCTTCCTCAGAACCTACTCAAAACCCCATCCTGGCAAGCAGGAGCTGTACTTCCTCGCCTTTGTATGTTTTACTTTTTTGCTCATCTTTTAAATAAATTTGCTTGCACCCTACCTCCTTTAGCCATGGTTTCATTCTTTGTCGCTATGAGATGTGACCTAGGCACTGTGGTAGCATAGCTGGGGGCCCACCTGTAATTCCAGGAGGAGGTGAGTAAAGTCTACACCTTCCTATGCTGTTTGTTTCCTCTCTGTGACTTTGTGCTCAAAACAGTATTGGGACCTGTTGGCCAATTACAAAGGATTAACCAGAATCAGAAAAATGGTGGAGTAGTGAATACTGGGGACTCCAGGGGCTCTCAGGGAGAAATGTGGTGGCAGAATTGACCAGTAGTTGTGGTGATCTGGTGAGACAGATAGGAATCAGCTCCCACAGAACTCTGATAGGCCACAGCTGGTGAATGACTCCAGTCCAAGCACCTGCCATAGCCCTGAAGAGTGTGTTTGGTCAGACACCATTCTGGGAGCAGCCACAGGACAGCTTCCCTCTAGGGCTTACAGTGGTACACTCCCACAGAGACCGGGCAAGAGACAGCTGGGGGAGACAGCTGCAGTCAGGGAGCGCACTGCGAAGTAACCCACCGAATGGTTTGAGCTAAAGGCACAGGCCCAACCCCTGTGGCCAAAGGCCAGGTTCAGCTGGAGTTGCTCTGGATTTTTTTTTTTTCCCCAATCCCATTCAGACTACCAATAGCATTTCTCACAGAACTGGAGAAAACAATCCTAAAATTCATACGGAGGCAGAAGAGATCTAGAATAGCAAAAGCAATCCTGGGCATCAAGAGCAAGGCAGAAAGCATCAAAATCCTGGACTTCAAGGTACACTACAAAAGTACAGTGATAGAAGACATCATTGGAAAAAACAACAGAGTTATGGATGGATGGAATAGAATACAAAATGTAGGGCCGGGGATTTGGCTCAGTGGTTCCGCCACCTGCCTCACAAATGCAATGACCCGAGTTTGATCCCCGGTACCAAAAAAAAAAAACCAAACCACAAAATGTAGAAACAACTCCAGGCACATACAGCTACTTTGTTTTTGACTAAGGGGCCAAATACTTTTTCTGGAGGAAAGAGAGCCCCTTTAAGAAATGGTGTTGGGGAAATTGGCTTATCTATATGCTGAAGACTGAACTCAGACCTGTATCACTCCCTAGGCACTACACTAAAAATGGGTCTAAAATCTAAATATTAAAGCAGAAACAATTCACTTGAAGACAAAGTAGGTAAACTCTTGAGGACAGGCACAAACTTTTTTCTTTTTTTTGTACCAGAGACTGAACTCTGGACCTTGTACTTTCAAGGCAGACACAGGCACCACTGGGCCAAATCCCCGGCCCTAGGCAAAAACTTTCTGAACAGAACCCTGGTTGCACAAGTGGTAATACCAAGAATCAACAAATGAGATCACATCAGATTAAAAAGCTTCTGCACAGGAAAGCAGCTCCCAACAGTGAAGAGACAACCTACAGAACAGGAAAAAATTTTGCCAGCTACTCCTTAGACAAAGGACTGATATCTAGCCTAGTGATGGTGAATCTTTTCGAGGCAAGTTCCCCAACCCTAAACCCCACTGCAACCCCAAACCCACTTATTTACTGCAAAGTGCCAACACTGAAACTACACTTGAATACTGAGGTTTTAGTTTACAAAAAAACCCCAACCCAACATTAACATCCTTTTTTTTTTTTTTTTTTT
>NW_022900944.1:22731023-22736912 GCF_012274545.1 Fukomys damarensis
CTCTTTTTTTTTTTTTTTTTTTTTTGTACTGGGAACCAAACGCTGTGCTGCTGAGCTACATCCCCAACATCTTTTGTCTTCCAGGAAAAACAAATAGCACGCATACCATAGGTTCACCGTCACAGATCTAGACTATGTAAAGAACTCAAAATAATTACACTCCACAAATGTAAAGACCTAATCAACAAACGGGTGTCTGAAATGAGTAGAATACTTCTCAGATAAAGAAATACAAGAGAAAATGTTCAACATCAATGGCTGTTCAAGAAATGCAAATTAAAACAACACTGAGCTTCCATCTTACTCCAGGAAGAATGGCTGTCTTCAAGATATCACATAATAATAAATGCTCCAAGGCTACAATGAAAACTACAGTACCCTGAAAAAAGTAGATCGAAGAGGACCTCAGAAAATGAAAGGCTGCAGGGGAAAAGGAACCCTTCATTGTTGGTGGAAGTGTAAACTGTTACAACTACTATAGAAATCAGTATGGAGACGTGTCAAAAACTAAAAACAAACAAACAAACAAAAGAAAACAAACTTGTTTGAGCCTGCTGTTCTCCTTCTAGGAGAATCTTCTGAAAGAGTAATGACATGTTACAGTGATTCACGCATACCTTTTACTTCCTCATCTTTATATCTTTTAAAGAAATTTTCTTGTACTACCCGCTCTATAGTTTCATTTTTTGTGACCTTGAGACACAACCCCAGCATTCCAGTAACATGATCTGATAATTTAAAAAATAATGGCTCAGTAGCGTACTGCCTGCCTGGCAAGCAAACAAACAAACACCAATAATTTTTTTTGAAAGGCTGAGGATGTAACTACGTGAGGAGGCCCTGGGTTCCATCCTGTAGTCCCAGCTACTCCAGAGGCTGAGGCAGGAGGACTCCTTGAGTTCAGGAGATTGAGGCATAGTCTGGGTAACATAGTGAGACCACCCCCCATATCCAAAAAATAAAAGACACGAATTGTGAACATAATCCAGAGCAAACTAATTATTCTGCTGCTGAAATTTCTCCTGGTCTTTGTGTATTGTTGGCAAGGGTGAGCTCTCATTATGTAGGACTCAATCCTAGGAGTACGTCTAAGCCTGTCACCCTAACCCTGTGTTTCCCCATTGTGTGGGAACCTCTGCTAGTCCCTCTCCGGCAGAATTCAGCAGCATCTTCCAGAGCTTCTCAACCTGGGATCCATGGATTCCTGGGGCTTGCTGGATAAATCCCAGGGGGTCTGTGACTTGTATGGGGAAGTGTTACCCTTCCTCCTCAGTAGACTTTCAGGTGTAGCTTTCCTTCAGTGTAACAGGTACAGCACACTGCAGAAGCCTTGGTGATACCTGTGCAGTGGGGCACAGGCAGTGTGTATGTCCTTCTAGCTCTTCGGAATATGGTTGATATTCAAAAATATCTTAAAATAGCTGGGCAGTGGTGGTGCATGCCTATAATCCTAGTGCTTGGGAGGCTGAAGCAGGAGGACTGCTTGTTTTTTCTTGCTCTCTGCCTTTTGGTACAGTTAGCTGGCCCAACCTCCAACTTCTGAGTTGAGGAAGAACATTTTATTTCTCCCTGGCTTTGAGCACTAGGCCTCCAGTAGGTGACAAGGCAGGGGTGACAGGAAGTTAGGTCTGGGGCATTCCAGTGTCTGCATCCCTGGCTCTGCCCTTTCTTCTGGGTGCCTCCCCCGTCACCATTTGGTGCTCATTGCTGTGTGAAGGTCTATCAGCCCAGCCTGTCCTCTCCTTCTGCTCCTTGGAGTCATTTCTGGTGTCATCCATGCCACGACCACAGCTTCCCCCAGCCTGGGTTAGGAAGTCACTGCAGTCACCCTCAGCCTCCAACCTCCCAGAACCAAGCCAAACACGCACCATGATGCTTTCTTCGCACTCACGTGCCAGTCGCCCCCTTCCCTCCTGTGTCCTACTAGCATCCTGTGGTCCCCCAACAGAGCGATTGTCCAAGGAAGGGCCCCATCAGTGGCAGGCACCCATATTCCCCTGGGGATTCTTGGAGGGCAAGAACCAGGACTTAACGTCCTCCATCTCAAGAGCGTGTCCCCCGGCCCTTGCTCATGGGACTAATAGCTAATGCTTCCTAAGCACTTCGTGTGTGCCAAGTGGTGCTGTAACTAGATCATAAATGTGTGTGGCTTTCATTTGTGTAACAACCCTAGGAGGCAGGTTAGTGTCTCCATTTTACAGATGACGGAACTGAGGGACAGAAGCAATCAGGAAACTCCTTCTTGTTCCGGAGCAAACATCGTGGAAGGGATTGTGTATAAAACCTAGCAGATCTCAATCTATGCTTCTATCTGGTGTACTCAGTTACTTCTTATTCTAATTCTCAACAGAGAATTAAATAAACAGAGGACCCCAAAGGACTAAAAGGTAAGGATTATGTGGAGGTATTACATACAATCAGTTTATTCAGCATCTTGGAGAAATTAGATACACAGATACTAATTTTCTTTTTCTTTCTTTTTTTAATTTTGGTATTGGGGATCAAACTCAGGACCTTCTGCTTGCGAGGCAGGTGCAGTGCCTCTGAGCTACATCCCCGGCCCCTAATTTTCCAGATAGTTAAATTTATTCTCTTTGGTTTCCATCTTTTAAGCTGTTTCTAAAATTATTTCTAAAATCAAGCATATATTCTCCTGCCTGTCTAGGTAGTTCTTGGCACACAATCATTTCTTATAACTAGGACCATCATTGTGATTAGCAAGTGTTAAACTGTAATCTGAGATTTACTAGCATTTAACAGATAACAAGGGAGCTGGGGATTTAGCTCAGGGGTGCCGCCGCCGGCTTCGCAAGCGCAAGGCCCTGAGTTCGATCTCTGGTATCTAAATGAATAAATAAATAACCAGGAATGTGTGGGCAGTTTAAAGTACGGTTCCTAGGTTAGTTGAATAGGCCTGCGATTTGTTTCTTATTAGTACTTGTCTGCAGTACTAATGAACACGTTCTTCTTGGGGAGTGAGTACACGTACATATGGCATCTAAGTCCTTTTTATTTCCCCTTCTTCCTCTCCTCTCCCTCCCCTGCCCTCCATCTCTCCAACAATTTGTTTTGCTTTAAAACTCGTGTTTGTATTTCTGGGTGTTTCTTCAGTGTGTTTAGGACAGTTTCTTCTGTCTTCACTGCATGTTCCCAGTCTCCTGTTTACCAGGAGCTTGCTGCTTCTACGTGGGTGTTGTTGATCACCTGAGAGAAGATTTAGGTCACCAAGTTTGTTGATTCTTTATCCGTGGGCTTTCTATCCAGCACAGCCAGAGTGATGGGAATGTTTGGGAAGAAAATACTTTGGTTTCCTGGATAATCGTATGCTATTTTGATGAAGATTCCTTGCTAGCTATCGGGCCTGCCAAGGGGATGACATTTTTTGTGGTTTGGAAAACTTTGTCTTTGACCTCTTGAAATTCATTGAGAGACTCAGTCAAGTTACAAGATTTAAAGTGGTTGGTGCTTTCAGGCACATTTTCCCCTTAAACATCAGGTTCTTATAGGGTAAGCAATAAAGAAAACATTTTATTTAAAAGTCACCTCTGGATTCAGTACATATAATATAAATATAAATGAAACGGGCTTCGGGTTTGGGATTATTTAGGTTCTAGGTTTATAGGGCTTGGGTGAAGAAAACAAAAAAGCCTTATCAAGGTCACTGATATTTGTCTGTTTTGAGACAGGATCTATGTGACTTAGGCTGGTCTTGAACTCTCACCTGCTGCCTCAGCCTCCTGCGTACTAGGGTTACAGGTGGGCGCTGCTACATCTGGCAAGGTCACTCACTTTTCACATTGGTCAGCGAACTTGACAAAGTTGACCTCTGGACTTCTGAGCCTGTTCTAGACCTAAAGCCAGGCAACCATGATTCTCATGTAGTCCCGGCACTTCCTCATCGGTCCCTGTTTTCTTATCTCTAGAAGGACTGGGTTCTAATTCCTAGATGAGGAGTGTTTGCCGACAAGCAGGAGAAGCTACTTCTGGCTGGTTTTTGTGAGAGGGAATCTGAAGGCGCTAAAGGACATGAGCAGAATCAATGGAAGCTGCCGGAAGAGATGGCAGGGCGCCCAGCAGCCCGGCGTCATGATTTTGGCATCAGTCCCACTGGAGTGCGCCTCGCAGGGAACCCAGCTTTACTGGGTTGCATCGAGACCCTTGTGGTTAGGACTCCGAGGTTGAGGAGTTGGATGTCCTGAGGGAAAGGAGATCAGCACCATCATCACCAGAGGAAAAGGGTGCGGAAGTCCACAGCCCAGGTCCCCTGGAAATGCCGCCCACCTTAGGACACCTGTCCTCTGTCAGTGCTCCTCCTGAGCTGGAAGGACAGAGGACGGGTTTCTTGTGCACAGTGGCTTAGTGTGGCTTCTGTTAGAGGCATTTGTTGGACACCTTTCAGGAGAGGCTTATCGCAAGGGAAGAGAACCCTGCACCCCCGAGATGGCCTTCGCACAGCTCGGCCGTGTGTTGCGTCCCCATCTGTGACGGCAGGGCATGGGTGCTCGCTCTATCTGTAGTGCAAACTTGCTGTATGGACTAAAAGAAATAACGTGAAATGATGTGGGTCAAACTCTTTAAAGAGCCACAGGAGGGCCAGGGATTCAGCTCAGTGGTTCAGTGGCCTGCCTTGCAAGCACAACGACCAGAGTTCAATCCCTGGTACCAAAAACAAACAAACAAACAAAACGCCATAGGAGCGAGCATCATGTGTATGTGATTATTGTGCACAGCTTGGCGCTCTGTGCCGTAGGAGACATAAAGACTCATGTGTTCCTGAGCGTCTCTTCCTCCATATGTATATGCGTTTGTCATTTTCTCGCCTCATCTTTCTTTTTTTTGGTTTGGTTTGGTTTGTTGAGACTGACCTGGAACTCACCATGTAGCCCAGGCTGGTCTCGAACTCACAGCGTTCCTCCTGCCTCAGCTTTCGGAGTCCTGGGATTACAGGTGTGCGCCACCACGCCCGGCTCTCCTGTTCTTACTGTAAAACCTAAAAAGAACTTGAGAGGTGTAATACACAGTTTCTGCCTGTGGTTTACTTGCAGTCTGTCTGGAACTACATGAGAGTCCCTTCCTAATCAGAATTATGTCCCCTGGGAGTTTATAACTGAGCATGAAAGACAGACAAAGGGCACGGCCTGGAAGGGAAGGCCCAGGTGCCGCCAAGCAGCCTGGAGAGCGGCAGGCTGGCGGGCAGCCGCTGTCTGGTGCCTTCCTGGCGAGTACTTGACTCTTAAACTCTCACATGAGCTCTGCCCAGACAAAGCAAGACGTGAACCATATATGTGATTTAAGATTTCCTAGTACCGCATTTTACAAAGGGGAATTACTGAAATTTATTTTAACAATACATTGTATTTTGCTAGTTACACCTAAAATAACATCATTTTAAGCACGTAATCAATATTAAAATGTAAGGCAATGACTTTTTTTGGCACTGTTTTTGAAATCTGATCTGTATTTTACTCTTAAATATACCTCAATTCCAATTTGCCACAATTTAGGTCTCAACAGTCACTTTGACAAGGGGCCGCCATGTCAGAGAAGACCTCCATGGTACAGGAAGAGGGAGAGATAGATAACCAGGGAGAGAAGGGACAGTCAGCAGGGTTTATTGAGCATCTACTAACTACCAGGCAGGACTAGCTTGAAGCATTTGACGAACAAAATATCAGGACTCATTTTTGCTTAGCATGTTAATATTTTTTCATTCTGAATATTTTGGCCCTAATTTTTATTTTAGAAAATACTTTGTAAAATAATATTTATCTTTATTAACTGTTTTGGTCCCTTTTATATTTTATGTTTAAAAACATAACATGACATTCATTCATTTATCCTTTGCCAAGCCCTGATATCAAGCACTTTTTTTTTTTTTTTTTTTTTTTT
>NW_022900944.1:22737008-22764668 GCF_012274545.1 Fukomys damarensis
ACTTTTATTGTTAACTGATATGATAATTATACATATTTACAGAGTACAGTGTGATGTTTTAGTATCTGTATCCAATATGTAATGATCAGATGAGGCATTTATAAACTGGCATTTTTCATTTGTTTGTGTTGAGAACATTGAAAACCCTTTCTGATAGCTCTTTTGAAATATTTAATTATTGGTGTCAACCACAGTTACTCTACTGTGCTGTACCAAGCCCTTTCTAAGATTTCTAGTACCTCTTTCAGAGGAACTACCTGGAACCAAACTGAACTGTGTATCAGAAACCAGAGGGAACTCTTCTAACTTACTAAGCCTTGGGCCTCAATGTTTCAAATGAATTTTCAACTGAATTCAAATTAGAAATAAAAAGACACTGGTAAACACACTGAAATGTAAACCGGATCTATGAACTGAACTGAAAACTTCAAAACTATTTCAGGGCCAAACCATAACCTCGGAGAGAATTCACTGCCTTGGATTCCCTGGTCAAGGTGCCCCTAACTTCTGCACAACCCCAGCTGGGGGAAAAAGAAGGAAAACAGTTTCCCGAGAAGACTCTGGGTCACCTTTCCTTCCCACGTTTTAGCTTTCATCTCTAGATTTTTTGTTTGTTTGCTTGTTTTGGTGTTTTGAGACACTCACTATGTAGTTGAGACTGACCTGGAACTCCCTGTGTATCCCAGGCTGGTCTCGAACTCACAGCGATCCTCCTGCCTCAGCCTCCCGAGTGCTGGGATTACAGGCGTGCGCTACCACGCCCTGCCTCATTTTAATGGCTTGGTATCCAAAGTCTGTCTGAAAAATGATTATATTGGGAATGTTGTGTTAAAAGAGGTAACTTTGTTACTGAAAAAGGAAACATCTTATTTTACTTTCAAGTAAAATCTTTTTTCTTTTAGGGAACTCAGAAACAAGGCAAATATTCAATTTGGAGACAATGGAACAACAATATCTGCTGTGAGCAACAAGGCATATGTTTTTGAACGAAATCAATCTGTCGGAGACCCTAAAGTTGATTTAATTAGAACATTAAATATCCCTGCATTGGTAAGTATGAAGCATTTTAATATAATTTTGTATTATTTGTGGAGTTTAGAAGAAAATAAAAGGCAAGGCAGTTAATGGCATTACATTAGGAGCTATTATGTTGTTAAAAATATACTACATAAAAAGAAAAATACCGCTGGGGATTTAGCTCAGCGGCACCTCACCTGCCTCAAGTGCAAGATCCTGAGTTTGATCCCTGGTACAAAAAAAAAAAAAGAAGAAGAAAAAGAAAGAAAGAAAGGTGTTTTCCCTTCCTTTCTTTAAGGTTTATCTTCATTTTTGTTTTTGTTTTTTTCTGAGATCTATCAGTGTCTTTCCCGATGACAATGAAATACAATTTTCCATTTGCACAAGCTCTTGTGTGTTGAGGATTAGCACATGTGCTAATAAATAGCGATTTTTTTGGTAGCTTGTAATTTAAAACGTTTTGCCCTTTTGTCTCAGAAATTGTAGCCAGAAACATCTGCATATCAGGTCTTAGTTCAGATTTCTATCTTCCATGTTTCCCCATAAGACCTAACCGGTGGGCCAGGGATTTAGCTCAGCGGTTCGGCGGCCTGCCTTGCAAGTGCAAGGACCTGAGTTCAATCCCCGGTACCAAAAAAAAAAAAAAAAAAAAAAAAAAAAAAAAAAAAAAAAAGAGACCTAACCGGAAAATAATCAGCCTTGAAAACTAGAGGTCACAAAGGCCAGCCCCCGTCCGCCTATCTGGCTGGACCTGCCCTTGCTGCTGGTTCCTCCGCGAGGCAGCTAAGGGAAGGACAGGCTGATGGGGTCTGGCAGTTTTGATCTTCTAGTTTTCAAGGCTGATTGTTTTCCGGTTAGGTCTTATTTTCAAGGAATCGGGGATCATATTTTAAATTCTCAAAATATATGATTTGACTTCTACCTTCCTTTTCCAATATCAGAGCCTGGGCTCTTGATTAGAGCCCACTCTGGCGACCCCCACGAGGACTGCACCTTATAATTACCGTTCTTAGCTTCCCTCACCTCTTTGGAGGCTCCCACCCCAGCTCCTAGCACCTCGGTGGCACAAGGTAACAAATCCTAGGCCTTCCCTGGGCGCCGCAGCTGAAAACCAGGCCCCAGCCTCCGGCCCAGCCCAGGGGAATGGCGCCACCTCATGGCCACAGATGCCAACGTAGTCAAAAGATCTTTCCGGTCTTCAGATGGGGAGGCGAAGCTCTTGCTCACAAAATGTGACAGAGGACACTGACCCCAGAGCCTCGTTCTCTCTCGTTTGCAGCCAGAGAGGAGCCGGCTGGCTGGTTTTTCTGTCGCGTGCTCCACGTGATTCACGCCCTGTGGAAGGGTGGCGGGAGGAGGGGTGCTGTGCAGGGACTGACCCCTTGCTTGTGCCCCTAGACCGCCATGGAGTGGACGCGGAACCCTTTCCTCCGCGACATCATCGAGGCTGTGCTCAAGGCCTACAAGCAGACACTTTTCGTCACCCACACCGTGCACGAGCTGCTCTGGGGCTACAAAGATGAGCTCTTGTCGCTGGTCCACACATTCAGACCGGACATCTCCCCCTATTTCGGCCTGTTCTACGAAGTGAGTGAGGAGGGGCATCCTGGCCAGACTTCATCCCCACTGTGGTTTTTGATAGGAGACGCCCACAGACTGGCAGACTGTGTGATTCCTAGCACTTGAGAGGCTGAGGCAGGAGAAGGATCACAAGTTTGAGCCAACCCTGGGCAACTCAGTGACTTAGTCAGACCCTGTCTTAAGATTTTAAAAAAGGGGGTGTGGGGGTTTAACTTGGTGCCGATATCTGCCTTGCAAGCACGAGGACCTGAGTTCGATCCCCAGTACCAAAGAAATAAAAAATAAAAAGTGCTCAGAATGCCACTCAGTGTGAAAGCCTTGGGCTAGATCCCCAATACCACCAACACATATAAACACAAATTTAAAATGCAGTCATTTTTAGGAACACGTGTCCAAGGATCTTGCTCCGAACACTCAGTCCCTTAGCATTTCAGTTCCTCTGTGGTGATGGCAATGATTTCTGCTTTCAAGAGTACAAAACTTAGAAGCTGTTCAAACAAAAATGAGTAGGAAGCTTGAAACATTATCTCTGGGGAGTAGGTGGAGTCTCACCAAAAGTCCTGCTCTGTGTCCCCTAGAAAGTCCTAGCCAGTGGGAATGGACAACCCTGCCCCACTCCCCAGGCGGCTCAGGGATCATGAAATCAGTGCCTACACTGAATTAAGAATACAGAGTTTAGAAAGGAAGAGACTTTATTAGAAGAGGGTGTGGGGAGAAGGCAGCCACCCCAATAAGGACCAGAGCAGGGGGCACCTGAAACTTCATCCCTGGCCTTGCTTATAGGGGTCAGAGACCCTCACCTCTTCCAGGACTGGCTTCCTGGGGCTGTCCTTGCATTAAACTGGGCACCCTTGTCTATGTTATTTCTTTTCTTTTCTTTTCTTTTGGTACCAGGGAATGAACTCTGGTCCTTGCACTTGCAAGGCAGGTGGCGAAACCAATGAGCTAAATCCCCGGCCCTACATTACTTCTTTTGGTGGTCTTTGTGTAGCCTTTTCCTGTTTATTGTCCTCGACAAGGTCTTATTTCCCCAGTGGGCAGGTGGTTGGCTAGGAGGTGCCTTACTCATGGTTATTTTATAAGGGGATGTGTGGTATCTGTTGTAATACAGTGAACCTAGAGGGAAAATAAACTTAATTCTTTCCATTTTTCTGGTAGGTTCCAGTGCTACCTATGGTATCTTGGTGCCTTTCCTTCCATATCTGGTTTCCTTTTTCTCTACCTCTGTCCTTGGAGCTGTGGCCTAAGGGATTTTCTCCACTAAGGTTTTAACTTCTGCTAGTTGGGGTTAGCCAGGAAACTAATGTTACTCTGTTCTCTCCCTGCCTATAGACCCCTTCCTCTGCATAACCATACTATGTGGTTGGGAGTGTTTCCTGAGATCGTTCATGCAAAATTTTAGAACCAGTGCTAAGAGCGTCATACAGTTGTTACTCGCTTAATGACCTACCTGTTTAATGACTGTTGGACTTAGGACTGAGGGGCACTATTTGGATTTACAATTCGCCACTCGGACTTATGGCCCATCTCTTTTTTAAACATTTGTACTGAATGGATAAGGCTACCCACCTGTTTTTTTCTTTTCCTTTTTATGCGAGATAGAGTTTTGGAACTCAGGATCCTCCTGCCTCAGCCTCCCATTGCTGCAATGACGGGCATGCCCCCCACACCCAGCGCTTCCGCCCATACTTTGAGAGTAATGTCCTTTACTTAAAATTAACTGATTGTAGTTATTTATTACATCAACCAAATACCTTCACAACAACGCCTAGACTAGTGTTTGACCAAACAATAGTGCACCCTGCCTAGACAAGGTGACAAAATTAACCACCGCCGTTACTTTAAATGATCATATTTATTCATTTTCAGAAAAATGGAACTAATGATGGAGATTATGTTTTCTTAACTGGAGAAGACAGTTATCTTAACTTTACAAAGATTGTGGAGTGGAATGGAAAGACGTAAGTCTAATGATTTATCAGTATGATTGTTGTTTTTTTATTTAAACTAATATGCATTAAGAAAATTTAGCATTTACTTCTTGGATAAAAATGTACAAATATGTAAATGTCCTCTTATTATCTTATAAGTCAAGGTGAGGTAATATACTCTGTAAGTTAAATATTAATGATTTGTAGGCATATCATGGCCAGGCAGTAGTTACAAGCTTCTGATGTCTCATGTGTTTGTAGAAAGGGGATGATTCCAGATCTCTCTCTCTCTGTTTTTGTAATATACAGGGTCTTGCTATGCAGTTCAGGCTGGCCTTGAACTCATTTTGTAACACATGCTGGCCTTGAACTCAAGGCAATTCTCCTGCCTCAGCCTCCTAAGTGATGGGATCCCACACCCAGCCCAGATCTCTCTTCTTTTCCTTTTTTTTGGTACCAAAAATCAAACTCAGGGCCTTACACTTGCCATGCAGGTGCAGCACCACTGTGCTACATCCTTGGCCCATCTTTTTAATTTCATTTCGTGGTTGTAGATTGTTAATGCATTTTTCTCAAAAGAGGAAATACATTTGAGTGTAGTACTATAGCATTTCAAAAATATTTTTAAAAATTTTTTTGATACTGGGGATTGAACTTAAGACCTTGCACTTGCAAGGCAGGTGGTGGAACCACTGAGCTAAATCCCTGGCCCTTAAATTTTAATAATATAATTTATCAACCAAAGCTGTCACCAGGCTGACTCTGCGAGGTCCCTGAGGCTGAAATAAGCTGACATATCTTTTTTTTTTTTTTTTTTAAATTTGGTACCAGGGATTGAACTCAGGACCTTGTGCTTGTGAGGCAGGCACAGTGCCACTGAGCTAAATCCCTAATCCTGACCTATCTTTTTGTAGAAAAAGTTTGTAGGTTCACTGACTCCTGTTGCAGTAAAAAATAATTTTCGAATGTATTAGTAAGAGGCACAGGAAGGGTTTATTAGACAGAGATTTTAGGCTGCGCTCAAGAGTGGGGTGTGAGAGCTCAGAGAAATGAGATGCATTATTTCCTGGAACTGTTAGTGGGTTTTGGGGACTGAACTCTCTGTCCAGAGGTAGTTGCCAGGTTCTTTCTGTCCTGAGCAAAGAATTGGTCAATACAAGTGCAAAGAGTTTTACATTTACTAAAGGTAGGAAAGGATCTACAGAGTAAATTCAGCTCAAGTAAAAGCAGGAAAAGAAGTACGCCTCACAGAGTGAGTGAGGTAGGCCACCGTGAGAGAGCACCGTAGCGGAGAGCTCAGGGGCCTTTTAGTATCACCCGCTGATGTTGGGTCTAGGCCGTGCCATCAAAACCCTGATAGAGGGGCTGGGGATTTAGCACAATGGTGCTGCCACTCTCTGAGGCAGACCGCCTCAACTGAGAGGTTCCGAGTTTGATCCCTGGTACAAAAATGAAACAGAAAAACCCTGTTAGAATTCTTGCCCATGTGCAGGGCTTTGGGAGCTGTTCTGTGCAGCTATCCTGGGATTTTATAAGTAACAGCTCATGCCTCCTCCCCAGCCCGCTCTCCCACATTCTCCTCTCCTGTCTTAGAAAGGAGTGGGGACCATTTATGCCCCCTCCCCCTCTCCTTACCCCTCCCCACCTCTTTTTTTATGTTTCTCTTGAAGGGGTGGAAACCCAGAGAGTAGGTGGCTTGCTCCCCAGGAAGGGCAGTAGCCCACTCTATAAATGAGAAGTTTTTTTTGTGTGTAATTTAAACATTTTTTAAACTTAGTAAACGTTTGCAGGCCCAATGATTACATTCACTGTAGGAAATCAGTATATGTACATAACACATTTTAATTGTTTATTCCCCCTTCCCTCCAACCCCCATTTAATTTTTGTTTTTTTTTTTTGAGACAGGGTCTCACTATGTAGTTGAGACTGACCTGGAACTCACTACGTAGCCCAGGCTGGTCTCGAACTCACAGTGATCTTCCTGCCTCAGCCTCCCGAGTGCTGGGATAACAGGCGTGCGCCACCACGTCTGGCTTCACATTTAATTTTCTCAGTGTCAAATCTATTTATTTATTTTATAAGACCTTATAAAACCAGGCTGGGGATTTAGCTTCATGGCATCTCATCTGCCTCACAAGCACAAGGTCCTGAGTTCAATCTCTGGTACCAAAATGAAACAAAACAAAAATGTACAATCTCCAGTACCTTAAAAAAACCAATTTGGGTCCAAGGGCCTCCTTTTTCTTCCCCTTGTATAATCCCTAGGACTCACGTCCCTGTTATGAATAAGATGCCATGAGTACCCAGCTCCACTCACATCCCCAAAAGTCCCTGCACTATTTAAGGGAACCCTAAAGTCTAATTTGATCATCTTTATTTTTCCTTGCATTTATCATCTATAGGTCTCTTGACTGGTGGGCAACAGACAAATGCAACATGATTAACGGAACAGATGGAGATTCTTTTCACCCACTGATAACCAAAGATGAAGTCCTTTATGTCTTCCCATCTGACTTCTGCAGGTAGGAACTATAAGAATGAGTTCTTTTTAGCAAGGATCATAACACCGATTTTCATAAAGGCCTTCATAAAGGTGCAGAAACGTGGATGTATAATACCCACGTTTATTATCTAGAATTCTTTCTGTTAATGAATTATTAATTTAAATTTTGAGTTTTACTATATTAAATAATGGATACTTAACAGGAAAAAATCAAAAATATCGAATTTTTAATATTTGAGTGTTCATAAAAAAAGCATCAAAATTTTCAGCATCAACTGTTTTTTGGTGTATGAAGTCTAAAAAATAACAACAGAAATAAATTCTTTTTTTTGTTGTTTTTTTTTTTTTGGTACTGGGGATCAAACTCAGGACCTTGTGCTTGCAAGGCAGGCAGCGGAACCACTGAGCTAAATCCCCAGCCCTGGAAATAAATTCTTATAGAATTACAATGAAAAAAACTGTAGCACTCTTCAAAAAAAAAAAAAATCTTTACTTCAGTTATCACACCTACGGCAGTCTTCACACATGACAATAGCATGTTCCATACACATGTATTGCTTAAACTGACAGGACATGAGTTTTGCTTTCCTGGCCTTTCAGTGGGACATACTTGACATTCGCTGGTCTTTTTGTTTGGTTAGGAGGTTTTTCTTGAACAATGTGTAGTTAGCAGGAACATAAAATATCAATAAAATAAGTATTAAATTCTTAATATGTATTGTATGTTTAGAATAAACATCAATATTTTCACATCAGCTGTGTACTTGCTTACTACACCTAAAGGATAACATCAGAAATTAAAAACCTTTGTGAACTACAATATAAAAACAAAAGCTTGCCACAGAAAGTCTTTGCTACACATGAAAGCTTCATGTTCCATACACAAATATCATTTACACTGATAGCATATATGTTTTGTTTTCCTGTCCTTTCTTGTAGGTCATAGTTGACATTTTTTTGTTTTTTTCTGTTGTCATAGTAGATCTTTGTGATGTTGCATCTGTCTGTTCACCTGTCAGCTCACCAGTATACTCTGCATTTTTTAAAATAGTTCCCTAGGCAGAAACATTTTGTTTTTCTTTTGCTATAAATGATCTCTTATGAGTTGCAGTCCCAATCCTTAAGGAAATTTCTCTGTGGTATTTTGCACTTGTTATTTTCCTTGTAAACTGTCAAGCCACACATGTTTAGTATTAAGTAAAACACAAACATTTGCCTACTCTGCCGTCTCTTTGTATTTCAAGTGACATCACAGTTGCTGCATAACAACATCTTATCAACAACATCTCTGCCTTTGGTTTTGTTGTAGAAAATTTCATTTCATTTCTTTTTCTTTTTCTATTGGGTATTGAACTCAAGTTGTAGAAAGTTTCTATCTCGGGCTTCCGTTTTGTTGAGGTTTCCCTATCAATATTTCCACCATAGTGCAATGTTGACATCAGCAGTACCAGTTTGTTTCTCTTTGCCATATACAAAGCCAGTGTAAATCTTCCTGAAATCCAGAGATTGTACTGCACAATTCTCTGTTTTAGAATTGCAACATTTCATTTGGAATTTCTGGTTTGTTCCTGTATACAGTTCCTGTGCTAGTCAACTCATTAGCATGTGTAACATCAATTGGAAACTGGTAAAACAATTGTTGAGTGTTACATTCTGATTAGTTTGGAAGAAGGGAGCAACAACATCATTCAGTTTATTACTATACAAATAAGGACTTGGTGGCTGAGTTCCAGGATAAATTCTAAATTGAGAGTATAATAAGTCTTCACATCTATTAAGGCATAAATTTTTATGCCATATATTTACTTATTGCTTTTCCATAAGCCTTTTACATTCCTGCAAATACCATGAGAAATCCCTTCTAAGTACAACAGACCTATGAATGCTTTCAGTTCAGATAGTGAGGTGTCATTGTAAATACATTTCTGAGTATGGCTATTGGTACACACAGAATGTTTTACTTGTATATCAGCCTTTGTGTATTTTACAACATCTTGTAACATTTTGTCTGTCACAGTTTCCAACACTGAATGGCAATGCTGGCATTCTTTCTTTCCCCGCTGCCAGTACCAGGGATCCAACTCAGGGGCACGACTGAGCTACATCCCCAGCAGCTAGCATTCTGTTCAATAGGTTTCACCTCTGCCATGATCTTCATTATGTTTTTGGACCTAGTTCTAACATTGGGTCATTCCATTTGGTTGTATGACCATTTTGCAACATTTTGACTAGTCAAATATCTATTCACATTGTTTCCTTTGTCATCTGAATCAGGAAGGTCTACATTCCCTGTATCAGTATCAGTCGATTCTTGCTCCATTTCACTGTCACATGGACTTTGGCTCACATGGCCAACATCAGTCATTATCATCTTCATCATCTATGCATGAGTAATCTGATGATTCACTTTTGACCTCCTCTAAGACTTGCAAATCTGTTTTTTCATGTGCCACTGTACTGAATTTGGCTACTTCTACCAGAAAAATTAAAAGAAAACTTAAAAAAAAAATCCTAAATGCAGAGAAATTTAACAATGAGCATTTTGTGGGTAAAACTCACTTGTTGCTGCTTTGGAGCTCCTGTACACATCTTGCCCTTCATCTGCCAAGTGGGTGAGTGCACAGATGGATTTTTGTTTTCCCCAGCTGCAGCTACTGTGAGTCACACCCACCTTCCATTATGATAAAATACATGTTTTCATAACAGAAGAGTGGTGTGGGTGTATTTTACCCCCTGTGATGCTCAAGTAAATATATGTAAAATCTGTCAGATGGCACATTATGTGGGTAAAAATCCTGTTGCATATACCTTGCCATACATGGTACCAAATCAGTGAACACAATGATTGTTTCCTGTATCCCCCAGGCACAGCTGCTGAGATGCACAGCCAGCTACTATTATACTAAAGTACAAATTTATAGTAGAAAAGTATGGGATAGTTGTTGTAACCCAATATTATACCCTTCAGGGTACAAAACGAAGTCTGTGATCACAAGACCACCAAACTTTGTGGATTGGGAAAATGCTCAGTAGGCATCACTATTCTGCTTAGCAGTGATCAGTGCTGAGGTGTTCAAGGATAGTGTGTGCAGTGGTCCTATCCCCGACCCCAGCCTCACTGTGTTGGTTTGGATCAGGTCCACCACTTAACAGCTGTGTGACCATGGACAATTTTTTAACCACTGGGTGCCTCAGCTTCCCAGTATTATATAATATATAATTGGTGATAACTGTTTGCTTTTACTATTAGTCTTAGTGGATTTATTTAGTCTATATAAATTAGCATTTAGGAGTGTAAAGATGTGCTCCTAGGGCCAGAGAGTTGCTCAGTAATTCTGCCTGCCTCGCAAGCGCAAGGTCCGGAGTTTGATTCCTGGTACCAAAAAAAATGAGCTCCTAAAGAAATTTTAAGAAAACACTTGGGGCCTATTGATTGACTGATTGATAGGGTCTGATTATGTTATCCAGACTGGCCTCAAACTCCCATCCTCCTACCACAGCCACCTAAGTAGCTAGGATTACAAGTATACACCACTACACTTCACTTACATGTTTCCTTCTTAATTTTCTAACACCATTGTTTTCTCTTGGCCTTGTTCGCATGTTAGCATAGTTGCCACCTCCGAAACATCTCTCATTACAGATCATCTGCTTGTCTTACACTGGGCTGGTGGAGCTTGTTTCAAGCATTTTTTTTTTTTTTTGGACCGGGGATCAAACTTGGGACCGTGGAACCACTGAGCCAAATCCCCGGCCCTCCAAGCATTCTTTTGCATTCTCAATTTCCACTTAAACCCCACAAGTTTCTAGTTGTCAGACACCTGTTGCTAACAGACAGACTTGGGGTGGACCATGCTGCCTGTAGCCCACACTGACTTTTTCTTCTGACATCCTGACAGGTCTGTGTATATAAGTTTCAGTGGCTATGGGACTATAGAGGGGCTGCCCACCTTTCGGTATAAGGTGCCTGCAGAAATATTAGCCAATACCTCAGAAAATGCTGGCTTCTGTCTTCCTGAAGGAAACTGCCTGGGCTCCGGAGTGCTGAATGTCAGCATCTGCAAGAATGGTAAGAAACAGAGACGGGCTGTGATGAGGGGCATGCAGGATGTGGAAGGATGAGAGTTCAAGGCAGGAGGGGGTGCCAAGCAAAAGAAAGAATGATTCTGGCCTTTCACAAGTATGTTTTGTAACATGGCTATGGGATGATTAAAAATTACTGGTTTTCTGTGATGCTCTATTTTTAGAATGCCACGTGGTCTTTTTTTCCTGAGCAGTAGTTTAGGAGTCTTAACTTGTAATAATGGCTTTTATTTACTGTGCTGTTATTAATGCATGGAAAGCATTAACTGAGGCAGGTTCCAAACAGTGCTGAAAGAGAAAGTAGACAGCTTGGTTTTAAGAAAGTACCTATTTTGGCAAAGATTCTCAGTATTTTGAAGCAGAGTTAGTTTTAAACTTTGACCACTATTTCCCAGTGTTTCTTAATGTCTGAAGTCTCTCTTCCTCTTCATGAACGAGGCAGAATTATCAGCGATATAGCTGACAATGGTATCTCTTTGAGGATGTTCAGTGTCTGTGTTTTATAATTGTGGAAATCGAGGCTCAGAGAGGGAATATGCTTTTTATAAAACCATTTCTTCTTTCTGGGACTCAGGATCTTCTCATATTTGAACTTTTTAGGCTATACTTCTTCTCTAAAGTTGCCCTGGAGAAATTTCCCTCTTTGTAACCCCTCTCTCCTGAATAATATGCTTGTTCAATTGGTTTTAAAATCTCCTTTCAGAGGTGGGTATAGTGCATGCTTGTAATCCCAGCACTCAGGAGACTGAGGTAGGATTGCTGCAAGTTCGAGGCCAGCCTGAGCTCAGTAGTGAATTGAAGGCCAGCCTGGACTATATAGTGGCACCCTGTATCTACTCCCCCTAAAAAAAACCTATAAAAGCTTTCAGCCTAAGTCTGAGGTCAACAGACCTCCCTATTCTTGCCTAACAAGGCAGTGACCCCCAAACCTGCTGCTACATCAGAGTTATCTGGAGAGCTATTAAAAATGTATGTTCCAGGACTGGGGATTTAGCACAGTGGCTCTGCTGCCTGCCTCGCAAGCGCAAGGACCTGCCGGTACCAAAAAAAAAAAAAAAAAAGTATGTTCCGGGTCCCCGGAATCAATACATTTAACAAGTGTTCCAAGTGGTTCTTGTGAAGATGATGTCTAGGTACCTGGAGACTGCTGCACACAGGGTCATGGTACCCCTTGCCCAGAGGTGATAGCTAACAATGAATGGGGGCCATCCTTTCCTCTCCACCCAGGTTAAGGCATAAATGTAGATACATTTTTCTTGCTGTTTTGGTAACATTCTTTTTTGAGAAACTATGCCAGAGCCAACGGAGTCTACTTTGCAACATTTAGACTTCTTGCTACAGTTCTTTTCTTCTTCTTATGCCTCCCCAAATGTGGACTAGAAAACTGGAGCTTATCCTCAGTTGTTTTCAGTTCTGAAATATTTTAGATAGCGGGATAGCGAACATCTTAGATAGGGGGATGAGAGAATGTTCTCAAGTCAGGCTTGGGCTTTGAGTTCTACCCACTCTGTTAGCCAGTTGGACATACTGACTAAGGAGGGTTCCAGATGGCGATTTTCACATCCACAAAATGGGGACAATTACAGCTTCTTGGAAGGTTGCGTGACGGTTAGAGATAATGTAATATATGAGGGACAGTGTCTGGCTCTTACCAAACCCTCAATAGATGTTTAAATCTATATTTCAAAAGTCACTGTAAGTCACAGAGAAGGAAATTATGATTTTGTGGAGCTGTTTAGCAGTAAAGATCAGAAAGCTGTGCATGTGAGAGATGATGTGTACCTTGAGCCGTGGGCTGGCAAATTTAAATTATTTGCTAATAAACTAATTTCTCCAAAAATGTATTTCTCTTTTAGCCATGATTCAGTCATTCTCTTATTTCCTTTTCTTTTCTTTCTTTCTTCCCCCCTCCCTTGGTGGTACCAGGGATTGATCATTTCTTTTTTTTTCTTTTTTTGATACCAGGGATCGAACTTGGGTCCTTGAGCTTGAAAGGCAGGCGGCAGAACCACTGAGCTAAATCCCTGGCCCATTCTCTTATTTTCAATAGCCAGATCTGGAATAGATTGATTTTAATAATCTGTTTCTCTATTTGGCCCTTAAAATGAATAGAAAAGGAAAACCTGGTTAGTGGCTAAGCATACAGCAGAATCAGGCAAACTCTTAAAAAATTCTGGAGTCAACATATCCAGAACAAGGTTCATCTTTGGTTAAAAGGAAAAAAAAATTCCATTAATAAGTAGAGAACTGTAATTGAAATGAGTGCTTTGAGGTGGGAGGGTTTCATTTGATTAACCGCCTCCTTAACCTGACAGCTACTCATCTCTGGGCAAATTGTGTAACTGTTATAAACTTCAGCTTCTTCCGGTGAAAAATGAAGGTAAAAGTTCTAATTTTATAGGGCTGCTGGAGCATTATGTACATAAAGAATGTAGATTTCATAGTTTCAGTAAGTGTTGATTGAAGAAATAATTGAGCTTGGACTTCAATATATAATGTGCAATAAAATAATGTGGGTACAAGAGATGGCAGAAAATAAAGCATAAACCTTGAACTAGGCAGCTTAGGAAGATATTTTAGCTGCCCACCTCCCCATATTTACTTAGATAAGGCATTTTTTTCCCTCTTTGGGAGCCAAGTTTATGGTCAGGAACTTTATATTTATCTTGGGTTTTAAAAACGGCATCACTCATTTCTGTTTCCCTTACAATGCAGGTGCGCCCATTATTATGTCTTTCCCACACTTTTATCAAGCAGATGAGAGGTTTGCTTCTGCCATACGAGGTTTGCATCCAAATAAAGAGGATCACGAGACTTTTGTGGATATTAATCCCGTGAGTACACACTTCTTCCTGGAGATTGAGCATCTGTTTTACTGGGCAGTATACATTAGTTCAGCCTTGAGCACTTAAGAAACACTTTGTCTTCTTTACATTTATATATTCAAGTGGGGGGAAAGTAGTTCAGTGCATATTGAGGCACAGTCATACAGGCCTGAATTAGAAGCCTGAATTCTGGGCTGGGATTTAGCTCAGTGGCACTGTGCCCATCTCACAAGCTCAAGGTCCTGAGTTCGATCCTGGGTACTGCCAAAAAAAAAAAGCCTTAATTCTGTGGCTTTAATATGCAGAAACACCAGCTAACCTGCTTTACACAACAAACAAACAGTAACTGTGAAGATTCAGTCATTGGAAACATCTGAGATGGGATCCATGTAATATCTGAGATGGGATCCATCTAGTCTTTCTGTGGCCAGCTGTGGGCCTGAACAGAGCTACGTTTCTCACAATGGGACCCAGATCAGGAAGACTGAAAATGTCACCGTTTACCAACCACCAGGAATATGTTGGCTTCAATTAAGTATATGTATTAGCTTCAGTCACTTTTGGCAAACCTCTTTTACAAGTACTCAGAGCTGATTTATGATATTATTAATTCTAAAAGTATAGAATATATACATACCAGGCTTGAATTAATAGAAAATAAGTGTAACCAAATTAAAATGATAGGAATATCACTTCACCATGTGAATGTCTCTTACTGTTGAAGCTAAATTACAGGTCAGATATCTTCATTTTTGGCTTTGATCACCATGGAACAATAAAGAAAGGTAAAAACATTCTTTAGCATTGCATTTTCTGCGCATTTCCTTCTTAGTCACACTTATCACATCTAGATGGAGAAACCAGAGATCTCATCTTTGGTGAATGAGGTCAGGTACAACTTTAGCCATCAGTCAGTCTGTTGCCTCAGGGTAAGCATAATCCTACACCTCAGAGCAAAGGGGAGACAAGTGCAGGAGCCACTTTTCCTGGGCTGTCTGATGGTGGGACAGGAATGACATCCTCCTCTTAGCTGTGGACAACTGCCGGCAGGTCCAGCCTTGGCCTCTCCTCCTGAGGAGTCCTCTTGGGATTTCTATGCAAAGTGGGCTCTTGTTGGAGATGCCCAGGCTTGACTCCCCCACCCTATTTACCTACTGAATCAGAATCCCCCAAGGATCCGCATTCATCTTATGGCCCTAATGAACTTATCCTATTCTGGGGATCAGTTTTCCCTGTACTTTTCTGCCTTTCGGGCATGTAATGGCCACCTTGTTTAACAGAGCCAAAGAAATAGTGCGTTTGTGGCTTAATCTTAACATTTTCTACTCATTTGTGATTTGCAGTTGACTGGAATTATCCTAAGGGCAGCGAAGAGGTTCCAAATCAACATTTATGTCCAAAAGATTGATGACTTTATGTAAGTTTTGCTTCTTTCTACAAGAGAGACTGGTTTTGCTCTATGAATCTCTAGTGCGATTAGTGTTGGGAGGAAGATAGTCTACTTCTAACTGCAGACCCTAACCCTTCAGGGGTGCAGCATGATCGTATTTTCATCAGCATCTTGGTCTTGAAATTTGCTGACTTTATTTAATCAAATACTTATTCGGTATTTTCCATGCATCAGGCATTGCTGTAAGCATGTTATATGCATTAACTTACAGCTTTGTATTGTCCTCATTACACAGATGGGGAAACCAAGGCACAAAGCGCTTAAGTAACTTGCTGGAACTCACACAGCTTGTAAGGCTATGTGGATAGATTCTTTTATCCACTCCACTGAGCATTTCCTTGACCCACAGGACTCGTTGCAATCTTTCTACCCACTCTGCTCCCAACTGGGGCCAGCCACAAGCTCTCCTAGAGTCCAACCTCTGCCTCCCATACTCCATCTACCACTCCTTAACTCAAACTCCTCAGTGTAATCTCCTTTTCAGTGGGAATTTTTGGGGGATATGAAAAATGCTTATGGTAAAATATGAGTGAAAAAGTAGGATGAAGCTTATACATGCTGAAAGCTTGTGGGAGATATTCTAGATCTACCCATAACAATACTGTCAATCAATCTTGAGTCGCTTCTGCTGTTGAATTCATCAAATTTAACCACATGTCATAGTTCTGAGAAGCAAATGTGGTTTGCAAGAAGCATTCTGTGACTCAAGTATGTCTTTCTGCATCAGTATAATTTAGTAGTTAAGAGCTGGAGCCTTGGAACTAAAATGGAATTATCACTCTGGATCCACCACTCACTCGTGATCCTGGGCAAACTACCTGACCTCTCTGGGCTGGAATTTTCTCATCTGTAAACCTGTGACAGTAATGATGCTTACTGCACATGAATGTGTAAAGATGGAATGAAATGACATCCCCAGAGCACCCAGCACAGAGCTAATTAATATATGGCAAGGACTCAGCTGGCGCTCTTTGGAAGACGGTCCTTAAGTGACCGAGATACACACTTCCTGAGCTGTAGCAGCAACACTGGTTCACCAAGTGTGTCTTCCTGTGAAACAGAGATCACTTTGATGAGTTTGCTTTCAGAAGTTTTGTTTTGATGAAACACTGTGTGTATATGCAGCCCTTGGACTTGTGGGGCTGATGCTGGGATCTAACTTCTGACTTGGATGTGTTTGCAAAGATGACTAAGAAGCCTGCATTAAGTTCCAGGTAATTGAAATAAGAGTGCTGGAGTTTTTGTCTAAATACGTCTTTCCAGGTGAGTGTGCCATCACGATGAGGATGTCTCTAAAGTCATGTCATCCTTTGTTTTTGCAGTGAAACAGGAGACATTAGAACCATGGTTTTCCCAGTGATGTTTCTCAACGAGGTAAGTCCTGAGCAAGAGGGAGCCACAAGTGTGTTGTAGCTGTTCAGGCCTGGGATGCTTCCATTATGTGTGCTGGTGTAACTATGTGCAATGCAAATATCTCAGGGTGGAAAGGGGTAGAAAATGATTTCTTAAGTGCTCTTTTTCCTCAGAAATTTTCTCGTAAGTGATCACATGAAACTGCTATGTCTGGGAGTTGATTTGCAAAAATGCAAGAGTTTCCTTCTTGAGAACATTAGTTGGACACAGCTCCCTTCTGGGGAGCCAGTCATGTGAGGAGCAAAAGGCCCTTTGAGGTGAGGCATTGTCCGGGTTAGCAGTCAGGTGCCCGGTGAGTGAAGCCTGGCTTTGTCTCCTTCTGCTTTGAAACCCAGCCAGTTCAAGACAACTTTTCTAAATCACACAGCTGCTTCACTATAGCTGTATTTATTTCCCCATTTTCTTCCTCTCTTCTGCCCAATTTTAAAAGTAGAAAAATACAACTTTTCCTCTTTCAATAAATTCCATTGGAATTTCAATAAATTCTGTTATTAGCAATGACATTTTAAAGTTTTTATTTTCTGTTTCCTAAAAATACTTATTTATAGAAAATTTAGTGACAGATTAACAAGAAAATAATAAAAATCACTATTTACATAATCTAAAGCCAACAATGTATTTTTTACTTTACTCAGTGGGTTGTAAAGTGCTTTCCAATAACAATTTAAAAAAATGTTTTATATTTTGTAAAACCTGTCTTTTATAGAACTCTTTAGAAAAAAAAGGGTAAATATAATATTTAAAAAACTAAATCACTGAAAAGCCTATCTCTGAGGGACAAGTACAACTCTTTAGAAGCCTGTCTTTAGAACCTTCCTGGTATTCTCTTAGGTTCAAATTACAAGGTTGAAATCATACTATAGATGGCAATTTTATGTGTTTTTTCCCCTCTACATTAGGATTACATTGGTGACCACATTTATGTACTTTTTGAAGGATTTGTGATTACAATTCTAAAATGGGGCTTTATTATTTCAAAGGAAAAGTTTAGGCCGTGTTTGCCAATTTACAGGAACTACTGGGATTGCTCTAGGACCACCAGTTACTGTTTGTGGGGAAGGACATGCAAATAGGACTTTTTGAAAATGCAGGACTTTTCTGCAATCTTAAGTTCATAGTAATGGCAGTCTTGAAGTTCTCTCTACCCCCAGCTTTTGCTTTGTTGTTTTGTTAAAGGCTAGATTGAACACAGGCTGGAGTGAAACCTCAAACATTTACTGCCTCCTTGAATGAGCTTGATTTTTCTCTTGTCTAGAAAAATAAAATGTAAGACCTGGAAGTGACGTTGGAGACTACTGTCCCAACACCTTTTTTTTGGATTAGGAAATTCTGACCCAGAGAGGCATTAGCCATTTATTGAAAGACCTGCCACAGAATGTGATCCCCTAATTCAGTCAGATGCAAATTAAGCCTAAATTAACTCAGAATTGCTGCCCATAATTTTTGTGGAATTAAGCTCTTCATGTACCTCACCCATGACACTAGGTGATAGTACCTCTGCCCTGAGTACTGAAACGTGTTATTCTAGAATATTTCCTTAGCAAGCAACTCTCTCTGGAATTCTGGTTTGCCCCACAACTTACTCAACACCTTCTGGAGACATCTGGTCCTAATGACTGTAGATGGAACCAACAGAGAAATTACCCTTTCCACACACCATTTTTGAGTGTTTGAGTCATTCATGTAATCAACAAGTATTAATTGAGTGCCTACTGCAAGCTTGATGCTATACCTTACGTGGAGGTGACTGAGATATTTTGCTTTCAAGGACCTCAAAGTCAGTAGGAGACAAACAAGTAATGAGATAGTTATGATGCACCATGCCAAGACAATGAGGAGTGTTCTAGAGAGTGAGGTGGAGACTTAGCGAATGGATGTTTCACCAGTATTGAGGCAGCCAGAGGAAACTTCTGGAAGAAAGCCATGCTGAGCTAGATTTTGTTTTGAGATAAAATAAAAGAGATTATCTCAGCATTTCTGAATATCCTTTTCCTCATTTCCAGTCTGGGTTGAGTAATACATGTCACCAGGAGAAAATATAAGGACAAATTTCTCTGTTTAATTTATAAGTGGGCTTTCAGTATATCTAGCCTGCTAACAAGACAGCATAGTCAAATCACATTTGATAATTGGAAAGGCATACAGAAACATGCTTAGTTGCTATGTTCTTGTCCCTCTAGAGTGCAACCATTGATAAAGAGACTGCAAGTCGACTTAAGTCTGTGATTAACACTACTCTGATTGTCACCAACATACCCTACATTATCATGGCACTAGGTGTGTTCTTTGGTTTGGTCTTCACCTGGCTCGCGTGCCGAGGACAGGGATCTATGGATGAGGTAAGTACTGGCAGGAGGAACATCTCCCTTCTAGATACCTTTACCTGAGGAATTCCTTAGCTACTTCATTAAAGGATTGTTCAGTGGCTCTTTAGGATGGATCCTAGGATTTTATGGAATACAGTTTTTCATGGTTTTATTACTGCTGGACCAAATGGTAAGCAAGGTGCTGTGTCAAACAAGGGTGTGTCAAGGAAGGCAGGGTGATAGTACTGAGGTTCTCTTGGTGGGAATGGAATCCCTGGATGTATCCAGTGGGAGTTATCTTTACATCTTTAAAAACAATAACCTGGTTGGGGATTCAACTCCATGGTGCTGCCACCTGCCTCACAAGCTCAAAGTCCTAAGTTCAATTCCCAGTACCTAAATAAATAAATAACCTAAAAGTAGAGGAAGAATATATAACAATAAACTACCTGGGCTCTGTTGTCATACTGCCTAGGTTCAAATCTGAGTCCTACTATTAGTTCTGTGACCCTAGAAGCTGTACCTCAGTTTCTCCATCTATAAAATGGAGTAATATGGGCTCCCCTGTGAGTTTCTGGTGAGAATTCGATGATATGGAAAGCATAAAGGATTTGGCCCAGTGTTCATATACAGTATAAGCTCAGTAACCTTAGTTATTGGGCTGGGGGTTTGGCTCAGTGGTTCTGCTGCCTGCCTCACAAGTGCAAAGGCCCAAGTTCAATCCCCAATACACACACAAAAAAAAAAAAAACCCAAAAAAACAAAACAAAACTTCGTGATTAAATATGATAAATTAGCTCCAGTAATATAGAGGAAGACACCCAGAGACCTGTTCGGAAGGAATCAGAAAATCCTGCGATTGAGGCATCATTGCAGAATATGAGATTGCTGCATGGGGGCAGTGGCTTTCCTGGAAGAATGAACAGCTAGGTTGGTCTCTCTCTAAGTGTGACCAGGAGTCTGAAGATCTTGACAGAGCCTTTTCTACAGAAACCCTTCTTAAATGCTCAGCAGCGCCCCTCCTTACAGCAAACATTTCTCCCCTCCTGCCCCATGGTAAACTAAGTGTCTGAGCAAATGTGAAGGAGGAAATGAACTAGGTTGAAACCATACGAGTAACATTAGCTTGGTGTATCCTACCTTCCACATTCTTCCACGATGTCTTTTAACCTGACTTAGCCATGAGGCAAACTATTTTACCATTTCTGCCTGTGACTTTTCCAGTCTGAATTTGTGCAGCCACTGAGATTTTCAGAAGTACAAATGAAGCCAGGTCTGGGTGCACACATCTACAAATCCCAGTACTCTAAAAGGCTGAGGCAGAGGAATGCAAGTTTGAGTCCAGCATAGGGGCGACTTGGTGACTTAATGAGACCCTATGTCAAAATAAAAAATAAAAACTGGGCCGGGGATGGAGCTCTATGCTGACACCCTGGATTCAATACTCTGTACTGCAAAACAAACAAAAAACTCCAAATGAAACCTCCTGGAAATGTTCATCACTCCTCCTACACAATCAACCATCTTCATCCATCATCAGCATTAGTGAGCACCCATGAGCTCTGAAATACTGCTCTTGGTTTCAAACCAGGAAAGAGGCAAATTCAAACATAACAAATCTAAAGTTTGGGCCAACACAGAGGAGGGCTCTATTTGGCATTGGTCTGGAATGGCCAGAGAAGGCCTTCTTGAGGTTATGTCTGCATCTTAAAGAGTAAGAAGCAGCAGGCTGAGAGGAGAGATTAGCGGAAAGACCCTCCTTCCTATCAGCTCTCTTCTCTGCCTTCCTCCACACCCACTCCCATCACTTTTCATAGCTGTGGAGAAGTTTCTGATGTGACCTTACTTCCCCGCCTCTCTCTTGTGTTTCAGGGAACAGCAGATGAAAGAGCACCGCTCATAAGAACTTAACTATCTCCAGTGCTCAGTGAAGGAATGTGTGAGCTGTCCTGCCCTGGACTGTGACAGGGGCCCCACATCCACACAGACTCTGTAAGTGTGAAGAGGAGGGAGAAGACCCGGGGCCAGCAGGTGATGAGAGGAATGTTCTGGCCAAATGGGAAAGGACAGGCTAACATGGCCGGCCATTATGCTTTATAGAATCGTGTGGTTTCTGAAACTTTTTTCATGTGTCTAGCAAGTATTTAATAAACTCTTATGTAGTAATTTGGGGGGGGGCCTCAGTTCTGGTGGCTGTGGAAGTTTGTAGCCACTGTTGTCAGTGTGTCACTGCATCGCTTGTTAATGCTCTTTGGCCTAACTTTAGTCAATATGCTTCGTTCACCAAGTTTTGTGCTCCCAGTACATACGTACTACTTTATGTTATAGTCCTCATCTCTCTCCCTGTGTGGAAGAAACAGTTTGGAGCCCAAGGTGAAAAGGTGACCTTATCCAATACAGGATCCAAATACATCTGATTTCTTCTTTAAAAATACTACATACTGCATATCATGCTAATCTTCAATTCATAATTCCTCTGGGAAAATAACTTGGTCTTCTGACTACTTTTATACTGGGAAGAAATCAAGGAGGGAAGGGACCGAGTGGGGTGGCATCTATGAATGGACAATGAGTGCTGAAGGATTTTTAAGCTGCATCTCTGTGAACCAAGAGAGTGTGTAAATAATGTTGGTGAGGATAAGTACATATTTCATAATGAGTAGAACTAAAGGCTAGTTATAACATTTGTAGATAATTCTTATTTATAGTTAGTTATTTTGATAGATAAGATGCTGTGGGAAAATATAATCAGCGATTTTCCCCAGCCAGCCCTGCCAAATAAGATACTGTGTTAATACAATACTATTGAGTGGTTATTTGTTAAATTATGGCTATTAGAAATCCATTCATTCATTATACAAGTTATACACACATTTCAGGAAGTCTAGGGCAGACAGGCATTTTCTTCTGGGATAGTCTTCTTGGTAACTTTGAAATTGTTTTTATGAGTTCTTTCCTGAGAAGAATGAATTCGCTTGTTCGGTTTTAGGTTGATAATAGCCATTTTTTCTATTTTGTAGATCATTATTTCTGAGAAAATTGAGCCCTACATTTCTCATGACAATCATTTTACTGACAGAACGGCAAGTGTTTAAAGTATGGCACAGAAAGTGCTTTAAAGAAAAATCCCTTGAGATCTAAAGCAGTGTAGCCAAAGGCAAGAGACTAGGGAACCACTGTTAACATCACAGAGTTCAGAATTCAGGCAGCGTTATGGGCATTTCCTTTGATTCTCAAAGTTCCACATTGATTTCAACAGAGAAGCCTACACGGTTACCTGGTAAAGTGCTTAGAGAATTTCCCAATAATTCAATCATTCCAAGAGATTTAAAAACAACATCATCAACAAAACAACAACAATAACAATAACAAAACCAAATCACAGCGGTTTTCAATGTAAGCAAATGAAAAAAGAATTATGGATCTCCTTTACATAGCTCCTTATCCCTGTATGGAGGTAATAAGTCACTTTAATGTACATGCCCAGTTCTCCTATTGCTATACTAAAGTGATATGTGTGTGTGTGATGTTTCCCTTTTTGAAGGGGCAATGCATTAAACTCTCAACTTTTCTTTAAATCAAGATGAAAACTTTCAAATATATCAAATTGCCAAAATGTGAAAAACTGAATTAAAAAATACTTGGTCTTCAATAATTCCTAATACCTGGACTAGGCTTTAGTATTTAACTTGATAGTTGGCGTATCTTATTCCTCATGCTTTTACTGGTCCTCACCAAGATAATGGATAAGGCAGGCAGGGGATGTGCATTGGCTCTGTCCTATTTGCAGGATGTAGTCATCTGTGAGGAGGAGATTTTTCAATACTCTTAAGTCAGTGATGGCGAACCCTTTATAGCTTTCAGTGATAAAGTAGCCAGGTACAAAATGTGTGCCATAGGTTCGCCTCCCCTGCTCTAAGTGATACCAGTTAATCATGTACACATTTAGACTGAGTCCCATACAGGCAAGAAGACCCAAAACATTTATCCCATATTTACATCATTATTTATACTTATAGGTGAAAACCACATTTGGTGTTTTCCTTCTGAAAAACCTGTGGCAAACCCATACATTGTAGTGAGAACTACAAGTTGGTTAAGAAGAATGAATTCATTTGTTTGGTTTTAGGTTGGTAATAACCAACTGCTCCTCAGGCTCATTCTTTTACAGCCTTTATCCTGGAAAGTCACCCAAAGGCACTGTGCTTGTCAGTGTTGTCAGCAGTGACAGACTGGTGGGCAGGAAGAACTGGGACTTGAGCACAAGACAGGTCATAGGCTTTGCCACTTTTAGCTTCACACTTTTCTTTATGTTCTAGAAAGATCACTAATGGTCAAAGTGGAGCAAGCACTACATGACTGACCCCTATTGGGGTTTTTACTTAAGGGAGGCTAGTTTTTAATTTAAATTGCTTGAGACATGAATTCTGCAGAAGGCAATTTTCATACTTGGCCCTCTGGGCACCATTACTCCTTGTGCCTATGAATGAAAGAGAACACTGACCAGAGTGCTCTTCATGTCGCTTGTACAGTTGATCCCTTTCATGTGACTCTTGGCTTGTTTTATTTCCACCCTTAATGCAATGAAATGTTTCACTAATAAAAAACTTTATATAAAAGTTACTGGAAATAGTGTCCATTTGTCTACAGGCTCTCATTTGAAAAATGCTCGACATAGCTCTGGGTAACACAGTTCAGGTCACCTCTGTATTCCCCCTGGCTGTGGATGTGGGCGAGTCCTACCCAGGCAGGTCCCAGACCTTACTTTTTGCCACTAGGCTTTCTGCAGAGTCCTGGAAGCCCCATCGGAGCACAGGGAGCGTTGGGGTACCGCTAACCTAAAAGGGGCAGCAGTCAGCTCATTAGCTGTCCAGTCCCCAGAGGAACAGTTCTCCAGCACACTCTTAAAGCCACCCTGGAAACTGCTCTGCTAGGAGTTTGCATTCCTCCTCTTGTTTGCCCCACTCCTCGCTGCTGCTTCCTCTCAAACCCTTGCCTGCACTCACCAATGTCCTTAGCCCTCAGAGCCAGTCAGCCTCCGGGAGACCAACGCAGACAAGTCCACACAAGAGGGCTCATCAGGATCAGAAAGCTGCCAAACATGTTCTGAGGCTTGTTTCTGGGGATATTTGTATTCAGGTTATTAATCTAAAACTCAAATGAATTTTAAAACTTTCTCCATCCCGACACTGTACCTTATTCCTGAAATCAGAGTGAATATAAAACTTCTAATCCAGTTACAAGATTCCTAGTTCAATGATACAAATGTCCTTATGTACCAAAGACACTTGGTAAGATTCTTAGCATATGTCCTTCCTAGAAATCCTAAATCCAATTCCAGCTGGCTTGTGTCACAAAGGAAGTACCTAGTGTTTCTTCTTACTCAAAAGGTACACACAGACACATGGCACTGAAAGTACACTCTATAGACTAAGGTTTTAATACTGTATATCCACGAACAATAATTGAGCAAGTATGATATATGGGGAATAGTAGAGAACACAAAGTCCAAAAACATATTTACACAGTACGAGGTAAAGCTCCCATTTTCAGAAATAACTATTTAAATTTAATTTTGAGCTAGTACTTATTTCATGAAATACACCACTTAAAATGATTTTCAGTAAATTGACTGAGTGGTGCAGTTTTTAGAATATGTTCAACAACTCAATAAAATGTCCCATTCCAGTTTACAACCACTCCTGTCCCCACCTCCAACCCTGGCAATTGCTAACCCACCTTCTGTCTGAATAGATTTGCCTTTTCCAGACAGTTCATATAAATACATTTGTGGTATTTGCTACTGAGGCCTAGCTTTTGCAGAGTGTACCTAAAAATGTGTTCAACTAATTTTACTGAGATCCTACTTTACACCATACGCTACAAATACAAACTAGGCTCCTGGTGACCAAAAAGAGACATGGACTTGACAGTCTAGTGGGGAAAACAGTTACCAAATAATCACGCACAGAAATGTAAAGTTTCAACTCGGCTGATACTCTGGGAACATGACTAGGAGTTGGCAGTTAGGTAAAAGTAAAGCATTTTGGCCAGAGGGTTCAGTTATGCTACGAGCAGGAATGTTTACATGTCAGTGACTGATGTGTTTGGCAGCAGTCCAGAGAAGGAAGAGCAGCAGAAGGAGAGGCTGTGGAGAAACGGGCCATGTCATGCTGGGTCTCATTAAGTCACATTCAAGATTTTCGTATTTTGCCTTAAGATCAACAGGAAGCTACTGGAGGGTTTTAATTGGGTTTGGGGGAGAAAAAGGGTGAGACAGCAGATTTGTTAGAAAGTCCCATTCTAGCCACAGGGTGAAGAATGAATGGAAGTCAACATGGATGCAAGGAAGCTATTGTGCTAAGTGGCTGTTCTTGGCATCTCCATCAAGACGGGTCTTCTCTGGGCTGCAACTGCTATGTACCACCCTTCCAGGTGAATTCCAAGAAGCCACATAGCATGGGCTAAGGAATGGGCTTTATGGGAGAGATTTAAAATTCACAGGGTCAGCAGGGGCTGGGGATTTAGCTCAGCAGTTCTGCAGCCTGCCTTGCAAGTGCAAGGACCTGAGTTCAATCCCGAGTACCAAAAATAAAAAAAAATAAAATAAAATGCACAGGGTCAAACTGCCAGGAAAAAGAGAAGGCACAGGGCCTCCATCCTTTTGCCATCCCATTGAGAGGTGGGCAGAGGGCTGGAGCAGCTCTGTCTCAGAAAGGTAAGTAACATCTGCTCCTACTAGTCCCCTTTAATATAGGACACACGAGTGAAGCACCAGACTTGTCCAGGGAGTCATATGTAAGCTGCTGAGCAGCAGGTATTTAGCTTCATATGCCAACAGTTTGCAGTTGACTGGGAATGCCAGCCTCCATAGAATAGCACAGCCTCCACTGCTGGGGAGAAGCCGTCAGTCCCTTGGGAACCCGGGTTTGAGTGCAGCTTCTTCCCTAGAAAGGGGGAACTCCAGGCAGAGCTAACTCATTCTTCAGGCAACCCAGAATGAACTACCCAGGTGATATTTGGAAGTCCTGCTCGCTGCAATGCAGAGGCTGCTGCAAGGGTTTAGGCGGAGTTGATAAACTTTCACTGTAAGAAAATAGTTTTGGCTTTGGAACAGTGCAGGTGCTCTCAAAGAATGGGATGTGGATTCTCAGGCCTACTCCTTGAGCCTTACTAAAGAGGGATAGAGATATCTCATTTGTTTCTCTGTCCTGCTATTTTAGGGTTTCCTGGAAGAACAGAATTGATAGAAACACATACGTAATTATGTAAGGGGATATATTTGGTAGGCTCCCAGGATCAAAGGCAGGAGAGTTCACAATGGCCATCCGTACACTGGAGAGCTGGTGGATCCAGTAGCTGTTCAGCCTGAGAGGATGAGAGCTGCAGAACATGAGGGATCAAGGAGGCAGCACCAGCCCAAGGTTAAAGGTCCTGGAAGCTCAATGGAGAGTCTCCAGGATGAGTCTTCGTGGGCAGGCTGAAGAAACAGACCAATGTCCAAAGGTGATGGTGGCAAAGGACACACCCACTCAAGGTGAATAGGGCTCCTTAAAAATGGGCAAACTCCCTTCTTTCCCTTTTTATTCCATTCAGGATACAAGCCTATTGATTGGTGCCACCTACAACTAGGCTAGGTGTTCACCCCTCAGTCTGTGGGTTAATCTACCAATTATCCCCACAAACACACCCAGAACTGAGTCATACTAATCTGCTAGCCATCTCAATCTAATTAATGGTCACCCCTCCCTTGCTCACAGCATATAAAATGTGCCTGCCCCTTACTCTTTACTTTTATTGCAGGGGCCAGATGAACTGTAATAGCAGGGAGGAATGCCAGGATTTGCTCCGAGAGGGAGAAAATCCCTTAAAATCTAAGGGCATAATTGATCCAAAGGCTCAGTACTAGTGTCTGGCCCCACCCTTGCAAGGCCATAAAGCTAGTCTTGTCCTTTTGTTAATGGGCTGGTCTGGTCATCAGAGTTGTGCCTCATTTAGTTCCTCAACTGAAAGCCCCTTCCCTAGTTTTTCTCTAACTCTACCTAATAAATCTGCCTCTCACGGAGGTGTCCTAAAATTCTTTTCCCATGACAAGTCAACAAACCTTTTAGGGTAGAGAGCAAATTGGGGTCCTTGTGTTCTATTTTGGGGATCTCCTCAGACCCCATCCAATGATATACCAATTTTGATTTTCTATACAAATTGAATATAAAAACCTTTAGCTGACTTGTAATAGCTTTGCAAGCATGTTCTCTGTCATGCCAGTCAATTCTGTTGTCTGCAGCCAGAAAGCAGCTGTAAACACAAATGATGTGCCAGGGTCCCAGTAACTCAGTGTTTTACAAAAACAGGTAGTGGGCCAGATTTGGGAACTGATCTCAGACTCCTGTGAGGGCTCTCTGCTCTCCTTCGAAAATTGGTGTTCAGCTGGGAATGATGGCACACACTTGTAATCCCAGCCTGAGGCAGGAGGATCTCAAGCCTAAGCCTACATTGTGCAGTTTAGTGACTTAGCAAGACTCAGTCTTTTTTTTTTTTTTTTTTTTTTTTT
>NW_022900944.1:22764721-22767773 GCF_012274545.1 Fukomys damarensis
TTTTTTTTTTTTTTTTTTTTTTTTTTTTGTACTGGGGACCGAATTTGAGACCTTGTGCTTGCAAGGCAGGTCTGGTGCCAATGAGCTAAATTCATGGCCCTAGACCCTGTCTTAAAGTAAAAAGAAAAAGGGGTGGGGTAGCTCAGTGCAAAGGCCCTGGGTTCCATCCTCAGTAGTGGGGTGGGTGGGCAGTACCAGTGCTGTAACCCTCAGGTAATAATACCAAGGTACTTAGGCACCAAGGCAGGAATATCGCAAGTTAGAGGCCAGCCTGGACAACTTAGCAAGTCTGTCTCAAAAAGGAGTAGAGATGTAGCTCAATGGTTGAGTACTTGACTAGCACAACCAAGGCCCCGTGTTCTGTCCTTAGCACCACCAAACAACAACAGCACCCAATGGCAACCTCCTCTCCCTTGATACTCTCTCCCCAAATTGCACTTAAGTTTTGACTCCAAATTTTAATCTACACGGTGTCAGGGATTTAACTCAGTGGTTCTGCCGCCTGCCTCACAAGTACAAGAGCCCGACTGATCCCCGGAACAACAACAACAACAAAAATCATAACCTACACGTGAGCTCAGCCTCACATATCCAAATACCAGCTGGACATCCCCAGACAGCTTGTCAAGTCAGTAAGGGAAGAAAGAAGCTCATTTTGTCTTCTTCAAGTAGCATACTGGGGATTGGCAGCACCATTGGGCCCACTGTTTAAGCCAGAAATCAGGGATTCTGTTAGACCCTCCTTTCCCTCTCCCCACACCCGGTCATTCACTGTTCCATGCTCAGTCTTCTGTCACCTGCATATCAATGCTCCCTGGGAATCCTGCAATAACCACTATCAGCATTATTTTTAAAATAAGTAACCCATTTACATTTTCAAGAGGCATAAAGGGGATTAAAGTGTAAAATTTTCCTTCACTTGTCTCCCAGCTGCCCCATCCCTCATCCCAGACACAACTAATACTACATTTTTAAAAAGTGTGTCTTTCCAAGAATGTTTTGAATGTGTATTTATATATCCTAGCTTCCTTTCTCTACTCAAATTGTAGAATACAGAGTCCTGCGTTTTTTTGTGTAATTTATTTTTGAGATCTTATCAGTATGTAGAGCGTGTTTTTGTTGTTGTTCCCAATTTATGGCTGACAAATATCCCTTTGTATAAACTCAAGAGTTGACTTATCCAGACCCTTTTTTGTTTCTAATCACTTATCATAAATAACACCATAATGAATAACCTTGTATTCCATAGTTTTGCCAAGTCATTTATAAGGAAATTCCTAGAAGTAGCACTGTTGGATCAAAGAGCATTTGTAATTTCTTGATAGACATATGGGCTTTTTTTTAATTAAAATTAACACAAGCACACAAATTTAAGAATTCTAGAGCTGGGGATTTAGCTCCATGGTACTGTCGCCTGCCTGGCGAAAGCTAGGTTCCAAGTTCAATCCCTGGCACACACAAACACACACACACACACACACAAATTCTACATGATGTGTTACAAAAAGAGTAAACACCATACCCAATGGCACCTCTTTTAGCCGTTTCTTTTTAAAGCCTCTTGAACTCTAGATACAGAAATGCTTTGCAAATTTTCGATTTTAGTATTATCGGTCGACTCCTGTCCACAGAAGATGAAGATCTGGTGCTTTTCTATATTCTGATTTCACTCTACACACATATTCTTTGCACCTCTCTCATCTTCCCAGTTGTACTGGGCCAAAGTGTGTGCTACATGACTGATGGAATTATGCGGAACCTTACCAAAATTAAGCCATGCAGTTAGTGTTTACTACTTTAACTTTTTCACTGAGATAGTCTCTTTAGACTAGTTTAACATATATATTATTTATTTATTCTTTCCTTTTCTTTTCCGGTACAGGGTATGAACTCAGGACCTTGCGCTTGTGAGGCAGGCACGGCGCCAT
The DNA here is from genome assembly GCF_012274545.1 of Fukomys damarensis. Classification (NCBI taxonomy): domain Eukaryota; kingdom Metazoa; phylum Chordata; class Mammalia; order Rodentia; family Bathyergidae; genus Fukomys; species Fukomys damarensis. Next base: position 22,766,650 of record NW_022900944.1, read on the forward strand.
TGAGCTAAATCCCCAGCTCCCCATTCTTCTTTTCATTTTTTTGGTTTTTTTGAGACAGGGTCTCACTACGTAGTTGAGACTGACCTGGAACTCACTACGCAGCCTAGGCTGGTCTCGAATTTACAATCCGCCCGCCTCAGTCTCCCGAGTGCTGGGATTACAGGCGTGCGCGTCCGCTTTTTAAAATGTGACTCTGGAGGTTCAAAAGTAGTCCCTAGAGCTTACCAGCCAGGCATCGTTGAGGACACCGCTTAGCAACTCTAAGCTTCTGTCTTACCTCACCTGTGAACCGGGCCCATAACTGCCTGCTAGATAGGGGAATTTCTTAGGACCCGAGGAGGCGCTTTCTTCATTCTCGCCCGGCCTGCTCAGTGCCCTGCTCGGGGATTGCAAGCGTACTCTAGACCCAGCCTCTTTTTCTCCGATCGATTCTTCCCCTGTACACCGAAACAGCTGCGGAGGAAATTAAAATATGCGAAGTGCGCCCAGTGAACCCGGCGTGGGGCCACCTCCCCACCGCTGTCGCTTCAGCGCGTCTCTTTCTGCTGGGCTGCGTTCCCCCTAGGCAGGGCGCCTCAGCAGCCCAGCTCGGGATCCTCCCCGCGTGGGTCCGCTAGACTTTTCCGGAGCCTACTAGCACCTCACTCCCCCCAGGGAAGCCACCCCCTCACCGGAAGTGAGCGGGTCCGAGGGCGTTCCCGTCCGACCCAATCTTGGGCGGAACGCCGTGGCACGCGGACGGGTTCTCCGCGGGACGGAAAAGGAGTGCGCACTGACCAAAGCGCTTCTCCCGCGACATGGCCTTCAATTTTGGCCCTCCCTCAGGTACCTCAGGCGCCACTGCAGCCACTGCAGCACCTGCGGGTGAGTTCTCCCTTTAGGACTCCGTTAAGAGGGGAAGAAGACTTTGGTCGGCCCCTTCAGTCTTAGATTTTGCGGCGTGTGCATGGTGGGGTCTCCCGACCGCGCAAAAGACTTTGGGGGCACTGGAAAAAGGCGGGCGGCCGCGTAATGGGTTCCTGAGGAGGCCGCGGGGTGTCAGACCCGGCTCGGGGTTCGCCGCCGGGTGTTCCCGGAGGGGCCCCATTCTCCCGCGGCTGACTTCCCGCCGCTGGGGGGTCGAC